>NC_134601.1:125876449-126488073 GCF_037038515.1 Microtus pennsylvanicus | reverse complement strand
TTAATAGATAAGTTTGCCTGAAGATCAGAGGGCAAAGCAGCCACACTAGTCAGCCATACATTTCTATAGTCTGAGGACTCAGGAGACAGAGGCAGGTAAATCTCCATGAGTTCAAGAGTACCCAGAAACAAAATCAATTCAGAAACATATCCAGATGGTGATGGCTCACATCTTTAATGCCAGTATCCTATGGAGGTAGAGGAGCACTATCTAAGTGGAGACAAGAGCAATATGGCTGGTAGTGTGGAAGGACCTTCTGTGTCTGTGTTCCTTTTATTGGTTATTGAATAATGAAACTGCCTTGGCCTGTGGATAGGGCAGAACTTAAGTAGGCAGGGAAAACTGGACTGAATGCTGGAAGAAAGAAGGCAGAGAGAGAAACACCATGTAGCCCTGCTGGAAACAGACACTGCAACTTCAGCCAGTAAGCCACAGCTAAGTGGAGATACACAGATTAATAGAAATGCTTTAAATTAATATGTAAGAGTTAGCCAATAAGAAACTAGAGCTAACGAGTCAAGCAGTGATTTGATTAATATAGTGTCTGTGTGATTATTTCGGGTCTATGCTAGCCAGGTGGCCGGGAACCAACAAGCTTCCCTTCTCCAACAGGCTGGGTGAAAAGAAGAATATAAAGGGAACAGGAAAGGAACTCACTGGAGTATGGAGTCTATGAATTCGTGGACACAGGAAGACTTAGTAAAGGTAAAGAGTTTCTCTTGTATTTGGCTGATTTGTTTTTATAATCTTCCACTTGAACTGCAAAATCTCTCTCTGGGTTTTCATTAATTGTGCTGCATTTGGTGACCAGTGTTTGGTATACTAATTCATAAGAAAACCATTGGCCTGCTGCTTTACAGCCACTGTCATAGGTGAGAGCTACATGTGGCTAACGTCACTACCTTACCAGTTAGGTTTTGCTTTCTTCTCTCCTGAAGGGCTGCTGCCAAACTAGGTAGCTGCCTTGAAATTCAGTCATGTTTTTATTGTTCTATTCTGCAGCAATAAGCCTCACATCTTCATAAACATCAAAGGCAGATTTGTTAAGACAATGGGAGATTTATTTATTTATTTATTAAAGATTTCTGTCTCTTCCCTGCCACCGCCTCCCATTTCCCTCCCCCTCGCCCAATCAAGTCCCCCTCCCTCGTCAGCCCAAAGATCAATCAGGGTCCCTGCCCTGTGGGAAGGCCAAGGACCATCCACCTCCATCCAGGTCTAGTAAGGTGAGCATCCAAAATGCCTAGGCTCCCACAAAGCCAGTACGTGCAGTAGGATCAAAACCCATTGCCATTGTTCTTGAGTTCTCAGTAGTCCTCATTGTCCTCTATGTTCAGCGATGCCGGTTTTATCCCAGGCTTTTTCAGACCCAGGCCAGCTGGCCTTGGTGAATTCCCGAGAGAACATCCCCATTCTCTCAGTGTGTGGGTGCACCCCTCGCGGTCCTGAGTTCCTTGATCGTGCTCTCTCTCCTTCTGCTCCTCATTTGGACCTTGAGATTTCTGTCTGGTGCTCCAATGTGGGTCTCTGTCTCTATCTCCTTTCATTGCCAGATGAAGGTTAATATTCAGCAGGATGCCTATATATTTTTCTTTGGGTACACCTTCGTATTTGCTTCTCTAGGATCACAAATTACAGGTTCAATGTCCTTTATTTATGGCTAGAAACCAAATATGAGTGAGTACATCCCATGTTCCTCTTTTTGGTTCTGGATTATTTCACTCAGGATAGTGTTTTCTATTTCCATCCATTTGTATGCAAAATTCAAGAAGTCATTGTTTTTTTACTGCTGAGTAGTACTCTACTATGTATATATTCCATACTTTCTTCATCCATTCTTCCATTGAAGGGCATCTAGGTTGTTTCCAGGTTCTTGCTATTACAAACAATGCTGCTATGAACATAGTTGAGCATATACTTTTGTTATATGATAGGGCCTCTCTTGGGTATATTCCCAAGAGTGGTATTGCTGGGTACAGGGGTAGGTTGATCCCGAATTTCCTGAGAAACCGCCACACTGCTTTCCAAAGTGGTTGCACAAGTTTGCATTCCCACCAACAATGGATGAGTGTACCCCTTTCTCCACAACCTCTCCAGCAAAGGCTATCATTGGTGTTTTTGATTTTAGCCATTCTGAAAGGTGTAAGATGGTATCTTAAAGTTGTCTTGATTTGCATTTCCCTGATCGCTAAGGAAGTTGAGCATGACCTTAAGTGTCTTTGGGCCATTTGAACTTCTGTTGAGAGTTCTCTGTTCAGTTCAGTGCCCCATTTTATAATTGGGTTGATTAGCCTTTTACGGTCTAGTTTCTTGAGTTCTTTATATATTTTAGAGATCAGACCTTTGTCTGTTGCGGGGTTGGTGAAGATCTTCTCCCAGTCAGGGGTTGCCTTTCTGTCTTAGTGACAGTGTCCTTTGTATTACAGAAGCTTCTCAGTCTCAGGAGGTCCCGTTTTTTCAATGAGGCTTTTAATGGCTGTGCTGCTGGAGTTATATATAGGAATTGGTCTCCTGTGCCCACGTGTTGTAGGGTACTTCCCAATTTCTCTTCTATCAGGTTCAGTGTGTTCTGACTGATAGTGGGGTCTTTAATCCACTTGGACTTGAGTTTTGTGCATGGTGATAGATATGGATCTATTTTCATTCTTCTACAGGTTGACATCCAGTTTTGCCAGCACAATTTGTTAAAGATGCTCTCTTTTTTCCATTGTATACTTTTAGCTCCTTTATCGAAAATCAGGTGTTCATAGGTTTGTGGGTTAAAGTCAGGGTCTTCTATTGGATTCCATTGGTTGACTTTTCTGTTTTTATGCCAATAACACACTGTTTTCATTACTGTAGCTCTGTAATAGAGTTTGAAGTCAGGGATGGTAATGCCTCCAGAAGATCCTTTATTGTATAAGATTGTTTTGGCTATCCTGGGTTTTTTGTTTTTCCATATAAAGTTGATTATTGTCTTCTCCAGATCTGTGAAGAATTTTGATGGGGATTGCATTGAATCTATAAATTGCTTTTGGTAGAATTGCCATTTTTACTATGTTGATCCTCCCAATCCAAGAGCAAAGGAGATCCTTCCATTTTCTGGTATCCTCTTCAATTTCTTTCTTCAATGCCTTAAAGTTCTTGTCAAATAGATCTTTCACTTCCTTGGTCAGAGTTACCCCAAGATATTTTATGCTATTTGTGGCTATCGTGAAAGGTGATGCTTCTATGATTTCCCTCTCTGCTTCCTTATCCTTAGTGTATAGGAAGGCAACTGATTTTTTGGAATTGATCTTGTATCCTGCCATATTACTGAACCTGTTTATCAGCTTTAGGAGTTTTTTGGTAGAGTTTTTGGGGTCACCTATGTATCCTATCATATCATCTGCAAATAACGAAAGCTTAACTTCTTCCTTTCCAATACGAATCCCCTTGATCCCTTTGTGTTGTCTTATTGCTATTGCTAGAACTTCAAGCACTATATTGAAGAGGTATGGAGAGAGTGGACATCCTTGTTGTGTTCTTGATTTTAGTGGGATGGCTTTGAGTTTTTCTCCATTTAATTTAATGTTAGCTGTCGGCTTGCTTTAAATAGCTTTTATTATATTTAGGTAGGACCCTTGTATCCTTAATCTCTCCAAGACCTTTATCATAAAGGTATGTTGAATTTTGTCAAATGCTTTTTCAGCATCTAATGAAATGATCATATGTTTTTTTCTTTCAGTTTATTTATATGGTGGATTACATTGATAGATTTGCGTATGTTGAACCAGTCCTGCATCTCTGAGATGAAGCCTACTTGATCATAATGGATAATTTTTTAATGTGTTCTTGGATTCGGTTTGCCAGTATTTTATTGAGAATTTTTGCGTCTATATTCATGAGTGATTTATGCCTGTAATTCTCTTTCTTGGTTGAGTCTTTGTGTGGTTTTGTTATCAGAGTAACTGTAGCTTCATAAAAGGAATTTGGCAATGACTCTTCTGTTTCTATATTGTGAAATACATTAAGGAGTATAGGAATAAGCTCTTCTTGGAAGTTCTGGTAGAATTCTGCATTGAAACCATCTGGTCCTGGGCTTTTTTTGGTAGGGAGGCTTTTGATAACATCTTCTAATTCTTCATGACTATTTAGATTAGGTGTATTTAGATTGTTCACCTTGTCCTGTTTTAACTTTGGTATATGGTATTTATCTAAAAAATGTCCATTTCTTTTGCATTTTCCAGTTTTGTGGCATACAGCCTTTTGTAGTAAGATCTAATGATTCTCTGAATTTCCTCTGTGTCTGTGGTTATGTCCCCCTTTTCATTTCTGATCTTATTTATTTGCATGTTCTCTCTCTGTTGTTAAATTAGTTTGGATAGGGGTTTGTCGATCTTGTTGATTTTCTCCAAGAACCAATTTTTTTTGTTTCATTGATTCTTTGTATTGTTTTCTGTGTTTATATTTTGTTGATTTCAGCCCTCTTTTTGATTATTTCCAGTCTTCTACTCCTCCTGGGCGTGCCTGCTTCTTTTTTTCTAGAGCTTTCAGGTGTGCTGTTAAGTTCCCAATATATGCTTTCTCTGTTTCTTTAAGTGGGCACTTAGTGCTATGAACTTTCCTCTTAGCACTGCTTTCATCGTGTTCCATAGGTTTGAGTATGTTTTCTCTTTGTTTTCATTAAATTCAAGGAAGACTTTAATTTCTTTCTTAATTTCTTCCTTGACCCAGGTGTGGTTCAGTAGTTTGATGTGGGAGTGTCATATATCAATCTGTTGATTTCGTTGGTTAAGCAATAAAGAAACTGCTAGGCCCATTTGATAGGTTAAAACTTAGGTGGGGGGAGTAAACAGAACAGAAGGCTGGGAGAAAGAAGCTGAGTGAACTGAGTCGCCATGATTTTCCCACTCCAGGCAGATGCAGGTTAAGATCATTCCTGGTAAGCCAGATCGTGGGCTACAGCAGATTATTAGAAATGGGCTAGTCCAGGTGCGAGAGCTAGCCTAGAAGAGGCTAGATAGAAATGGGCCAAGCGGTGTTTAAAAGAATACAGTTTCTGTGTAATTATTTCGGGTAAAGCAAGCCGGGTGGCGGGACACAGCCCGCCGCTCCGTATTTCAACAGTAGTTGACTGCTCAGTTTCCATGACTTTGTAGGCTTTCTGGGGGTAACATTGTTGTTGCCTTCTAACTTTAGTCCGTGGTGATCTTACAAGACACAGGTGAACACTGATATTTTTTTGTAACTGTGGAGGTTTCCTTTGTTTCCGAGTATATGGTCAATTTTCGAGAAGATTCCATGAGCTGCAGAGATGAACGTATATTCTTTCCTATTTGGGTAGAATGTTCTATAGATGCTTCATTACCTCCAATAATTCTCTATTAGGTTTCTGTCTGATTAACCTGTCCATTGGTAAGAGAGGAGTGTTGAAGTCTCCTACTATTAGTGTGTGCGGTTTGATGGCTGCCTTGAGTTTTAGTAATATTTCTTTTACATAAGTGGGTGCTTTTATATTAGGGGCATAGATATGCAGGATTGGGACTTCATCCTGATGAATTGTTCCTGTTATGAGTATAAAGTGTCCATCTCGATCTCTTCTGATTGACTTTAGTTTGAAGTCAGTTTTGATAGAAATTAGTATGGCCACACCTGCTTTTTTCTTAGGACCATTTGCTTGAAACACCTTTTCCCAACACTTTACACTGAGTAGATGCCTGTATTTGTGGTTGAGATGTGCTTCTTGCAAACAGCAGAATGTTGGATCCTGTTTTCGTATCCAATCTCTTAGCCTGTGTCTTTTTTTTTAAATCTTTTTTTTTTATTGAGGAAATGAGAAAAAAGAAAACATGTTTCCACCTCCTTCCAGCCTCCCATTTCCCTCCCCCTCCTCCCACCCTTCTCCCCCACCTCCCACCCTTCTCCCCCTCCCCCCACTCCTTTCCCCCTCCCTCTCCAGTCCAAAGAGCAGTCAGGGTTCCCTGCCCTGTGGTAAGTCCTAGGTCCGCCCCCCTCCGTCTATATCTAGGAAGGTGAATATCCAAACTGGCTAGGCTCCCACAAAGCCAGCACATTACGTAGGATCAAAACCCCTTGCCATTGTCCTTGGCATCTCATCAGCTCTCATTGGTCGCCATGTTCAGAGAGTCCAGTTTTATCCCATGCTTTTTCAGTCACACCAGCTGGCCTTGGTGAGCTCCCAATAGATCAGCTCCACTGTCTCAGTGGGTGGGTGCACCCCTCGTGGTCACGACTTCTTTGCTCTTGTTCTCCCTCCTTCTGCTCCTCATTGGGACCTTGGGAGCTCAGTCCAGTGCTCCAGTGTGGGTCTCTGTCTCTATCTCCATCCATCACCAGATGAAGGTTCTATGATGATATGCAAGATATTTATCAGTATTGCAATAGGATAGGGTCATTTCAGGTTCCCTATCCCCAGCTGCCCAAGGAATTAACTGGGGACCTCGGCTTGGGCACCTGGGAGCCACTCTAGGTTCAAATCTCTTGCCAACCCTAAGGTGGCTCCCTTAACTAAGAATTGTGCTTCCGTACTCCCCTATCCAACCTTCGTTTATCCCAATCCTCCTTTTTCCCCAAGTTCCCCCCTTCTTCCCTTCTCTCTTTTCTCTCCCCATCAACCCTTACCCCCATCCCACCCCACCCCCAAGATCTCAATTTTCTTCCCGGCAACTTTGTCTACTTCCCATAACCAAGAGGATAACTATATGTTTTTCCTTTGGTTCACCTTCTTACTTAGCTTCTTTAAGATCACTAATTGTAGGCTCCGTGTCCCTTATTTACGGCTAGAAGCCAATTATGAGTGAGTACATCCCATATTCATCTTTTTGGGTCTGGGTTACCTCACTCAGGATAGTGTTTTCTATTTCCATCCATTTGCATGCAAAATTCGAGAAGTCATTGTTTTTTACCGCAGCATAGTACTCTAATGTGTAGATATTCCACACTTTCTTCATCCATTCTTCCATTGAAGGGCATCTAGGTTGTTTCCAGGTTCTGGCTTTTACAAATAATACTGCTATGAACATAGTTGAACAAATGCTCTTGTCATATGATAGGGCATCTCTTGGGTATATTCCCAGGAGTGGTATTGATGGGTCCAGGGGTAGGTTGATCCCAAATTTCCTGAGAAACCGAAACACTGATTTGCAAAGTGGTTGCACAAGATTGCATTGCCACCAGCAATGGATGAGTGTACCCCTTCCTCCACAACCTCTCCAGCAAAGGCTATCATTGGAGTTTTTTATTTTAGCCATTCTGACAGGTGTAAGATGATATCTCAAAGTTGTTTTAATTTGCATTTCCCTGATCGCTAAGGAGGTTGAGCATGACCTTAAGTGTCTTTTGGCCATTTAAACTTCCTCTGCTGAGAATTCTCTGTTCAGTTCAGTGCCCCATTTTTTAATTGGGTTAATTATCATTTTAAAGTCTAGTTTCCTGAGTTCTCTATATATTTTGGAGATCAGACCTTTGTCTGTTGTGGGGTTGGTGAAGATCTTCTCCCAGTCAGTAGGTTGCCGTTGTGTCTTGGTGACAGTGTCCTTTGCTTTACAGAAGCTTCTCATTTTTAGTAGGTCCCATTTATTCAATGTTGCCCTTAATGTCTGAGCTGTTGGGGTTACACATAGGAAGCGATCTCCTGTGCCCATCTGATGTAGGGTACTTCCCAATTTCTCTTCTGTCAGGTTCAATGTGTTCTGACTGATAGTGTGGTCTTTAATCCATTTGGACTTGAGTTTTGTGCATGGTGATAGATATGGGTCTATTTTCATTCTTCTACAGGTTGACGTCCAGTTATGCCAGCACCATTTGTTGAAGATGCTTTCTTTCTTCCATTGTATACTTTTGCCTCCTTTATCAAAAATGAGGTGTTCATAGGTTTGTGGGTTAAAATTCGGGTCTTCTATACGATTCCATTGGTCGACTTCTCTGTTTTTATGCCAGTACCACACTGTTTTCATTACTGTAGCTCTGTAATAGAGTTTGAAGTCAGGGATGGTTAATGCCTCCAGACAATCCTTTATTGTATAGGATTGTTTTGGCTATCCTGGGTTTCTTGTTTTTCCATATAACGTTGATTATTGTCCTCTCAAGATCTGTGAAGAATTTTGATGGGATTTTGATGGGGATTGCATTGAATCTATAAATTGCCTTTGGTAGAATTGCCAGTTTTACTATGTTGATCCTCCCAATCCAAGAGCAAGGGAGGTCCTTCCATTTTCTGGTATACTCCTCAGTTTCTTTCTTCAATGCCTTAAAGTTCTTGTCAAATAGATCTTTCACTTCCTTGGTTAGAGTTACCCCAAGATATTTTATGCTATTTGTGGCTATCGTGAAAAGTGAAGCTTCTCTGAGTTCCCTCTCTGCTTCCCTATCCTTTGTGTATGAGAGGGCGACTGATTTTTTGGAGTTGATCTTGTATCCTGCCACATTACTAAAGCTGTTTATCAGCTGTAAAAGTTCTTTGGTGGAGTTTTGGGGGTCGCTTATGTACACTATCATATCATCTGCAAATAACGAAAGTTTAACTTCTTGCTTTCCAATTTGAATCCCCTTGATCCCCTTATGTTGTCTTATTGTTATTGCTAGAACTTCAAGCACTGTATTGAAGAGGTATGGCCAGAGTGGACAGCCTTGTCGAGTTCCTGAGTTTAGTGGGATGGCTTTCAGTTTTATCTAAAAAATATCCATTTCCTTTACATTTTCCAGTTTTGCGGCATATAGGCTTTTGTTGTAAGATCTAATGATTCTCTGATTTTCCTCTGTGTCTGTGGTTATGTCCCCTTTTTTCATTTCTGATCTTATTAATTTGTAAATTCTCTCTCTGCCGTTTGATTAGTTTGGATAGGGGTTTGTCAATCTTGTTGATTTTCTCCAGGAACCAGCTTTCTGTTTCATTGTTTCTTTGGATTGTTCTCTGTGTTTCTATTTTGTTGATTTCAGCCCTCAGTTTGATTATTTTTAGTCTCCTACTGCTCCTAGGTGAGTCTGCTTCTTTTTTTCCTAGAGCTTTCATGCGGGCTGTTACGTCTCCAATGTGAGCTTTCTCTGTTTTCTTTAAGTGGGCACTTAGTGCTATGAACTTTCCTCTTAGGACTTGTTTCATAGTGTCCCATAAGTTTGAGTATGTTGTTTCTCTATTTTCATTGAATTTCAGGAAGACTTTAATTTCTTTCTTTATTTCTTCCTTAATCCAGGTATGGTTCAGTAGTTGGCTGTTCAGTTTCCATGACTTTGTAGACTTTCTGGGGGTACCACTGTTGTTGAATTCCAACTTTAATCCATGGTGATCTGATAAGGCACAGGTGGTTACAAATATTTTTTTGTAACTGTGGATGTTTGCTTTGTTACCGACTATGTGGTCAATTTTCGAGAAGGTTCCATGAGCTGCAGAGAAGAAGGTATATTCTTTCCTATTTGGGTGGAATATTCTATAGGTGTCTGTTAAGTCCATTTGCTTCATTACCTCCATTAATTCTCTTATTTCTCTCTTAGGTTTCTGTCTGATTGACCTGTCCATTGGTGAGAGAGGAGTGTTGAAGTCTCCCACTATTAGAGTGTGCGGTTTGATGGCTGCCTTGGATTTTAGCAATGTTTCTTTTATGTACGTGGGTGCTTTTATATTAGGGGCATAGATGTTCAGGATTGAGACTTCATCCTGATGAACTGTTCCTGTTATAAATATAAAATGCCCCTCTCCATCTCTTTTGATTGATTTAATTTTGAAGTCAACATTGTTAGAGATTAGTATGGCCACACCTGCTTGTTTCTTAGGTCCATTTGCTTGATAGGCCTTTTCCCAGCCCTTTACTCTGAGTAGGTGCCTGTCTTTGTGGTTGAGCTGTGTTTCTTGTAAACAGCAGAATGTTGGATCCTGTTTTCTTATCCAATCTCTTAGCCTGTGCCTTTTTATAGGTGAGTTGAGTCCATTGACATTAAGTGATATTAATGACCAGTGTTTGTTAACTCCGGTCATTTTTTTTAATCGTAGAGTTTGTATTTTTCCCTTCTTTGATTTGTGTTGGTGAAGGGTCTCTAGATGTCTGAGTTATTCTGGTCATTGTTGGACTCCTTGGTTAGTGATTTTCCTTCAATTACTTTCTGTAAGGCTGGATTTGTGGCTGCGTATTGTTTAAATTTGTTTTTATCCTCGAAACTTTTATTTTCTCCATTTATAGTGAACGAAAGCTTGGCTGGGTATAGTAATCTGGGCTTGCATCCATGGTCTCTCAGTTTCTGCAGTACATCTATCCCGGACCTGGCTTTCATGGAGAAGTCAGGTGTAAGTTTGATAGCTTTACCTTTGTAAGTATTTTGGCCTTTTTCCTTTGCAGCTCTTAATATTTTTCCTTATTCTGTATGCTTTGTGTTTTGATAATTATATGGCGAGGGGATTTTTTTTTTTGATCCAGCCTATTCGGTGTTTTGTATGCTTCTTGCACCTTCATAGGTATATCTTTCTTTAGGTTGGGAAAGTTTTCTTCTATAATTTTATTAAATATATTTTCTGGACCATTGAGCTGTACTTCTTCTCCTTCTTCTACTCCTATTATTCTTAGGTTTGGTCTTTTTATTGTGTCCCATATTTCCTGAATGTTTTGTGATGAGAGTTTGTTGGACTTGCTGTTTTCTTTGATCAGTGTGTTTATTTTCTCTATGGTTTCTTCAGAATCTGAGAGTCTTTCTTCTATCTCTTGTATTCTGCTGGGTATGCTTGTTTCTGTAGTCTCTATTCGTTTACCTAGATTTTCCATGTCCAGCCGGCCCTCTGTTTGTGTTTTCTTCTTTGCCTCCATTTCAGTTTTCAAGTCTTGAACTGTATCCATTATCTGTTTGATTGTTTTTCCTTGTTTTTCTAGGGTATCATTCACTGATTTATTCAATTCTTCAAACTTTCTGTTATATTTCTCATCCATTTCTATAAGGGCGTTTTTTACATGCTGTTTAAGGGCGTCAATCACTTTCATGAAGTCAATCTTTTCTCCTTCTTGATTAAGGTGTTCATGTCCTTCCGTTGTGAGGTCACTAGTTTCTGGTGGCTTCATATTGCTTTTCAGCTTGTTGGGCGAATTCTTGCCTTGGCGTCTGCCCATCTCTTCTTCCAAATGCTCCCTTATGGATCTTCTTTTACCGGATCAGGTCTCCTTGCCTATCCAATGTGGCCTCCCCAATGTTGGCTCTCCTGGTGCTGAGAGATCAGGTCTCGTGCCCAACGCTGGCTCTCCTGGCGCGGAGAGATCAGGCCTCGTGCCCAACGCTGGCTCTCCTGGCGCGGAGAGATCAGGCCTCCGTGCTGGTTGGGCAGCTTGCAAACAAAGTGCCTACCCTGCTTGGTGCAGGCAGGCCATAGAAACAAAGGAACTCCAGCCTGCTTGGGTGCCCGGAGGACTCGGATCCAGCGCCCAGACAGGCTGGGCTGGGCGATGCCCCACGCCGAAAGAGGGCAGTAGGGCCGAAGTGGGGAGGGCTCTGGACGGAAGCTGGGTGGGCCAGGAAGAAAGAGGCAGGACCCAGGGAGTAGAGGCCCTGCAGAGAGCCCAAGAAGGACAGGGGACCAAGGAACCCCCGAGCTCCCCATCCCAGGCTGGCGCAGCGGGCCAGAAACTCACCCCAACTCTGGTTCTCCTGGGGCCGAGAGATCAGGCCTCCATGCTGGTTGGGCAGGTCGCAAACAAAGCCAGCCTGTGTCTTTTTATAGGTGAATTGAGACCACTAATATTAAGTGATATTAATGACCAGTGGTTGTTTACTCCGGTTATTCTTTTTTTTATTGAAAAAAAAATTTCGGCCTCCTCCTAGCCTCCCACTCCTCCCCCCCAATCCTCTCCCCATCCCCCCAATCGTCTCCCCGTCCCCCTACTCCTCTTCCCCTCCCTCTCAAGTCTGAAGAGCGGTCAGGGTTCCCTGCCCTGTGGAAAGTCCAAAGTCCTCCCCCCTCCATCCTGGTCTAGGAGGGTGAACATCCAAACTGGCTAGGCTCCCACAAAGCCAGAACATGAAGTAGTATCAAAACCACGTGCCATTGTCTTTGGTTCTCAGCAGCCCTCATTGTCCGCCATATTCAGAGAGTCCGGTTTTATCTCCTGCTTTTTCAGTCGCAGTCCAGCTGGCCTTGGTGAGCTCCCAATAGATCAGCCCCTCTGTCTCCGTGGGCGGGTGCACCCCTCTTGGTCTTGACTTCCTTGCTCATCTTCTCCCTCCTTCTGTTATTCATTGGGACTTTGGGAGCTCAGTCCAGTACTCCAGTGTGGGTCTCTGTCTCTATCTCCATCCATCGCCAGATGAAGGTTCTATGGTGATATGCAAAATATTCATCAGTATGGCTATAGGATAGGATAATTTCAGGTTCCCTATCTTCAGCTGCCCCAGGAACTAACTGGGGACCTCACCTTGGGCACCTGGAAGCCCCTCTACGTCCAAGTCTCTTCCCAACCCTAAGATGGCTCCCTTAATTAAGATATGTGCTTCCCTGCTCCCCTATCCAACCTTCCTTTATCCCAATCATCCCGTTGCCCCAAGTTCTCCCCATCCTACCCTTCTCACTTTTCTCTCCCCATCTCCCCTTACCCCCCTCCCACCCCACCCTTAAGATACCGATTTTTTGCCTGGCAATCTTGCCTACTTCCCTTACCCAGGAAGATAGCTATATGTTTTTCTTTGGGTTCACCTTCTTCTTTAGCTTCTTTAGGATATCCAATTATAGACTCACTGACCTTTATTTAAGGCTAGAAACCAATTATGAGTGAGTACATCCCATGTTCATCTTTTTGGGTCTAGGTTACCTCACTCAGGATAGTATTTTCTATTTCCATCCATTTGCATGCAAAATTTGAGAAGTCATTGTTTTTTTTCAGCTGAGTAGTACTCTAATGTGTATATATTCCACACTTTCTTCATCCATTCTTCCATTGAAGGACATCTAGGTTGTTTCCAGGTTCTGGCTATTACAAATAATGCTGCTATGAACATAGTTGAACAAATGCCCTTGTCATATGATCGGGCATCTCTTGGGTATATTCCCAAGAGTGGTATTGCTGGGTACAGGGGTAGGTTGATCCCGAATTACCTGAGAAACCGCCACACTGCTTTCCAAAGTGGTTGCACAAGTTTGCATTCCCACCAGCAATGGATGAGGGAACCCCTTCCTCCACAACCTCTCCAGCAGAGGCTATCATTGGTGTTTTTGATTTTAGCCAATCTGACAGGTGTAAGATGATATCTCAAAGTTGTTTTGATTTGCACTTCCCTGATTGCTAAGGAGGTTGAGCATGACCTTAAGTGTCTTTTGGCAATTTGAGCTTCGTCTGTTGAAAATTCTCTGTTCAGATCAAAATTTTCCAGGATAAAAACAAATTTAAACAATACGTAGCCACAAATCCAGCCTTACAGAAAGCCATAGAAGGAAAATCACAAACCAAGGAGTACAACAATGACCACAATAACTCAAACATCTAGAGACCCTTCACCAGCACAACTCAAAGAAGGGAAACACACAAACTCTACTACTAAAAAAGTGACCGGAGTTAACAACCTCTCATCATTAATATCACTTAATGTCAATGGACTCAACTCACCTATAAAAAGGCACAGGCTAAAAGATTGGATACGAAAACAGGATCCAACATTCTGCTGTTTACAAGAAACACACCTCAACCACAAAGACAAGCACCTACTCAGAGTAATGGGCTGGGAAAAGGCTTATCAAGCAAATGGACCTAAGAAACAAGCAGGTGTGGCCATACTAATTTCTAACAAAGTTGACTTCAAACTTAAATCAATCAGAAAAGATGGAGAGGGATATTTTATACTCATAACAGGAACAATTCATCAGTATGAAGTCTCAATCCTGAATATCTATGCCCCTAATATAAAAGCACCCACATACGTAAAAGAAACATTACTAAAACTCAAGTCTGCCATCAAATGGCACACACTAATAGTAGGAGACTTCAACACTCCTCTCTCACCAATGGACAGGTCAATCAGACAGAAACCTAAGAGAGAAATAAGGGAATTAATGGAGGTAATGAATCAAATGGACTTAACACACATCTATAGAACATTCCACCCAAATAGGAAAGAATATACCTTCTTCTCTGCAGCTCATGGAACCTTCTCGAAAATTGACCACATACTCGGTAACAAAGCAAACTTCCACAGTTACAAAAAAATATTTGTAACCTCCTGCGTCTTATCAGACGACCATGGATTAAAGTTAGAATTCAACAACAATGTTACCCCCAGAAAGCCTACAAACTCATGGAAACTGAACAGTGAACTTCTGAACCACACCTGGATCAAGGAAGAAATAAAGAAAGAAATCAAAGTCTTCCTGGAATTCAATGAAAATAAAGAAACAACCTATTCAAACGTATGGGACACTATGAAAGCAGTCCTGAGAGGAAAGTTCATAACACTAAGTGCCCACTTAAAGAAAACAGAGAAAGCACACATTGGAGACTTAACAGCCCACCTGAAAGCTCTAGAAAAAAAAGAAGCAGACTCACCTAGGAGGAGTAGAATACTTGAAATATTCAAACTGAGGGCTGAAATCAACAAAATAGAAACACAGAAAACAATCCAAAGAATCAATGAAACAAAAAGCTGGTTCCTAGAGAAAATCAACAAAATTGATAAACCCCTATCCAAACTAATCAAATGGCAGAGAGAGAATATGCAAATTAATAAGATCAGAAATGAAAAGGGGGACATAACCACAGACACAGAGGAAATTCAGAGAATCGTTAGATCTTACTACAAAAGCCTGTGTGCCACAAAACTGGAAAATGTAAAAGAAATGGACACGTTTTTACATAAATACCATATACCAAAGCTAAACCAGGACCAGCTGAACAATCTAAATAGACCTGTTAGTCACGAAGAATTAGAAGCTGTCATCAAAAACTTCCCTATCAAATAAAGCCCAGGACCAGATGGTTTCTATGCAGAATTCTACCAGAACTTCCAAGAAGAGCTTATTCCTATGCTCCTTAATGTATTTCACAATATAGAAACAGAAGAGTCATTGCCAAATTGCTTTTATGAAGCTACAGTCACTCTGATACCAAAACCACACAAAGACTCAACCAAGAAAGAGAACTACAGGCCAATCTCACTAATGAACATCGACGCAAAAATCCTCAACAAAATACTGGCAAACCGTATCCAAGAACACATTAGAAAAATTTTCCATTATGATCAAGTAGGCTTCATTCCAGAGATGCAGGGCTGGTTCAACATATGAAAATCTATCAATGTAATCCATCATATAAATAAACTGAAAGAAAAAAATCACATGATCATTTCATTAGATGCTGAAAAAGCTTTTGACAAAATTCCACATCCCTTTATGATAAAAGTCTTGGAGAGATTAGGGATACAAGGATCATACCTAAATATAATAAAAGCTATATACAGCAAGCCGACAGCCAACATCAAACTAAACGGAGAGAAACTCAAAGCCATCCCACTATAATCAGGAACACAGCAAGGCTGTCCACTCTCTCCATACCTCTTCAATATAGTGCTTGAAGTTTTAGCAATAACAATAAGAAAACATAAGGGGATCAAGGGGATTCGAATTGGGAAGGAAGAGGTTAAACTTTCATTATTTGCAGATGATATGATAGTGTACATAAGCAACGCACAAAACTCCACCAAAGAACTCCTAAAGCTGATAAACAGCTTTAGTAATGTGGCAGGATACAAGATCAACTCCAAAAAATCAGTTGCCCTCCTATACACCAAGGATATGGAAGCAGAGAGGGAAATCAGAGAAGCATCACCTTTCACGATAGCCACAAATAGCATAAAATATCTTGGGGGTAACTCTAACCAAAGAAGTGAAAGATCTATTTGACAAGAACTTTAAGGAATTGAAGAAAGAAATTGAAGAGGATACCAGAAAGTGGAAAGATCTCCTTTGCTCTTGGATTGGGAGGATCAACATAGTAAAAATGGAAATTCTACCAAAAGCAATTTATAGGTTCAATGCAATCCCCATCAAAGTCCCATCAAAATTCTTCACAGATCTTGAGAGGACAATAATCAACTTCATATGGAAAAACAAAAAACCCAGGATAGCCAAAAGAGTTTTATATAATAAAGGAACTTCTGGAGGCATTACCATCCCTGACTTCAAACTTTACTACAGAGCTACAGTATTGAAAACAGGTTGGTATTGGTATAAAAACAGAGAAGTCGGCCATTGGAATCGTATAGAAGACCCAGATTTTAACCCACAAATCTATGAACACCTGATTTTCGATAAAGGAGCTAAAAGTATACAATGGAAGAAAGAATGCATCTTCAACAAATGGTGCTGGCACAATTGGATGTCAACCTGGAGAAGAATGAAAATTGACCCATATCTATCTCCATGCATAAAACTCAAGTCCAAATGGATCAAAGACCTCAATATCAATCCAAACACTCTGAACCTGATAGAAGAGAAATTGGGAGGTACCCTACAACATATGGGCACAGGCGATCGCTTCCTAGGTATAACCCCAGCAGCACAGACATTAAGGGCAACATTGAATAAATGGGACTTACTGAAAATGAGAAGCTTCTGTAAAGCAAAGGACACTGTCACTAAGACAAAAAGGCAACCCCTACTGGGAGAAGATCTTCACCATCCCTGCAACAGACAAAGGTCTTATCTCCAAAATATATAAAGAACTCAAGAAACTAGACTTTAAAATGCTAATTAACCCAATTAAATTTTATTTTTAAACTTTTAGAAGTTTTATATGTATGGGTACTTTGCCTATATATCAATTGATGCACTGTAGTCATGCAGTGCCCTTAGGGGCCAGAGGAGGGCACAAGATCCTCTAGAACTAGGAGTTATAGACAGTAATTAGTTACCAGAATCAAACCCAGGTTCCCTGGATGAGCAGCCAGTGCTCTGAACCAACTCTTCAGCTCTAAGAATGAATTGTATACTGGGTGTTAAGGAGATGATTCAGCAGTTAATAGAGCATACTGCTCTTGAAAAGGACCAAAGTTCCGTTCCCAGTACCTACATCTGGTAGCTCACAAATGCCTGTAACTCCAGATCCATGGCATGTGATGCCTCTGTCCTCAATGGATATCTACATTCACATGCACT
Source organism: Microtus pennsylvanicus (assembly GCF_037038515.1). Taxonomy (NCBI): domain Eukaryota; kingdom Metazoa; phylum Chordata; class Mammalia; order Rodentia; family Cricetidae; genus Microtus; species Microtus pennsylvanicus. The sequence continues at coordinate 126,470,984 of NC_134601.1, read as the reverse complement.
TACTCAAAGGCAAGCACAAGCACATGTAATTAAAAAAATTGAGACAGGGTCTTATTGTGGAGTACTAGTTTAAGATGTGTTACATTTGCTTATGCTGTGGAACATTTGTTTAATGTTGTAAAGATGTATTGTTTTTGCTTATGCTGCATTTGTTTAACTCTGTGAGGCTGTCCTACTTTGACTGCCTGAAACACCTGATTGGTCTGATAAAGAGCTGAATGGCCAATTGCTAGGCAGGAGAGGGATAGCTGAGGCTGTCAGGCAGAGAGAATAAACGGGAGGATAAATCTAGGATAGGTAGAAGGAGGAAGAAGAAAAGAAGAGGAAGAGGATGCCAGGGGCCAGTCACATAGCCACAGAGCCAGCCACGCAGTAAGCAGTAAAGAAAGATGCATAGAATAAAGAAAGGTAAGATGCCTAGTGCCAACATGTAGGTAAAGAGAAATGGGATAATTTAAGTTAGAAAAGCTGGCTAGGAACAAGCCATGTTAAGGCTGGGCATTCATAATTAAGAATAAGTCTCTGTCACATGACCATGGCTAGTCACCTAGTCTGTAGCTTAGTTGAGAGGGCTGGATTTAACCAGTGCTAATTTCATTTCATACCTATACATCTTGGATACAGCAAGGCCAGCAGGAATGGGCAGGCATCTTCAATGGAACTTGACACAGAACTTCTGAAGGCTAATCTACATCAACAGCCATAATTCACATATACACCTTGACCTAGAAATCCTATCCCAAGGAAATAGTTCAAAAGAAAAATAAACCATTTACAACTGTTTTTTAAAAAAAGGAATAAGTATCCATGTATTTATTTGAGAGCTGGGTGGTAGGCCCCCAAAGATTGAAAAAAAATTACAGACAGGGTCTCACTATGTAACCCTGGCTGTCCTAGCACTCACTCTCTAGACCGGGCTGACCTCAAAACTCACAGAGAGCCACCTGTCTCTGCCTTCTGAGTGCTGGAATTAAAGGTGTACATCATTATACTCAGATCTTTTGCTGTGGGATAACTTTTCTGTACACTATGAATATATGTTCCTCTCATTGGTTGATAATAAAAGCTGCTTTAGTCTATAGCAAGGAAGAATATAGCTGAGCAGGAAAGCCAAACTGGATATAGGGAGAAGAATGGCAGAATCAGGGGATATGCAAGCTAGCTGCCCAAGAAGAAAGATATCATCCAGTTTCCAAATAAGCAGGACATGGAGAAATATGGGTTAATTTAAATGTAAGAGCTAGTAATAAGCCTGAGCTATTGGCCAAACATTAATAATTAATATAAGCCTCTGAATTGTTATTTATAAGTCACTATGAGACAGGGTGGGACAGGGGAACCTGTTTACACTCGTTTTATTTATTTATTATTTTCGAGACAGGATTTCTCTGTGTAACAGCCCTAGCTGTTCCAGAACTCTTTCTGTACCAGGCTAGCCTTGAACTCACAGAGATCTGCCTGCCTCTGCATCCTGAATGCTGGGATTAAAGGCATATACCACCACTTCCCAGCTTCTAAGAAATCCTTTTAAAAGAATGACTTTTATACTGTATCACCAATTTCTGTTTGCCAGTATGCACTATCACACTCAGTTCCCTTTTATTTTATTTTACTTATTTATTTATTTAGGCCTTTTTTTGTTTTTTTTTTTTTTTTGAGACAGGGTTTCTCTGTAGCTTTGGATCTTGTCCTGGCACTAGCTCTTGTAGACCAGGCTGGCCATGAACTCACAGAGATCTGCCTGCCTCCCAAGTGCTGGGATTAAAGGTGCATGCCACCACTGCCTGGATATTTAGGCCTTTTATAACATGTGTGTGTGTGTGTGTATGTGTGTGTGTGTGTGTGTGTGTGTGTGTGTTTGCATGTGTGCCAGAGGATAACTTAATTTGCACAAGTCAGTTCTTTCCTTCTAGTATGTGGGTCCTGTGAATTGAACTCAGGCTATTAGTCTTGTGAACATCTTTACCCTAGTTTGTTTTCTGACACAGGATATCAATATCCTCAGATTCACAATGATCCTCTAGTCTCAGGCTTCTGAGTGCTGGGATTACATGTTTATGCCACTGTGCCCACGCTTCCTTTTATTACTACATCTATTTATTCATTTGGGTTTTTTGTTTGTTTTTGTTTGTTTATTTGGTCCTGGAATTCACTCTGTAGATCAGTCTGGCCTCAGATTCAGAGATCTGCCTGCCTCTGCCTCTAGAGTGCTGGGATTAAAGGAAGGTACCACTGATGCCCAGCTCATTTTGGATTTTTATGGCTTGGTTTCATAAGACCGGGCTAGCCTTGAACCCACTATCTGGGCAAGGTTGCCTTGAACTCCTGATTCTCCTGCCTTGCTATCTCCTGAGTGCTAGGATTGAAGATGTGTGGCTCTATTCTGACTCTCCATATTCTTTTAATTTTATATTTCAAAAAATTCTTTCTGTCTCACTTAGCCTGTTTCTTCTAGCTAAAGATCTTTGAGTATGTGGTAGTTCTCTATTGCATACTGGACATTTATGACACTTTTATGGTTTGAATGTCTGGATTTGTTGCCTTCCTGAAGAATATTGGACTTTGGCAGGTGGTTAGAGATACACATGATCCTCTGCTAAGGTCTGTTATTAAGCTTTGGTAGGGCAAGTCTAGGAAGCTTTTACCAACAGTCAGTGTAGACCTGTTCCTAAAGTGTGACCCTTCTGGGTTTTCACTGACCTACTTCCTGGATTTTCACCCTAAGAAAATGCAGTTGAATGTTCAACCTAAAATAATGCCAGGTATGGTGGCTCAAGTCTGGAATCTAGGCCAACTTAGGTTATATAGCAAGTCCCTGTCTCATAAACAACAACAACAACAACAACAACAAAAAACAAGACACTAAAAACAAATTTTTTGAAACCTAAGGGGGCAAAGATGTATATAACAAATATGCAGGGATGGGCTAGGCTGAGCTATAGAGTGTTTACTTCATTGTTTTATACCTAGGTTCACAGATTAAGAGGGGAGGGGAAGAGGGAGAGAGTGGGGAAGGAGAAAAGGGGATGAGTCTGCAGAGGTTATTCTTGTGTAATTACAGAGGAGAGGGATTCAAAGCCAATTCCTGTGGTTACTCAGCATTCTCATGCAAATATCATAAGCTCCAAACACAGTTGTTCACCCAGTCATATCTGTTTCTCAGTCCCTTCTTTCCCATCTTATTTGCTCACGCAGGAAGCCTAGGTGCCATCCTTTGGTCCCCATGGCTATCTCTAGTTCAACAGCATTGAATAAGTCTTTTTTGACATAACTATGATATCTCTCTCGAGCCTTATAATGTCTCCTCAGAACCACTAGTTCATAGATACACATGTCAGCTTGGCAGTCCCACTGGACTATCTAGCAGAAATCTCTATAAAACATGTCCACAAATAGTAAACTGGACTACCTAGCAGAAATCTCTATAAAACATGTCCACAAATAGTAAACTGTCCACCCAAAGCTTGCTTCTCACCAAGAACCCATCTCAGAGCAGATGCAAGAACTTAGTATAAGGATTAGGGCTTACAAGATGGCTCAGGAGTTATGCATGCATACTACTGTGGTAGGGAACTAAATCAGGTTCCCAGCACCCACGTCAAGCAGTTCACAGATGCCTATAACTCTAGATTCAGGGGACCTGGTGATTTTATCACCTCTGTAGGCACCTATATGCATGAGCACATACCCATACATAGACACACACACGCACATTAAAAATAAATAAGAATCTTTTTAACACCTTAGTTATCCTTCATCTTTTTTCTCTTAATGCCACTTCTTACCCATTTCTTCTCTTCCCTCAGAAACTATCCTCTCCAAGGCTTCACAATCTGCCAGCATATCAATCACTTCACTTACAATATTGAATTGCAGAAGAACTTTCTTGTATCGGCAGTAAATAAATGCAAAGGCAGATATTAAAGAATATATATATATATATATATATATATATATATATATATATATAGTTTTAATGTTTAAACAAACTTACAGAACCGAGGTTTCTTCTTAGCTGTTTCACAGGAGGCAGGAAAAAGGAAAAAAGGGAGGAGCCCCCTCCCGTGTGCCCATTTATCAGTACGCATTCGCCCGAGGCAAACTCCGCCCCCTAAAGGGGCTGACTTAACCCTACATCTCCCCCTTTTGTCTAAATAAGACAGAACTAAACCAAATATAACTATAAACAATAATAACAAATGATAAATATAACAAACAATATTGAGAACAAAAGTTTTGCTAGACATTCTATCTCAAGGAGTCTAAATAATGTAGAGAGTAACTACAATTAAATAATCTTCAACTCCATCAAAGATCTGAGAAGGGAATAAATATTACTTAACAAATGAGAGATATCCAAAATATGCAACAAATGACAGAGACAACTGACTACCTGGGCAATCACCCAAAGTCTCATTTGCAATGTTGAGTCAACCAACTTTGGCTAAGGCCTAACATAACTGACATACCATTATCAAATGCAAGGAACATTCTTAGAATTACCCTACCCTGTCTTGGCAAGATAAGACAATCCTGTTTCATATCTTAGTCAGTAGTTGAGGTATGGGCTTTTCTTAACTCAAAGGCCAGTTCTGCCAGGAAGACAAGCTCCCAGTGGAGTGTCTTTGGTGCTCAACGATCTCTCGGGAGTAGAGAGGTGTTGCCAGGAGTAATTGTGTCTCGTTGGCACAGAATTCTAGGTTAGATTAAAGGCCATTTTCTACAGCTCTTCAAAGAGGCTGAAGATTATACTATCTATACTAAAAATAATCTCTATGTATCTAACAGACCTGATTAACCTAAAAATAAATATGACAAACATATAATTCTCAATACCTATCTAATTTGAAAACTAAGAGAATAAACAACTGTGCAATATATGAAGACAATGATCTTCACCTGTAAACAATGTCATTACATATCAAATGTAAACAATGTTATTACATAAATAGTACCAGAGGTAGAAATGTACATTGTGATATGATAGATGTATCCATACAATATAAGCATACTCTTATATAAAAATAGAGGTAGGAACACTCACATTCAATATATCAATATACAAGAAACAGTACCAATATAATATTCTAAAAACAGTAAGTCACAAATACCAATCATCCCATCAAACCAGTTAATCCCCCCCTTTTTTTGAATATACCCCTAATTCCATACAATATCTCCCCATCCCCTCAACCCTATACCAACCACTAAAAGATGTCCCTAACCCTGTGGGCAAACTCTGTTGGGAGAGGGGACGTCGTCCTCTTAGATTGCTTCTAGCTGACATGGGGGCGACGTTCTTCTTAGGGGCCCCTGTGAAGGCAAATGATGGTAAAATTCCCAAATTAACCTTTGGCCTAAGAAAATTATAACTAGTCTCTGAGCGTTTTGAAAAGGTCCAGCCAGAGTGTTGTCAAAAATGTGCATCATTCGAAATTGTCTCCTGCAGTTGCTACCAAAAAACAGGTCTAATATTAGTGCTTAAAAAAAATTCATGACGTCATAAAAACCAGATTGAGTTGATGTTGTGGGGCCCCATCTTCATGCTGGAAACTTCAAAGATTACTGTAGGAAAATATGTTGCTTGTTATGGGAAATTAAAACATTAACAACAAGGACATATACTGACATATAAAGAAAGACACAGATATGAGGAAAGGCAAAGAAAGTTTATCAAATATAAAATTATTCTTATTCTGTTCCATTTCATGGCTCCTGACCTGAGACAGCAAATGTATAGGCAGTAAATAAATGCAAAGGCAGATATTAAAGAATATATATATATATATATATATATATATATATATATATACAGTTTTAATGTTTAAACAAACTTACAGAACCGAGGTTTCCGCTTAACCGTTTCACAGGAGGCAGGAAAAAGGAAAAAAGGGAGGAGCCGTCTCCCGCATGCCCATTTATCAGTACGCATTCGCCCGAGGCAAACCCCGCCCCCTAAAGGGGCTGACTTAACCCTACACTTTCTAATGCAGAAACCATGAAATCAAAAGGACAACCAGCAAAACATTATTTTTTAGAGTTTTCTGGCTTGATGAACTGGCTCAATGAATAAAGGCTTTGCTATATAAGCAAGAGGAACAGTGCTCAGATCCACAGAACCCATGTATGTGCTGACTGGGTGTGGTTCTCCTGTAATTCCAGCACTCAGAAGTCAGAGAGACAGAAAATCCTGAGAGCAAGTTAGCTGGGTAGACTAGTCTACCAGTGAATCCCAAGTTCAATTGACAGAGACTGCCTCAATAAAGAAGATAGAGATCAACATTCTAAGACACTGGAAAAGCTAGAAAAATGTCTCTTTGCTTCTATTAGATGGCACAAAGGCTATTTTTCCTCATACATGGAAGGTACCTGTGTAGTAATAAGGAGCGGCGGCAGGGCTGCGTCCCCAACACCCCAGCCGCCTGCTCGGCTAGCTTATGCCCTGAAATAATTACACAGACACTGTATTCTTTTAATCACTGCTTGGCTCTTAGCTCTAGTCCTTACTGGCTAATTCTGATATCCCAATCAACCCATCTCTAACAATCTGTGAGCACCGGTCTTACCGGGAAGATTCTAGTTCAGAGCTTCATCGCGTGTGTCTGCCCAGGAGCCGGGAGCATGGCGTCTCTCCTGAGGCGTCTGCTCCCGAGAGGAGAGCTGTCGGGTCTGATCTCACTTCCTCTTCCTCTCAGCGTTTTGTTCTGTTTACTCCTCCCACCTATCTTCTAACCAATGAAATGGACCAAGGCAGTTCCTTTATTAGCCAATGACCTTCCTCCATCATTTCCCCTTTTTCGGTTTAAACAAAAAAAAGGCTTTATCTTTAACATAGCAAGATTACATATAACCAAACTGTTATCAAGTAAAAGTTACAATAATCTTTATCATAACTAAGGAAAACTATAACTAACTATTCTTAACTCCATCAAAGACTCCAGAAAGATACAATACTACATAAGCAAACAAGAAAAAAGCAACTTTTAAAACTCTAGAAATGACAGAGACATCTCGCTGCCTGGACAGTCACCCAAAGTTCCTCTGTACCATTGGGGCATCCATCTTCAGCCTTCAGGCCCATAGTATCCAGCAGACATTTCCATAAAGCAGGAAAATTCAAAGTCAGTTCAGTCACTATCTGTTGTGTCCTGCATAATGTCTTGTAGACTCTTTCATGAATCAGGAACCCCAAAAGATCATCTCACCTTAGGCAAGTTCAGTAGTCCTCTCTCTGCGAGTTCTCTGTGTCCAGTTTATGCAATAGTCCAGGCAAGAGCAGTTTCTTGCCCAAATGGCTATCAAACTCCATAAGGATCCTCTTCGATGCCCATCTTCTTCTTGAAGTTGATTGGTGCTGCCAGGAGCAGAGTGTCTCATTGTCATGAAAAGTCCTCAGTTATTAAAACATTAAATGTCCTATTCTGTAATCTTTGAAAGACATGAAGAATGTCTATCTAAAATATATCTCTATATATCTAGAAAATCTAACTAACATGACTACAAGCTTTACTGTTATCGATGATTATCCATTAACAACCTATATTTCTTAATTATACAGTATATATTTAAATGAACTACACAATCACAATACCTTAATCAAAATCAGAAACACTTATACATATAACAAAATTGACCGTAAATCTCTATCAATAAAGCAAAATCTATACTAATGCAAATTATTCATATCTATATCATATCCCCCTTTAAATGTAAAAGAACATTTATAAACAATATTTTGGGAACATGGGTGCAGTTTTTTTCTCTCCAAACTGCTTCCTGCTGAATGGGGGTGTCGTTAATTAGGTCTTTCATGGTATAACCTGTGTGCCAGGGTCATCTCAGTTGGCAGTTGAGTGAAGTAATTTTTTGAGGGCGTTCACAGGAACCTTTCGGGAGGTCGTGGTCTATCATACCAAATTGGGATAGAAGAAATCCATAGAGTCTCATCCTCTGTGAAAACAAAAGAAGACTCTCTCCAAAGCATCATATCCTTAGACCCAAATTCTGAAATCGTAATACCCTTATATCCATTCTGGTTTAGCTTGGCAGCCCATGTAATGAAATGTCTCTCTGTACTTAGCTCCTTCACAGTCAAAAAATTTAAAGAAAACACAATGTACATAATCCAGACTCTCTGTGAATTTTCCATTTTTACGTGGCTTATTTTTCTTTATTTCTTTTTATCTCTTAACTATCTCTACTCTGTCTCTTTAAAGACTTTACCTTTTTTTAACATTAACTTTATTTTCTATATTCTTTTTCTTCTCTCTCCCAAGCCTACGTACATTCATCCAACAGTGTGACTCATTTAGTGGTCTGAATCTGTCCTATTGTGAATCTGTAATTTTTTACTATCCAGGAGCACTTTTGATTTGCACCTTTAAATCACTAGGCGCTTAAGAATCTAAGCTGTGACATTCATAGGTTAACTTTTTGCTTTTTGAGCGTATATCTTTGACCTGGAATAACTCTGTAGACCAGGCTGTCTTTGAACTCTCAGAGATCCGCCTGTCTCTGCCTCCCAGGCGTTGGGATTAAAGGTGTTTGCTACTACACCTTGAACTCACAGAGATCTGTTTGTCTCTGCCTTTTAGGCACTGGGATTAAAGGCGTGTGCTACCACACCTTGAAGTCTCAGAGGTTTACTTTAAGAATTTTAACTTTCAGTCTGCATATATTTTTAACACACTGTAAACCATTTAGAAATTTTCATTGTCTTTGAATCTCTCTTTACTGTGTATCTCTCTGTTTTTTGACCACATGGGTCTTTAATTTACCAAACAATATCAGTAGGACTAAAGCCGTGGTTTTGCGGGCTAGATGTAGCCCATTCCTTAGCTTTCCAGCCTCATGGTGGATATACAGGCTGCAGCCATATTTATAGCCACACCTCTATGGCGTTTCAAGGTCCCTGCCAGCCAGCGAGCTACAACAGACAACACTCAAGTCCTCTCTCAGTAGCCAGCCCTCCTGTCTCAAACAGTCATAGTTTGGCCTGGCAGGATGGCCCAGAAAGCCGGCATTTTTAAATGGCACAGCTTTTTTCCTGCTACGGCTGAAAACCGAAAAGCATGAGTTCAGCTTTTCGTCAACACCGTTTAAGTGTTTCATGGCAGGACCTCTTAATGAGCTGCAGGCTTTGCAGCTAAAGCGGAGTCAGGAAGCCTCTCTTAGATGAGGTGCTTGCTTACCTCTGGCAAACAGAGTAGACCCGAGAGAGTGCTGCTACCAAGAATCCATGCACAAAGCTGTCATTCTGTTCTAGAATTACTTCCCAAGCTGTCTCAGGCTTTATGTGGAAGCAGTTGTCCACGTGGGCGCCATTTGTAGTAATAAGGAGCGGCGGCAGGGCTGCGTCCCCAACACCCCAGCCGCCTGCTCGGCTAGCTTATGCCCCGAAATAATTACACAGACACTGTATTCTTTTAATCACTGCTTGGCCCTTAGCTCTAGCCCTTACTGGCTAATTCTGATATCCCAATCAACCCATCTCTAACAATCTGTGAGCACCGGTCTTACCGGGAAGATTCTAGTTCAGAGCTTCATCGCGTGTGTCTGCCCAGGAGCCGAGAGCATGGCGTCTCTCCTGAGGCGTCTGCTCCCGAGAGGAGAGCTGTTGGGTCTGATCTCACTTCCTCTTCCTCTCAGCGTTTTGTTCTGTTTACTCCTCTCACCTATCTTCTAACCAATGAAATGGGCCAAGGCAGTCCCTTTATTAGCCAATGACCTTCCTCCATCATACCTGCATTCTGGATTTTTTTAAGGTGGAGGGCTAGAACTAGGCAGTGGTGATGCACGCCTTTAATCACAGAACTCTGAAGGCAGAGGCAGGTGAATCTCTCAATTTGAGGCCTGCTTGGTCTACAAAGTGAGTTCCAGGACAGCCAGGGCTGCACAGAGAAAACCTGTCTTGAAAAAACAAAAACAAAAACAAGGGGGCTAGAAAGAAGGGTCAGAGGTTAAGAGCACTGGCTGCTCTTCCAGAGAGGTCTTGAGTTTAATTCCTAGCAAGCACATGGTGGCTCATAACCATCTGTAATGAGATCTGGCATGCAGGCATTCATGCAAATAGACCACTGTCGACATAATAAATAAATATTTTTTTAATGGTGGAGGATTAGACATGTAGTTCAGTGGTTTAGAACACTTGTTCTTGCAAAGGACCTGGGTTTGGTTTTGAGTATCTACGTGGTGATTCAAAATCATCTATAATTCTAGTTCTAAGGAATCAAATATCCTTTTCTGGCCTTTATGGATACCTATCTACATGCAAACAAAACTCTGATACATATAAAACAAATAAATCTAAGAGAAAATTAGAGAGGCTGGCAAGATAGCTCAATGGCTCAATGGGTAAAGGTACTTGCTGCCAAGTTGGTGGAAGTGAGTTTGATTCTTAGAACCTATATTACAAAAAGAAAGAACTGACTTTTGCAAGTGGTCCTCTGGCCTACCTATACATTATGACAATGTTCACACCCACACTCAAACACAGATATAGAAACATAACAAAAAAATGATCACCAAAGCTGGGAATGGTGGTACATGACTATAGTCCCCCCACAAGGGAGGTAGAGACCGAATGATCAGGAGTTGAAGAACATCCTCAGCTACAAAAATGACTTCAGAGCCAGCCTGGGTTACATAATACCTCATTTTCAAACAAAGAGAATCTGGAAAGATGGCTCACAATTTAAAAACAGTTGCTAGTCTTGCAACCGAACCTTGGGTTCATTTCCTACCACCCAAATTGTGACTCATGACAATCTATAACTCCAGGTGCAGGGGATTTGTTGCCCTCTTCTGGGCTCTGTAAGCACTATACAAGATGCATTAATATACATGCAGGCAAAACACCCATACACATAAATAAAAATAAACAAATCTTCAAAACCAACTGTAAATGTACTTTCTACAGATGTACTAGCTAGCTCAGTCAATAGAGCATGGGACACTTAATCCCGGGGTCATGGGTTACTGCCCTAGATTGGACACCAGATTATATATAATTAATGAAGTCCACAAGAGCCTTGAGGAAAGGTTAACAAATACTTATTTGAGGAACACTCACAATAAAGAAGCCACAGCAATCCTCTGCTCTGTCAGTGCTGGGAGCTGAATACAGAACTCAGACTACCAGCCAAGAGAACAAGCATGCTTTTTGTCTGCGCTCATCAGTCCACACATAGTACCTGAGACCATGCCCTAATGGGTCAGTACCTAATATATATATATATATATATATATATATATATATATATATATATTCTCACACTGACATTGTTTCTTTGTGAGCTTAGCTAATAAGTGCAGAGCTTGGCACTCTGTAGGCAAAGCTCAGTGCTTTCATACTGCTGTTGCTGTTGCAAAATAGCACAAGGCTTGGATGGAAACTGCCAATATCTGCAATATTCACTATGGGATACAACAACAAATGACAAGTCTGTATGTACATGATATGAAAATACATGCGGATGGTCGGGTGGTGGTGGCGCACACCTTTAATCCCAGCACTCGGGAGGCAGAGGCAGGCAGATCTCTGGGAGTTTGAGACCAGCCTGGTCTACAAGAGCTAGTTCCAGGACAGGCTCCAAAGGTACAGAGAAGCCCTGCCTTGAAACTCCCCCACAAAAAAGAAGAAAGAAAATACATGCAGATGTTCAACTATCAAGTGATAATAACCATGGGGCCAGGAGGAGAGGGTGTGTAGGCAATCTACACTTTATTTAGAAAGGTGAGAAGTAGGATGCATATGATCTTGTCTTTGCATAGAGAGACAGAATGTAGAATCAATAGGTGGGTCACGCCAAACCCTTGTTGGAGCCATTGTGGGAACAAGAGTGGTCCAAGACCTTGCTGCTGAAAATGAATGAAAAACCTTGATATCTGCCATCCATGCTGGCTTCTGGTTGACCATTCAAGGTAAATAAGGGGGGGGGGAGTACTGTACTAGTTACTCTTCTCATTACTGTGATATAATACCAAAAAGACCTCAAAGAATTAACAGTTTATTTTGAATTACAGTTTGAGAATACTGCACAGCATGAGACAAAGACCCAGTGATAAGGTATCTGATCACAATGAAGCAGAGAGGGATGAATGCTGGTGCTCAACTCCCTTTCTCTTTTCTTCTTTTTTTATTCAGTCTGGAACTTCAGCCCATATTCAGGGCCTTCCCTCACCTAAACCTCTCTGAAAACAACCTCACAGACACACCTAGAAGTGTCTCCCACATGATTCTGGGTTTCATTTTGTTGTTTTTGTTTGGTTTTAAGACAGGGTTTCTCGCAGCTCAGGCTAGTCTCAAGCTCTCCATGCAACTGAGGGTGACCTTAAACTTCTGATCCTCCTGCCTCTATCTCCCTAGTTCTGAATTTTGTGTGCACCACTAAATCTGCCTGATGGCTTGTCATTTGAATATCATCCCACTTTCCCAACCTTTCTTCCTCCTTTCTCCCTTCCTTGTAAGACAAGGTTATGCTTTGTAGTCCATGCTGGCCTCAAATGCATAATTTTCCTGTCCACACCTTCCTATAATCTTGCTAGATGTCAGTGATGTCCTTCTGCCAGAAAAGCCCCATCATTTTACTTCAGTTTTTGTTTCTTTCTTTGTTGCACACACACACATCACGAACTGACAGAAAAATGAGGGATGAGGGTGTAGCTTAGTGGCAGAGTACTCTCAAAGTACCTCCAGTATTGCAAAAGAAAATAGAAAAGGAAAGAGGAAAAGGAAGCACAGGGTTCACAGCCAGGCTGGTCTACAAAACAAGTTCCAGGACAGACATGACTGTTACACAGAGAAACCCTGCCTCAAAAAACAAAACATCAAACAACAACAACAAAAAGAAACAGGAATGAACCCTGGGCAAGCAGATCAATAGCCTTCTTTCTCATTGTACTACTTCTGTGCATGGCCCACACCCTTTCTTTATGAAGTCACGAATTTCCAGAACAGTGAATGGCATCTGCTAGCAGCTCCTTTACTATTTTCTGCAATCCTATTTTTTCTTCTGAACTCTACATTCATCTCAGAGAACCTCCAAGGGCCTACTGAACCTGGGTCACACCTAGTGAATCCTCCTCAGTCCAGCACCAGCTTCCAATAATGAGGTCCATGTGGAGACAGTTGAATCCCAGTGGCCACACAGGAATCTTAGGAACTAGATTCTAGTTCTGTTCTTCCAGCTTGGCCTCATGATGGTTAATGTTGTCAGCTTGACAGGATCTGCAGTCTAGATTCTATATTCACTAAGAGACCAGCCTCTGGTTGTGTCTGTGTGGGAGTTTCTATATTGAGTTAATTGAGATAGGAAGATCCTCTCTGTGGGTATAGGTAACACCATCCTACGGGCCAGGGTCCAAGAAATAATATAAAAAGGAACTGAGCTGAGCACAAGCTTTCGCTTCACTCTGCTTTCTGCCTGTAGACACAATGTGACCAGTTGCCTCAAGCTCCTGCCACTGTGCTTTCTCTGCCATGAGTGACTGTACCATCAAACTCTGAGCCAAGATAAACCCTTCCTTTTTGTAAAATTTTATTTTATGTGAATTGGTGCTTTACCTGTTATGTTATATCTGTGTAAGGGTGTGAGATCCCCTGGAACTAAAGCTATAGACAGTTGTGAGCTGCCATGTGATTGATGGAAATTGAACCCCAGTCTCTGGAAGAGCAGTCAGTGCTTCTAAATAATGAACCACCTCTCCAGCCCTGTTCTGCTTTCTTCCTTAAGTGCTTCTGTCAGACATTTTATTGCAACAAGGAACATAACTAATACAACACAATGTTTCTTTCCTACCTGCCAGTTCCCGAATAGCCATTCAGAGGCTTAATATTACTTATAAATGTTTGGCTGATATCTTGGGCTTTTACCAACTAGCTCTTACAACTTAACCCATTTCTCTCAGTCTATATATTGCCACGTGGCCATAATGTTACCTCATTTTCTACATGTCTTCCTGGCTCAGCAGCTGGCTGGCTTCTCCCAGACTCCACCCTTCTTCTCCTGTATCTCTGCTTGGATTTTCCACCTGTCTATCCTGCCTTTCTATAGGCCAAAGCAGCTTTATTCATCAACCAATGAGAGCAATGCATATTCACAGCATATAGAAAGATATCCCAAGGCAGCTCAACACTTCAGACAAAGGGATCCTGTGTTCCATCATGGCACATCCTTCTGTCTCTCCATTAGCCACAGCAAGAATGTGACCTCCCCTGTCAGTGGCACTGGGATTTGTCTCTACGGCATTTACAAGCTTTTTCAGATCCTATTCTCTTTGGATGTATACCTTGCTGAGCCTAGACATAGTAGGTTGGGCCTTGGACCTTCCACAAAGCAAAGTGCCTTACCCTCTCTTCAGATTGGAGGGTGGCAGAGTGGTAGAGTGTGTGGAGGGAGTGGGAAGAGGGGAGGAAGTGGGAATTTGGATTGGTATTTTTTAAGTAATAAAATAATAATAATAGTCTGAAATATTAAAAAACCCTACTACACTGTTTTAGAATAAAAAGACACATTTCTAAGCATTTCTGAAAGGATTCAAAACTCCAGTGATTCAATGCAATGCCCAGCCAAATTCTTCAATGTAACATGAATGGGGCCTGTTTGTTTGTTGGGTTTTTTTCCCACTCGGTACCAACAACTGTTTAGCCCCAAAGAAAATCACACATAGGCCTCCATAAATTATAATCTGATTGGTCCATTATCTCTAGCCTCTCACTGTCTAACTCTCACATCTTGATTAATCCATTTTTCTTATCTATGTTAGTTAGCCATGTGGCTCAGTACCTTTTTTCAGTGGTCTGGGCAGGAGTGAGGGAGGAATCAATTTCCTCCTTCCCAGAATTCTCCTGTTCTCATTAAATCATTTCTACTTCCTGTCTGGTTTTCTCACCTATATTTCCTGCCTAGCCAATCAGCATTTATTTAAAACATGATTGATACATTACAGACAATTCTCCCACACTTCAAAGACCTCAAAAGAATGGTACTCAACTTCACATGGAAAAGCAAAAAACCAGGATAGCCAAAACAATCCTGTACAATACAAGAACTTCTGGAGGCATCACAATCCCTTACTTCAAACCCTACTACAGGGCTACAGTACTGAAAAGAGACTGGTATTGGCATAAGAACAGATAGGAGGACCAATGGAACCAAATAGAAGACCCGATATCAATTCACACATCTTCAAACACCTGATTTTGGACAAGGAAGCAAAAATCAAATAGAAAAAAGAAAACCTATTTAACAAGTGTTTCGGCATAACTGGATATCAACATTTAGAAGAATGAAAATAGACCCATATCTATCAACATGCACAAAACTCAAGTCCAAATGGATCAAAGACCTCAACATAAAGCCAGACACACTGAACCTTATTAGAAGAGGAAGGGGGAAGTACACTTGAACGCATTGGCACAGGTAACCACTTCCTAAATATTAGCCCAGTAGTACAGACACTGAGAGAAACAGTTAATAAATGGGACCTCCTGAAACTGAAAAGCTTCTATAAAGCAAAGGACACAGTAAACAAGACAAAATGACAGGCTACAGAATGGGAAAAGGTCTTCACTAACCCCACATCAGACAGAGATCTGATCTCCAAAATATACAAAAAACTCAAGAAACTGGACAACAAAAGAACACATAATACAATAAAAAAAATTGAGTACAGACCTAAACAGAAAACTGTCAACAGAGGAATCTAAAATGGCTGAAAAACACTTAAGGAAATGTTCAACATCCTTAGTCATCAGAGAAATGCAAATAAAAACAACTCTGAGATTTCATCTTACACTTGTAAGAATGGCCAAGATCAAAAACACTGAAGATACCGTATGCTGGAGAGGATGTGAGGTAAAGGGATGAAATACCTCAAAATAAAGCCAGCCACACTTCTGCGTTGCTGGTGGGAATGCAAGCTGGTACAACCGCTTTGGAAGTCAGTGTAGCAATTTCTCAGAAAATTAGCAAACAACCTTCCTCAAGACCCAGCAAAACCACTTTTGGATATGTATCCAAAGGATGCTCAATCATGCCACAAGGTCATGAGCTCAGCTATGTTCATAGCAGCTTTGTTTATCATAGCTAGAACCTGGAAACAACCAAAATGCCCCTCGACCGAAGAGTGGATGAGGAAAATGTGGTACATTTACACAATGGAGTACTATACATCAGAAAAAAATAACGACAGCTTGACTTTTGCAGGAATATGGATGGAGCTAGAAAACATTATTTTGAGTGAGGTAACCTAGACACAAAAAGACAATTATCATATTACTCACTCACAGGTTGTTTTTAAACATAAAGCAAAGTAAGCTAGCCTACAAACCACTATCCCAGAGAACAATGAGGACACTAAGAGAGACTTACATATATCTAATCTACATGGGAAGCAGAAAGTAGAAAAACACAAGATCTCCCAAGTAAATTGGGAGCATGGGGCCCTTGGGGGAGGGTTGAAGGGGAAGGGGAGAGGCAGGGAGGGGGCAGAGAAAAATGTAGAGCTCAATAAATGTCAATAAAAAACAAAAACAATTCAAAGTTCCATCTACATGACTAAAATAGATATGTAAAATTATGTAATAATAAAACAGGAAGTCTGCCAAAATAAATAAATAAATTCTAGTGTTTGTTTCCCACAACACTGTGTCTAAGTATAAAATACAGTTTTATATATTAAAAAAAAGTATATGACGTCTCTAGCCAGGCATTTTGATATGTCTTTAAACTCAGCACTCAGTAGGAAAAGACAGGTGGATCTCTATGACTTTGAGGCCCGCATGGTCTACATAAGGAGTTCCAGGATAGCCAGGGGTACACAAAAAGACTGTCTCAAAAAATAAACAAACAAAAAACTGGCCTCTCTTTCCATGACAGACCTATGTCCTCTCAGTATTGACCCTAACGACTTAATCAGGCACTTGTAGCTGTTTCCAGAAAACAGATCTGTTGCATTTGTAAAGCTGTGTTTCTGTGCTTATCTAAAACACCTGATTGATCTAATAAAGAGATGAACAGCCAATAGCAAGGCAGGAGAAAGGATAGGCGGGCTGGAAGGCAAAGAAGGGAGCAATAGATATCAAGGTACAAGAGAACAAGGAGCGTAGGACTCTAGGGGCCAGCCATCCGGTCACACAGCCTGCCACTTAGTAAGAATGAAAGTAAGACATATAGAAGTGAGATAAGAAAGAAGCCCAGAAACAAAGGGTAGCTGGAATAATATAATTTAAGGAAAGCTAGCTAGAAATAAGCCAAGCTAAGGCTGGGTAATTATAAGTAATAAGGCTCCATGTGTATTTATTTGGGAGCTGGGTGACAGGTCCCCAAAAATGTCAAGAATAAAAACAACCAACAATATAGATCTTTCCCCCATGAAGACTCAGGATTCAGCTTCAAGGAGTTTCCTTTCCAGAAGATGCAGAACTGGAGATAGCTCCTTTCTAGGAATCAGGCTCAGAGTCCCTTAGGCTTCATCCATATGAATGTAGAGTTCAGGGGGCTTGGGAGCTAAGGAAGGGATTTGAAGCACTAATATGTGGATGAGACAACTGAGAGCAAACTCTTTTTCTCCACAGTACCTCTTCTGATGGCTTTTCAAAAGGCAGACTGGGGTTGTCATAGAGGACTAGACAATTGAAATTCAGAGCGGCTCCCAGCAGCATACATCAAGAGTAGATGAGATCTTGTCTAACTACCTACTACAATGTACTCCCAAGATATCCTGACCTGCTCTACTCTCTTCCCTCCCCAATGTGATCTCAGATGACTCTACTATAGGAACAGAGTCAATCATAGCAAAGTTCACTACAAACTACCATCATGCTTGCCAGAGAGGCAAGGTGCTCTCCATGGTGCAGACAAACATCTGGCCCTAAACAAAGGAAATCTCAGCCTCCACGTCAGACCACTCACTATGTCTCAGCTTACCCAAGAGAAACTGAGAGAGCTGGCCATTGAGATGGCAGAGCCACTGGTACTGGAGGTTGAAGCACTGCCCACCCCCAGATGGATCCTGTCCCACTGCTGTAATAGTGACCAGTCGCCATGCAGTCTGAGCAGGGTAGGCACAGATGTGGCAAGTGAACAGTGACTTCAAAGCACCCATAACAGCTAAGAGGACTCAAGGACCTTGGAAGGCTTAAGGAAGTACTCCCTTTTCCCTTCAAAGCCCTGGTCAAGCCTGAGGATATGTCCCCACATTCAAAGACAACAGCCAAGTGTCCTTGGCAAAGGAAAACTGGGCCATGGCAACAGCTGGGCCTTCCATTTGAAAGCCCTTCTTTTCCTTTCAGGTTTGTTCCCATGATATCCCTTTCTGTTTCCAGGAAAGGAAAGGTCCAAAGAGGCCAATCTACAGAAACCTTAAAGGTTGTTAAGGTCTAGGCCTGGAGGTATGAGGAATGACTGCTAAAAACCCAGGAAGTCTTGGAGTGATGCAAATGATCTTGAAGTATATGGAGGGAATGGTTGCATGCATTGTGAATAAACTAAATTATTCACTCAATTATATGGTTTAAAATGGGTGATATGGTTGCACATGCTTTTAATCTTAGCACTTGAGAGGCAGAGACAGATGGATCTCTAAATTTGATGCCAGCCTGGTCTGTATAGTGAGTTCTTAGGATAGCTATGGCTATGTAGAGAGAATCTGTCTAAAGAAATAAAAAAAATAAAGAATGGGTGAAAAGAAAGCATCTTTTGCCATGGTATGTAAAAGAGACTGACACAGGATCTTACTCTGTAGCTCAGGTGGCCTGGAACTTGCTGTGCAACCCAGGCTGGTCTCAAAACTCATTATTCCTCTACTTCTACTTCCCCAGTGCTAGGATTATAGGTGCGAACCACACAAATGGTAAAATGACCAAAATATTACATGTTATCTCAACAAAAATGTTTTAGGGCTAGAGAGATAGCTCAGTTGGTTAAGTTTGCCTTGCAATCATAAGATTACAAGTTTAATACCCAGAATCCGTACTTTTAAAAGCCCAACACTGTAGGGATAAGTCCCACCCCTTAGGGGGCATGTTCGCCTCAGGCTAATGTTTACCTATAAATCTGGTGAGCGTGCTCACAGAGCTTGCTTCCGCTTTCCTGGTCTCTGCAGGAACGGTGGTTATGTAAGTCTATTTCTCCATTCAAGCTATATATATATATATTTACAATCTGTCTGCATTCGTTTACGCCATTACATTTTGTCGCCCAACGTGGGGCTTGAACCCACGACCCTGAGATTAAGAGTCTCATGCTCTACTGACTGAGCTAGCTGGGCGGCCATGGTGCCGGACAACACTGATGGTATTCATGTGCAATTTGAACCCTGGAGAGATAGACAGGTAGGTCTCTGGGGCTCACCAACCTTCTAGCCTAGTGTACTTGGCAAGTTCCAAGCCAGTGAGAGATGCCATCTCCAAAATAAATAATTAAATAAATAAATAAACAAATAAATAAAATAAAAAGATGGGAACAGAATGATACCCAGGGTTGCTGTCTGGCATGTGTGCACATGCACGCACAGACACACACACACATACACTCACACTCTAAAAATAAAGCACAGGTTCTTATAATGTAGGTACTCCAGCTCCAAAGTGTACTTTTTTATTTTAAAAGAGAAAAACAGTAATGACAATACTAGGGCCAGAGAAAAGCAACCAACATCCTCCCAGAGTACTCTGGTATGATCCCAGGGAATCTAGGCACCTGGAGTCCTGAAGACATGAGGGACACTCTAGGAAAAGTGAAGGTCATGCCCACTTCTGGATGCTCACCGGATGTGGTGTGGAAAAATGGGGACACATGAAACAAGAAATGGAAGCCAGGAAATAAATAGGGGCAGGCTAGCATGTCACTTCTGAATCTCCTCCTCCTCCTCCTCCTCCTCCTCCTCCTCCTCCTCCTCCTCCTCCTCCTCCTCCTCCTCCTCCTCCTTCTTCTTCTCTCTCTCTCTCTCTCTCTCTCTCTTTGTGTGTTATGATGGTCTTACTATGTAGCCTAGAGTATCTGAAAGCTTGGTGCTCCTCTTGCCTCAATTTCCCCGGGGCCGGCGGGGATTACAGGTATGTTCCACCGTGTCACATTAGTTATCTCTGGTTTACCGTCAGGATGGTTGCAGATTACGAAAAGCTGAGATGACTCCCATCACCTGACTTTGAACTGCCAAGAACCATCAGTGGGACACTGAGAAGTGGCTTCCCAGGACCTAACCTTCCTCCCTGCCTTCCCTGCCTCCTCCCCGTGTACTTGTCCCATTTTTTCTCTGGGTCATAGGGCTCCCAGTGACTGGCAGGAAAGATGTGCTTGTTCTTCTCATACCAGCTCCGCAGCACCACTTTGCCAGCATGTGACTGGGGAATGAAGGCTGTGATTCAGGGCCATCCTACCTGACCTAACCTTCCTGTGATTTCTCCCCAAGGATAACCCCAATGTCAGGCTCAGGGTGTCTTTGCTTGCCCAGTACCCTGGCACTATCATACCTCATCTTTCTCTACAGTGGCATCACTGAGCAGTCGTACATCATCATGAACATGGAAGTGGAAGAGTGGCCCTGGAGGGGAGAAGCAGTAATCCCAAGGCCATACTACTGCCTTTCCCAACATATTAGAACAAGTTAAGCTAGAATCACTCACCACTCTTTCCTCGTGCTTTGATGACGATGACATCGTAGAAGCTGCATTGCTAGGAGCAGAGGATGGGAAAGGCAAGTTTGTTGATCCTTCTAGGTCTCTATCACCCACTACTCCCCACACTCCTACTTGCAGGGTGGGAGCAGGCACCACTGTGCCTACTAGCCCTGGAAGAGTGCACAACAGTATAGTGACTCTCCTATGAAACAGTGTGCATGACTCAGGGTTGAAGGGACTCACGTGGGGGATGGTTAGGTCCTCCTTGATATACATGAGCTGCTTCACCCCTGCTGACCTGAGAGAGATCGGAGGGGATGAATACCTGAAAGTCAATGAGTTGGCACAATACTTTAAGCCTTAATGATTAAGGGAAGCTGTGTAGTTTAGTGAACATGGGATAGGAATCCCAGTGTCCTCCACTTCTGGACCATATCACCAAAGCAGGGCTCTCTCACCTAAGCTTTCTACAGCAGGAAGTTAAGAAAAAAGAGCACAACTCTCCTCTTTGAGGAGCACAGTGCTCTCAGCACATCTTCCCAGCAGTGGAGCAGTCAGCATGCTTGTTTGATATGCTGGCTGGGGAAGCAGGCTCTTCAGGTGCATAACAAAGACACACACAATGCATAGCTTGCTCACCTGAGCTCACTCAAGTCTTTGCACAAGATCTCGAGTGCTTTCTGCAGGAACTGTTGCATGGTGTTGCCCTTTTTCATCTGCAGAAGCAGGTATACCAGTGAGTTGGGAAGGAAAGACAATAGCCCAAAGAAATACCTCCAAGAAGACAAAGATCCACCCTGCTATCCACAGAGGTTTCCCAAGCCAAGAGTGTCAGCTGCTTTCTATTGAACTCAAGACAAAGAAACGCTTCCATTGCCTACCTTAACTGTGCGCCAGTGTACAGAGCCATTCCAGTAACTAAAAGTGATTTCAATCTCTTCACCTACAAAGAAGAGTTGCCTCTTGGTCTAGAGACCCAAGTGCCCAGAGTTTCCTTGGCCTACATACCCAAGGTGAATGAACTTCTTGGGTCTTAGCCCTGCTTTTTCACTGCCCCAACTCTGGATCACACATGTTCAGCTCTACTAGAACTTATTGTTTTTGTGTCTGTTTTGTTTTTGACTTTTCGAGATTGGGTCTCATGTAGCCAAGACTGGCTTCAAACTAGCTATGTAGCTAAAGATGACCTTAAACTTCAGATCCTCTTGCCTTAAGCTCTTGAGTGTTAAGATAACAGGCCTAAGCAACTGTATCATCTAGCTATATAGTACTCACTCTTGATTTTTTTCTGCTTGGCTTCCCATTCCTGACGCAGCTCTTCTTGAAGCTGATTTTCCTCCTCCTGAGAGGAAATAGACAAAGGATGAGGTTCAGGGCTGCTTCCTGGGAAATAGTCTCCACCAAGGTCAACTTCATGATCAATAAATACCAAAGTCAACACCAGATCCAGGCAGTTTTTACCTCCCTGTCCTAGTCAGGCAAGAAGCTCGTGTCTACAACAGGGTTCTTCCCCAGTTTCCTTTTCTTTGTGGTGATCTCTAGAGCAATGAGACAAACAATATCTCACCATTTTTCAGAAAATGATTCTGTGGTTTTGTTTTTAGACAGTAACATTTATGTAACCCTGAGTGACCTCCTGGAACTCACTTATGTAGAGCAGATTGGGCTCAAACTCAGAGATCTACCTACTTCTGTCTCCTGAGTGCTGGGATTAAAGGCATGTGGCACTATGACTGTACTAAAAATGGTTTTGATCTCCAGGGACCTGTCTGTATGGTCTCTCAGGCCACTGGAACATGTTTTAAGAACTACTGACTTAGCCAGCCTTGGTGGCACACACCTTTAATCCCAGCAGTCTCAAGGGGAGAAGCATGTGGATCAGAGTTTAAGCCCAGCTTGGTGTGCACAGTGAGTGCCAGACATACCACAACCACAGTTAAACCTTGTCTTAAAAATAATCATTAATGTGATGGTGGCACACACCTTTATTCCCAGCACTCGGGAGGCAAAGGCAGGCAGATATTTGGGAGTTTGACGCCAGCCTGGTCTACAAAGCAAGTTCTAGAGCTGCTAGGGCTATTACACAGAAAAACCTTGTTTCCGAAAACCCTAAAATAAATAAAATAAAAAATAAAGGGAAAAACAGAACTACTAACCGAAATAAATAACAAACATAAACTAAAAGAAATAATCATAAATGCCAGGGAGCTGGGTGTCTAGTTCCTATTGCTAAGACCTCAAAATGATGGCAAGGGAAAACTCACCACCAGTGCTTTTCAAAAGTCCCAGTGAACTTGGAGTAGTGGCACACACCTGTAATCCTAGCACGCAGGCTGAGGCAACAGCACTGAAATTTAGAGCCCAGCCTAGGATATACAGTAAGACTATCTGAAAGAAAAAGATCCCACTAATGCACAGTGAGCTTGAGAACCTTTCCACTATCCTGTGCAATCTAGAATTGCTCTTAAGGTAGACGCAAGATGACTATCAAGGCCAGACTGAGCTATGTAAGACCCTGTCTCAAATCAACACTACTTGCCACCTAGAGCCCTGAGTACTACTGAATGTATATCTAGCTCAACAAGCTATCTAATGATATTGTTTCAGATACAGTTGGGTTAAATGTACTGCTAAATTAAAGTGGAAGGGCCCAGTGTGGTATTACACACTTATATTAATCTTAGCATTGAGGAAAATCAAGAGGATTGGAAGTTCAAGGCCAACCTTAGCTACATGGGACCCTGACTCAATAAAAAAAAAGAAAATTAAAAATTACAATGACAGGAAACAACCACAGGAAGGGGGGCCTACATGAATAAGATAACAGCTATTGCCTAACTTATTCCAAGTCCTCAAATGCATCCTTTATCCTGTTATTTCTGTCCAACTGTTTCACTTCATTATCTACTCGTCCTACCTCCTCCCATCTCTGCAACTAACGAAATACTCATCCTTCATACCCAACACAACTATTCCCCATATGACTCTTTCTCTCACATGGATCTAGTAATTTCCCCTGGGCTCTAAGGAAAGCAGCATTCCTGAATATCCGGAGTCCATACTGACTGTGTAGCCTGGCCAGGCACAGAACAGATATGCATACATAGGGCTGTACATTAGAGGCACTGGATTTCAGAAGGTATAAGATGAAATTCACCAATCACTACCAGTGCCCAGTGGCCACCTGTGGTGAGCAGTTACAATATCTGGCAGTGGCCAGGCATGGCACACACTTTAATGTCAGTATTCCGGGAGGCAGAGGCAGGTGGATTGCTGTGAGTTCAAGGCCAGTCTTCTCTAGAAAGTCAGTTCCAGACAGCCAGGACTATTACACAGATAAAGTCTATTTTGGCAAAACCAAAACCATACCAAACCAAACAAACAAAAAGAAACCTCAAAGTACCTGACAGAGTAGTCACAAACATTCCCATTATTTCAGAAATTTTCAGCAGGCTATCCACTCCCCTCAGTTTATCCTGTGTGCCCCAAAGGACAGCTTCTGGATCCCTTTAGACCAGGCACTAGTCCTCTGGTAACTTCCCACACTGGTGGGTCCTGTACAGAAACCTCTGGTCTAGCTCTGACTCAGTCTCCTGTTGCCAGTACTTCTGTACTTTAGCGTTAAAACAATGGTGCTGCCTCACTTCCGTTTTTCCTTACACTGTGTGAAACTGGGGACCAAAGCCCAGTAGGTAACCAGCGCTAAAGAATGAGTGTGCTTCTTCCTTTGCCGGCCCAAATGTTAGCCCAAATGTCAGGACAGAGCTCTGGCTGGCAGTGCCCTAACATTCCCTCTCCAGTTCCTCCTCATACATGGCCACCTCTTCCTCCTCTTCACCTCCTTCCTCTTCTTCCTCCAAGGTGAAGGACAGGCAAGAGATCTTCTGCTTGGCCTCCTTCTTGCGCTCCTTCTCTCTCAGCTTCTCTAGCTTCTTACCAAGGCATGGACCAGTGAAGGAGTAGCTCCTGGGTCTGGAAGAAGGTGGTACAAGTGTCTGGTTTACTCACAGTACTGGACTAGAGCTCTGCTTCCACAGCGTCATAGTGAGTAGAAAACTTATCCATGTTGGATTTCATTATATTCTCCTGAAGGGGAGGGGCATATCAGTGCAGACCATCCACTACTCACTCCACTGTGGAAGTGAAAGACTGGCTGTGGGTCCTAGATTGGTACCCAGACACACTATGATATAATCTTAGAAAACACAGACACACACACACACACACACACACACACACTATGATATAATCTTAGAAAACACAGACACACACACACACACACACACACACACACACACACCATGTTCCTGCCCTGAAGCCCCTTCTCTGACATAGAGCCACTGTGTTCCTAACAAGGGGTCCACATTGCACAGGCTGGGTCTCCCCAGCACCCAAGAGGGATTCTATTTGCCCTAGTTTACTTCAAGTTCAAGGACATGGCTCTGATTATGACACACCAAGCATAAAGGACACAGGGGTCATGGGACAGAGAGGAATGGGGACAATGCAGGCTGTTCAGGCACCCAGTAAAAAGAAAGGGCTCAGAAAGGACTCACCATCTTTACAAAGGAACAGAAAGAAAGATAAACCTGGAAAGTGAGAACCAGTTTGGAGCTCAATAGATACCACATCTGCTTCCAAAGCAGAAAATGGGGTCTCCCTGTGGAATGGGGATAGGAACAGCCTTACCCACCCCAGGAATTCCCAAGCACTAGCTGTACTATAAAGGGAGGACGACTTAGAGAGGATGGGGGACCCACATCTCTAACTCCTTTGACTGTTCCTTTTTTGCTAGCTGCTTCTCTCTCTCCTTCACCAGTGCCTCCTGTTGGGCCTTCATGTCATTCAGGGTCACGAGACCTGTGAGGCAAGGAGATAGGGGAGGAAAGGCTGGTCATCCAGGTCCAGTGAAGGAGTAGCTCCCGGCTCTGGAAGAAGGTGGTACAAGTGTCTTGTTTACCCACGGTGCTGGACTTGAGCTCTGCTTCCACAGTGTCATAGTGGGTGGAAAACTTCTTATCAATGTTGGGTTTCATTATATTCTCCTGAAGGGGAGGGACATATCAGTGAAGGCCATCCACCACTCCACTGTGGAAGTGAAAGACTGGCTGTGGATCCCAGATCGGTACCCAGACACACTGTGATATAATCTTAGAAAACACAGACACACACCCTTTCTTTTCTGGGTGGAAGGGTCCATGAAGCTAGGAAGGCTAAAGTAGCCAAAGGTCAGAACTAGAGAACTATGTGTCAATCCAAGCATGACTGAGGGCTGATGATACCTCCATCTCATGGCTGGTTCTTGGGTTTGGCTTCTCACTTCCCTAGATATGGCCTGTTCTCACCTGGAGAGCTGAGGCCCTGCTCTTGTCAGGAGTTTTGCCCAAAGAATTAAGCCAAGGTCTGCTCAAAATCATGTCCCTAAATCCAGCAGCCACTCACTGAAGAAGCCCTGAGGGACGCACTAGTACTCTGGGATGCTAAAAGCTCTGGAATGAGCTTCAGGGGCATACTTCTGTGCCTCTCCACAGGAAATGAGCTCTTCCCTGTATGTATTGGAAGGCTGGGAACATGAATTAGGAAACTCTGTGCTCAAGATTCACCCAACAACAATGCCACCACTGTGGATCCCTCCTGCTGAAGTTTTCACAAGCTAGTGGTCTCAATCTCTGACAGGGCCCAACACTGAGCCCACTTTACAGATTACACTGTCTCAGCTGGCTTCCAATACCAGTCAGAGATGCACAAGCAAGTCCCGCCCCAGGTGTGGGGCCTGCCCTCTGGGCTCTCTTAGCCTGCCTGAAACTGCCAGGGCCCACACGAAGCACATGCTCTGAGGCGCCCCAGCCTGGCCCACACCTCTGCGATCCTATGCTTCATGTGCTCCATTTGCTCACGTTGTTTCTCCCTTTTCTTCAACAGGTGCATGGCGCTGCCTCGCTTGTGGCGCCCTTATACTGAGCCATAGTGGCTATGGCTATGGCGGCAGTAGCCATGGCGACGAGCAGCAACGACGACCGTGGGTGGTGGAGACTTCTGCTTCAAGGAGTCCTGGCAACAGGAGTTTAGTCAGCTGACTATGATGCCACACACCAGGGAACGTATGGACACCGGCCCTGCCGTATGCCCCAGTGACTCTGGCACGTGATCACACCTTTCCCTGCCCCACAGTAGGCTGAGCTCCTTCACTCACTGTGCTTTGATAAACTACATATTCTGTTGGCTCTTTCGTGACAGAGCTGTGTCCCCTAGTTTCTTGCACATTCTCAAAGTTAACTGCTGTCTTAAGCTAGACCTCCAGTCCCCTTACAGTCTCCTGTTGGCCCCAAGACTGAGCGCAATGCTCCTCTGAGTTGTTTCCTAAGAACTCTTGGAGTTATGTCTCATGGTCAGGTGTCCTCATAACTCTGAGACTATTTCCCCTACTTATTTGGCTGCTTAGATTTTTTTTCCTGAAACAAAATTTCTCTGTGTAACCTTAGCTGCCCTGGAACTTACTCTATAGACCAGGCTGGCCTCAGATTCACAGAGCTCTGCCTGCAAATGCTGGCATTAAAGGCATGAACCACCACATCTTGATGGCTTGGATTTTTTGTTATCATCCAAGACTAAGTATAGGTCCCTTTGCTTCCCTAGGACTGAAGCTGGCTCCTAATTCCCTCTTGAAAATTTGTGTGTGAGACTGAAGAGATGGCTCAGGCAGTAATGGCTACTAGAGGAGAGGTACTTCCAGAGGACCCAGGTTCAATTCCCAGCAACCACATAGTAGCTCACAACAGATTGTAACTCCAGTTCTTGGATATCCAACTCCCTCTACCGGCCTTTGCAGACAGCAGACA
The DNA here is from genome assembly GCF_037038515.1 of Microtus pennsylvanicus. NCBI lineage: Eukaryota > Metazoa > Chordata > Mammalia > Rodentia > Cricetidae > Microtus > Microtus pennsylvanicus. Next base: position 126,443,522 of record NC_134601.1, on the reverse strand, counting down.
TGCAAGTGGTGCACATTTGTCTAAGGAAAACACCAATACACATAAAATGTTAAATTTGTGTGTGTGTGTGTGTGTGTGTGTGTGTGTGTGTGTGTGTGTAAGTCATGGAACACGTGCAGAGGTCATATTATGGAGCTGGGCTCCAAAGATCAAGTTCAAGGTTGCCTGGAAAGGGCCTTTATCCATTGAGTCATCTCACCTGTGCTTCCCTGCCTCAGAGCCCAGAATAGCCTTGAACTCAAAGTCTCCACACCTGGATACCTTCTCTATGACTTAAAAACCACTACTGCAGCTGGGCAGTGGTGGCGCACACCTTTAATCCGGGTACTGAGAAGGCAGAGGTAGGCAGAGTTCAAGGCCAACCTGGTTTACATAGTGAGTTCCAGGACAGCCAGAGCTCTTATACAGAGAAAACCTGTCTCAAAATATCAAAAAGATAAAAACGAAGCCACAAGTGCCAAGATGACACAACACCAGTTGCTGATTGACCTACTTCACCCTTGAGGATACAGTTCTAATTCCAGAAGCTAAACTGCTGCATTCCTGCAAAACAACCCAACAAACTTTGAGCAAAGAACCTAAAGATCCAGATTCAGGTTTCAACAGTTTTATTGGGAGGTTTTTGTTTTCTGTGAAGTACACTAGTGATTGAGGAAGGGGACGCATTCACTTTGCAAGATAAGGGTTTCCCACCACTAAGGGAAAAGACATGGGGCAGGGCATACTGGGGTTTGGATCCACTTTCCCACCTCCTTCTGCTTTGTTCACATTTGCTTTTTATCAGAGAACACAACACAAAGACAAGAAATTAAAAATAGATCAACCCCCAGAGGAGGCCACACCTAAACCTTCACCCGGCCCAGACTTTGCCAGAACTGGGAGAGGCCAGGGAAGCTCACTCTGCAGCCCCAGGCTGCACAGAAAGGCTGAGGGACAGAGGGGTAGGCTATAGTTAATAAATTAGAATAAATTATAAGGGGGAGAAGGAATGCAATTTTGTGCTGGGAGGGGTCCCTTCTCTCCAACACATAAGAGTTGGGGGAGGAGACAAAGGTCACTACATTGGGAGTAAAAACATTTGGGGCAGAGTCAGTTTTTCCTCTACTCCTTCCCAATCAGCAGAATTAGGATATACACGTACACACACACACACACACACACACACACACACACACAGAGAGAGAGAGAGAGAGAGAGAGAGAGAGAGAGAGAGAGAGAGAGAGAGAGAGAGAGAGAGAGGAATCCTCTTTTCCTAGAACAAGGATAGGCCAAGAAAGAGGATACTATCGCTAAGTTAAGGATTTGGTTGGTGAATCAAATCAATGAGGTGGATAATCGGAATGTGGTGGGGGAAGCAGAAGATGTGCCCAGCCATAACATCTTCCCTGCCCCAGAGAAGGACATACAGGTTAGGGAGAGGGTAGTATGGGCTGGAGGAGGGGAGTAAGAAATCACTGATCAGCCTCTCCAAAGACATCATTCTGTTTGCGCTTCATGCTCTCAAAATCAAAGGCAGACCCAGCCTTGCATTTGTAGATATCTTTGATGTCATTTCAGGTGGTCTCCAAGTGTGTGGTGGTATCATAGGAGCAGCAACAAAACACCTGTAAATAGGCAAATACCCAGGGCTCAGAGAAGTCAGACAGAGGATCTTGCGTGAGCATCAAGATGCAGGGCTGACTGAGACAGGTTTCTTACCTCACTCTCGGAACCATCATCAATGGGTTCTTACGAATCACTTATAGCCACAAACCTTAAAAGCAAGTAGAAGACAGAGGTAGATTAAAGTTTCACAATAGGCCTTGTCCATTCCTGGTCTTCAACCCAGCCTTCCCAGTTTGGCTCAGCCCCTCACTTTTCTAGTCAGTGAGTTCCAAGAGCTCCAATGCAGGCTCAACCTCCTTTTCCGGTTCTGCAGTCTCCATGGTGGTGTTGGCAATGCCAATGTACTTGCCCTGTGCTGCCACGTTGTGGGCATAGGAGATCATGCACACATATATGTCTGACCACAGGAAGCACACAGTTAACATATGCCTGGGGAAATGACCACACAAAAAGGTAGTTCTTAGGAAATGGACAGGAATCTGGCCCACCTGCCCCTCCCCAGCCCAACATACAGACAGCATTCAAACTGTTGCTCTCATAAAGAAGGGAAGGCCATTCAATCCCAGGTATATTGCATAACAAAATGTCACACAAATCCCCAAGACTTCTGGTGAGAATAGAGGCATAGGAACAGAAGGTAGTTCCTCATGGCTTGGCCTACATGACTTCCTGTTGACCTGGGTCTGAGGGATGATAATTTGACAGGAATTGGAATCATTGATGTTCTTGATGGGGTGGCTGAGGATAACGATGATGCGAATAAGGTGGCCAGCCTTCCGTACATGGTCTGGGATGTTGCTAGGGTCACAGATCAGCTGCTTGCAGTGGGCCACCTGTGAAGGCACCAGCAGACTTTATGCCTGTCAGATTACACCTTACCTTGTGTAGTAGTAAGCCAAGTCAAAAGTCAAGCCAGGCAGCTGAGTTGTCATCACCACCCCTCCTATGCATATAACCCCTTTCTTGAAGCTCATAGAGGTGAGCCCTCACATACAGGGCTAGGTGGTGACCCTATTACTGAAACACAATGATCACAAATACCTTTTTTTGCTGTTAATGGGGTTTTATTTGAGTCTATCTGGCCTATACTCGTCTCAAACTCAGGATCTTCCTCCCTTACACATCTCAGTGCTCATGTACTACGGTATCAGGCTGAAGGATGCCTTTTTGGACAGGGGCATATGTCTCAGTTGGTAGAATGCTTGCCTATCATGCATAATGTCTAGGTTAGATTTCTAGCACTGCATAAACCAGGAATGTTGGAACACACCTGTAATCCCAGCATGAAGAAGGTGGAAGTGCAAGGATTAAGAGTTCATCCTCAGCTATATAGACTATTTGAAGCCAGCCTGGGATACATGATACCCTTTCCAAAAGAATACTTTAAGGACAACAGACACAGCATGTGGCTTCTGAAGATTACGTCTTGACTTAAATCCATCTGACTCTGCCTCCCTAGTACTGGAATTACAGGCATGTACCACCTTACCTAGCAATTTGAAGGATACTTTCTGCCAACAGGAATAGCTTTGAAGACTTTTATTGATCTCCCAGTTCCTAGCTATAAGTCTCTCAGGGTTAACCAACAGCAAACTTATCAGCAATAAGGCTCCCTATGAACATAGCCCTAAAAAAGACTAAACCTTAACTGAGCCACAGTAACAAATGCACATGGCATAATTACCTCTCCCTCAGATTTCACATCCACCACCTTGCCATTTTCCACGATGATGTTATCCACAGGTTTGTTCAGCATATATGTTCCCCCATAGATGGCACTCAATCTGTAGTAAGGAAAATGATGGGGAAGTCTTCTCAGAAGAATTGGGACCAAATCTACTGTACTATTCCAACCCTACCAGTGAGATAGAGAAAACTGCCCAGGTAGGCAATAGTTAACTCCAACTACTTCAGGTGTCCTTCCTATGAACTTGGGGCCCATCTTGGCATACTCCTTCCTCTCCGGAGTTTCCATCCAGAATATTCTATTTTGCAAAGGGCCAGTTAGCATAACTTAAAGGAGTAGCTCCACAAAGAAAGGGCCCAGAAATTCAGAATATAGAACTCTCTAGAAAAGAGGCAGTTTGCAAGAAAGCAGAACCTCAAGGTTCTGGGGTCCTAGAATTAGTACTCATGCTACCAGGGGCTGGGGCAACTATGTTAATGGTGATCGTCTCCTTTACTTTGTATTTCATTTACTTTTTAAATATATTTATATTCACTATTTTATGTGTATGTAATTTATTTGCTCATGTCTGTATACCACATGAATTCTTGTTACCTGTAGAATTCAGATGAAGGTGTTGGGTTCTCTAAAACTATAGTTATGGAGAGTTGTGAGCTACCATGTGGGTGTCAGAATTGAACCTGGGCCCTCTGTAAAAATAAGTGCTTTTGCCAAGCGGTGGTGGCACATGCCTTTAATCCGAGCACTTGGGAGGAGAGACAGGCAGACCTCTGTGAGTTTGAGGTCAGCCTGTTCTACAGAGTGAGTTCCAGGACAAGCTCTAAAGCTACAGAGAAGCCCAGTCTTGAAAAATAAAAAACAAAATAAGTGCTCTTATCTGCTGAGCCAAGTCTCCATACTTTTGAAAGCATTATTCATAAAATCCAAAAAGTGGCAACACCTCTAATATTCACCAATGAATAAATAGTGCATAAAATATGTCCTATATATAAAGTGGGTTATTTAGCCACAAAATCTGAATGACATATTAATACATACTAAAAGATATATTCACCTGCCCATTGAAGGCTAGGTGTAAGATCACAATGAAGAAAACATGTAGAATTGCACTGATATGATATATTCAAAACCTGGCATGTACAAAGAATCAGAAGAGACTAGTACTTGCTAAGGGCTAGTAGGAGAGAAATAAGGATTAACTTCTTGATAGGTTAGAGTCTCTTTTTGGGATGATGAGAAAGTTCTAGGATTAGACAGTACTGATGGCCACACAATACTGTGAACGTGCCTCCTAATACTAAATTATATACTCTAAAATGATTCATGTTTAAATTTATGCTTTGTAATATTACCTCAATTAGAAAAACTATAGAAAACTAGGGAAATTGTAAGTATGCAGTGGAGGTGAATTGGAAGAAGGATATTACTGAGAAATTTGCTACCTGAGCTGAGCCCGCAAGATATGTCCTCTAAAGACATGTTCTCCTTTCAAACACCCTACCCTTTGAATGGAGACTTGTTCAGCAGCTTCAGAAGAAAATAAGGAAGCAGTGTGCATGGAAATGATTGAAGATAGGGCTATGGGAAGATATGGCAGCCTTTGTCTACCTCATCTGTTAATTTGGTGGTTGTTTACTATAGTTGATTCAAATGATTGCCCTACCTACCAAGACTGACAGTGGTGACACACAGGCTGTGGTGAGGAAAATAAATGCAGATGTTTCCTATACTCCTGAAGCCCAATAATTGGTTCATAGGTTACCCTTTTCTCTTTTGCTTAGAGGATTCCTTTAAATGATGTGGCCCTTCTCCACTCAATGAAATGGGATATATTTTCTACTTATTTAAGTGAAATAATATTTTAATAAGTTTCTACAGTATAATATAATTTAGAAACAAGCATACTGATAAAAGTGTATTTTGAGAAAGATCATAACCAACTTTCTGATTCATTTTTCTAAAGAAACATTTATATGGCAACAATGATAGATTTTTGAAGCATGATTCTGATTCTTTTCAATGAAGGAATTATGAGTAGCCATCTACTGGCGTCTTCGTAGGTAAATTCTTCAACATGAAATGGACTTAGGGTCATTGTTCTCCATACAGAAGTGAAAATGAAATGATGCAGTTGGTAGAAAGGGAAGAAAGGTGGTGCTAGAACAGAAGCATGGATTTAAGACCACAGATGCACTTGCCATATGGGTAAGTTTGGCCAAGGTACTTCCCCCTCAGAGCTGCAGGTTGTTGACATTACCTCACCTCCTATTTCACAGGCCCCCATCACTCAGCAATGTGACTATACTTTGAAAAGTACAATTTGCTCATATAAAAAACAAGTATTACTATTATTCTTCTATGATAACAGCTGTTGTTAAATCTGAAACCCACTCTCCTTTCTCAATATGAAACCAATGTGATTTTGTTCAGATTTATACAATTTTCCTGTTTTCTTAGGCATTGTGTCTTTGTCACTGAGTGAAACTCTGCAAACCGGAAACGTCTGGCCAGACGTGGTAGAATGTATGTGTAAATAATGCAAGTAAGGTTGTTTTGTTGCTGTTGTTTGTTTTCTTTTATTTTGTTTTGCAGTTGTGGACATATGGTCTCACTATGTGCCTTGGGCTGGCCTGGAACTCACTGTTTTTTCTGCCTTAACCGCATGGGTACTTGCTAGTAGGCATGTAAAACCATACCTGGTACTACCTGTACTGTCAAGAACTTTTATCCGTTAATCATTTGCAGTGCCTAGGATTGCTTTTAGATAGTAGAAGATTAAGACTGAATGCTTATGTGTTAGAAAATTGTGGAGAAAGCTAATAAAATCATGTGGAAGTTAAGGTGATATCAAATGTTGCTTCTTTAATAGACACTGCAAGGAAGTGTACAGTAAGACTACAGCAGATCTAAGAAGCCACAAGTATTGGCATCTTGGGCATGAGAGTGCACTCTAATTGTAGGGATAGAGAGGAAAGTTTCAGCAGTCTAATATCTGTTTTTTCTTGCCATCATTTTTGTTGATGAAGTTTTGAAAATTCCTCTAAGTATACTAGTCATTTTCATGGACATGTAAGCAAGCTACAGGAGGTCACCAATTAGCCAGAGCCCTGAAAACAGATTTTTTGTCTTACATTGAAAGTAATGATTAAATGGTCCTAGTGTTTATTTCATTAAAGTGTTTATTTCATTAAAGATATCTTAACCACTGCTCTAAATTCAGTTCCAGATATATAAAATTGGTGAACTGTTTCTTCTCTAATCAAAGAACATGATTTAAAAAAAACAGTTAAAATTTCAATATGCTATCTCTTTGTACTACTATGACAAATACCTTAAAAACTGTCAACCTAAAGATTTATATTGGCTTGCTGTTTCAGAAGTCTCATTCTTTGGTCCACTGGGACTCAAGTGAATTAGAGCTTCATGGCAGAAGGGCATAGTGAAACAACGTTTCTTTATTATTTTTAATGCTGTAGTTAGAAGTGTAAAGGTAATGGGAAGTTCCAGGGAAACAAAGTATCTTTTCAGGGCAGGCCCCCGGTATGTGATTCTTGCTGAGCCGTTACTATGTTCTAGAAATCCTGCTAAGCTCTTGCATATGTTGTGCTTAGTTGCCACCAACAGTACTGTTTGTACAGTATCAAATACAGGTGAAAATAGGAAAGCTATGTATCACATTAAACCCAGCCCAATGCAGCTGGTTCACTCAATTTATAAGCCTATGAATAGTTAAATAGTAGATACGTGGGTATGTCCTGATGGTAGTGCTTTTATTTGTTTGCTTGCTTGGGAATTTTTAATTTTGCTTTGACTCCCAAAAAACACTCAGTAAGATAAGGCTTATTATCAATATTTAGCTTACTGAGACAGGAGAAATATAGATCAGCCACAATAAGCGATGATTGCCTACAAGTATGCAGGAGACTATATATATGGACACAAGACAAGGCAAATACAATAAACACTCTTAGCTGCAGTGGCTGCTGAATTCTCCTTTGAAGGAATTTCATTTTCCAATTTTGAATAGAAGGAGGTTGTTGCTCAAAAAATTAGGAAAGTATAGCACTGGTTTCTAGGGAGTGTTTAAGCACCCCCCACCCACATACACAGGCTTTTTCCCCTTTAGCTTCTCTGCTCTCGTTCCCTTTCTCCTTTTTTCTTCTCTTTCCCCCTCCACTTCTTTCTCTCTTTATTTCTCATTATCTTTTACTTTCTGTATCCCTTTCCTCTGTTCCTTAATTATCTACCAATCTATAACCACATACATGTATTTGATCTTCTATCTGTAAATCTTGTCAGATATTTCTTGATTTTTACCCTTTTGATTATACATATTTATGGTTATTATTTTTGTATGTTTTATGAGTACCAATGATATCGGTAGTAGATAAAGCTGCTTATTTATTTTCCCCATGATTTTTATCTCGTGTATAAAATTAAATATTAATATTATCATCAATTGCTCCCTAAAAGATGTTGGAAACTATTTGTTAGTAACATATTGATAAAAACTATGTAAATAGATATTTTCCTGCTATTCTGATACCCACATCTTCATTCACAAAAGAACATTTTATTTGTATGATCAAGTAAGAGGGTAAAAATTTAAGTGAGACATATTATTTATTACTTGCTTTGCTTTCCAAGGCAAATCCTAGGAGCTTCATTTTTGACTGTGTCTAGTATCAATTTTAAATTTATGTTTTCAAATATGCTGAAAAAGAAAGAGGTATCTATTACTTACCTACTTACAATATATTGTTCATTTCATTCTGTATTAAGAAATTCTTTTTTTGCTTTCAGAAGCTGAAATGATTTCAACCCAATAGAGCATATGCATGTCTGACCTCTTAACATTGCAACTTAAAATATATGCATATGAATTTTTATGCATATGAATTTTATCTGACCATTTAGAAGACAATTTCCTTCTGGGAGTATATTTCTCAATGAGATCAACAAATTTCAGATTCTGAACCAAACTATACAAAAGAGGTAACATAAATCTGAACAAAATTGGAGAACTGTCAAGAAAAAATAGTGTAAACATGCTGTCGGACAATGATCATTTATCCTGTCACTTGTATTATTTTAATAAAATGCTGATTAGCAAGTAGCCAGGCAGGAAGTATAGGCAGTGTGACCAGGCAGGAAGAAGAGGTAGGTCAAGAGAATAGGAGAATACTGGGAAGAGGAAAGCTCAGTCTGCAGTTGTCATCCAGATACAGGGAAAGCAAGATGAGAATGCCTCAGTGATAAAGGTACCAAGCCACGTGGCTAACACAGACAAGAATTATGGGCTAATATAAGTTATAAGAGTTAATAAGGAGCCTGAGCTAATAGACCAACCAGTTTATAGTTAATGTAGATCTCTATGTATTTCTTTGGGACTGAACGGCTGCAGGACCCAGTGGGACAGAAACCCCTGGCAAAATAACAAATAGAATCTTGACCATAGTCATGAAGAGCGCATGTTTTGGAGTTGGAAACACTGACTTTAATATTTATTTTGCATGTGGTATTAGGAAAAACTCTTGTCTGGGATTTAGCTTCCTCATCTATATAGTAGAGATAATACTAAGCACTGATTTGCTGTCATTTTTGAGTGCCAAATAAAACAAATATATTTAAAATCGTTTGTGAGTGTCCAAAATAATATCTTCATACTCTTTAGGAGATTAAATCTCTTGATAATTGGCAGTGGTTATTAGTATTGCCCTATTAGTCATAACCATCCATGTAAGAACACCAATTGAGGGTAATAAAAGATTATGGTATAGTGCTTGATTTCTGACTTGTCAAAATTAATACTCTGAGACTTAAAGAAACTAACGAAGCTTCAAAAAGGATGTAGGTTTATTTTTAGGTCTTAATTTATGTTTTAGTCCTAACATATAAAAACACCATAAAAATACCTTAATGAACAGAAAATTATCACATCACAGTTTTCAACGATTGAGCTCAAAATTTTTGTGTGATGAAAGAGCCATAGTCCGCTGAAAGCCTTAGAAGAATGCTTTTCCTTCCTGCAGATATTTGTAGCCCAAGGTCTTCCTTAGCTTGCAGTTAAGGCATGCCAGTCCCAATTTCTTTCATCACCTCTGCATAGTTGGATCCAGATTCTGCTCTTCTTAATCATACTGAATTCAGAGACCATCCTACCCCAGTATGCCTTTCTCCATGTTTCTTCTTATTAGTTAATTCTTGATACTATAGAAAGTCTTTATATGTCAACTTAGCATCACTTTTTATGACATTTCCACATAAGGTCTTGTCTACAAGTACTACAGATTAGAACATCATCATTTCCTTGGAGGACAAAGTTAATCCTGGCACAAAAATTATCTTTTAATGTCCTCCAAAAAGTGATATGCTCATCTTGATCTAGAATTAATATGAAAAGAGTAAATAGGTCTATTAAGGCAGTAAGATCATGGAAATTGAGATTTAGTTGGGAAAATAATGTATGCAGTGAATAAGAAAATATTGCTTAAAAGTGTTGGGTTGTCCTGATGAGCATGGTAGTAGAAGTTGCTGGAAATGTTAACTATGTAATATGTATGCAGTCCTCCTGTTTGCTTTGATTTTTTCCTTATTTTTCTAATACGCTGACTATTCCCACCATTCACCCTATTAAGAACCTGAGACTTTATAGAATCCATACCTCTATTCAACTTCAAGATGGCCTCTTTAGGGTGCCTGAACTGATCTACTCCTGTAATCAGATTTGTGAATACCCTAACATTCATCACAGAGCCTTCAGCCAATAATTGATGGAAAAGGGTGCACAGACTGGCAACCAAACTGCAGGGCGAGATCTGGGAATCCAGTTGAAGAAAGGGATGAGGGAATGTATGAGCAAGGGAGATCAATATCACGAAGGAAAAATCTACAGAGACAGCTGAACCAAGCTCATGGGAACTCATGAACCCTAGGCAGGCAGCTATAGAGCTTCCATGGGACCCAACGAGGCCCTCTGTATGTGGAGGACAGTTGTTTGGTTTGATCTATCTGAGGGGCCCCTAGCAGTGGGACCAGGAAAACCCCTAGTGCATGAATAAGCTTGTTGGGGCCCATTCCCTATGGTGGGATGCCATGCTCAGCCTTAATCTGGGGAGGCAGGTGGCTTGGTAATGCTTTAACTTGATATGCCATGCTTTGTTGACTTCCCATGGGAGGAGTGGATGCATGAGGAGGCAAGGAGGAGCAGGAGAAGGGGTGGGAGAAGAACTGTGGCTGAAATGTAAACTGAAATTTAAAAATGTAAATACATTAAAAATAAAAAAATAGATGTCCTCTTTATTTAACAACTGACTAGTTACTTTGATCAAATAATGTGAATTGTCAAACCATAGTCTCCCTGAATGTTTGCTGTCTAGAACATGGCACAGATTCTAAGTGGTATATTTAATCCTCTATACTGCTACAAATCTGGACATGGTAATCCTCTATCAATATTCATCAAAAAGTGCCTATTAGTGACAAAATAATATTTAAGGTCCTTTCTGTTAGTGCAGAGACCAATATACTTCCACTTTTCATGCTGTCTCTACTGGGCAGTCTTTCACTATGGGCTAGTGTCTGTACCATCCTGCATAATGAGCATCTGTGGCACTTTAACCACCTTGTACTGTATCATGTCTCAGTGATATCACATGCCCTTGTTCTCAACTTGACATCACCTCCTCCTCTCACCTTTTAACCTTCTTATTGGCTACTTTTATAAATTCACCTCCTTCATGAAGGCTTTCCTGATGCACCTTCTTTCCTGATACAAAGACTCATACTTTATTTCCTCATGAGAATAAAGTATCAATTAATCATTTGTCTGTTATATATCATAGAAGAGCATTATCATCAATTAAATTGATTTTCCACTCATGACATTATAAACACTTGAGAAAGACAGTAGTTAGTGCCTGCCTCTCCCTCTTTTTTTTCTACCTCTTATACTAAGCACTGAGTCTGGTCCAGGATGAGAAACTAAGAAATGGTTCTGGAACCTCTCCCTTGCACTTAACTGGTTTTGGTAATCTCTTCCCCTTTCTAGATTAGCTGGTCCTGCCTCTTTTTAAGGAGAGGGGCTTGGTCCTGCCTTAACTTGATATGTCATGATTTGGCAATCCCATGGGAGGCCAATCCCTTTCTGAGTAGAGATAGAGGAGGAGTAGATAGGAAAGGGGTAAAGGGAAAGACTAGAGGATGGGAAGAGAGGAGGGAGAAGAAACTGGTTGGTATGTAAAATAAGTAAAAAAGTATTTTTTAAATAAAAAATAAATGTTTCTTGGTTGAAAAGTAGAAAATGTCTTATGTGCACCAATCTCTTACCATAGAATTTTCTTAAAGATGGCAGACTTTCATTATAATATTTTTGACAATAATTTTGAAGGTAAGAATATTGCTTCTACTTCCTAAAAATCTTTTAGCAAGGGAGGCATTTAGTCTAATTTGGGGATATAATGAGAATGTTTTTGATGGTACCACCCAAATTGGTATCAACTGAGATCTCCAGAGTTCATATAGAATATTTTCTTTGAGTGTTTTAATTCATCATTTTCAAAAGTCTAATGAGTGAGAATACATTGAGTAGGATTGAGATAATATTTAGTATACAATCTTCCTTGTAAACATCGTGAATGAAAATGACTGTTAAACAGGCATGCTCAGTACCAACTGAAGCTCAGGCAAGCTTAGCCATGCAAATCAATGCAAGTTCATCTTTCAGTGTCATCTGTCTGAGTTTCTGACTGGTGGTGAATACCTTGACTAGAAAGATGAAATACTGGAATGCCAGCCAGTGCTCTGACAGCTCCAGATGGTGCCAATTACTGCCAGTGGAGCCTGTCCTGCTGTGAGCCCAAGATGTCTGATTTGTGGACACAGGAAAATGAAAAAGAGGTCTTCCAGCCGAGCTTGTCACCTGTCCTTTATTGTTCTTTAACCAAAATTGTAATGAAGTGTGAATGGCTCTTCCCTTTAACTTTTTTGATGATGATAGCTAGGGACATTGAACATGAGAACGAAGCAATGTTACTCATGTTAAGTTGCAGAGTCATGTTAATTGCCAAGCATATTCTAGAGAATTTGGAGTATGTTACTAGCCAGTTATTTTTCTCACCCCATTTCTAGTGTACAAACTGGAATATGAATAAAAGATAATGAAAATATTGCAAGTTTGTGATTTTTGGTGAGCTATGTACATACAAATATCATATAGCATATCACTTGAAGAAAGTACTTCTCTTAGAATTGTACTACTGTTACGTGAAAGACTTTGGATATTGGATCTTCCTGTGTTTATGCTCCAGAATCAGATAATCCCAGGACACATACTTAAAGTATAATAGTCAAATAAACTTTATTCTTCTTTCCTCTCTGTGTGTTTGTTGCATTCCTATGCTTGAAGGATCATCCCACAATAATACCTGAGTATAAACTGAATCCTCATTCTAAGACTAACAAAGTAAAATTTTAATTTTTATTATTCTTACTTATTTCTCTGTGTGTATTCATATGTAAAGGGGGCACTATGCCACAGTTCATGTGTGGGGACGAGAAGATAACTTTCAGGAGTTTGTTTTCTTTTTCTACCATGTGACACTTAAGGGATCAAATTCAGGTCATCAGCTTTAGCATAAAATGCATTTATACACTGAGCCATCTCTTCAGCCCAGAATCGAAAAGATGGTGGCATTATAAATAATAACATTAGCCACAATATTTTGATAGCTTCTTTTTATGTTTTATAATATTGTGTACTAATAATACAAAATAGCATTATAACTTTTCATATACATATACAATGTACTTTGATCATATTTATTCCTCCTGCTATACTCTCTTAATTTCCCTTCTCCTGTTCCCCTTCTTGCCTCCTAATAGTTGTTCTTCTGCTTTTATTTCTCAAAAAAAAAAAAACAAAATCCGTATATGATTGGAAAGCTTATCTTATTCTACTTACCATGGTTATCTCCAGTTATGCTCATTTTGTGGGAAAAAGACAGAATTTCATTTGTTATGAATAAATAATACCACGTTGTGAATATATGGCATATTTTATTTATTCATCCACTGAATGCCATATTTTGGGGAAAGTATTAGCTCAGACAATTTATCTCTATTATTCTTAATATTACAACAAAACATGTGGACAGATATTACTACTCCATGTTATCAATGAAAGATGATGCAGAAATATGGCATGCATTATTAAAGTCTATAAGATTTATTTGAATACAATTATGCAAACTTTAAGAATGAATGTATCCAAGAATAGAACAAAAGGTTTTTCACTACTTATCATATAATATGACAGCAAAACTCACTCAATCAATGGTGGAAACAGAAGAAAACTACAGACATTAGGTTGGAAGGTTAAGTAGAATTGCAATGGGAGGCAGAAAGGCAACAGCAATGAATTGTTTAATTTTTTTTTTTTTGGTTTTTCGAGACAGGGTTTCTCTGCGGCTTTGGAGCCTGTCCTGGAACTAGCTCTGTAGACCAATTTTTTAATGTTATTAATAGTAGCTGAATCTTCTAGGTAATAACCACTGTAAACTATAGTCTTTCTGATTCTAGATAATTTTCAGTCACATGGAGTGTGGTAGCCAGATGTCGGAAACTTGAATCAGGGACAATTAACTATCTTTTCTATGACTGTTCACCCTAAACGTGACAGTAGTCTCTTACAAAAGACTCAAAAGAAGCCAAGCTAGCCATATCCACCAAAGGGTGAAGAAAGTGAGATGCCAGTCCAAACTCCAATCCAAAAAGTCTGAGAGCAGTGTCAACTCACATGGCCTAATATCATTGCTGTGCTCTGTTTACCCACATGTTGGCCTCTGTGGGTTTTCCTGGATAAAAAATGGGTACTGGGAGTCAACCTTATGGATAAACAGGAATGGAGTGTTTATCCTAAAATTACTACTTAACTCACTAATGGTTGGTGTATAAGCACATTTTTAACTTTCCTAACACAATATTCTTTAATGTATTTTCAGTTCACGTATTCTTTTTCCCATTTTCTTCCTACATATGACACAACTCATATGTTGCACTTGCATATTTGTATCTTTCTTCTGTCACATGTTTTCTCTTTATACATGGACTATAAGACAAATGCACGAAAGAGAAACTAATGAAGAAGAGGAAAGAGTAATGGCAAGATCAATGTGATGAAAAATATTGATGTTTGAATCTAAATCTATTGTTCTTTATAAATTCATATGCCAAAGTAAAGAACCTAAATACTTATTTTAGGAAGGGAAATGGCTTCCTTCTTAAGTTTCTGAATGAATTGTTAAGTACTAGTGTAGGGTATTAATTTAGAAATGGCCGAGCCCTGGTCATGTGTTAGACCTGAAATCTTTCCATGAGCTGTCATCACAATAGTGAGAGCTTACAAAAGATGCATACCCTCATAAAGACACCCATGGTCTCTTTGAAAACCCAGAGTTTCTAATGATTAGGACATTTCAAGAAGTAGAGGTTGAATCTACAATGTGACTTTCCATTGAAAAGAGATATGGAAGGCTCTCTAAACTTTTTTTTTCTTTCTTATTACAATGTTGACTTTCAAATAATTGGCGTATCCTTTGCTTCTACATGAAAAAGGCTCCTGACATTGGACAAAAGCTAGCTGGTAATTTTGTAGTAAGTATTCTAAAAACAGGCCCAAGTTTTTAAGGCTGATGTTTCTGTTGTAGAAATTTCTCAAATTTTGGTGCAAAGATCAATATAGTCCTTCACAATAGATTTGTATATTGGGGGGGGGGAGAGTTGATGATGTTGATATTTTGGTAGATGGATACTTTAGAAGGATCACTGTGTAGTAATAAGAGCGGTGGCGCTGCGTTCCCAACACCCCGGCCGCCTGCTTGGCTAGCTTATGTCCCGAAATAATTACGCGGACACTGTCTTCTTTTAATCACTGCTTGGCCAATTCCTATCTAGCCTCTTCTAGGCTAATTCTCACATATTAATTTAGCCGATTTCTAATCATCTGTGTAGCGCCCCTAGGTGCGCTTACCGGGAAGATTCTAGCCTATGTCCATCCTGGGTCGGAGCTTCATTGCTTGCGTCTGCCTGGGAAGGGGGAACATGGTGTCTCTCTGAGGCGTCTGCTCCCGAGAGGAGAGCTGTGGAGTCTGAGCTCACTTGCTCTCCCTCCTTCTGCTCCTCATTGGGACCTTGGGAGCTCAGTCCAGTGCTCCAGTGTGGGTCTCTGTCTCTATCTCCATCCATCGCCAGATGAAGGTTCTATGATGATATGCAAGATATTCGTCAGTATTGCTGTAGGATAGGGTCATTTCAGGTTCCCTATCCTCAGCTGCCCAAGGAACTAACTGGGGACATCGCCTTGGGCTCCTGGGAGCAACTCTAGGTTCAAGTCTCTTGCCAACCCTAAGGTGGCTCCCTTAACTAAGAATTGTGCTTCTGTGCTCCCCTATCCAAACTTCCTTTATCCAAATCATTCTTTTTCCCCAAGTTCCCCCTATCCTCCCCTTCTCCCTTTTCTCTCCCCATCTTCCCTTAACCCCATCCAACCCCACCCCCAAGATCCCAATTTTCTCACCGGCAATTTTGTCTACTTCCCAGAGCCAAGAGGATAACTATATGTTTTTCCTTGGGTTCAGCTTCTAACTTAGCTTCTTTAGGTTCATCAATTGTAGACCCTGTAACCCTTATTTATGGCTAGAAACCAATTATGAGTGAGTACATCCCATGTTCATCTTTTTGGGTCTGGGTTACCTCACTCAGTATAGGGTTTTCTATTTCCATCCATTTGCATGCAAAATTCGAGAAGTCATTGTTATTTTACCACAGTGTGGTACTCTAATGTGTATATATTCCACACTTTCTTCATCTATTCTTCCATTGAAGGGATCTAGGTTGTTTCCAGGTTCTGGCTATTACAAATAATACTGCTATGAACATAGTTGAACAAATGTTCTTGTCATATGATAGGGCATCTCTTGGATATATTCCCAAGAGTGGTGTTGCTGGGTCCAGGGGTAGGTTGATCCCGAATTTGCTGAGAAACCAAAACACTGATTTTTAAAGTCCTTGCACAAGATTGCATTGCCACCAGCAATGGATGAGGGTACCCCTTCCTCCACAGCCTCTCCAGCAAAGGCTATCATTGGAGTTTTTTATTTTAGCCATTCTGACAGGTGTAAGATGATATCTCAATGTTGTATTGATTTGCATTTCCCTGATCGCTAAGGAGGTTGAGCATGACCTTAAGTGTCTTTTGGCCATTTGAACATCTTCTGTTGAGAATTCTCTGTTCAGTTCAGTGCCCCATTTTTTTAATTGGATTAATTAGCCTTTTAAAGTCTAGTTTCTTGAGTTCTCTATATATTTTGGAGATCAGACCTTGGTCTGTTGCGGGGCTGGTGAAGATGTTCTCCCAGTCAGAAGGTTGCCTTTTTGTCTTGGTGACAGTGTCCTTTGCTTTACAGAAGCTTCCCAGTTTTAGTAGGTCCCATTTATTCAATGTTGCCCTTAATGTCTGTGCTGCTGGGGTTATACATAGGAAGCGATCTCCTGTGCCCATCTGTTGTAGGGTACTTCCCACTCTCTCTTCTGTCAGATTCAGCGTGTTCGGACTGATATTGAGGTCTTTAATCCATTTGGACTTGAGTTTTGTGCATGGTGATATATATGGGTCTATTTTCATTCTTCTACAGGCTGACATCCAGTTGTGCCAGCACCATTTGTTGAAGATGCTTTCGTTCTTCCATTGAATACTTTTAGCTCCTTTATCGAAAATGAGGTGATCATAGGTTAGTGGATTAAAATTCGGGTTTTCTATATGATTCCATTGGTCGACTTCTCTGTTTTTATGCCAGTACCACACTGTTTTCATCACTCTAGCTCTGTAATCGAGTTTGAAGTCAGGAATGGTAATGCCTCCAGAAGATCCTTTATTGTATAGGATTATTAACCAGCTGTGTCTTATCAGATCACCATGGATTAAAGTTAGAATTCAACAACAATGCTACCCTCAGAAAGCCTACAAATTCATGGAAACTGAACAGTCAACTACTGAACCATACCTGGATTAAGGAAGAAATAAAGAAAGAAATTAATGTCTTCCTGGAATTCAATGAAAATAAAGAAACAACATACTCAAACTTATGGGACACTATGAAAGCAGTCCTAAGAGGAAAGTTCACAGCACTAAGTGCCCACTTAAAGAAAACAGAAAAAGCACACATTGAAGACTTAACAGTCTACCTGAAAGTTCTAGAAAAAAAGAAGCAGACTCACCTAGGAGGAGTAGAAGACTGGAAATAATCAAACTGAGGACTGAAATCAACAAAATAGAAACACAGAAAACAATACAAAGAATCAATGAAACAAAAAGCTGGTTCCTGGAGAAAATCAACAAGATTGACAAACCCCTATCCAAACTAATCAACCAGCAGAGAGAGAATTTGCAAATTAATAAGATCAGAAATGAAAAGGGGGACATAACCACAGACACAGAGGAAATTCAGAGAATCATTAGATCTTACTACAAAAGCCTCTATGCCACAAAACTGGAAAATGTAAAGGAAATGGACACTTTTTTAGATAAATACCATATACCAAAGTTAAACCAGGACCAGGTGAACAATCTAAATAGACCTGTTAGTCGCGAAGAATTAGAAGCGGTTATCAAAAACTTCCCTACCAAAAAAAGCCAGGGATCAGATCGTTTCAATGCGGAATTCTACCAGAACTTCCAAGAAGACCTAATACCTATACTCCTTAATGTATTTCACAATATAGAACCAGAAGAGGCATTGCCAAATTCCTTTTATGAAGCTACAGTCACTCTGATACCAAAACCGCACAAAGACTCAACCAGGAAAGAGAATTACAGGTCAATCTCACTCATGAACATCGACGCAAAAATCCTCAACAAAATACTGGCAAACCGAATCCAAGAACACATTAGAAAAATTATCCATTATAATCAAGTAGGCTTCATCCCAGAGATGCAGGGCTGGTTCAACATACGAAAATCCATAGGTCTTTTGAATTTCTATCTTTGCATAATTTCAGTTAGTTTGAAGTTATAAAGAAAAATAGAAAATTGGAGAACTTTGAAAGATCATCTAACCTGCTTGAAAGATGAATAAGTTTAAGCCAATGAAGGAGGTGATTACTCTTTGCAAAGTCATGCAGCAAGCAAGTGTTGCTACTAGAACTGAACTCCAAGGAAAATGTTGCACGGCTGCAAGTGCAAATAAGTTTCACATTGCTCAGTAGACCATAGTTCAGATAAGAATAATCTCTTGAGTTTTCCAGAGGCTTAACAGATATGTGCACATTGGTTGTATAGGTATTATATACATAATAGACATTAAGCAAGAAATGGCATGCTGTATTTGAGGTCAGGTGAAGGGGAAGCCAAGCCAATCACCTTGTTGGTAGGGTGTGTTCCCCTTGGGCTAATATTTACTTATAAAATCTTGTGGGTGTGCTTCCCGCTTCCTCTTTGTTTTTCCTGTGCTTCGAGGAAACTCTGGCTTTGTAAGTCCCCGTTTTCTTACCCTTACTAAAGCTGAATATTTTATACTAAAGCTAGTCTGGTTAATTCTATAGACCACGCACCAACAGGTTGGCTCCGATCATGAGGCTTTTTGGCTCTGTGGTTGCTGCATGGACTGCTGGAGTCAGCAACCTCTCTTGGAGGGGCCTCCCCCCACTCGCTGGAGGCCTCTCCCCTCCATGCTCATTGCACCCTCTCAGCACAGCTCCCTCCCCTGCTGGTCTTCTGTTCCACTCTGCCCTACTACAGTGGCAGAAGCAGCAGCAAGGTGTTCCCAGGGTCACTGAGCACCTGCAGCGATTCTTTTTTTTAAATATTTATTTATTTATTAAAGATTTCTGCCTCCTCCCCGCCACCACTCCTTGCTCGTGCTCTCTCTCCTTCTTCTCCTGATTTGGACCTTGAGATTGCAGCGATTCTTGATCTTCCCCGGCAGTCAGCAAAAGGAGCTCAGGAAGCAGGACTTGGCCCTTGCATGACCCAACTGCGCACCATACTCGCCAGGCCTAGCCCACTAGCCCACTGCAGCTTTTACAGCATGCACCCGGCTCAATTCCCCCTCCTGTCCCACTGCAATCACAGGTGCCAGACTCAATCTGAGCACACCCCGCAACAACTCTATCCCCTCAGGCGGAGCGCAAACTGTGAGCTTATATTTTTCAGAATTCTTTTCCGGCTCTGACTTCCTAGCCACCTGAATTCAGGTGCACCCCACCACCTACTGGCAGCAACGGTCATTACAGGTAAAATTTCTTTTAATCAATCAATCAATCAATAAGGATAAATAGTTGATTGAAAATGTCTGACAATATCACCATTGAAGGCTTCTACAGCCTGTTTAATTACACCATGGCTGAGATGTTGCAGGATACAAATGAGGTTTACCTTGGTTGGATATTTATAGGGCTTGGAATTTTTCTCATTTTTGTTTTTTGCTTTATAATATGGTTAGACAATAGAAAAATGATAAAGTCCTTACAAGACAAATCCAGGATTCTTAGGGCAGAGGTTGAAAGCTTAAAAACAATTCAGACTGACAACAACCTTCTCAAAAAAGAGTTTGAAGTTCTCAAGGAAGAGAATAGATCTTTGTCTAATATGACTCTGTCAACTGCACAACATTTAGAAAAGGTACAGTCTGATATTAAGGAGAGATTCACTACTGTGGAGGAGGGAACAACTGATTTGGATCGTTAACTTTAGTCCCTGTCTGTAGGAACTGATACATTATCTGAGAGAATTAAAACTGCTGAATGTGACAATCGGATATTGTCTAAAGGATGTGACAAATTGGCTGACAGATTGTCAGTTCAAGAAGTCATAATTCATGCCACGAATATTCTATCCAAGGATGAGATATTATCTCTAATGAACAAACTTTATACCTTACAATCCTCAATGAAGGCTTTGGAGCATAATTCTGGACAGGACATTCAGGCCTTACAGAAGACAATGTTAAACAGATTTAAAAAGATTGAGGAAATTCTAAATTCTGATGAACAGGAGCAAATGGTAGAAAGGCAAATTTTGACTCCTTCAGTGAGTAAACCTCTCCGGGATAATTTCCATAAAGCTCTACCTGCCTTTCCAGTAATAACATCAGAGAAGGTGACTGGTTCCAGCCCGTCCGTATGAATGATCTGAAAGAAATTAAACAAGTTGTTATGAATTTTGGGCTACATTCCTCCTTTGTTACAGAGATGTTAAAAACCTGGTCTATCAGTAACAAAGCTGAAGGCGTAAGTCACAAACAATCCCACACCAGTTTGGAACTAGATTATTAGAGAGGTTATTTATTTTAAGGGGGAAAAACTTACAGATTACCGTCCCAGACAACGGCCTTCTGCACAATCAGGAATGGAGCCTAATCGCTGGAAGCAGAGCCACAAGCCAGAACGAGTGCAGAGGGAAGTAGCTGCTTTTTTAAAGGGAGAGAGATCACACCCCAGTGGGCTGGTATCTCAGCGGCTACTGGCTGAAGGAGCGGAAGGAGCACCCGCAACCCCTCCCACTTTTGTTTAAGTAAGAGAGTTCTAAACATACTATGAAATTATATGCAATAAGTACAAATATCCTATTCTAACTAGCTTAGGTCTTGTATAATAAATAGCTTGGCCAAGTCATGAGTGGAAAGTAACTACATTTGTATAGTCTTCAACCCCATCGAAGATCTGAGAAGGAAAATAATGTTACCTGAGTAATTAGGAAGTGCAATCAAACAGCTTCCAAAACATGCAAAAAATCACAGAGAAAACTGGCTACCTGGGCAATCACCCAAGGTCACATTTGCAGCGTTGAAGCAACCAACTTTGGCTAAGGCCTAACATAACTGACATACCATTTTCAAAGGCAAGCAACTTTTCAAAACTATCTTACCCTGTCTTGGAAGGATATGACAGTCCTGTTTTATCCATGTACGGATACTCTGTATCCTGTCAGTGGTTGAGGCATGGGCATTTTTTGCCCAAAGGCCAGTTCTGCCAAAATGAAAGGCTATAGGTGGAGTGTCTTTGGTGCTCAACATTCTCTCTGGAATAGATCAGTGTTGCCAGAATTTGATCTATAAATGAACAAAGACCAAAGCTAAGAGTGTGTGTAAATGGAATTTTTATTACTGGCTTACTGGACACAGGTGCAGATGTAAGTATCATTACCCCAGCATCTTGGCATCCGAATTGGCCTCTTCAGGAGGTAGATGTTCAGTTCCTGGGAATTGGAACCCTCTCTCGAGTAAGAAAAAGCATGAGATGGGTTGAATGCATAGGGCCAGAAGGGCAAATAGGAAAGCTAAGGCCATATGTAGCAAATATGTGCAGTTAAAATAAAAACATTACAGACTAAAGAATGCTTACTATTAATGAAAGCATATAATTGTAATAAGAAGCTATTACAATCACCTAAGATCAGAAAAAAAAAGCATGGATCAAAAGGTCACAGAGAGACAATAAACAATTCAAAATACTAATTTGAGATTTCAGTATCAACTTTCAGTAGCAGTTAGGACACTTGGTGTAGATAACAGTGAGATAAAAGACTTGAACCACACTAAGAAGCAAATAGTCTTAGAAATACATCTTCACTACATTCCAAACAAGAGTAGTAGAACAGTCATTCTTCTCAGGTCAATGTAGAACTTTTTCCATGTTAGATCATACCTTGGAAAGAAGAAAAAGAAAAGTTTAGAATTATGTACGTATTTTAACCACAATGGAATGAAGCTACACATTGATAACAAGGAAATATATAAAAATAAGAATCCGCCGTAACTAAATACTATGACAATGTGTTAAAGAAGAAATTAAAAAGAGAAATTATAATATATATTGAATACACAACAATTGTGGTGAAGGCCTACAATCCAATCCACTTGAACTGCTGAGCAGGAGAATGGAAAGATCTACTAGAGAGAGATGTTGGAAATGAAAAATGCAAATGAAGACAAAATATATGAATATCTATGCCATTACTAAATTAGTGCTTAGGGATGATTTTAAAATATGAGTGCCTATTGAAAAAAAAGAGAATGAAGCTGGAGAGATGGTGCAGCAGTTACAAGCCCTTGCTGTTCTCTTAAGGGATCCAGTTTGGGTCCTGCAAGCCAAATTCAGGAGTCACAACCATATCTACCACAAGCTTCAAGGAATGTGATCACTTCAGTGCTCTTCAAACTTCCATATACACATGCTCACACAAAGAAAGAAACACACACACACAGACCCAACCCACACACAGAAAGACATTTTTAAGAAAGATATCAGCTCAGTAACCTGGCCTTTTGTCTTAATACATTGGAATTAAAGAATAAGTAAACATAAAACAAACAAAAGTTATAAAATAATGGAAATTGTGTGGAAATTAATAAAATGTAGAATATACAAATAGTATATAAAATCGACTTATCTTTTTTCCATAATGGTCAGAAACAATTTTTGAGAACAACAACAGGTGTAGTGTGTCCTCCTTCAACCAAGTTTTGCCTTTCAACTGAGCGACCCTCCACTGCTGGACAGCTTTTATTCCTAGGCTGATCTCTCACTGTTGGGTAATCTTTCCCAGGAAAGGGTTCTCTGTTTGTTGAGATGCCCCTCTCGAATGAGTAACCCTTCTCGGCAGGGTACCTTTTTCTGAGGTACCGCCTCTTTGTGTGGTGATTTAGCCCAGAAGAGGCATGCTCTTCTCAGAGATATGCCTTTCAGATGAGTGACCCTTTTCTGCAGGGTGAGTTTGGATGAGGTGACCTCTCCCTGCAGGGTGATCTTCACTTGCACAGAGTCTTCTCCCTGCCAAGTTACCCCTCTCAAATGAGTGCCCTCCTCTGGAGTGTACCTTGTTCTGAAGCAAAACCTCGTTGTATGGTGACATTTCACAGGTGATGATCCTCTCTTTCTAGAGTTACCCTTTTCAGATAAATGATCCTTTTAGGGATGGCAGCTTTTGATGTTTGAATGTCCCTCCTCTGCAGGGCGTCATTTCCTCCCAGATGGACCTCTATGTATGGAGTGAACTTTCCCAGGTGAGGATACTCGCTTTGCCCAGTTACACTTCTTAGATGAATGGTCTTCCTCTTCTGAGTGGCCTTTGATTGGACAACCTCTCCCTGAAGGGCAATCTTCACTTGCAGAGGGCCTTCTCCCATCCAAGTTATCCCTCTTAATTGAGTAACCCTCTTCTGCAGGGTATCTTTTCAGAGGTAAATCCTCGCAGTATGGTGACATTTCACAGAAGAGCATCCTCTCTTTGCAGAGTTACCCTACTCAGATAAATGACCCTCCTCTGCAGCGTGACTTGTGATAGGATGACAACTCCTTGCAGGGTGATCTTCACCTCCAGACGTTCGTCTTTCCTCAGAATTACTGCACTTGATTGTATAGCACTCCTCTGCAGCATACCTATTTCTGAGATGAAGCCTTGCTGTATGGTGACATTTCACAAGAGAGGATCCTCTTCAGATGAATGACACTTTTAGCAGCATGGCTTTTATAGGATGGTCAGTTCTTGCAGAACCATCTTCACCAGCAGATGTTCCCTCCTCAGAGTTACCCCACTCGAATGAGTAACCCTCCTCTGCAATGCCCGAAGTCATCTCCTTCACTAAAATGTTGGTCGTGAACACGAGGTCCTTTCTTTCAGAAACTCATTTAATTAAAACTAATGAAAAGCATGTTTTCTAGTATTATCTAGGAAAACGAACTGGGAACACAACCCAGAAGTCTGTTGTCTGAATTAGTTCTACAACCAGGATCATATCTCCTGATTGTTCACAAAATTAGTTCTTTTTTAAGGACTTTAGAGGAGTTCCACTCTGCATGTCCCACCACCAGCACTAAGTGAGGTTTCTCTGGAAACCATCTGTACATAAACATCATCTTGGGGGCAGGCTTATGCCCTCTGGCCAATCGGCAGTCCTATGCAAATTATTCTACACTCCATAGCCAAATGATTGGACCACTAATCTGATGTAATAGCGGTTGCATGTGCAGAGTGGGAGGGGGCGTTTTTTAAAGACCAGGTTCTCCTTAGGCACACACAGATCCCCAAGGTAATGCTTCTCTAGTGCTAGCACTAAAGCTGGCATGCCCTGAACATTTCTCTTGATTAATATGTCCTCCTTTCTCTGACTCTTTCTATGCTAAATCACTTGGTCCCTACTCTTCAATCCTGAGTGCAAGGGTGTGGAGGAGCCCTCACCTTAAGGGTGCTGCAGCTCAGAGGGTGAAAGAGAAAAGGGTGTCATCTCCAGTCTGTTGTCACTGGGGAAGAATAGGTTTCTTTTCAGTCTCCATTTTTACATTTCCTCCATATTTGGTACAACTCTGAACATGGCAATGAGTTCATTTCCATTCACCCTGAGAATGTAAGGATGAAAAATTAATCTATTAATCTGTGTATCACAAAAAAATAAACACATAGACTAATTCTTTTAAAAAAATTGGGAAAAGATACAGGATATAAATTGTAAGCCTAACAGGGATGAGAGCAGAGAAAAATGTAGAGCTCAATAAAGATCCTTAAAAATTTACTGATACCATACAATGTTAACTAGAGTGTTCCAACTTACTACACATTATTGGTGGAATATAAATACATTTAATCATTTTCTTGGATAATTTGGGCCATTATATATAATTTTAAAATGCAAATGTACTTGGATACAGTATTTTGAGATGCTAAAATGCCTGCACATCTGTACAAGGATGTTTATAGTTTAGAAGATTATAAATAACCTTTGGTCCATCTGTAGTAGAAAGATAATAGATACTATTATCTTTTGGCTGTGAAATACTACTGTATCACTGAAAATAAAATGTGTTTCCATAGAAAAAACAAATTGCAAGCCTAAGAAATGTAGAGT
Organism: Microtus pennsylvanicus; assembly: GCF_037038515.1. Lineage (NCBI taxonomy): Eukaryota > Metazoa > Chordata > Mammalia > Rodentia > Cricetidae > Microtus > Microtus pennsylvanicus. Next base: position 126,418,334 of record NC_134601.1, on the reverse strand, counting down.
GTGAATTTAAGTATCTCATAAAATAATAAATAAAATCCTCACAGGCTAAAGTACGCTTACTATTGGTCAAAGGGTTGACTGTATTAGGATGCTATTACAATTTCCTAAGATCAGAAAAAAATACATGAAGAAAAAAGTCACAGAGATACACTAGGTAATTCAAAATACTAATTAGAAATTTCAATATCTATATTTACTAGCATTTAGGACACAAGAGAGAATTTAACAGTGAGATAAAAAAATTTGAACAACACTAAGAAGCAAAAATCTTAGAAATACATCCACACTACGTTCCACTGAAGAGTAGCAGCACAGACATTCTTCTCAGGACAACGTAGAACACTGTCCATGTTAGATCATACACTGGACAAAGAAAAAGAAATGTGTAGAATTAAGTACATACATTAACTACAATAAATGATGGTAGAAATCAATAACAAGGAAATTTATGTAATTTAGAAAATTAGAATCTGCTGAAACTAAATAGTATGACAATGTGTAAAAGAAGAAATTCTTCAAGTGATGTGATCATTTCTAGGCTCTTCAAACATCCATATAAACATGCTCATACATAGAAATACAAACTCACAAACACATACACACATTTTTAAAGAAATATATCAGCTAAGTAACCTGAGTTTTTGTCTCAAGACACAGGTATAAAGGAATAAATAAACATAAAACAAACAAAAATTATAATATAATGGAGATTTGAGTGAAAATTAATAAAATATGGAATAGCAGAACAGTGCATAAAATTGATTTATCCCAATTCTTGAGAAACATTATTTCTTAAAACAACAACGCGTGTAGTGTGTCCTCCTGCAGCCAAGTTTTGCCTTTCAACTGAGTGACCCTCCTCTACTGGGCAGCTTTTCTTCCTAGGCTGACGTCTCTCTGTGGGGTGATCTTTCCTTGGAAAGGGTCCTCTGTTTTCAGAGTTACCCCTCTTGAATGAGCAACCCTCCTCTGCAGGGTAACTTTTTGCTGAGGCGACACCTCCTTATGTGGCAATTGTTCCCAGGAGAGAGCCTTCTCTTTTCAGAGTTATGCTTTTCAGATGAATGACCCTCCTCTGCAGGGTGGGTTTGGATGGGGTGACCTCTCCCTGCAGCGTGATCTTCACTTGCAGAGGGTCTTTTCCCTGCCAAGTTAGCCCTCTCACATGAGTAGCCCTCCTCTGCAGTGTACCTTTTCCTGAAGGGAAACCTTGCTCTAAGGTCACATTTCACAGGAGAGGATCCTCTATTTACAGAGTTACCCTTTTCAGATAAATGACACTTTTCAGCATTGCAGCTTTTGATGGGGCCACCTTCACCAACAGAGTGTACATTAACTGCTGAGTACCTTTGCAGAGTACCTTATTTAGTAACGGCATAGATTTTCATATATTTTGTCTTCATTTGTGTTGTGATCCAGCTGCCCTCACTCCCCCTGACTGACAGCTTCCTTGTGGTCTGTAATTTACAAGGATGTTTGTGTTCTTTCTGGTCGCTGGGTCTCCACAGAAGGAATAGAGGTATAAAAGGTTGATGAACAAAATAAAGGTTGCTGTTCTTCCACCTGAAAAGAAGCCTCCATGTCTCAAACGTGGCACACCCCCAGCAGTCTTGGCTATCCAGGTGGAAATTACCAAGCCCAAATGGAATAACTAATGGCCCTATAGCTAACCAACAAGGGGGCAGATGGAGCACAGGAACAAACAGGATATCTGGCCAGAAACTGTCCTCAAGATGAACACCAAGAGGAAGAGTAGAGCTGTCGGCCCTATACTCCCAACAGGCTCATAGATTTGAGTGCTTAGGGACTGGCACTATTTGAGCACATTAGGGGATGTAGTCTTGTTAGAGTCGGTGTGGTATTATTGGGTAGGTGTGGCCTTTTTTGTAGGAAATGTGTCACTGGAAGTGGCATTTGGGGCTTCAGAAACACGAGCCAGGTCCAGTGTCTCTTTCTCTTCCTGATTCTTTCACATCCAGATGTAGAACTCTCAGCTACCATATATGCCTGCACGCCAAAATGATCCCTATCATGAGGATAATGGACTGAATCTGAAACTGTAACTGAGACCCAATTAAATACTTTCTTTTATAAGAGATGTCATGGTCCAAGATCTCCTGAGTAAATTGGGAGCTTGGGGACCTTGGGAGAGGAGAGGAGAGATGGGGAGGGGAGGGGAGAAAAATATAGAGGTCAATGAAAACAATTTTTAAAAAAGACACACAAATCCATGTATGCAAATATGACATGTTTCATGATTTTGCCCCTTCTAATAAAAATATATAATTCAATTATTTTAAAGTTAGCCTTGGATTCTTTGACCCGTGTCATCACCCTTCAACAGCATAATCTTGGAAGAAGTGCGTCACTGGAGTGGACGTTGCGGTTTCCAAAACCCAAGCCGAGCCCAGTGTCTCTCTTTTCCTGCTGTCTGCAAATCCTGATGTAGAACTCTCAGCTCTTTCTCCAGCACCATGTCTGCTTGCATGCTGCCATGCTTCCAGCCATGATGATAATGGACTATCCTCTGAAACTGCAAGCAAGCCCCAATTAAATGCTTCCTTTTGTAAGAAAAATAAAAGTTGTCATGGTCATCATGTCTCTTCTCAGTAATAGAACATTGATTAATACAGACTGTCACATAGCCTCATGGAAAGAAGTAACCTTGTATGGAGCTATACACACCAGTAAGAGCTTCCACAATATGAGTTGTAGTAGTACACTCCTTTAATCCCAGTACTCAGGAGGCAGAGGCAGGTGGGTCTCTGTGAGTTCAAGGTCAGTCTGGTCACCAGAGTGAGTTCCAGGACAGGCTCCAAAGCTGCAAAGAAACCCAGTCTTCAAAAACCATACAAACACAAAACCAGAACTAACAGAAGTTCCACAAACACATTACCAGTTTATCAGTTAGCTACAATTTCTGTCATTGGGCTTCTGGGCTGGCAGCATCTAGGCCAGTGATGACAGCACAAATCATTCTTGAGGCAGATCACCAGGAACCAAGGATGGTGATCATGGGTCCTTTTTTAAAGTACAATAAACGAACTAATGTAACAGGCTTGGTATGATGTAATGGGGCAATGCCAGCGATTCTTACAGTAATATTCCCTTTCCCTCATTCTTCAAACAGCTTAAATGTGTCTCCTAATAATGTGCTTTAGAATGGAAAGGCTAGACAAGTAACCAAAAACCACAGGTGGATTTTGGTTCAGATTAAGTTTATACTGTTACACCCAAAGCCCAGAACTTCAAAATACCACCATGAGACCAAATTCAATGCAAAAGCAAAGGATCATTATCGTGAGTTAACTCAGGGCCCTCTGTTCGTCTGAAGTGTTAGCAGCAGCAGTAATAGCAGCAACAGTAGCAGAGCAGGAGAGACCCCAAGTGGCATGGGGTAGCGGTTTTATTATAGAAGGGAAAGCTTGGGGAATTCCAAGTCTACAGGCTTGGAATTGGCTGCCTCCACCCATGGGGTGAGGGGAATTTCTAAGTCTACAGGTTTCGGTGGGCTGCCCCCTCTGGGCTAAGGTTCGAAAAGTTCATGGTACATCTCTAGGTTAAGGGCTACTACTTACCTAGGCTAACGTCAATGGGGAGTCATGTTACTAGACTAGAAGTTACTACTTCCCTACTCAGAGATTGGTCTTTTTTCCTGACCAGGGATTGGTTGGTTTTTTGTCAGGGGCAGAGATGGCTCTGATTTCAGGACCAAACTGTGCTTCCTTTTCTGATGTGTTTTAGCTTTTCGGCTCCATTTTTAGGGTCAGAGCAGATTTCTTTAACTGGCCCTGAATCTAGGGGCAAATGTGTTTCTTTGGCTTTGGTTTCAGGTACGGGGTCTTCTTCTGTGACTCTGGGTTCAGGGTTCAGGTTCCAGATCCTGGGTGTATTCCTTTCACTGGCTCTGGGCTCTGAGTCAGGGTGCTCAGCAATTGTGCTAGGGCTATGGATCACAGAACTGTAGGAGCCTGGGTCCTCAATATTACACTTTCTGTTTTTATTTCCAAATAAGTTTGGATTACAGATCCACACAATTCCATCATATATGCTTAGTCTGTAGACTGTACCTAAAAATCTATCAACAGATATATGACCAATTTTAAAAAAAGTAAATGAGGGAACTATTATAGAATTCTGAGGATTCTGGCCTGGCAGAAGTACAATAACTGTTTCAAAGAAAGACAAGAAGCATATAATTATGGACAGTGAGAACCAAAGAACAGTGATGGCAAGATAATGTCAGTTAGTTTGAGAAAGGGATAAAAAGGGCAAGAAAAGTGAATGTAAGGATAATCTGATTGACCTTAAAACATATATGGTTTGGTGAAAGTAAAAGGTGGGATAAAATAAAAGAATTTGGGAAATTGGACCTTTTGTGGTTAGTTTCTAAGAGACCATCATTGGGAAAACAATAGTTTTCTAGCTGGGATGGTAATAGAAGAAATACTTTATAACTTAAAATCAAAGGTTTTATGTAATTGGCAAAAAAGGCATATAAGCTACTACTCATCAGTTATTCCAGAATACCTTTGTACTAATAACCCTCAGCAAGAATTCAGAAGCTTTTTCCCACACAGGAGATCGGAATGAGCTTCTAAAGCCAATGTGAATTTTGATGCCCTGAACATTTAGTATGATAGTCTCTGTCGAGTAGTTACCTTCATGAGGTTTCACAACTCAAAACTATGAATGTATAAGAATAATCATAAATGGAGTGGATCCAATTCTTTGAAGACTTTCAGAAGTGAAATCCCTAAAGGACACATCACCATAAATGTTATAAGTACAATAATAGCTGGAAAATGAGGCATCAATAGGTTTCAAATAGGTAAATTTGTAGAAAAGGTGCCAGAAAAACAAATTTTGCAAGAAAAATTGGAAATTTTTCAATTATCTTTCAAAATAATTATTCAGATGCTATGAATATTGTCGGTGAACTTAATAGCTTCTGAATGAATGTATCAATCCTTCTTTGTTGTATAATACCCCGACAATTTGTGTGGGGTGACATTATGATAAACATATTAGCTAAATGAATCTACATTATTAGCTGAATGTACTTAGTTCTGAAATTAGAATATAAAATGGATATAAAATAACTGGGAACCACATTTGAGGGGACTATATTACAAAGGGAGGCAAATGACCTTTGATAACACAAAATAATTTGGAAAGAAAATTTTCAATATGATTTTACAATGAAATAACTCTTTGTCTATAGTAAGATGAGTGGTGGGCTGGGTCCTGCTGCCCAGCAATCTTATCCCCTAAATATTTACACAGAAACTGTATTCATTGAAATACTGGCAGGCCCATTAACTCTATACTCTTATTGGCTAACTCTCACAGATAGATTAACCCATTTCTATTAAATCTGTGTATCACCATGTGACTGTGGCTTACCTGGAGATATTCACCATGTCTGACCTGGTGGCTTTATGGCGGGTGGCTCTCTCTGCCTGCCTTCTTCCTCCCGGAACTCTGTTCTGTCTATTCTACCCACCAAAGGGCTGCCCTATCCAAAGGCCAAAGCAGCTCTCCTTTCAACCAATGAAAGCAACACAAATAGAGAAGCACCTCCTACAGCACATTTGTCCCAGTGTTTGTGAATGAGAAAGCATTTATTTGCTAAACTTGAGAAAAGTTCTAAGATCTTAGGGTGACAGTGAGAACATAAAATAGAAGACAGGAAAATTTGGCTGTTGGTGGCATAACAGGGTATTTGCATGCAGGGCACTTTTGACAAAGTAGCACAGACTCAGTGGCTTAAACAACAATACTTATTTTCTCAAAATTGTGAACTTCCTAAGTTTAAATAAAGGGTTTATCTGTATTCAGGGCATTTCTCTCAGCTTCTGAATGTTGGTCTCCCCTTCCAACTTCAGATGACCTTATTTATCTGAGTGTCTCTGTATTCTAATTTCTTATAAGAACTATAATTATATTGGATTATAACAGATATACATGATTGAATTTGCCTTCATTACCTCTACAAAGGCCCGATCTCCATAAAAGTCACATTATTACGTGATAAGTGCTGAGATATCAAAATATAAGTTGATGGAGACATAATTCAGTCCTTAACACTGAGTTCCTAGATTAATATTCACTCCATTTGCCAGGTCGTCCAAAAGTACTCCATTTATTGAAAAAGAAAACCTACTTTATTTGATTTTACTTAAATCCTCATACAACATCTAATATTATTTCCAGATTACAGGCTGTGTACCACAAAATATACATAAACTGAAAGTACAGATAAATGAATCATACCCATAGCATGTTTGAGCACCTAACCCAAGTAGTTTACAAGTTGAAATCACAATGACAATAATTTAGAGGTAAAACAAGCCTGTATTTCTTTAAAAATGGTTTTTAGATCTAATGTACACATATATACTATTTTAAAGAAACACAAGAAGCCTGGTGGTTGTGGCAAGTGCCTTAAATACCTGCACTGGGGAGGCAGACACAGGCAGATCTCTCTGAGTTCGAGGCCAGCCTGGTCTATAGAGCAAGTTCCAGGACAGCTAGGACTGTTACACAGAGAAACCCTGTCTTAACAAACAAAAGCAAAAGGAAGGAAGGAAAAAGAAAAAAACTAAACACACAAGAGGTGTGTTTGTCAGTATGTTATACTAAGAAATTAAGCCTGTGCCTAATGTAATTGAACTGAGTCGCACATTGGGTTTATGTGGCACTGGATATCCACATCATCATAAGCAAAACTCATTTGTAGTGAATACTAATAAATGAATACTTATAAATGTGCACATAGTATATATAATATGATGTATTATTTATGACCAAACTTAGTAAGTTTTGTGTTTGCATGTGAATTTGACAGTGTCAGTGAGGGGCACAATTAAGAAACTACTGAGTTGCCTGCTCCTTTGTAGGAGGGAAATTTTTGATGGTAGGTAAGAGAACATCCAGAGGCATCTAAAGAATCCAGAGCAGTGCAAAAAGGAAAGAGACCAGACATAGCCAAGGCTAGGAAAGCAGGGCATGGACCAGGAAGATGAGTAGCTGAGGGTAGGGAACCCGGGATCTGGTGAGGCCTGGCAGTTTAGGATAGATGTGGAAGTGAGGAAGGCCAGGAGCCAGGTGCTTCAACGTGTTTCACAAATCTCTGACTCTAGACTGACATAGCTTGAAGGCCAGCAAGGACTGTGGAATGCAATCATAGGTATCTGTCACTGTGGAGCCATTTGACCCTCCAGGCAGAGGCAAAGAAAATGACTCCTTTTAGCTGACAAGCCAGTTTCACTAGTACCTGAAGAATGTTGACTTTTATCTAACTACCAGAAATCTTGAGTTCAGTTTGAACTTAATTTAGGCGCAATTTTGGACCAAAGCAGTGGCCCTGCCTTTTTAGGGGAGAAAGGAGCATATTTTGGACCTTACTATATAACAAATAATTTAAAGAACTTCAAAAAGTATCTGAAGCAAAAAAGTAGAAAGGTGGAGCTAAAGAGTATGAGAAAGTCAACAAAAATGAAAGGACTTTGAAGGAACCACAGTAACGAACACTGGACAGAAAAGAAATGCAAGAGGAGATACAGATGACAGAGAGAGAGAGAGAGAGAGAGAGAGAGAGAGAGAGAGAGAGAGAGAGAGAGATTGAGAACAAAAAAGAAAAAAACCCCACCACTACCAACAAAAAGCCCTGCAAAAGAAAGCATAAAAAGGGTCAGACAAATTAATATACAGAATGAGAGAAGAGCAGCAGCTGCTGAAATTCCAAGGTGACAGGGCAGATGCCTCCATGTGAGGAAAGCTGAAGATGCCAAGAGCCCACCAGCCTCAGGACACCACGGGTGCTCCAGTCACCTGTCCTGCCACCCTTTGGGGCAGCCCTGGAGGGCAGGTGGATCATCCCTTTGGCCTTCTGGGAGCATCGCCAAGGCTGGTGCGTTTGCTGCGGGCTTTAAACCAGAGGCAGCAGCAATGTGTCCAATACGGGCATACGGAGCCCTGGACCCCACAACAGGACGCCTATGGCTAGGCGAGCTTCTAGGTGGGCGCCAGGCCTGAGCGGGGGAGGGGGGCACACAGAGCGGGCAGGGGAAACAGAGTAGCAATTCTTGGGCACACAGAGGGCACAGGGAGGACATCCGCAGCAGACAGCAGGAACTGGGCAATTAAAGACCCGTGCAGATTCGGAAACCAGCTCAGAGAAGCCCAGAGATGGGTACAGGGGAGCAGCCTTTGTAGTCTGCAAGAGCTGTGAGCCTCAGGCTGCATGCTCAGTACCCTGACGTGAAGGGCAAGTTGGAGGAAGGAGAGGAGCTTTGCCCCTCTTCTCCACTCTGCATCCAAAGGGCCACAAAAGGCACAGGGCGCGGTGAGCGGGGGGCACGGGGCAAAGGGCACATGGCTCGGGGCACAGAGCGCGCGGCAGTGACAGTTGGGCTTAGGCGTCGCCATTTTCGGCATCTCAGAGGTCCGAATCCTGTTCCATATCCGCTGCCCCGCTGAAAGTCTCCAGCCCTACACGACAGAACCAGGGAACACAGGAGAGCACAGCACATCAACAGGCACCCAGCCAGGTGTCCAGCTTTGCCGTCAGGTTCCTGGGGGTGATGGTGGGAGACGGTTAGAGAACAGATCCCCGGAGTAGAGGCATCTAACGGGGCGGGGCCATGAGTAAGTTGACCCTTTATTTATCTCTTCCCGTTTCCCCAACACAGCCATGGACCCAGGCACCAGCACCCAGTATTTCTGCACCACTGAGGCCCAAGGGGAACCCGCAGATGCAGCTGCTGGACAGGAGTTCTGTGACAAGATCGCCAAGACCGAGACTGAAGATTTGACCAAGAAAACACCTGCACAGAAGAGGCAGAGGAACAGATCTTCATCCCAGGCCCAAAGGAACATCGTGGGCCACAGAATCTCGCACAAGTGGAAAGAAGGGGATGGGCCCATCACCCATTGGAGAGGAACGATTCTCGATCAGGTTCCTCTTAATCCCCCTCTCTATCTTGTGAAATATGATGGAATTGATTGCGTCTATGGGTTGGAACTTCACCAAGATGAAAGAGTGTTGTCCCTTAAAGTGCTCTCTGATACAGTCAAACCATCCCCACTCCCTGATCCTAACTTTGCAGATACCATAATTGGCAAAGCGGTGGAGCACTTATTTGAGGGTGAGCATGGTGTAAAAGATATTTGGAGGGGGATGGTTCTGGCCCAAGCTCCTATACTTAATGCCTGGTTTTACATTACCTATGCAAATGATCCCACCTTATACATGTACCAGCTTCTGGATGATTATAAAGAGGGCAACCTTCGTATCCTGCCAGAGTACACTGAGAATCCTAGACCAGATTTAAGACTGAAATTTAAGGATGGTCTGATAGGCAAGATTGTGGAATATACCCAAGACGACGGTTCTAAAAGGACCGGCAAAGTGATTGGCGAAGTAGAAGCCAAACCATCAGTGTACTTGATGAAATTTGAGGATGATGTTCATATCCATGTCTATGACTTAGTGAAATATGTCTAATTGGCAAAGTTATGCCACAACTGTTGAAATAAAGTTGTCATTTCTAGACGTTCAGTGCCTGTTGCTTTTAAGTGTGTTGGGAGCTCACCATGGGCATATGTTTGCCCTGATGAATACACATTTCTGTGGGTATAGCATGCTGTCTGTAAGCACCTTGCCTTGTGGAAAACACTGGGTGTGACTGCTGGGTGGAGCAGGGAAGGAGGAAACAGCCGTCAATTCAGCCTGTGAGAGAAGGGAGCTAGTGTCATCTAAAAATGAAATGGGACTTAGCAGATCTGGCTGGGGAGGGGGGAGGAGGAGAAGGAAATGGAGTTGGGCTGTGGAGGGGGGGACTGCCTAGGGAGAAGTGAAGGGGAGCCAAAGTGTGAGAGAGGATCCCTGTGGGTGAGACAGAGTGAAGGAAGAAACGTGGATTGGGAAGGGCAAGAGGGGTAACAGAGTGAAGCCTTCTGGCACCTTCTGGCTTTCAGAAAACCAAAGGAACTCCTGTAGGAGAATACACACAGCAGTGTGAAGAGGGACACAGGAAGGGCAGGAAAGGTCTGCTGGGCAGGGAGGTCCCTGAGGAGAGCCTCTGGGACTTCAGAGGTCAGGGGGACCCACACATAGGCCATGGTACACTATAGGCTTAACTGGAAGGAGCTTTACAAGAAGAATCGCCTGATACATCTACCTTCTACTGTCTGGTCCTCCATAGTGGCAATGGTCAGCTGTCAAGCAAAGCCCCCATGTTAGAGGATCACTGAGTGTCCTTTCTAAGGGCCTACTGGGAAAGCAGACACCAATGTCAAGATTCTATCTACATATCAGGATTGTCTGTTTTCAGAGAGTCTGACACAGCCTGAAGCCTAAGCAACTAACGAGAATTCATGGCTAGCTCTGGGCAAAGGGAAAGTACTTTCTTTGGGAAAATGGATCCGTGGTGAATCCAGAAATAGCAGTCCTGATACTGTCCTTCTGCTTGCTGGTATCGTCCTTGTTTCCTGGGGAGATGGGGCATGTGATGGCTGTGCCTCATGTCTCCGTGATATAGAGAGAATGTGGTTGTCCATGATGTCACAGCTGGCCGGCTCCATTCAGTTCCCATGAAAAGGGAAACTGCCCTTTCTTAGGCATCTTATCCTGGTTAGACTCCCTGAAAAGCCTGTAGCAACTGACACCTTCTATGTACCTCCTACCCAAACTAGCTTCCCCTTCCTTTTTATACTCACAGCTACCCCTGATGCAGATGTGTGCACCTCTCTTGTGCAAGAGGGTGGTATAACCTGGGAATGGGGGTAGGGCTTGGGATTGTGGGTTTGCCTAACTAACTCCTTTTGCAGGAAACTGCCCTTTGGAAGGGCTGGGCTCTCTGAGAAGAGGAATTAGGAATGCCAGGAAAGTGTCTCACAACTGTGGAGTTCAGGACATGGGTCTCTGCCCTCCTCTTCTGCTCTCTGTTGTCATTCCCCAACCTTCCAAAGTCCTTCTGAGAACACTGTGTGTGCTCTGCCTCCTCCTTCACCTGTTCCCTCCAAAGAGAACTGTGTTTCTGGTTCATGTTCTGGGGGTCTTCCTAAAGACACACTTGGAGCAAGCAAGGATCTGACAGACATTGAAAGAAAGCGCTAAACCTCATCGATGCTCATCACCGGGCAAGCGTTGACTTATAGATTGATTGCCTCGAGAATGGCACACGACAAGCACACCTCACAAGGGCAACCTTAGTTGTCTTTCCTACATCATGTGGTTTTTCTGCTGAGACAACACCAGCAGGTCCTCTGGGGAGCACTTCTGCTGTCAGCTTCCATGTTTTGTTGTTTGGTTGTGGTTCTGCTGTGTTCTGCATCTGCTAAGACTTGTGGTTAAGTTCATATCACATAAATGCCATGGCATAGGACCCATCTACCAATAGGGATACAAGGAAGGAAGGGTTGACCTCATTTTCACCTTGGAAAGATCTTATTTTTATTTTTTGTAATGTCTTCAGTTGATTTATTTGTGCATTGAAATTTAGGAAATATTCAATTCTCTGTTTTCCCACACAACACTATAGGGCATCTTTGAAATATCTCTTGTGCAAAGACAGCAGAAGTAAACATTAGCAGTCCATTTCTCAAATTCCTTTGTTTGCACTTTCCCTCTATTTTCATGATCTTTTTATTGTCTCAGAGAATTAATTTTATTAGTTAATTTTTATATTTAAAATTATAACACAATTTCATCATTTTCATATTTCTTTTCCCCTCCACTAATCATTTCCATGCACCCTCCTTGCTGTCTCTCAAATTCTTTTTTTTCCAGGTTTTTTTTATTATTTTTTTATTGAAAATTTCCACCTCCTCCCCTCCCTCTCCAGTCCTAAGAGCAGTCAGGTTTCCCTACCCTATGGGAAGTCCAAGGTCCTATCCGCTCACACAATGTCCAGGAAGGTGAACATCCAAACAGACTAGGCTCCCCCAAAGTCCGTCCATGCAGTAAAATCAAAACCCAGTGTCATTGTCCTTGGCTTTTAGTCAGCCTCCACTGTCAGCCACATTCAGAGAGTCCGGTTTGATCATATGTTCCATCAGTTCTAGTCCAACCTGCCTTGGTGATCTCCCATTAGATCTGTCCCACCGTCTCAGTGGGTGGACACACCCCTCACAGTCCTGACTTCCTTGCTCATGTTCTCCCTCCTTCTGCTTCTCATTTAGACCTTGGGAGCTCAGTCCAGTGCTCCAATGTGGGTCTCTGTCTCTATCTCCATCCATCGCTAGATGAAGGTTCTATGGTGATATGCAAGATACTCATCAGTGTGGCTATAGGATAAGACCAGTTCAGGCACCCTCTCCTCAGCTGCCCAAGGAACAAGCTGGGGACATTTCCTTGGACACCTGGGAACCCCTCCAGATTCAAGTCTCTTGCCAACCCTAAAATGGCTTCCTTAATTTTTTTTAAATTTATTTATTTATTAAGGATTTCTGCCTCCTCCCTGCAACCGCCTCCCATTTCCCTCCCCCGATCAAGTCACCCTCCCTCATCTGCTCGAAGAGCAATCAGGGTTCCCTGACCTGTGGGAAGCCCAAGGAACGCCCACCTCTATCCAGGTCTCCTAAGGTGAGCATCCAAACTGCCTAGGCTCCCCCAAAGCCAGTATGTGCAGTAGGATCAAAAACCCACTGTGATTGTTCTTGAGTTTTCAGTATTCCTCATTGTCCTCTATGTTCATCTAGTCCAGATTTATCCCATGGTTTTTCAGACCCAGGCCAGCTGGGCTTGGTGAGTTCCCGATAGAACATCCCCATTGTCTCAGTGTGTGGGTGCACCCCTCGCGGTCCTGAGTTCCTTGCTCGTGCTTCGTCTCCTTCTGCTCCTGATTTGGACCTTGAGATTTCTGTCTCGTGCTCCTCTGTCTCTGTCTCCTTTCATCGCCTGATGAAGGTTAATAATCATGAGGATGCCTATGTGTTTGTCTTCGGGTTCACCTTCTTATTTAGCTTCTCTAGGAACATGCATTATAAGCTCAATGTCCTTTTTTTTCTTTTGATGGTGCTTCCTTTTTTTTAATTTTTTTATTAATTTATTTATTTATTAAATATTTCTGTCTCTTCCCCGCCACCGCCTCCCATTTCCCTCCCCCTCCCCCAATTAAGTCTCCCCCCAGCCCGAAAAGCAATCAGGGTGGGGGTTCCTTGGACTTCCCACAGGACAGGGAACCCCGATTGCTTTTCAATGTCCTTTATTTATGGCTGGAAACCAAATATGAGTGAGTACATCCCATGTTCCTCTTTTTGGGTCTGGCTTACCTCACTCAGGATAGTGTTTTCTATTTCCATCCATTTGTATGCAAAATTCAAGAAGTCCTTGTTTTTTACTGCTGAGTAATACTCTAATATGTATGTATTCCATACTTTCTTCATCCATTCTTCCGTTGAAGGACATCTAGGTTGTTTCCAGGTTCTGGCTATTACAAACAATGCTGCCATGAACATAGTTGAGCATATACTTTTATTGTATGATAGGGCCTCTCTTGGGTATATTCCCAAGAGTGGTATTGCTGGATCCAAGGGTAGGTTGATTCCGAATTTCTTGAGAAATCGCCACACTGCTTTCCAGAGTGGTTGCACAAGTTTGCATTCCCACCAGCAATGGGTGAGTGTACCCCTTTCTCCACAACCTCTCCAGCAAAGGCTATCATTGGTGTTTTTTATTTTAGCCATTCTGACAGGTGTAAGATGGTATCTTAAAGTTGTCTTGATTTGCATTTCCCTGATCGCTAGGGAAGTAGAGCATGACCTTAAGTGTCTTTTGGCCACTTGAAGTTCTTCTGTTGAGAATTCTCTGTTCAGCTCAGTGCCCCATTTTATAATTGGATTAATTAGCCTTTTACGGTCTAGTTTCTTGATTTCTTTATATATTTTGGAGATCAGACCTTTGTCAGTTGCGGGGTTGGTGAAAATCTTCTCCCAGTAAGTGGGTTGCCTTTTTGTCTTAGTGACAGTGTCCTTTGCTTTACAGAAGCTTCTCAGCCTCAGGAGGTCCCATTTATTCAATGATGCCCTTAGTGTCTGAGCTGCTGGGTTATACATAGGAAGTGGTCTCCTGTGCCCATGTGCTGTAGAGTACTTCCCATTTCCTCTTCTATCAGGTTCAGTGTGTTAGGACTGATATTGAGGTCTTTAATCCATTTGGACTTGATTTTTGTGCATGGTGATAGATATGGATCTATTTTCATTCTTTTACAGATTTACATCCAGTTTTGCCAGCACAATTTGTCGAAAATGCTGTGTTTTTTCCATTATATACTTTTAGCTCCTTTATCGAAAATCAGGTGCTCATAGGTTTGTGGGTTCAAGTCAGGGTCTTCTATTTGATTCCATTGTTCGACTTCTCTGTTTTTATGCCAATACCAGGCTGTTTTCAATACTGTAGCTCTATAATAGAGGTTGAAGTCAGGGATGGTAATGCCTCCAGACAATCCTTTATTGTATAAGATTTTTCTGGCTATCCTGGGTTTTTTGTTCTTCCATATAAAGTTGATTATTGTCTTCTCCAGATCTGTGAAGAATTTTGATGGGATCTTGATGGGGATTGCATTGAATCTATAGATTGCTTTTGGTAGAATTGCCATTTTTACTATGTTGATCCTCCCAATCCAAGAGCAAGGGAGGTCCTTCCATTTTCTGGTGTCTTCTTCAATTTCTTTCTTCAAAGACTTAAAGTTCTTGTCAAATAGGTCTTTCACTTCTGATGTGGGAGTGTCATATATCAATCTGTTGATTTCATTGGCTCTAAGCAATAAAGAAACTGCTAGGCCCATTGGATAGGCCCACCCTTAGGTGGGTGGAGTAAACAGAACAGAATGCCGGGAGGAAGAGGAAGTGAGGTCAGACCCGACAGCTCTCCTCTCGGGAGCAGACGCAAGAGAGACGCCATGCTACCTGCTCCAGGGAAGACGCACACCATGCCCCAGTTCCAACCCAGGATGGACTTAGGCTAGAATCTTCCCGGTAAGCGCACCTAGGGGCGCTACACAGATGATTAGAAATGGGCCAGAGCAGTGTTTAAATGAATACAGTGTCTGTGTAATTATTTGGGGCATAAGCTAGCCGGGCAGGGCAGGCGGCTGGGGTGTTTGGGGACGCAACCCTGCCGCCGCTCATATTACAACAAATGACGCCCAGACGTGTGGCTAACTAAACCCACTTAAAAAACCTGAGAAGGCTTAAAAATAAGAGAGAGAGAGTTTAACACAGATTTTTGCTGTTTGTTGGTGGCGTGCTGTAGAGAGATTTCCTATTCAGCAACAGCAGCAGAAAAAAAGCTGCGTTATTTTAAAGTGTGGCTTCCTGGGGCTTTGCCGCCAGTGCAAACTCTGGCTTTATGTTTGTGTTCCCGCTTGGGATCAGAAGGAGAGTGCTCTGAGACCATGACGATGACTCAGAGCTCCCGGCCTGCTCCTGGGCAGAAGGCAGAATCAGGCTTAGGCAGGCGGAAGAGCATGGCGGATTCCTGCTGCCATACAGAGATGTGTTTTCAGACTGCGTAGTGCTCTGCCTGTCAGATTTGGATGTTACTTGGATGAAAAGAATTTCTGTGCTGCACGCTCAGTCTCAGAATTAAAGTGCTGAGTGCCGCTCCTACCTGGTAGCCCCAAGAGGCTTCCTGACTCAGCTTCAGCTGCAAAACCCTGCAGCTCATTAAGAGGTCCTGCCACGAAACACTTAAACGGTGTTGACGAAAAGCTGAACGCATGCTTTTCGGTTTTCAGCCGTAGCAGGAAAAAAGCTGTGCCATTTAAAAATGCCGGCTTTCTGGGCCATCCTGCCAGGGCAAACTCTGACTGTTTGAGGCAGGAGGGCCGGCTACCGAGAGAGGACTTGAGTGTTGTCTGTTGTAGCTTGTTGGCTGGCAGGGACCTTGAAATGCTATAAACATGGCTGCAGCCTGTATATCCGCCATGAGGCTGGAAAGCTAAGGAATGGACTGGATCTAGCTGGCAAAGCCACGCCTTTAGTCCTACTGATATTGCTTGGTAAATTAAAGGCTCTTGTAGTCAGAAAAAGAGAGATATACAGTAAAGAGAGATTCAAAGACAGAGAAAATTTCTGCATGGTTTAAAGTGTGTTAAAAATATATGCAAGCTAAAAGTTGAAGTTCTTAAAAAAAAGGAAGAGAGTTGTTGTGTGTCTTAGTACACACCTTTAATCCCAACACTTGGGAGGCAGAGGGAGATAGACCTCTGTGACTTCAAGGTGTGGTAGCACACGCCTTTAATCCCAGTGCCTAGAAGGCAGAGACGAACAGATCTCTGTGAGTTCAAGGTGTAGTAGCAAACACCTTTAATCCCAATGCCTGGGAGGCAGAGACGGGCGGATCTCTGAGAGTTCAAAGGCAGCCTGGTCTACAGGTCAAAGATTTACGCTCAAAAAGCAAAAAGTTAATGTAGGAATGTCACAGCTTAGATTCTTAAGCGTCTAGTGATTTAAAGGTGTAAATCAAAAGTGCTCCTGGATAGTAAAAAATTGCAGATTCACAATAGGACAGATTCAGACCACTAAACGAGTCACACTGTTGGATGAATGTACGTAGGCTTGAGAGAGAGAAGAAAAGGAATATAGAGAATAAAGTTAATGGTTAAAAAAAAAAAGGTAAAGTCTTTAAAGAGACAGAATAAAGTAAAGTGATAGAGTAAAAATAAGCCGCGTAAAGATGAAAAATTCACAGAGAGTCTGGATTCTTTGTATTATTGTGTTTTCTTTAAAATTTTTGACTGTGAAGGAGCTAAGTACAGAGAGATATTTCATTACATGGGCTGCCAAGCTAAACCAGAATGGATATAAGGGTATTACGATTTCAGAATTTGGGTCTAAGGATATGATGCTTTGGAGAGAGTCTTCTTTTGTTTTCACAGAGGATGAGACTCTATGGATTTCTTCTATTCCGATTTGGTATGATGGACCACGTCCTCCTGAAGGGTTGCTGTGAACATCTTCAGAAAATTGCCTTGCTCAACTGCCAACTGAGATAAACCTGGCACACAGGTTACACCCTAAAATCATTAACGACGCCCCCATTCAGCAGGAAGCAGTTTGGAGAGAAAAAACTGCGCCCATGTTCCCAAATATAGTTTATAAATGTTCTTTTACATTTAAAGGGGGATATGATATAGACATGAATAATTTGCATTAGTATAGATTTTGCTTTATTGATAGAGATTTACGGTCAATTTTGTTATATGTATAAATGTTTCTGATGTAACTTTTACTTGATAACTGTTTTGTTATATGTAATTTTGCTATGTTAAGGTTAAAGCCTTCCTTTTTTTGTTTAAACAGAAAAAGGGGAAGTGATGTGGGAGTGTCATATATCAATCTGTTGATTTCATTGGCTCTAAGCAATAAAGAAACTGCTAGGCCCATTGGATAGGCCCACCCTTAGGTGGGTGGAGTAAACAGAACAGAATGCCGGGAGGAAGAGGAAGTGAGGTCAGACCCGACAGCTCTCCTCTCGGGAGCAGACGCAAGAGAGACGCCATGCTACCTGCTCCAGGGAAGACGCACACCATGCCCCAGTTCCAACCCAGGATGGACTTAGGCTAGAATCTTCCCGGTAAGCGCACCTAGGGGCGCTACACAGATGATTA
Source organism: Microtus pennsylvanicus (assembly GCF_037038515.1). Classification (NCBI taxonomy): domain Eukaryota; kingdom Metazoa; phylum Chordata; class Mammalia; order Rodentia; family Cricetidae; genus Microtus; species Microtus pennsylvanicus. The sequence continues at coordinate 126,400,713 of NC_134601.1, read as the reverse complement.
GAAATGGGCCAGAGCAGTGTTTAAATGAATACAGTGTCTGTGTAATTATTTGGGGCATAAGCTAGCCAGGCAGGGCAGGCGGCTGGGGTGTTTGGGGACGCAACCCTGCCGCCGCTCATATTACAACACACTTCCATGGTCAGGGTTACCCCAAGATAGTTTATGCTATTTGTGGCTATCGTGAAAGGTGATGCTTCTCTGATTTCCCTCTCTGCTTCCTTATCCTTAGTGTAAAGGAAGGCAACTGATTTTTTGGAGTTGATCTTGTATCCTGCCACATCACTAAAGGTGTTTATCAGCTGTAGGAGTTCTTTGGTAGAATTTTTGGGGTCACTTATGTACACTATCCTATCATCTGCAAATAATGAAAGCTTAACTTCTTCCTTTCCAATACAAATCCCCTGATCTCCTTATGTTGTCTTATTGCTATTGCTAGAACTTCAAGCACTATATTGAAGAGGTATGGAGAGAGTGGACATCCTTGTCTGACCTGTCCAGCAGGCCACGTAATTCGTGGGCCTCGAGTTCAGGATCACCTGGGTAGGAATGGGGGGAAAGAGAAAGAGAACCAAGCGCGTATAAAGAATGACAGAGTCAGTCTGAGATGCGTCTAGGTTCCATTTATTGCAAGTAGGGGTTTATTCTTATAGAATGGTTCTGGCAGGGAGGGGTAAGGTTAGAGGGGAATGGAACTATTGCGCCCTTGGCCAAAGGGGAAGTAATTGTTTTGTATCTTTCTGAACCATCTTGCGGCTAAGCCATTCCAAAAACTGTGTCACAACTGAATGTGCTTTCAGCAGCGGGCTGCTCTTGCAGCAAGCTGTCCTTGCAGAGAGAATGAGGAAGATTGACCAGTATATTTGGTCGGGGGCTTGTTGGTCCCCAACATCTCCCCCTCTCTATATAAATAAATGAGCCAATTAGAATTTAGGATCTGGGTGCTACTCTGATAATTTCAAGACCAAAGACTCTGTAGCTGAAGCAGACACAAAATTGATCCGAGCCTAAGCTGGTGCAATGGGAACTAGCCCTCAGCGTGCAAGGCCTCGGCGGTGGGTGTTCTGCAACTCTATAGTTGGTGTCAAGGTCAGAGCCATGAGAGAGACTGAGCCTGTTAGAAGACTGATGCTAGACCTTTACCCGTCTTTGGGACATCCTCCCCATTAAGAATGCCCTGTCTTAGGTGGGCCTAGGCTTAAACAACTCTTCCGTCACTGACTTTCCAGTCTTCTTCCTCATGGGACATTTAGAGTTACAGCACCATGGGGACAGATCTAAATAAGGCCAAATTTTAAAACTTTGTCCAGAATTTCCATCCTGGGCCTGGGCTTGGGGTATGAAATCTAAGTGGGGAGTGGGAAAAGGGTTGAGGGGAGGGAAGGGAAGTCTTCTGTAGCTCGACCACTGCAACTTCTTCATTGGCAGCTTCTTCATTGGCAGCTTCTTCATTGGCAGCTTTTTCATTGGCAGCTAAGCGATGATAATGAACCTCAGCAGGTTTTAATGCAGAATCTATTTGAGACTTAATAAAACGTGTTAAACGGTTAAAAGCCCATGGCCCAAAGGAAAGGAGAATAAGAAACACTACCAAAGGGGCTATAACAGTGGGGAGTAAGGTGGATAGCCAAGGGGATCCTTGCAGCCAGGTAGAGAACCATGATTCCTCTTTATCAAAGTCCCTTTTACGTTTATCCAGCCTGTCTCTCAAGATCTCCATAGATTCCCCGACAACGCCTGTATGGTCGGCATAAAAACAACATTCTTCCCGTAGGGCAGCACAAAGGCCTCCCTCCTTTAAAAATAGGAGATCTAGTCCACGTCTATTCTGTAGGACTACCTCAGAGAGCAAAGTTAAAGACTTCTCTAAGGCAGTAATGGATTTCTCGATGGCCTCGAGATCCGTTGTCATGGCTTTTTGTAATTCCCATAATTGATTATTTTGCAATAAGGCAGTTGTTCCAGTCCCAATTCCGGCAGCAATGCCGCCGACCCCCAATAGTAAGGCAAGGGTCATAGTCACAGGTTCTCTTTTTATTCTTTGTGACATTTGTGCCAAAAAAATGCCTTCTGAATAATAGCTAATACGGGGCCAAAGTTGTACTAAGATGCAAAATTCCTCAGGGGTAAAACTGTTAGCAAATATACATGATGTTAGGCCAGTGTTACAGGCCCAATAAGTTCCATTAGGGGGCACAAGATAAGTGTTACTTTTAGAGGGGAAAACTGTCTCATAACAATATTGGGAAAAATATGAGGGAACCTGACTCAAGCAATATCCTGATCCTGAGACTGCAGATAAGGTGAGTTGGTGTGGATTTTCTCGGCATTGGGGAGGGGGTGAAGCGTGTATGGTCACCTTGGTGACAGTAGTAGCTACTCCTTCATAATAGGGGGGTTTTGCTGATAGACATAGCCAACAAGCTTCTGTAAGGTTGGGATTGGACATATTGATTGCAGAATAGGCTCCTTGAATAAGATTGAACAATCTATCCGCTGTTTTGGGGATTAAATCAGGCGGGGGAGCTAAAGAATTTACATCCTGACCGGGCAAGGGAGGGGACCGAGGTTTTGTAGCAACCATCGATCGAGGTGTCGGAGTGGCAGGGCGCGGTTTTGGGGCTCCTGCATAGCTCTTTTCTTGATCTGGAAGGACAGGATTGGGACCCACAGGTGAGGAAGGGGGTGCCATTTTTTTGGAGCTGAATCATGAAAGTGGCAGCTGGATCTGTACCTTTTACATGAAGGCCGATTCCCCAAGTTCTTCCCCCTGTCCAGATCGTGCCCCGTAGTTTGCCCAATTCAGTAAAGGAAATTTTGAGTATGTTACATCGTCCCCCTGGCCTTGCATATTTTCGCTGGGGATAATAGCGGGAATCATAGCAAGCGCTGCAAGGTTGATTTCTTTCACAGCGGGACGTGCCTGGATCACTGCGATCATGGGGACTGACAGTGATATAATCATCCTTTACGGGGGGCTTCCAGGAACCCATGTCACCTGTACTAGCACAGCTCCAGTCTCTGCAATAAGCCTCCGAGGCTCCTCCACATGTTTCAGCTTTATATCTGGAGCCAGTGCGCTTTGGGCAAGCATAGAACTGTGTCTTTCTGGTCTCTGCCATGCCCCAGGGGGAGTTACATCCCCATTCGGATGGATTAGTCCATCTGTCTACTATATCACATAAGTCTACAAACAGATCCGGGAACCATTTTCCAAAGGGATAATTTGTGGAGGAATTGGAAGCGGCAACCTCTCCGTTTGAAAGATTAATAACTACCCATTTTGGGGGGATAGGGATGTGATTTGAGGGAGTCTTACCTGCTTTAAGGCTAAAAAACAGTAGGCAACCAAGCCAGATCGCTCTTAAAGATAACATCCTTACCATGTATGACCTTACCAAGTGCATTCCTGACCTGGCTTGTGACAGCGAAGGCAAAAACAGCAGAAAAGAACAATCAAGACCATCAAGGTTATGGCAAGGGCTCCGTAAAGCGGCTCTATATTTTTGGAGAATATATCTTGCATTTTCAAGCCTTGCGTTTCTGAAAATATAAACAGAAAAATATTTCCTCAGGGGGTATATCCCTGGGCCTGTTTGGTGTCAGAGAAGGGTTTAACCAGCCTGACTGGGAGCCATCTAGCTCCTTTTTCTTTTGTATCATATATGGCAGCAGAACCTTTACCCCAGATTAGAACCGGGTCAGGTCCATTCCATAGCCCCGTCATAGGGTCTTTCCATAATACTTTGGCATATCCCTGATGAGTTTTGGGATGCCAGTGTCTGTCTGCTGCCGATTTTCCTTGTTCATCGAGCGTCAAGAAATTTAGAACAAAGAGGGCTTGTGCAAGTACCAATTTTTGATTGCCTCTGTGAGGGAACAATATCTCTTGTGCTTTTAATTTGTTAATGGTATTCTTTAAAGTTTGGTGGGTTCTCTCGACAATACCTTGTCCTTGAGGATTATAAGGGATTCCGGTAACATGCTCAATTCCCAATGCTGTGCAGAACTGTTTAAATTTTGAACTAGTGTATCCAGGGCCATTATCTGTTTTAACAGACGTCGGTTGACCCAAGGTAGCCAGAGCTTGCATCATGTGGCTAATAACATCCTTAGTGGCCTCTCCGGTATGTGCGGAGGCAACAATGAATCCACTGAAGGTATCCACGGTAACATGGACATATTTGAGTTTCCCAAAGGTAGGGAGATGTGTCACATCCATTTGCCAGAGTTGTCCAGGCATAAGGCCTCGTGGATTTACCCCAAAATGTGGGTCTGGTAAGTAGGGCAAACAATTTTTACATGATTTGACAATTTCCCTGGCTTGTTCTCTTGTAATAAGAAATTTATGGCGCAATGTTTGAGCATTGAGATGATGGAGCCGATGGGCCTCTTGTGCAGCCGCTATTCCTTTTATTTCTGAGAAAAATGTTTGTGGCATTTTGGTGGCTGCATCCGCTAACTCATTCCCTGAAGCCAAGGGGCCTGGGAGACCTGTATGCGCACGGATGTGTTCAATGTAAAAGGGGTGGTCTCTCTGTCTAATGAGTTTTTGTATCTTATGAAACATATCAAAAGTGGGTGTTTGTGGTTGAATAGTGGGGACCATCTCCAACTTTTGTAATGCTCTAACCACATAATGACTGTCAGAATAAATATTAACAGGACAATGTTTAAATTTTTGTAACACTGTTAGCGCCGCATATAATTCCACCAATTGTGCAGAACAAAAGGGGGTGTCGATGGCAGTTGTTATGCCATCAAGAACATATGCAGCCCGTCCATTTTTTGACCCATCAATGAAAACTGTCAATGCATTTGGGATGGGCTCTGATTTTGTATTTTTAAGGAAAATAAAGGGAGTATGGGAAAAGAATTGAATCAATTTATCACTAGGCAATTGCGTATCAAAATTTCCTCTGTATGAGCAGACAAGAACAGCCCATTCAGGATGATGAAGGGCTAGCCATTCTAAATTAGTTTTATCATAAGGTTGTATAACTTTATCAGGTTCCTTGCCAAAACATCTGGTCGCAGTCTTTAAACCCAGCATAATCAATTGACAAACCAAAAGGGGATAAATAGGAAGCACTTTTCGTTTGGCGACGGGAAGATGGACCCAGAGGAGTGGAACTGAGCTTTGCCAGAGTAAGCCAGTCGGGGAAAATTCTGTAGGGAAAATAATTAACTGTAGGGGTTGGCCAGGGCAGAAATATCCTATGTGTTGTTTTAAAATGGCATTTTCCACCTTTTTAAGGGCTAAGAGGGCTTCTGGGGTGAGTATCCGAGGGGACAAGGGATCTGATTCACCAGCAAGAATATCTTCAAGGGGACGAATATCACCTTTTGTGAGTTGTAAATAGGGCCGTAACCATTGAATATCGCCCAATAACTTTTGAAAATCATGTAATGTTTTTAAGGAATCTTTTCTAACTTGAAATTTTTGGGTATATAAAAGGTCAGGATACAGTTCAAAACCCAAAAATAGAAATGGAAACTGCGTTTGAATTTTTTCTGGAGCGATGCAAAATCCTCGCTCTTGCAATTCCTGAACTATCATTAGTGCTAATGTATGAGATTCTTTAGGGGTCTTGGTGGCTATCAAAATATCATCCATGTAATGTACAATATACGCTTCAGGAAATCTCAAGCGAAAGGGGTCAGTGGTTTGGGCGACATATTTCTGGCAGAGGGTAGGTGAATTTGCCATCCCCTGAGGTAGGACTCTCCATTGATATCTAGGATTTGGCCCTACTTGATTAGTAATGGGAATGGAGAAGGCATATCTCTTGCAATCATCATCATGAAGCGGGATGGAGAAAAAGCAATCTTTGATATCAATAATAATTTTACTATAGCCCCGAGGAATGGCCACAGGTGTGGGCATTCCAGGTTGCACTGCTCCGATAGGGACCATGGTTTTATTAACCTCTCGGAGATCCTGAAGGAGTCTCCATTTTCCTGATTTTTTCTTAATTACAAATATTGGCGTATTCCAGGGAGAGGTAGATGGTTCAAGGTGTCTTTGATCTAACTGTTCCTGCACCAACAGTAGGGCTGCCTGAACCTTCTCTCGAGATAGGGGCCATTGATCTATCCATACTGGGTCATTGGACTTCCAAGTTATTTTCTCAGCATGAAGTGCAGGAGGAGCAATGGCCCTCAAGAAAAAGAATGAACAGGGGTACTGGTTTTTGAATCCTTTCCAAGTCCTTGTCTATCCATCTTTTGTATAGGGATGATGGGGTGTATCATTCCCTGTTCCCCTTTCCCTAGTCCCCTTCCTGGTAGGAATCCTGTTTTTAGCATCATCTTAGTAACAGTCTCATTGGGGCTCATCATAATAACCCCCATCTGGGTAAGTATGTCCCTTCCCCAAAGATTAATGGGTAGGCCTTCCACAACAAAAGGAGTAACTGTGCCTGTATTGCCTTCCTTGTCTTTCCATTGTAGAACTTTAGAACTTTGGAGAGTGTTTTGGCTTTGTCCAATACCCTGAAGGTGTGTGGCTGTAGCCCTTAAGGGCCAATTCTGTGGCCAATGAGTCTTAGACAGGACAGTAGCGTCTGCCCCCGTATCCAGCAGACCAAGGAAGAGTTTTCCATCGAGCCATAATTGCAAAGTGGGTCTAGTCTCTGTCAATTTTTGAACCCAGTATATATCTGAGGATCCTGGTTGAGACTGGCCTCGAGTTTGTGCAACTGAAGGATAATCTCCGCAGAGGGGAAGGGGTAGTGCCTGTGCTATACGCTGTCCCTGTGATATCATAAGGGGTCCTCTAGGGGCTGAGACTAAAACTTTTATTTCGCCCTGATAATCATTATCAACCAGGGTGGGTGTTATCGAGAGTCCTTGTAAAGAACTTGAGGCTCGCCCTATGATTAGAAAAAACATGCCTGGGGGCGGAGGACCACAAACTCCAGTATCCAGAATAACAGTTCCTTCCTCTGGAGTTATAATTCGGGTGGTGGAGGAACAGAGGTCCAACCCTGCGCTTCCTGCTGTGGCTCTGCAAAGGCTTGGGTCGGACGGTGGCTGATGAACGGGTTGTGGGAACCCGTCTGTCTCTGAGGGATTTGTTGAGAGAAAGGGTTGGGGCCCCTCAGCGGGGCCCCTTGCCTGTTTCCCTGAACCGCAGGGAGGAGCTGTCCATTAACATCATACTTGGAGCAGCATTCCTTGACCCAATGATTTCCTTTCTTACAGCGTGGGCAGAGTCCAGGCAAGGGAGGTCTAAGCACAGTTTGTGTTTGGGAGGGGTCTGGGTTATTAGCTCCCTCAGTGCAATATTTTGCAAAATGTCCGGGCTTTCCGCATCTAAAACAAGATCTTGAAGTAACCTGTCTGGTATTCATGGGATGGAGCGCTGCGCCCATAGCTAGGCTGATGGATTTTGAAAGCTTATGTTCAAAGTAATCAACCTCATTGCAAAGTCTAATCATACCGTGGAGGTCTAAGGTTTTCATTTTTCCCCTTAAAGCAGCCTTACAAGCCGAATTGGCATTTTCAAAGGCAAGCTGTTTTATGATGGGATCATCAGTGCAATTTTCTCCCAGGATCCTTTCTGCAGCTTCTAGGAGCCGGGCTACAAATTGGGCATAGGGCTCGCTTGGATAATTTTAGAAAGGGAAGTGCCCACTGAAGTGGGAGGTGGAATGGCTCGCCAGGCGGCCAATGCGGCTTGTGTTAGTTGATTGAGCAACCCCACGGGCAGTGCCTGCTGTTTCTTTTCAACCGCATATTTCCCTCGACCTGTCAATTTGTCTAGAGTCCATGAGGCTGTTGCCGTGTTTTGTTTGTTAACATTTGCCTGGTCCTCAAGTTTTTCTAACAATTCGGCCTTCCAGGTTAAGTATTGGCCACGGGATAGTACTGATTGGGCAACCTTTGTCCATTCTATGGGGGTGAGGCTTCCTCCTTGCCCCAAGTTTTCGAGAATAGACAAGGTGAATGGGGCTGCTGGGCCATAGTTCTTAACTGCAGAATACAACTCCTTTAAATGTTTTATTTTGAGAGTCTTGATGATGCGGGAACTTTCTCCCTCTTGACCTCTCCCTCAGACTGGGATCCTTCCTCCCCCACAGCATCCCCAATATCTATAATACAGGACTCGTTGTGGGCATTAGCTGTTGTATCTATAATACAGGACTCATCATGGGCATTAGCTGCTGTTCCCTTTGATCTAGTCATGACCGGGAAGGTAAGGCGATGATTAACAGAAGTGGAACGAGTTTTGGATGGATGGGCTCCAGCATTTGGAGGTCTTAACAACACAGGAGGCGAAGGAGGTGTCAATAGATCAATTTGTAGGGTCTGAATCTGGGTATTTAGATCTTTAAATTCTTTTTGTAAGGAAATAACGCCTCTCAACTGGGATATCTGACTGGCAAGGGACCGTTTAGTGGCCAACAGGTTATCCAGGCCAGGAGTCTCCATGGTGTGGGAAGGTAGAGTCATTGAGAAGGGAGGGGCTGATGGCTGAGCCTGATAATCTTGGACGGGTGCATAAGGAGGTGGCTGAGACCATATAAGTCTCCGAGGACTGTGGTTTCTTTCCTGGGCTTTTATGGGAGCTACAAGAGGCGGATCATACTTTTCCCTCTCATAAGCAGCAGCCTCTTCCTCCAAGTCTATCTCCTCAGTGGTGTCTAGCCCACCATCATTATCAGTACTATGAATCACCGGGTAGAGAGAAGGCGAAGATGCAGCCTCTGCGGGTGATTTCTCAGTCAAGGGCAAATGGAGATTTTTAAGATTCTTAGGGATCTTTTCATCTAAGAGGGAGGGTGTTGGAGAGGAGGACTTATCTATAAACCCATCCTGTTTAGGGTCTGGTTTTGGAAGTGCGGTTTTGGGGGAAGTCATTAAGGCTGACTGAGTGGTTTCATTTGATTTCTGGTCCTCGTTAAGAAAATCCCCAAACAGCGCTAGGAGATGTGAAACTTTCCCTTCCTTTTCTGAATCTTTAAGAATGTCTCTAATTATGCCATAGAAACTAAAAAATGCTTCAGGGACCTCCTCACCCTTTCTCAGAAGTTCATTAATGCTCTTGCCTACTTTATTCCATGTGAGGGGGTGAATGTCCGGGCCATTCAAGATCAGCCAAGGACATTTCTCCTCGGTATAACAGAAAAATTGTAGGAGGTCCTTTTTCTTAACTCTTATTCCTCTCTCCCGTAATGTACTCTTTATCTCTCTTATAAAGAGGGCCTCCTTAGAAGCCGACTTACCCATCCTAATAAGACAGCCGAACTTACCTCAAGACGCTGCACGAGCGATGCAGGACGTCTCTACCAAAGCACGTTCCGGAACGCTTTTTTTCTTCAATTGGGGGCTGTCCAGTGACCACCGATCCTCGAGCTGCCCCACGTTGGGCCTGTCCAGCAGGCCACGTAATTCGTGGGCCTCGAGTTCAGGATCACCTGGGTAGGAATGGGGGGAAAGAGAAAGAGAACCAAGCGCGTATAAAGAATGACAGAGTCAGTCTGAGATGCGTCTAGGTTCCGTTTATTGCAAGTAGGGGTTTATTCTTATAGAATGGTTCTGGCAGGGAGGGGTAAGGTTAGAGGGGAATGGAACTATTGCGCCCTTGGCCAAAGGGGAAGTAATTGTTTTGTATCTTTCTGAACCATCTTGCGGCTAAGCCATTCCAAAAACTGTGTCACAACTGAATGTGCTTTCAGCAGCGGGCTGCTCTTGCAGCAAGCTGTCCTTGCAGAGAGAATGAGGAAGATTGACCAGTATATTTGGTCGGGGGCTTGTTGGTCCCCAAAACTTGTCGTGTTCCTGATTTTAGTGGGATGGCTTTGAGTTTTTGTCCGTTTAATTTAATGTTAGCTGTTGGCTTGCTGTAAATAGCTTTTATTATATTTAGGAAGGATCCTTGTATCCCTATTCTCTCCAAGACCTTTATCATAAAGGGGTGTTGAATTTTGTCAAATGCTTTTTCAGCATCTAATGAAATGATCATATGGTTTTTTTCTTTCAGTTTATTTATATGGTGGATTGCATTGATAGATTTTCATATGTTGAACCAGCCCTGCATCTCTGGGATGAAGCCTACTTGATCATAATGGATAATTTTCCTAATGTGTTCTTGGATTCAGTTTGCAAGTATTTTGTTGAGGATTTTTGCGTCGATGTTCATGAGTGAGATTGGCCTGTAATTCTCTTTCCTGGTTGAATCTTTGTGTGGTTTTGGTATGAGAGTAACTGTAGCTTCATAAAAGGAGTTTGGTAATGACCCTTCTGTTTCTATATTGTGGAATACATTAAGGAGTATAGGTATTAGCTCTTCTTGGAAGTTCTGGTAGAATTCCGCATTGAAATCATCTGGTCCTGGGCTTTTTTTGGTAGGGAGGCTTTTGATAACAGCTTCTAATTCTTCGTGACTAACAGGTCTGTTTAGATTGTTCACCTGTTCCTGGTTTAACTTTGGTATATGGTATTTATCTAAAAAAGTGTCCATTTCTTTTATATTTTCCAGTTTTGTGGCATACAGGCTTTTGTAGTAAGATCTAATGATTCTCTGAATTTCCTCTGTGTCTGTGGTTATGTCCACCTTTTCATTTCTGATCTTATTTATTTGTGTGTTCTCTCTCTGTCGTTTAATTAGTTTGGATAGGGGTTTGTTGATCTTGTTGATTTTCTCCAAGAACCAGCTTTTTGTTTCATTGATTCTTTGGACTGTTTTCTGTGTTTCTATTTTGTTGATTTCAGCCCTCAGTTTTATTATTTCTAGTCTTCTACTTCTCCTGGGCGTGTCTGCTTCTTTTTTTTCTAGAGCTTTCAGGTGTGATGTTAAGTCCCCAATGTATGCATTCTCCGTTTTCTTTAAGTGGGCACTTAGTGCTATGAACTTTCCTCTTAGCACTGCTTTCATAGTGTCCCATAGGTTTGAGTATGTTGTCTCTTTATTTTCATTAAATTCAAGGAAGACTTTAATTTCTTTCTTAATTTCTTCCTTGACCCAGGTGTGGTTCAGTAGTTGACTGTTCAGTTTCCATGAGTTTGTCAGCTTTCTGTGGGTAGCATTGTTGTTGCCTTCTAACTTTAATCCGTGGTGATCAGATAGGACACAGGTGGACACTGATATTTTTTTGTATCTGTGGAGGTTTCCTTTGTTTCCAAGTATGTGGTCAATTTTTGAGAAGGTACCTTGAGCTGCAGAGAAGAAGGTATATTCTTTCCTATTTGGGTGGAATGTTCTATAGATGTCTGTTAAGTCCATTTGCTTCATTACCTCCAATAATTCTCTTAATTCCCTATTAGGTTTCTGTCTGATTGACCTGACCCTTGGAGAGAGAGGTGTGTTGAAGTCTCCTACTACTAGTGTGTGTGGTTTGATGTCTGCTTTGAGTTCTAGTAATATTTCTGTTACATAAGTAGGTGCTTTTATATTGGGGGCGTAGATATTCAGAATTGAGACGTCATCCTGATGAATTGTTCCTGTTATGAGTATAAAGTGACCATCTCGGTCTCTTCTGATTGATTTTAGTTTGAAGTCAGTTTTGTTAGAAATTAAGATGGCCACACCTGCTTGTTTCTTAGGACCATTTGCTTGAAACACCTTTTCCCAACCCTTTACTCTGAGTAGGTGCCTGTCTTTGTGGTTGAGATGTGTTTCTTGCAAACAGCAGAATGTTGGATCCTGTTTTCGTATCCAATCTCTTAGCCTGTGCCTTTTTATAGGTGAATTGAGCCCATTAATATTAAGTGATATTAATGACCAGTGGTTGTTTACTCCGGTTATTCTTATTGCTTTTGGTAGTAGAGATTGTGTGTCTCCCTTCTTTGAGATGTGCTGGTGAAGGGTCACTAGATGCCTGGGTTATTGTAGGCAGTGTTGGCAGTATTGGATTCCTTGGGTTGCGATTTTCCTTCTATTACTTTCTGTAGGGCTGGCTTTGTGGCTACGTATTGTTTAAATTTATTCTTATCCTGGAATGTCTTGTTTTCTCCATTGATAATGAACGATAGCTTGGCTGGGTATAGTAGTTTGGGTTTGCATCCATGGTCTCTTAGCTTCAGCAGTACATCTATCCAGGACCTTCTGGCTTTCATAGTTTCCATAGAGAAGTCAGGTGTAAGTCTGATCGGTTTACCTTTATAAGTTACTTGCCCTTTTTCCTTTGCAGCTCTTAATATTCTTTCTTTAACCTGTATATTTTGTGTTTTGATTATTATATGGCGAGGAGATGTTTTTCTTTGATCCAGTCTGTTTGGTGTTCTGTATGCTTCTTGAATAATTAAATGAATATCTTTCTTTAAGTTGGGAAAGTTTTCTTTCCATAATTTTGTTGAATATATTTTCTGGGCCTTTGAGCTGTGACTCTTCTCCTTCTTCTATTCCTATTATTCTTAAGTTTGGTTTTTTTATTGTGTCCCATATTTCCTGAATGTTTTGTGTTGAGAATTTGTTGGCTTTGCTGTTTTCTTTGATCTGTTTGTTTATTTTCTCTATGGTGTCCTCAGCATCTGAGATTCTTTCTTCTATCTCTTGTATTCTATTGATTATGCTTGTTTCTGTAGACTCTGCTCGTTGACCTAGATTTTCCATATCCGGCTGGTCCTCAGTTTGTATTTTCTTCCTTGCCTTCATTTCAGTTTTCAATTCTTGAACTGTTTCCATTACCTGTTTGATCGTTTTTTCTTGGTTTCCCAGGGTATCATGTACATATTTACTCATTTCTTCAAACTTTTTGTTATACTTCTCATCCATTTCTATAAGGGCATTTTTTACATGTTGTTTAAGGGACTCTATTGCCTTCATCAAGTCAATTTTTTCCACTTCTTCTGTGTTAGGTTGTTTAAATACTTCTGTTGTAAGATCCTTGGGTTCTGGTGTTTTCATGTTGTTTTTCAGATTATTGGGTGAGTTCTTGCCTTGGCGTCTGCCCATCTCCTCCTATTAATCCTATCTAATGGGTCTTTTAAAAACCGGATCAGGTTTCCCTGCTGGCCCAGGGCTCAGCTTACAAAACGCCCTCGCTCTGTTTCCTGGTTCCTGCCGCAGGCCAAGAACCCTCTCACCCCTCCGAAGGGTCTTCAGGACAGGACCAGGCTCCCCGTTTGCCAGTGACCTGGCCAACCAAAGGCCTACCTCTTTGATTTGATTGTAGTAGGGTGATCTGCTCTCCTTATTGCACGCCTGACCCTGCCGCTTGCGTCTGCCGCCGTGCTGGTCTCCCAAAGCCTCTTCCTGAATGTGGTGTCGCTCCACCGCGTCTGGCCGCCTCTCTGCCGCTTCTGGCCACAGCACGCCGCTCTGCCTCTGTGCCTCTGGCCGCCGCGCGCTGCTCCGCCTCTGTGCGTCTCAATGGCTCCCTTAATTAAGATATCTACTTCCCTGCTCCCACATCCACCCCTCCTCCATCCCAACCATTCCATTTTCTCAAACTCCCCCCATCTTCCCCTTCTCTTTTCTCTCCCCATCTCCCCCTACCCCCACCCGACCCCTATGCTTCCAACTCCTGCCCAGCAATCTTGTCTACTTCCATTAACCAGGACGATAAATGTTCTTTTTCTTTGGGTTCACCTTCTTATCTGGCTTCTCTAGGATCATGAATTGGGGGCCCAAATCCTTTGTTTATGGGTAGAATCCACTTATAAGTGATTACATACCATATTCCTTTTTGAAGGTCTGGGTTATCTCACCCAGTAAAGTGTTTTCTATTTCCATCTCTTTGCAGGCAAAATTGAAGATGTCATTGTTTTTTACCTCTGAGTAGAAATCCAAAGTGTATATGTGCCACATCTTCTTTATCCATTCTTCTATTGAATGGAACATAGGTTGTTTCCAGGTTCTGGCTATTACAAATAGGGCTGCTATGAATGTAGTTGAACAAATGCTTTTGTAGTGTGATTGGGCATCTCTTGGGTATATTCTCAGTAGTGGAATTGCTGAATCTTGAGGTACATTGACTCCCATTTTCCTGAGAAACCGCCACACTGATTTCCTAAGTGGTTTCACAAGTTTGCATTCCCACCAACAATGGATGAGTGTTCCCCTTACTCCACATCCTCTCCAGCATAGGTTATCATTGGGTTTTTGATTTTAGCTATTCTGACAGGTGTAAGATGATCTCTCAAAGTTGTTTTGATTTGCATTTCCCTGATCGCTAGGGAAGTAGAGCATGACCTTAAGTGTCTTTTGGCCACTTGAAGTTCTTCTGTTGAGAATTCTCTGTTCAGCTCAGTGCCCCATTTTATAATTGGACTGATTAGCCTTTTACGGTCTAATTTCTTGATTTCTTTATATATTTTGGAGATCCGGCCTTTGTCTGATGCAGGGTTAGCGAAGATCTTCTCCCATTCAGTAGGTTGCCGTTTTGTCTTAATGACAGTATCCTTTGCATTACAGAAGCTTCTCAGTTTCAGGAGTTCCCATCTATTTATTGTTGTTCTCATTGTCTGTGCTACTGAGGTTCTATGTAGGAAGTGGTCTCCTGTGCCCATGTGTTACAGACTACTTCCCACTTTCTCTGCTATCAGTTTCACTGTGCTCAGATTTATATTGAGGTCTTTAATCCACTTGAGGACTTGAGTTTTGTGCATGGTGATAGATATGGATCTATTTTCATTCTTCTACATGTTGACATCCAGTTATGCCAGCACCATTTGTTAAAGATGATTTCTGTCTTCCAGTGTATAATTTTAACTCCTTTGTCAAAAATCAGGTGTGCATATTTTTATGAATTAATACCCAGGTCTTTGATTCGATTCCATTTGTTTTATTTTTCCATATAGAGAATTGGAAGAATTGCCAGATACCAGAAAATGGAACGAACTCTCATGCTCTTAGATAGGGACCATCAACATAGTAAAAATGGCAATTCTACCGAAAACTTTAAGTCTTTGAAGAAAGAAATTGAAGAGGATATCAGAAAATGGAAGGATCTCCCATGATCCTGGATGGGTACGATCAACTTAGTAAAAATGGCAATTCTATCAAAGGTAATCTATAGATTCAACACCATCCCCATCAAAATCCCCACAAAATTCTTCACAGACCTTGAGAGAACAATAATCAACTCTATATAAAAAATACACACCCGCCCCCCCCCCAGCCTGCGTTTTCTGCTAGGTCCTCTGCTCAGGAACAGTTTTCTGCTCCTACACTAAGGCGAACCACCCAGAGCTGTGAGTGCTTCAAGGACTTCCGAAAGGGAGCCCGGGCACCTTCAGTGTGTGCTCCAGGGGTGCCTGTGCACTCCTGGATCTCGTCCCGCCTGCCAGGTTTTTTCCTTTTGTCCCCGGATCATGGGGCTACCAGGCGGCCCTGTTTAGGTACTGAGGAGTTCCATATGGATGGGTGAGTGTGTGCTTTCCAGGGGCGGACTGTCCCGGAAGAGAGCACAGGCCCTCCTCCCCCAGCTCCTTCTGCAGGGCTGTCTTTCTTACACACGACCCCCCCCCACAAGCCTGCTTTATCTGCTAGGTCCTTTGCTCAGGAACAGTTTTCTGCTCCTACAGTAAGGCTACACACCCAGAGAGGTGAGTGCCTGCCTACCGGGCAGGCCTCAAGGATCTCCCCCCCCCCCGAAAGGGAGCACGCGCACCTTCAGCTTTTGCGGCAGGGTGTCCTGTGTTCTACTCGTCCCCGCCCTGCTCCCCAAGTTCTCCCTTTTGTCTGCAGGTCATTGGACTACCAGGCGTCTATGTTTCGGTGCTGAGAAGTTCCATCTGGACTGGACTGTTCCTGCTTCTACACGGAAGAGTTACAACCAGAGAGTCAGTCACAGCAAAGACTGGACCAAGACACCAGGCCTCTCCTGGCTCCATTTGAAGGAAGAGATGGGAAGGCGCCAGGGCAAGAATTCCTCCAACAACCTGAAAGGCAACATGACATCACCAGAATCCAGAGATCCCAAAATAAGAAGAATTGTACACCCTACTCTAGAAGAATTAGAAGAAATCGACTCAAAAGTGAATTATATGAAAATAATAGAAGACCTTAAACAGGAGGTGAAAAACTGCCATAAACAATTAGAGATCACAAACAAAAAGGTAGAGGAAATGAATAAATCACTCAAAGATACCCAAGAAAACCAAGAGAAACAAGAAAAAGCAATCAAACAGGTGAGGGAAGTGGTTCAAGACTTGAAGAATGAAATGGAAGTAATGAAGAAAACACAAACCGAGGGAAGGATGGAGATGGAAAATCTGGGTAAATGAACAGGAAATACAGAGACAAGTACTACCAACAGATTACAAGAGATAGAAGAAAGAATTTCAGACACTGAACATACCATAGAGAAAATAAACACACTGATCAAAGAAAACAGCAAAGCCAACAAATTCTCATCACAAAACATTCAGGAAATCTGGGACACAATAAAAAGACCAAACCTAAGAATAATTGAGATAGAAGAAGGAGAAGAAGTACAGCTCAACGGTCCAGAAAATATATTTAATAAAATTATAGAAGAAAACTTTCCCAACCTAAAGAAGGATATTCCTTTGAAGGTTCAAGAAGCATACAGAACACCGAATAGACTGGACCAAAAAAAAAATCTCCTCGCCATATAATAATCAAAACACAAAACATACAGAATAAATAAAGAATATTAAGAGCTGCAGATGAAATAGGCCAAGTTACTTATAAAGGTAAACCTATCAGACTTACACCTGATTTCTCTGTGGAAACAATGAAAGCCAGAAGGTCCTGGAGAGATGTAATGCAGAAACTAAGAGACCATGGATGCAAGCCCAGACTACTATACCCAGCCAAGCTTTCGTTCACTATAAATGTAGAAAACAATTTTCCAGGATAAAAACAAATTTAAACAATACGTAGCCACAAATCCAGCCTTACAGAAAGTAATAGAAGGAAAATCACAAACCAAGGACTCCAACAATAACCACAATAACTCAAACATCTAGAGACCCTTCACCAGCACAACTCAAAGAAAGGAAACACACAAACTCTATTACTAAAAAAGTGACCGGAATTAATAACCACTGGTCATTAATAACACTTAATATTAATGGTCTCAATTCACCTATAAAACGGCACAGGCTAAGAGATTGGATACGAAAACAGGATCCAACATTCTGCTGTTTGCAAGAAACTCATCTCAACCACAAAGACAGGCATCTACTCAGAGTAAAGGGCTGGGAAAAGGCTTATCAAGCAAATGGACCTAAGAAACAAGCAGGTGTGGCCATACTAATTTCTAACAAAGTTGACTTCAAACTCAAATCAATTAGAAGAGATGGAGAGGGACATTTTATACTCATAACAGGAAAAATTCATCAGGATGAAGTCTCAATCCTGAATATCTATGCCCCTAATATAAAAGCACCCACGTACGTAAAAGAAACATTATTAAAACTCAAGGCTGCCATCAAACCGCACACACTAATAGTAGGAGACTTCAACACTCCTCTCTCACCAATGGACAGGTCAATCAGACAGAAACCTAACAGAGAAATACGAGAATTAATGAAGGTAATGAATAAAATGTACTTAACAGACATCTATAGAACATTCCACCCAAATAGGAAAGAATATACGTTCTTCTCTGCAGCTCATGGAACCTTCTCGAAAATTGATCACATACTGGGTAACAAAGCAAACTTCCACTGTTACAAAAAAATATTCATAACCTCCTGTGTCTTACCAGATCACCATGGATTAAAGTTAGAATTCAACAACAATGCTACCCCCAGAAAGCCTACAAACTAATGGAAACTGAACAGTCAACTACTGAACCACACCTGGATCAAGGAAGAAATAAAGAAAGAAATTAAAGTCTTCCTTGAATTCAATGAAAATAAAGAAACAACCTACTCAAATTTATGGGACACCATGAAAGCAGTCCTGAGAGGAAAGTTCATAGCACTAAGTGCCCATTTAAAGAAAACAGAAAAAGCACACATTGGAGACTTAACAGCCTACCTGAAAGTTCTAGAAAAAAAAATAAGCAGACTCACCTAGGGGGAGAAGAAGACTGGAAATAATCAAACTGAGGGCTAAAATCAACAAAATAGAAACACAGAAAACAATACAAACAATCAATGAAACAAAAAGCTGGTTCCTGGAGAAAATCAACAAGATTGATAAACCCCTATCCAAACTAATCAAACAGCAGAGAGAGAATATGCAAATTAATAAAATCAGAAATGAAAAGGGGGACATAACCACAGACACAGAGGAAATTCAGAGAATCGTTAGATCTTACTACAAAAGCCTGTATGCCACAAAACTGGAAAATGTAAAGGAAATGGACACTTTTTTAGATAAATACCATATACCAAAGTTAAACCAGGACCAGGTGAACGACCTAAATAGACCTGTTAGTCGCAAAGATTTAGAAGCTGTTATCAAAAACCACCCTACCAAAAAAAGCCCAGGACCAGATGGTTTCAATGCGGACTTCTCCCAGAACTTCCAAGAAGACCTAATACATATACTCCTTAATGTATTTCACAATATAGAAACAGAAGAGTCATTGACAAATTCCTTTTATGAAGCTAGAGTCACTCTGATACCAAAACTGCACAAAGACTCAATCAAGAAAGAGAATTACAGGCCAATCTCACTCATGAATATCGACACAAAAATCCTCAACAAAATACTTGCAAACCGTATCCAAGAACACATTAGGAAAATTATCCATTATGATCAAGTAGGCTTCATCCCAGAGATGCAGGGCTGGTTCAACATATGAAAATCTATCAATGTAATCCATCATATAAATAAACTGAAAGAAAAAAACCATATGATCATTTCATTAGATGCTGAAAAACCATTTGACAAAATTCAACATCCCTTTATGATAAAAGTATTGGAGAGATTAGGGATACAAGGGTCATACCTAAATATAATAAAAGCTATATACAGCAAGCCGACAGCTAACATCAAATTAAACGGAGAGAAACTCAAAGCCATCCCACTAAACTCAGGAACATGACAAGGCTGTCCACTCTCACCATACCTATTCAATATAGTGCTTGAAGTTCTAGCAATAGCAGTAAGACAACATAAGGGGATCAAGGGGATTCGAATTGGAAAGGAAGGAGTGAAACGTTCGTTATTTGCAGATGATATGATAGTCTACATAAGTGACCCCCAAAACTCCACCAAAGAACTCCTAAAGCTGATAAACAGCTTTAGTAATGTGGCAGGATACAAGATCAACTCCAAAAAATCAGTCGCCCTCTTATACACAAAGGATATGGAAGCAGAGAGGAAAATCAGAGAAGCTTCACCTTTCACGATAGCCACAAACAGCATAAAATATCTTGGGGTAACTCTAACCAAGGAAGTAAAAGATCTATTTGACAAGAACTTTAAGGCATTGAAGAAAGAAATTGAAGAGGATACCAGAAAATGGAAGGACCTCCCCTGCTCTTGGATTGGGAGGATCAACATAGTAAAAATGGCAATTCTACCAAAGGCATTTATAGATTCAATGCAATCCCCATCAAGTTCCCATCAGAATTCTTCACAGATCTTGAGAGGACAATAATCAACTTTATATGGAAAAACAAAAAACCCAGGATAGCCAAAACAATCCTATACAATAAAGGATCTTCTGGAGGCATTACCAACCCTGACTTCAAACTCTATTACAGCGCTACAGTAATGAAAACAGTGTGGTACTGGCATAACAACAGAGAAGTCGACCAATGGAATCGTACAGCAGACCCGGATTTTAACCCACAAACCTATGATCACCTCATTTTCGATAAAGGAGCTAAAAGTATACAATGAAAGAAAGAAAGCATCTTTAACAAATGGTGCTGGCACAACTGGATGTCAATGTGTAGAAGAATGAAAATAGACCCATATCTATCACCGTGCACAAAACTCAAGCCCAAATGGATTAAAGACCTCACTATCAGTCAGAACACATTGAACCTAATAGAAGAGAAAGTGGGAAGTACCCTACAAAAGATGGGCACAGGAGATCGCTTCCTATGTATAACCCCAACAGCACAGACATTAAGGGCATCATTGAATAAATGGTACCTACTAAAACTGAGAAGCTTCTG
This sequence comes from Microtus pennsylvanicus, assembly GCF_037038515.1. Lineage (NCBI taxonomy): Eukaryota > Metazoa > Chordata > Mammalia > Rodentia > Cricetidae > Microtus > Microtus pennsylvanicus. Next base: position 126,380,715 of record NC_134601.1, on the reverse strand, counting down.
TTAAGCAAAGGACACTGTCACCAAGACAAAAAGGCAACCTACTGACTGGGAGAAGATTTTCACCAACCCCACAACAGACAAAGGTCTGATCTCCAAAATATATAGAGAACTCAGGAAACTAGACTTTAAAATGCTAATTAACCCTATTAAAAATGGGGCACTGAACTGAACAGAGAATTCTCAGCAGAGGAAGTTCAAATGTCCAAAAGACACTTAAGGTCATGCTCAACCTCCTTAGCCATCAGGGAAATGCAAATCAAAACAACTTTGAGATATCATCTTACACCTGTCAGAATGGCTAAAATCAAAAACTCCAATGATAGCCTTTGCTGGAGAGGCTGTGTAGGAAGGGGTACCCTCATCCATTGCTGGTGGGAATGCAATCTTGTCCAACCACTTTGGAAATAAGAGTTTCGGTTTCTCAGGAAATTCGGGATCAACCTACCCCTGGACACAGCAATACCACTCCTGGATATATACCCAAGAGATGCCCTATCATATGACAAGAGCATTTGTTCAACCATGTTCATAGCAGTATTATTTGTAATAGCCAGAACCTGGAAACAACCTAGATGCCCCTCAATGGAAGAATGGATGAAGAAAGTGTGGAATATCTACACATTAGTGTACTACACTGCGGTAAAAAACAATGACTTCTCGAATTTTGCATGCAAACGGATGGAAATAGAAAACACTATCCTGAGTGAGGTAACCCAGACCCAAAAAGATGAATATGGGATGTACTCACTCATAATTGGTTTCTAGCCATAAATAAGGGTCACAGAGTCTACAATTGGTGATCCTAAAGAAGCTAAGTAAGAAGGTGAACCCAAGGAAAAACATATAGTTACCCTCTTGGCTATGGGAAGTAGACAAAATTGCCGGGGAGAAAATTGGGATCTGGGGGCGGGTTTGGATGTGGGTAAGGGGAGATGGGGAGAGAAAAGGGAGAAGGGAAGGGGGGGAACTTGGGAAAAAGAGGATTGGGATAAAGGAAGGTTGGATAGGGGAGCACGGAAGCACAATTCTTAGTTAAGGGAGCCACCTTAGGGTTGGCAAGAGACTTGAACCTAGAGTGGCTCCCAGGAGCCCAAGGCGATGTCCCCAGTTAGTTCCTTGGGCAGCTGAGGATAAGGAACCTGAAATGACCCTATCCTAGAGCAATACTGACGAATATCTTGCATATCATCATAGAACCTTCATCTGGTGATGGATGGAGATAGAGACAGAGACCCACACTGGAGCACTGGGCTGAGCTCCCAAGGTCCCAATGAGGAGCAGAAGGAAGGAGAACATGAGCAAAGAAGTAGGGACCACGAGGGGTGCACCCACCCACTGAGACAGTGGAGCTGATCTACTGGGAGCTCACCAAGGCCAGCTGGACTGTGACTGAAAAAGCATGGGATAAAACTGGACTCTCTGAACATGGCGAACAATGAGGGCTGATGAGAAGCCAAGGACAATGGCACGGGGTTTTGATCCTATGCAATGTGCTGGCTTGGTGGGAGCCTAGCCAGTTTGGATGTTCACCTTCCTAGATATGGACAGAGGTGGGAGGACCTAGGACTTACCACAGGGCAGAGAACCCTGACTGCTCTTTGGACTGGAGAGGGAGGGGGAGAGGAGTGGGAGGAGGGGGAGAAGAGTGGGAGGAGGGGAGAAGGGTGGGAGGAGGGGGAGGGAAATGGGAGGCTGGGAGGAGGTGGAAACTTGTTCTTTTTTCTTTCTTTTTTCAATGAAAAAATAAATAAATTAATTAATTAATTAATAAAAAAGTCACCCTTGTGACTTCTCTGAGATCACTTCCCACAGTTCTCTACCTCCCTCCATCAGCCCCCATCATCATGCTGCCATCTCAGCTTCTTCTCCTCAAATGTGCCAGGTCTTCTCTGAGCTTCAGCATCTGTCATCGCTCTATCTGGAATGCACGTTCTCCATTACTGCTGCCAAAGGACCACACTCTCACTACCTTTGTTTTCATTCCGAACCTAGAGGATCCGGGAAGCCTTTCCTGGCCACTCTGTTTCTCTGTAAAGAGCACAATCTTCACACTTCATTTGACTATCCTGGCCTAGGTGTGTCCTTTCTTATCACTTATGAATATGAAAATATTTATCATAGATTTATGAACTACATGGATAAGTACACATCTGAAAAACTACAAAGTATTATCCATGAGGATAAAGTCCGGTCATCTGTTGTACCCACTCACCTGACCTCTGTGTCCCATACAGTGCCTGTTACAGCCCACCCAAAGTGTTTAAGAGATGAAGATAAAACAAATAAATAAACAATCTATGTGACTGAGCATATAAAATCAGACAAGTATCTATGCTTCTAGGCATAAAGCTGCAAATGAACCTCCTTCCAGGGCATGACTCAGATTTTACCGAGGCGTGGCCAACTAAAAGCTTTCCAAGGTGAAAATGAGGTCAACCCTTCCTTCCTTGTATCCCTGTTGGTAGATGGGTCCTATGCCAGGGCATTTATGTGATATGAACTTAACCACAAGTCTTAGCAGATGCAGAACACAGCAGAACCACAACCAAACAACAAAACATGGAAGCTGACAGCAGAAGTGCTCCCCAGAGGACCTGCTGGTGTTGTCTCAGCAGAAAAACCACATGATGTAGGAAAGACAACTAAGGTTGCCCTTGTGAGGTGTGCTTGTCGTGTGCCATTCTCGAGGCAATCAATCTATAAGTCAACGCTTGCCCGGTGATGAGCATCGATGAGGTTTAGCGCTTTCTTTCGATGTCTGTCAGATCCTTGCTTGCTCCAAGTGTGTCTTTAGGAAGACCCCCAGAGCATGAACCAGAAACACAGTTCTCTTTGGAGGGAACAGGTGAAGGAGGAGGCAGAGCACACACAGTGTTCTCAGAGGGACTTTGGAAGGTTGGGGAATGACAACAGAGAGCAGAAGAGGAGGGCAGAGACCCATGTCCTGAACTCCACAGTTGTGAGACACTTTCCTGGCATTCCTAATTCCTCTTCTCAGAGAGCCCAGCCCTTCCAAAGGGCAGTTTCCTGCAAAAGGAGTTAGTTAGGCAAACCCACAATCCCAAGCCCTACCCCCATTCCCAGGTTATACCACCCTCTTGCACAAGAGAGGTGCACACATCTGCATCAGGGGTAGCTGTGAGTATAAAAAGGAAGGGGAAGCTAGTTTGGGTAGGAGGTACATAGAAGGTGTCAGTTGCTACAGGCTTTTCAGGGAGTCTAACCAGGATAAGATGCCTAAGAAAGGGCAGTTTCCCTTTTCATGGGAACTGAATGGAGCCAGCCAGCTGTGACATCATGGACAACCACATTCTCTCTATATCACGGAGACATGAGGCACAGCCATCACATGCCCCATCTCCCCAGGAAACAAGGACGATACCAGCAAGCAGAAGGACAGTATCAGGACTGCTATTTCTGGATTCACCACGGATCCATTTTCCCAAAGAAAGTACTTTCCCTTTGCCCAGAGCTAGCCATGAATTCTCGTTAGTTGCTTAGGCTTCAGGCTGTGTCAGACTCTCTGAAAACAGACAATCCTGATATGTAGATAGAATCTTGACATTGGTGTCTGCTTTCCCAGTAGGCCCTTAGAAAGGACATTCAGTGATCCTCTAACATGGGGGTTTTGCTTGACAGCTGACCATTGCCACTATGGAGGACCAGACAGTAGAAGGTAGATGTATCAGGCGATTCTTCTTGTAAAGCTCCTTCCAGTTAAGCCTATAGTGTACCATGGCCTATGTGTGGGTCCCCCTGACCTCTGAAGTCCCAGAGGCTCTCCTCAGGGACCTCCCTGCCCAGCAGACCTTTCCTACCCTTCCTGTGTCCCTCTTCACACTGCTGTGTGTATTCTCCTACAGGAGTTCCTTTGGTTTTCTGAAAGCCAGAAGGTGCCAGAAGGCTTCACTCTGTTACCCCTCTTGCCCTTCCCAATCCACGTTTCTTCCTTCACTCTGTCTCACCCACAGGGATCCTCTCTCACACTTTGGCTCCCCTTCACTTCTCCCTAGGCAGTCCCCCCCTCCACAGCCCAACTCCATTTCCTTCTCCTCCTCCCCCCTCCCCAGCCAGATCTGCTAAGTCCCATTTCATTTTTAGATGATACTAGCTCCCTTCTCTCACAGGCTGAATTGACGGCTGTTTCCTCCTTCCCTGCTCCACCCAGCAATCACACCCAGTGTTTTCCACAAGGCAAGGTGCTTACAGACAGCATGCTATACCCACAGAAATGTGTATTCATCAGGGCAAACATATGCCCATGGTGAGCTCCCAACACACTTAAAAGCAACAGGCACTGAATGTCTAGAAATGAGAACTTTATTTCAATAGTTGTGGCATAACTTTGCCAATTAGACATTTTTCACTAAGTCATAGACATGGATATGAAAATCATCGTTAAATTTGATGAAGTACACTGAGGGTTTGGCTTCTACCTTGCCAATCACCTTGCCGGTCCTTTTGGAACCGTCTTCTTGGGTATATTCCACAATCTTGCCTATCAGACCATCCTTAAATATCAGGTTTAAATCTGGTCGAGGAATCTCATTGTACTCTGGCAGGATACGGAGGTTGCCCTCTTTATAATCATCCAGAAGCTCGTACATGTATAAGATGGGATCATCTGCATAGGTAATGTAAAAGCAGGCATTAAAGACAGGAGCTTGGGCCAGAACCATCCCTCTATATTTATCTTTTGAGCCATGCTCACCCTCAAATATGTGCTCCACCGCTTTGCCAATTATGATATCAGCAAGGTTAGGATCAGGGACTGGGGATGGTTTTACTATATCAGAGAGCACTTTAAGGGACAACACTCTTTCATCGTGGTAAAGTTCCAATCCATAGACGCAATCAATTCCATCGTATTTCACAAGATAGAGAGGGGGATTAAGAGGAACCTGATCGAGAATCGTTCCTCTCCAATGGGTGATGGGCCCATCCCCTTCTTTCCACTTGTGAGAGATTCTGTGGCCCACGATGTTCCTTTGGGCTAGGGATGAAGATCTGTTCCTCTGCCTCTTCTGTGCAGGTGTTTTCTTGGTCAAATCTTCAGTCTCGGTCTTGGCGATCTTGTCACAGAACTCCTGTCCAGCAGCTGCATCTGCGGGTTCCCCTTGGGCCTCAGTGGTGCAGAAATACTGGGTGCTGGTGCCTGGATCCATGGCTGTGTTGGGGTAAAGGGAAGAGACAGTTAGCTAAAGGGATAAAGGGTCAATTTACTCACCCTCTCCCCCCCTCCATTACATGCCTCCACTCCAGGGATCTGTTTTCTAACCGGGCCCCACCTCCCCCCCGCCAGGAGCCTGAGGCAATGCTGGACATCTGGCTGTGTGCCTGTTGATGTGCTCTGCTCTCCTGGGTTCCCTGGTTCTGTTGTGAAGGGCTGGAGAGCTTCAATTGGGCAGTGGATATGGAACAGGATATGGACCTCCGAAAAGCCAGAACCCGCAACTCTTAAACTCAAACGCCCGCGCCCCGCGCCCCGCGCCCCGAGCCCCGCGCCCCTTAAACTCAACCCCTCTTGCCCCGCGCGCCCCATCTGGCCCTAGCAAACCCATTTGGAAGCCAAGTGGGGAAGTGGGGCAAAGTTCCTCTCCTTGTTCCACCTTGCCCTTCACCTCGGTGTGCTAAGCATCCCGGCTGTGGCTCACAGCTCTAGCCTACTATGCAGGCTGCTCCCTGGTACCCACCTCAGGGCTTCTCTGCACTGGTTTCCGAATATGCACGGGGCTCCTATAGCGCAGTTCCTGCTGCCTGCTGTGGATGTCCTCCCAGCGTGCTCTTCTTGCCCAGGGATCGCTCCTCTGTCTCCCCTGCCCGCTCCGTGCCCTCCCCCTCTGCTCAGGCCTGGAGCCCACCTAGAAGCTCGCCTATCCAGGTGTCCTGTTGTGGGGTCCAGGGCTCCGCATGCCGGTATTGGACACGTTGCTGCTACCTCTGTTTAAAGCCCGCCTTGAAGGCGCCAGCCTAGGCAATGCTCCTAGGAGCCTGAGGGGATGATCCTCCCGCCCACCAGGGCTGCCCTGAAGGGTGGCAGGACAGGTGACTGGAGCACCAGTGGTGTCCTGAGGCTCTTGGCTTCTTCAGCTTTCCTCTCTTGGAGGCAGCTGCCCTGCCACCTTGGAATTGCAGCAGCTGCTGCTCCTCTCTCATTCTGTGTATTTATTTGCCTGAGCCTTTGTATGCTTTAGTTTGCAGGGCTTTTTGTTGGTGGTGATGGAATTTTTTTCTTTTTTATTCTCTGTGTGTCTGGTTGTCTCTGTCTCTTGTCTATATCTCCTCTTGCATTTCTTTTCTGTCCAGTGTTCGTCACTGTGGTTCCTTTAAAGTCCTTTTAACTCTTGACTTTCTCATACTCTTTAGCTCCACCTTTCTACTTTTTTGCTTCAGATACTTTTTTGAAATTCTTTAAATGCCCCATTTCTCCCCCAAACGGTGGGGCTACTGCTTTGGTCCAAAGTTGTGCCTAAATTAAGTTCAAACTGAACTCAAGATTTCTGGTAGTTAGATAAAAGTCAACATTCTTCAGGAACTAGTGAAACTGGCTTGTCAGCTAAAAGGAGTCATTTTCTTTGCCTCTGCCTGGAGGGTCAAATGGCTCCACAGTGACAGATACCTATGATTGCATTCCACAGTCCTTGCTGGCCTTCAAGCTATGTCAGTCTAGAGTCAGAGATTTGTGAAACACGTTGAAGCACCTGGCTCCTGGCCTTCCTCACTTCCACATCTATCCTAAACTGCCAGGCCTCACCAGATCCCGGGTTCCCTACCCTCAGCTACTCATCTTCCTGGTCCATGCCCTGCTTTCCTAGCCTTGGCTATGTCTGGTCTCTTTCCTTTTTGCACTGCTCTGGATTCTTCCAGATGCCTCTGGATGTTCTCTTACCTAACACCGAGACCCTCCCTCCTTACCATGGAGCAGACAACTCAGTAGTTTCTTAATTGTGCCCCTCTCTGACAATGTCAAATTCACATGCAAACACAAAACTCACTAAGTTTGGTCATAAATAATACATCATATTATATATACTTTGTGCACATTTAAATACTCATTTATTAGTATTCACTACAAATGAGTTTTGCTTATGATGATGTGGATATCCAGTGCCACATAAACCCAGTGTGCGACTCAGTTCAATTACATTAGGCACAGGCTTAATTTCTTAGTATAACATACTGACAAACATACCTCTTGTGTGTTAATTTTTTTTTTCTTTTTCCTTCCTTCCTTTCTTTTGTTTTTGATTTTCAATACAGGGTTTCTCTGCGTAATAATCCTAGCTGTCCTGGTACTTGCTATAATAGACCAGGCTGGCCTCGAACTCAGAGAGATCTGCCTGTGTCTGCCTCCCCAGTGCTGGTATTTAAGGCACTTGCCACCGTCACCGGGCTACTCGTGTTTCTTTAAAATAGTATATATGTGTACATTAGATCCAACTACCGGTTTTAAAGAAATACAGGCTTGTTTTACCTCTAAATTATTGTCATTGTGATTTCAACTTGTAAACTACTTGGGTTAGGTGCTCAAACATGCTATGGGTATGATTCATTTTTCTGTACTTTCAGTTTATATATATTTTGTGGTACACAGCCTGTAATTCTGGAAATAATATTAGATGTTATATGAGGATGCTTTCTACTACATTTAAGTAAAACCAAATAAAATAGTTTTTCTTTTTCTATAAATGGAGTATTTTTTAAACCGCCTGACAAATGGAGTGGGTGTTAATCTAGGAACTCGGGTTAAGGACTGAATTATGTCTTCATCAACTTATATTTTTATATCTCAGCACTTAGCCCCTAATAATGTGACTTTTTATGGAGATCGGGTCTTTGTAGAGGTAATTAAGGCAAATTCAATCATGTATATCTGTTGTAATCCAATGTAATTATAGTTCTTATAATAAATCAGAATACAGAGACACTCAGATAAGGTGACCTGATGTCAGAAGCGAAGACCAACATTTAGAAGCCGAGAGAAATGCCCTGAATACAGATAAACCCTTTATTTAAACTTAGGAAGTTCACAATTTTGAGAAAATAAGTATTGTTGGTTAAGCCACTGAGTCTGTGCTACTTTGTCAAAAGTGCCTTGCATGCAAATACCCTGTTATGCCACCAACAGCCAAATTTTCCTGTCTTCTATTTTATGTTCTCACTGTCACTCTAAAATCTTAGAACTGTTCACAAGTTTAGCAAATAAATGCTTTCTCTTTCACAAACACTGGGACAAAGAGTTATTTCATTGTAAAATCTTATCGAAAAATTTCTTTCAAAGTTATTTTGTATTATCACACGTCATTTGCCTCCCTTTGTAATATAGTCCCCTCAAATGCAATTCCTAGTTATTTTTTCTTTCTTTCTTTCTTTCTTTCTTTCTTTCTTTCTTCCTTTCCTTCTTTCTTTCTTTCCTTCTTTCTTCCTTATTAAAGATTTCTGCCTCCCCCCCCCGCCACCACCTCCCATTTCCCTCCCCCTTCCCCATCAAGTCCCCCTCCCTCATCAGCCCAAAGAGCAATCAGGGTTCCCTGCCCTGTGGGAAGTCCAAGGACCATCCACCCCACCTGCATCCAGGTCTAGTAAGGTGAGCATCCAAACTGCCTAGGCTCCCACAAAGCCAGTACATGTAGTAGGATCAAAAACCCATTGCCATTGTTCTTGAGTTCTCAGTAGTCCTCATTGTCTGCTATGTTCAGCGAGTCTGGTTTTATCCCATGGACTGCCTGCCTGAAAGTGTCTGAGTTTGCCCTGGCAGGATGGTGCAGAAAGCTAGCATTTTAAAATAGTGTGGCATTTTCCTGCTGCGGTTGAAAACCAAAAAGCATGATGTCGTCTTTTCATCAACACTATGTAAGTGTATGGCGGCAGGACCTCTTAAAAGAACTGCAAGGTTATGCAGCTAAAGCTGAGTGAGGAAGCCTCTCTTAAATGAGAGTGCTTCCTTGCCTCTAGCGAACAAAGCAGACCCGAGAAATTCCTGCTACTGAGAAGCCATGAATATTGCTGTTATTTTGTTCTAGAATTACTTCCCAAGCTGTCTCAGGCATTATGTGGATACAGTGGTCCAGGTGGGCACCATCTTACACTTTAAACCAAAAACCTTACAGGCTAAAGTATGCTTACTATAGATCAAAGGGTTGATTGTAGTGGGAAGCTCTTAAAATAGACTAAGATCAGAAAAAAAAATTACATGAAGCAAAAAGCCACAGAGACACAATAGACAATTTATAATACTAATTAAAGATTTCAATAACTATTTTCAGTAGCAGTTAGGATACTAGAGAGAATTTAACAGTGAGATAAAAGACTTGAACAACACTAAGAAGCAAATAGTCTTAGAAGTACATCCACACTACATTCCACCCAAGAGTAGCAGCACAGAGATTTTTCTTAGATCAATGTAGAACATTCTCCTGAGGCAAGAGAACTGAAAGTTCAACTACAGAGAGGAAATGTTGGAAAATAAAAATGCAAATGAAGACAAAATATATGAAAATCATCGGCACCAGGAGAGCCAATATTGGGGTGAGTTTCTGACCCCGCGGCTGGGACAGAGAACTCAGAACTTCCTCAAACCCCTATCCTTCTTGGGCTCTCTGCAGGGCCTCTACTCCCGGGATACTGCCTCTTTCTTCCTATCCCACCCAGCTTGCATCCAGAACCCTCCCCACCTCGGCCCCACTGCCCTCTTTCGGCACATAACATCACCCAGCTCAGCCTGTCTGGGCGCTGGGTCCGTCCGAATCCTCAGGGCAACCAAGCGGGCGGGAGTTCCTTTGATTCACTAGCCTGCCTTCACCAAGCAAGGTAGGCACTTTGTTTACGAGCTACCCAAACAGCACAAAGACCTGATCTCGGCGCCAGGAGAGCAGACATTGGGCACAGAGACCTGATCTTTGCGCCAAAAGAGCCAGCATTGGGGAGAGCCATCATTGGGCATGGAGATCTGATCTCGGCACCAGGAGAGCCATCACTGGTGAGAGCCATCACTGGGAAGGTACATCAGTAGGCAAAGAGACCTGATCCTGTAAAAGAAGATCCATAGGGGAGCACTGAGAGGAAGAGATGGGCAGGCACCAATGCAAGAATTCACCCAACAATCTGAAAAGCATCATGAAGCCACCAGAAACCAGCGACCTCACAACGGGAGGACATTAACACCTTAATCGAGAAGAAGCAGAAAAGATTGACTTCATGAAAGTGATTGACGCCCTTAAACAGCATGTAAAGAATACCCTTATAGAAATGGATAAGAAATATAACTGAAAATTTGAAGAATTGAATAAATCAGTGAATGATACCCTAGAAAACCAAGGAAAAACAATCAAACAGATAATAGAAACAGTTCAAGACTTGAAAACTGAAATGGAGGCAAAGAAGAAAACACAAACAGAGGGCCGGCTGGACATGGAAATTTTAAGTAAACAAACAGAGACTACAGAAACAAGCATAACCAACAGAATACAAGAGATAGAAGAAAGAATCTCAGATTCTGAAGACACCATAGAGAAAATAAACACACTGATCAAAGAAAACAGCAAGTCCAAAAAACTCTCATCACAAAACATTCAGGAAATATGGGACACAACAAAAAGAACAAACCTAAGAATAATTGGAGTAGAAGAAGGAGAAGAAGTACAGCTCAATGGTCCAGAAAGTATATTTAATAAAATTATAGAAGAAAACTTTCCCAACCTAAAGAAAGATATACCTATGAAGTTTCAAGAAGCATACAGAACACTGAATAGGCTGGATCAAAAAAAAAATCCACTCGCCATATAATTATCAAAACACAAAGCATACAGAATAAAGAAAGAATATTAAGAGCTGCAAAGGAAAAAGGCCAAGTTACTTATAAAGGTAAACCTATCAGACTTACAACTGACTTCTCCATGGAAACCATGAAAGCCAGAAGGTCCTGGATAGATGTACTCCAGAAACAGGATGCAAGCATAGACTACTATACCCAGCCAAGCTTTCGTTCACTATAAATGGAGAAAATAAAATTTTCCAGGATAAAAACAAATTTAAACAATACACAGGCACAAATCCACCTTGCAGAAAGTAATAGAAGGAAAATTACTAACCAAGGAGACCAAAAATGGCCACAATAACTCAGACATCTAGAGACCCTTCACCAACACGACACAAAGAATGGAAACAAACAAACTCTATGACTAAAAAAGTGACCGGAGTTAACAACCACTGGTCATTAATATCACTTAATGTCAATGGAATCAACTCACCTATAAAAAGGCACAGGCTAAGAGATTGGATACGAAAACAGGATCCAACATTCTGCTGTTTACAAGAAACACACCTCAAACACAAAGACAGGCACCTACTCAGACTAAAGGGCTGGGGAAAGGCTTATCAAGCAAATGGACCTAAGAAACAAGCAGGTGTGGCCATACTAATCTCTAGCAAAGTTGACTTCAAATGTAAATCAATCAGAAGAGATGGAGAGGGGCATTTTATACTCATAACAGGAACAATTCATCAGGATGAAGTCTCAAGCCTGAATATCTATGCCCCTAATATAAAAGCACCCACGTACGTAAAAGAAACATTAATAAAACTCAAGGCAGCCATCAAACCGCACACACTAATAGTAGGAGACTTCAACACTCCTCTCTCACCAATGGACAGGTCAATCAGACAGAAACTTAACAGAGAAATAAGAGAATTAATGGAGGTAATGAATCAAATGGACTTACCAGACATCTATAGAACATTCCACCCAAATAGGAAAGAATATACATTCTTCTCTGCAGCTCATGGAACCTTCTCGAAAATCGACCACATAGTCGGTAACAAAGCAAACATCCACAGTTACAAAATAATATTAGTAACCACCTGTGTCTTATCAGATCACCATGGATTAAAGTTAGAATTCAACAACAATGCTACCCACAGAAAGCCTACAAACTCATGGAAACTGAACAGTCAACTACTGAACCATACCTGGATTAAGGAAGGAAGAAAGAAAGAAATTAAAGTCTTCCTTGAATTCAATGAAAATAAAGAAACAACATACTCAAACTTATGGGACACTATGAAACAAGTCCTAAGAGGAAAGTTCATAGCACTAAGTGCCCACTTAAAGAAAATGGAGAAAGCACACATTGGAGACTTAACAGCCAACCTGAAAGATCTAGAAAAAAAGAAGCAGACTCACCTAGGAGGAGTAGAAGACTGGAAATAACCAAACTGAGGACTGAAATCAACAAAATAGAAACACAGAAAACAATACAAACAATCAATGAAACAAAAAGCTGGTTCCTGGAAAAATCAACAAGATTGACAAACCCCTATCCAAACTAATCAAACGGCAGAGAGAGAATATGCAAATTAATAAGATCAGAAATGAAAAGGGGGACATAACCACAGACACAGAGGAAATTCAGAGAATCATTAGATCTTACTACAAAAGCCTATATGCCACAAAACTGGAAAATGTAAAGGAAATGGATACTCTTTTAGATAAATATCATTTACCAAAGTTATATCAGGACCAGGTGAACAATCTAAATAGACCTGTTAGTCACGAAGAATTAGAAGAGGTTATCAAAAACCTCCCTACCAAAAAAAGGCCAGGACCAGATGGTTTCAATGCGAAATTCTACCAGAACTTCCAAGAAGACCTAATACCTATACTCCTGAATGTATTTCACAATATAGAAACAGAAGAGTCATTGACAAATTCCTTTTATAAAGCTACAGTTACTCTGATACCAAAACCGCACAAAGACTCAATCAAGAAAGAGAATTACAGGCCAATCTCACTCATGAATATCGACACAAAAATCCTCAACAAAATACTTGCAAACCGTATCCAAGAACACATTAGAAAAATTATCCATTATGATCAAGTAGGCTTCATCCCAGAGATGCAGGGCTGGTTCCACATACAAAAATCTATCAGTGTAATCCATCATATAAATAAACTGAAAGAAAAAAACCAACATGATCATTTCATTAGATGCTGAAAAAACCATTTGACAAAATTCAAAATCCCTTACTGATAAGAGTTTTGGAGAGATTAGGGAAACAAGGATCATACCTAAATATAATGAAAGCTATATACAGCAAGCCGACACCTAACATCAAATTAAACGGAGAGAAACTGAAAGCCATCCCACTAAACTCAGGAACACGACAAGGCTGTCCACTCTGGCCATACCTCTTCAATATAGTGCTTGAAGTTCTAGCAATAACAATAAGACAACATAAGGGGATCAAGGGGATTCAAATTGGAAAGGAAGAAGTTAAACTTTAATTATTTGCAGATGATATAATAGTGTACATAAGCGGCCCCCAAAACTCCACCAAAGAACTGTTACAGCTGATAAACACCTTTAGTAATGTGGCAGGATACAAGATCAACTCCAAAAAATCAGTCGCCCTCTTATACACAAAGGATATGGAAGCAGAGAGGAAAATCAGAGAAGCTTCACCTTTCACGATAGCCACAAACAGCATAAAATATCTTGGGGTAACTCTAACCAAGGAAGTGAAAGATCCATTTGACAAGAACTTTAAGGCACTGAAGAAAGAAATTGAGGAGGATACCAGAAAATGGAAGGACCTCCCTTGCTCTTAGATTGGGAGGATCAACATAGTAAAAATGGCAATTCTACCAAAGGCAATTTATAGATTCAATGCAATCTCCATCAAGGTCCCATCAGAATTCTTCACAGATCTTGAGAGGACAATAATCCACTTTATATGGAAAAACAAAAAACCCAGGATAGCCAAAACAATCCTATACAATAAAGGATCTTCTGGAGGCATTACCATCCCTGACTTCAAACTCTATTACAGCGCTACAGTAATGAAAACAGTGTGGTACTGGCATAAAAACAGAGAAGTCGACCAATGGAATCATATAGAAGACCTGGATTTTAACCCACAAACCTATGATCACCTCATTTTCGATAAAGGAGCTAAAAGTATACAATGGAAGAAAGAAAGCATCTTCAACAAATGGTGCTGGCACAACTGGATGTCAATGTGTAGAAGAATGAATATAGATCCATATCTATCACCATGCACAAAACTCAAGTCCAAATGGATTAAAGACCTCAATATAAATCAGTCCATGCTGAACCTAGTAGAAGAGAAATGGGAAGTAGTCTGTGAAACATGGGCATATGAGATCACTTTCCACTTTTAACCTGAGTAGCACAGACATTAAGAGCAACAATGAATAAATGGGACCTCCTAAAACTGAGAAGCTTCTGTAAAGCAGAGGACACTGTCATTAAGACAAAAAGGCAGCCTACTGAATGGAGAAGATCTTCACCAACCCTGCATCAGACAAAGGCCTGATCTCTGAAATATATAAAGAACTCAAGATACTAGACATTAAAATTCTGAATAACCCAATTAAAATGGGGTCCCGAACTGAACAGAGAATTCTCAACAAAAGATATTCAAATGGCCAAAAGATTCTTAAGGTCATGCTCAACTTCCTTAGCAATCAGGGAAATGCAAGTCAAAACAACTTTGAGATACCATCTTATACCTGTCAGAATGGCTAAAATAAAAAACACTAATTGCTACCTATGCTGGAGAGGCTGTGGAGTAAGGGGAACACTTATCCATTGCTAGTGGGAATGCAAACTTGTGCATCCACTTTGGAAATCAGTATGGCGGTTTCTCAGGAAACCTGGAGTCAATCTACTTCAGGATCCACTAATAGCACTCTTGGGAATATATCCAAGTGATTCCCAATCATAGTACAAAAGCATTTGTTCAACTATATTCATAGCAGCCCTATTTGTAATAGCCAGAACCTGGAAACAACCTAGGTTCTCCTCAGTAGAAGAATGGATAAAGTGTGGCACATATGTGCATTATAGTTCTATTCAGAGGTAAAAAACAATGACATCTTCAATTTTCATGCAAATGGATAGAAATAGAAAATACTATACTGAGTGAGATAACCCAGTCTCAAAAAGAAGAATATTGTATGAAGTCACTCATTAGTGGACTCTAGCCATAAACAAAGGACATTGAGCGTATAGTTCATGATCCTAGAGAAGCTAAATAATAAGGTGAACTTAAAGAAAAACATATATAAATCCTCCTGGAAATTGGAAGCAGACAAAATCACCTGGCAAAAGTTGGCAGCCAGGGAGCGTGGGGTGGGTGAAAACGGAGATGGGGAGAGAGAAGGTAGAAGGGGACGACTGCTGAGAGCTTGGGGGAGTGGAATGATTGAGATGGAAAAAGGTGGATATGGAAGCAGGGAAGAAGATATCTTAATTAAGGGAGCCATTTTAGAGTTGGCTAGTCTTGGCTCTAGAAGGGTTCCCAGGTGTTCAAAGAGATATCCCCAGCTAGGTCTTTGTGCAGTAGAAGAGAGGGTGCCAAAACTGGCCTTGTCCCAGAGCCACACTGATGAATATCTTGAATATAACCATACAACCTTAGTCTGGCGATGGATGGAGATAGAGACAGAGACCCACATCGGAGCACTGGACTGAGCTTCCAAGGTCCAGTCGAAGAGCAGGAAATGGAGACGAATAACAAGGAAGTCAGAACCTTGAGGGGTTTGTCCACCAACTGAGATGGTGTGACTGATTTAAGGGGAGCTCACTGATGCCTGCTGGAGTGGGACTAAACAAGCATGTGATCAAACTGGACTCTCTGAATGTGGCTGACAATGGGGGCTGACTGAGAAAACAATGATGATGGCACTGGCATTTGATTTTATTTCACGTACTAGCTTTTTATGATTCTAGTCTGTTTGGATGCATACCTTCCTAGACCTGGATGGAGAGAAGAGGACTTGGACTTCCCATAGGGCAGAGTAAACTGCCATCTCTTAGGACTGGAAGGGGAGGAGAGAGGATGAGTGAGGAGTGGGAGGGAAATGGGAGGAGGTGGAAATTTTGAATCTATTTATAAAACAAAAAATAAAATGTTTGAATTTAAAAAATAAGTAAATAAATAAAATCTTCCCTAAGGACTAATTTAGTAATGGCATAGATATTCATATATTTTCTCTTCATTTGCATTTTCCTTTCCAACATCTTCTCTCTGTAGTTGAACTCTCAATTCTTTTGCCTCACTAGTTAAAGTGGCTGGTATTGTAGGCCTTCATCACCATTTGTGGTGTTTTCAATATATATTCTAATTTCTCTTTTAATTTCTTCTTTTACACATTGTCATAAAATTTAGTTTTGACAGATTCTAATTTTCTAAGTTACATAAATTTCCTTGTTATCGATTTCAAATTTTATTCCATTGTTGTTAAAGTGTGTACTTATTTCTATACTTTTCTTTTTCTTCTTCCAGTGGAAATTCTTCCCTTTCTAACATGGAGAATGTTGTACAATGACTTGAGAAGAATGTCTGTATTGCTACTCTTGGGTAAAATGTAGTGTAGATGTATTTCTCAAACAATTTGCTTCTTAGTGTTGTTCAAGTCTTTTATCTCACTGTTATATTCTCTCTAGTGTGCTAACTGCTACTGAACACAGTTATTGAAATCTCCAATTATATTTTGAATTGCTTATTTTATCTCTGTGACTTTTTTCTTCATGTAATTTTTTCTGATATTAGGCGATTGAAATAGGTTTCTATTATAATCAGCCCTTTGATCAATAGTAAGCATATTTTAGCCTGTAAGGTTTTTGTTTTAAAGTGTATTTTTTCTGAGATATTAAATTGCCATTCTAGCTTTGTTGGGCTTGCAATTTGTTTTCTCTATGGAAACACATTTTATTTTCAGTGATATAGTAGTATTTTACAGCCAAAATATTATAGTCTCTATCTTTCTACTATAGATGGGCCATAAAGTTATTTATAATCTTCTAAACTACAAACATACTTCTAAAGATGTGCATTTTAAAATTAGGTATACTGGTTCCAAATTCTCCAAGAGAATGATTATATGTATTTAAATCGTCACCAATAATGTGTAGTAAGTTTCCCACACTCTAGTTAACATAGCATGGTATCAGTAATTTTTTATTTATTATTATTGAACTCTACATTTTTCTCTACTATCATCCCTGTTAGGCTTACAATTTATATCTTGTATTTTTTCCCAGGTTTTTTATTATTTAATTGTTTTATTTATTTATTTTTGTTGAAAAAATTTCTGCCTCCTCCCTGCCTCCCATTTTCCTCCCCCTCCTCCCACTCCTCTCCCCCCACTCCTCTCCCCCTCGCCCCACTCCTCTCCCCCTCGCCCCACTCCATTCCCCCTCCTTTGTGTGTCACAAAAAATAAACACATAAATTGAAAGTTTAAAAAAAAAACTGGGAGGGCAGGGAATCCGGACTGCTCCCAGGTTTTTTTTAAAACTTTCAATTTATGTGTTTATTTTTTGTGACACACAAATTAATAGATTAATTTATCATCCTTACATTCTTGGGGTGAAAGGAAATGAACTCTATCAGTTTTTCTTTTTTATTATTGAGAAAAGGAGAAAAAAAACAAGTTTCCACCTCCTCCCAGCCTCCCATTTCCCTCCCCCTCCTCCCACCCTTCTCCCCCTCCTCCCACCCTTCTCCCCCTCCCCCCACTCCTTTCACCCTCCCTCTCCAGTCCAAAGAGCAGTCAGGGTTTTCTGCCCTGTGGTAAGTCCTAGGTCCTCCCCCCTCCGTCCATATCTAGGAAGGGGAACATCCAAACTGGCTAGGCTCCCACAAAGCCAGCACATTACGTAGGATCAAAACCCCGTGCCATTGTCCTTGGCTTCTCATCAGCCCTCATTGTTCGCCATGTTCAGAGAGTCCAGTTTTATCCCATGCTTTATCAGTCACAGTCCAGCTGGCCTTGGTGAGCTCCCAATAGATCAGCTCCACTGTCTCAGTGGGTGGGTGCACCCCTCGTGGTCCTGACTTCCTTGCTCATGTTCTCCCTCCTTCTGCTCCTCATTGGGACCTTGGGAGCTCAGTCCATTGCTCCAGTGTGGGTCTCTGTCTCTATCTCCATCCATCACCAGATGAAGGTTCTATGATGATATGCAAGATATTCGTCAGTATTGCTATAGGCTAGGGTCATTTCAGGTTCCCTATCCTCAGCTGCCCAAGGAACTAACTGGGGACCTCGGCATGGGCACCTGGGAGCCCCTCTAGGGTCAGGTCTCTTGGCAAACCTAAAGTGGCTCCCTTAACTAAGAATTGTGGTTCCATGCTCCCCTGTCCAACCTTCCTTTATCCCAATCCTCCTGTTTCCCCAAGGCCCCACCTCCTTCCCTTCTAACTTTTCTCTCCCCATCTCCCCTTACCCCCATCTCACCCCACCCCCAAGATCCCAATTTTCTCCCCGGCAATTTTGTCTACTTCCCTTAGCCAAGAGGATAACTATATGTTTTTCCTTGGGTTCACCTTCTCACTTAGCTTCTTTAGATTCTCCTATTGTAGACTCCGTGACCCTTATTTATGGCTAGAAACCAATTATGAGTGAGTACATCCCATGTTCATCTTTTTGGGTCTGGGATACCTCACTCAGGATAGTGTTTTCTATTTCCATCCATTTGCATGCAAAATTCGAGAAGTCATTGTTTTTTACCGCAGCGTAGTACTCTAATGTGTATATATTCCACACTTTCTTCATCCATTCTTCCATTGAAGGGCATCTAGGTTGTTTCCAGGTTCTGGCTATTACAAATATTACTGCTATGAACATAATTGAACAAATGCTTTTGTCATATGATAGGGCATCTCTTGGGTATATTCCCAAGAGTGGTATTGCTGGGTCCAGGGGTAGGTTGACAGTGAACCATGAGCATGCCTTATAGGGATCTTTGAAGTCTCCAAAAGGAGGATGGGACTCACAATGATGATTCCTCCAGGACTATGTTAACACCATTAAGCTGAAAATCACCACCTAAAGATTGGCTTTGGACTACAAATGCTCAGAACAATTTCAGGGTGGCTAGTTGCCATGATCCAGCCTAACAGCCTACTCTAGCTAGGACTTGAGACAAGCCCTGCACTTTCCCATTATGCAGACACTGGGCAACAAATGGCACTGCTACCTCTCCCAGGACTTGCCAATTAACCCAAACTCTTTTTTCAGGATGCCCTAAAGATTCTGATGCCTCCAGACAGCAGTAATAAATTTAAGAAAGCAATGCTCACATTCCCAAGAGGTGGGGTGGGTAGTTTGTGTCTTTCATTGGATTATGGATATTTGTCATTGTTTAGAGTAATTGGCTCTTTTCTTTATGACAGTGAGACACATCTGCTCCTCACAGGAGCACTCTACTTTAGAAAAGATGATGGGCATCAAGGAAATTCCATATGAATTTACTTTCTTTGTGGCAAAAGTAAGACACTGGGAAATAAACTGTCCTTGTTTTTAGTGCTGACACTATGCTGCCCTAATTGAACAAGAAAGCAGGACATAACAAAAAAAGTGTCTACTAAACATTTTCAAGACAAAGTTGGACAGCCCTTTAGAATATCCTGCTTCCCAGAGATGTCTGTCAAATATTGTAGGTCTGTAGGCCAAAGATGGATGCCTCAACATTGCAGAGGAACATAGGGTGATTGTCCTGGCAGCCAGTCGTTTCTGTCATTTCTCACATTTTTGAATATATTTATCCCATATTATCCTCCCTTATCCTCCTCTCATCCTCATCGAACCCTTTCTTCCTAACAACTGTATCTTCGTTTTTATATCTGTCATTAGTGCCCTACTGAGTTTAATTAGGGTTGCTTGCATAGTCGTGGGTGTGGGATTATTTACAGGAGTATGACCAACTTAACAGTGGTTACACTACTGAAGATAAACAGCTCCCTTTCCCCAGCAGCCATTAACTGCCAATATATCTTCAGAAGAGGGGCCTCATGATATTGCTATACATTTATTATACTGATAAAATTCTAATACCAAAAGTTTCCCAAAGTGGAGGCACTAGTGAGCATTGCATGAGAGCATGCATGTAGTGTTAATTTTCCTTTATTTCTGAAATTGTCTTCATCTACTTTCAGTGTTGGGATTGAATCAAGGACCGCATACTTTAGGTGAATACTCCTACCTCGTACTAACAAATACTTGAGAGCTGATATCATATTTTAAATATGTGTGTGTGTGTGTGTGTGTGTGTGTGTGTGTTGTATCTGTCTCTCTCTCTCTCTGTGTGTGTTTGCCTTTCTATGTATGAGCATGTGCATATGGTTGTTTGAAGATCTCAGAAGGGACCACATTCCTTAAAGATAGAGTTGCAGATGGTTATGACCCTTGAATTTGGAATACAGGAACCAAACTGGGTCCTTTCCAAGAACAGCAAGGACTTGTAAGTGCTGCACCATCTCTCCAGCCCTTTTCTAGTTTTTTTCTTTTTTTATTATTAAACTCTTTTTTATTAAAAATTTCCGCCTCCTCCCCGCCTCCCTTTTCTGTCCCCCTCCCCCTACTCCCCACGTCCCACTTCCCTTCCCCTCCCTCTCCAGTCCAAAGAGCAGTCAGGGTTCCCCGCCCTGTGGGCAGTCCAAGATCCTCCCACCTCCATCCAGGTCTAGTAAGGTGAGCATCCAAACAGACTAGGCTCCCACAAAGCCAGTACACACAGTATGATCAAAACTCAGTGCCATTGTCCTTGGCCTCTCAGAAGCCCTCATTGTCTGCCATGTTCAGAGAGTCTGGTTTTATCCCATGCATTTTCAGTCCCAGTCCAGCTGGCCTTGGTGAGCTCCCAATAGATCAGCAAACCATCTCTGTGGGTGGGTGCCCCCTCAAACGGTCTTGACTTCCTTGCTTATGTTCTCCCTCCTTCTGTTCCTAATTTGGACCTTGGGAGCTCAGTCCATTGCTCCAGTGTGGGTCTCTGTCTCTATCTCCATGCATCGCCAGATGAAGGTTCTATGGTTATATGCAAGATATTCATTAGTATGTCTATAGGGTCAGGCCATTTCAGGCTCTCTCTCCTCAGCTGCCCAAGGACCTAGTTGGGTACATCTCTCTGGACACCTGGGAACTCCTCTAGAGTCAAGGCTCTTGCCAACCCTAAAATGGCTCCCTTAATTAAGAAATATACTTCACTGCTCCCATATCCATCCTTCCATTATCCCAACCATCCCATTCTTTTCTTGGTTTTTAAACAGGCACTCTTAGTTTAAAATCTTCCCTAAGCACTAGTTTGGTAATGGCATAGATATGCACATATTTTGCCTTCATTTGCATCTTTCATTTCCCTCATCTTCTCTCTGTATTTGAACTCTCAATTCTCCCGTCTCAGCAGTTGAAGTCCTGGGGTTTTAGGCCTTCATGATGATTTCTGGTGTTTTCAATATAAATTCTAATTTCTCTCTTTGGTTTCTTCTTTTACACATTGTCATAGTATTGAGTTTCAACATATTCTAATTTTCTAAATTACATAAATTTCCTTGTTATCGATTTCAAACTTCATTCCACTTTGGTTAAAGTGTGTACTTAATTCTAAACATTTCTTTTTTTCTTCTTCTTCCAGTGTATGATCTAACATGGAGAATGTTCTACATTGTCCTGAGAACAATGTCTGTGCTGTTACTCTTTAGTGAAATGTAATTTAGATGTACTTCTAAGACTATTTGCTTCTTACTCATGTTCAAGTCTTTTATCTCACTGTTAAATTCTCTCTACTGTCCTAACTGCTACTGAACATAGTTATTGAAATCTCTAAGTAGTATTATGAACTGTCTATTGTATCTCTGTGGCTTTTTGCTTCATGTATTTTTTCTGATCTTAGGCAATTGTAATTGCTTCCTATTACAAATAACACTTTGATCAATAATAAGTGTAATATAGCCTTTAAGGTTTTTGGTTTAAAGTGTATTTTGTAAGATACTTAAATTGCCACTCTAGCTTTCTTAGGCTTGCAAATTATTTCTGTATGGAAATACATTTTATTTTCAGTGATACAGCATATTTCACAGCCAAAAGATATTAGTCTCTATTATCTTTCTACTACAGATGGACTATAATGTTATTTATAATCTTCTAAACTATAAACCTCCATGTACAATTATGCAAACATTTTAGCATCTCAAAATTTTGTATCAAAGTACATTTGCATTTTAAAATTAGATATAATGGCTTTAAATTATCCAAGAGAATGATTATTTGTATTTAAATTCCCACCAATAATATGTAGTAATTTCCCACACTCTAGTTAACATTGCCTGGTATCAGTAATATTTTTATTGAGCTCCACGTTTTTCTCTGCTTTCCTCCCTGTTAGACATACAATTTATATCTTGTATCTTTTCCCAGTTTTTTTAAAACTTTCAGTCTAAGTGCTTATTTTTTGTGGTACACAGATTAATAGCTTAATTTATTGTTCTTACATTCTCTGGGTGAATGGAAATGAACTCATTGCCATGTTCAGAGTTGTACCAAATTTGGAGACAATGTAAAAGGGGAGACTGAAAAGAAACCTATTCTTCCGCAGTGACAATAGGCTGGAGATGACACCCTTTTCTTTTTCAGCTTCTGAGCTGCAGCTCCCTTAGTTGAGAGCTCTTCCACACCCTTGAACTCAGGATGGAAGAGTAGGGACCAAGTGATTTAGGCATAGAAAGAGTAAGAGGAAGGAGAACATATTAATCAAGAGAGATGTTCAAGGCATGCAGGCTTTAATGCTAGCACTGGAGAAGCATTAGCTTGGGGATCTGTGTGTGCTTAAGGACTGCATGGTCTTTAAAAAATGCCCCCTCCCTCACCTCATATGACACCACAATGACATCATAGTAGTGGTCCAATCATTTGGCTATGGAACATAGGATAATTTGCATAGGACTACCGATTGGCAGAAGAGCATAAGCCCTTCCCCAAGATGATGTTTGTGTACAAATAGTTTCCAGACAAACCACACTTAGTGCTGGCTATTGGACATGCAATGAGCAGCTCCTATAAAGTCTTTATAAATGAACTAAATTTGTTAAAAAAAATCAAGAGATATGATCCTGGTTGTGGAACTAATTCAGACAACAGACTTCTGGGGTGTGTTCTCCGTTCATTTGCCCAGATAATACTAGAAAATATGCAATTCATTGGTTTTATTTAAGTGAGTTCCTGAAAGAAAGGTCCTCATGTTCGTGACCAACATTTTAGGGAAGGAGATGACTTCAAGGCATCGCCTCAGAAAAAGTTACCCTGCAGAGTAGGATTACTCATTTGAGTGGGGTAACTCACAGGAGACAGGAATATCTGCTGGTGAAGATCACCATGCAAGGACTGGTCGTCCTATCAAAGGTCATGCTGCTAGAAGGGTCATTCTTCTGAGGAGGGTAATTCTGCAGAGAGAGGGTCCTCTCCTGTGAAATGTCACCATACAGCGAGGCTTTGCCTCAGAAAAAGGTACCCTGCAGAGGAGTGCTACACATTCGAATGCAGTAATTCTGGGTAGAAAGGAACTGCTGCAGGTGAAGATCGCCATGCAAGGAGTGGCCATCCTATCAAAAGTCATGCTGTAGAGGAGGGTCATTTATCTGAAGAGGGTAACTCTGCAAAAGAAGATCCTCCCTTGTAAAATGTCACCATGCAGAGAGGCTTCTCCTCAGAAATAGGGACCCTGCTATGGGGGGTACTCATTTGAGAGGGGTAACTTGGCGGGGAGAAGACCTCTGCAGGTGAAGATCGCCCTGCAGGGAGAAGTTGTCCAATCAAAAGCCACTCTGCTGAGGAGGACCAATCATCTGAGAAGTGTAACTGGCAAAGAAAGGACCCTCTCCAGGAAAAGTTCACCCCACAGGGAGAGGTCAACCTCAGAGAATCAGATTCCCTGCTGAGGAGGGAAGCTCATTTGGAAAGGGTACCTCAGCAGTTTGAGTACCTTCTATTGGTGAAGGTCACCCCATCAAAAGCTGCCATGCCGAAAAGAGTCATTTGTCTGAAAAGGGTAATTCTGCAAATAGAGTATCCTCTCCTGTGAAATGTCACCTTTCAATGAGGCTTTGCTTCATAAAAAGGTACATGGCAGAGAGGCATACTATGGCAGGGAGAACACCCTCTGCAAGGGAAGATCACACTGCATGGAGAGGTCACCCCATCCAAACCTGCACTGCAGAGGAGGGTCATTCATCTGAAAAGCATAACTCTGAAAAGAGAAGGCTCTCTCCTGGGAAAAATCACCACACAAGGAGGTGTCGCCTCAGCAAAAAGTTACCCTGCAGAGGAGGGTTGCTCCTTTGAGAGGGGTAACTCTGAAAACAGAGGACCCTTTCCTGGGAAAGATAACAGAGGAAGAAAAGCAGCCCAGCAGAGGAGGGTCACTCAGTTGAAAGGCAAAACTTTGCTGCAGGAGGACACACTACACAAGTTGTTGTTCTCAAAAAAATGTTTCCCACAATTGGAAACGGGATAAATCGATTTTATGTACTGTTTTGCTATTTTATTTTTTTATTAATTTTCACTCAAATCTTCAACATATTATAATTCTTGTTTGTTTTAGGTTTATTTATTCCTTTATCCCAGTGTCTTGAAACAAATGGCAAAGTTGCTGAGCTGATATCTTTCTTTAAATATGTGTGTGTCTCTGTGTGTGTGTGTTGTGTTGTGTGTGTGTGTGTTTGTCTTTCTATGCATGAGCATGGGCATATGGTTTTTGAAGATCCCAGAAGGGATCACATACCTTGAAGCTAGAGTTGCAGAAGGATGTGACTCCTGAATTTGGCTTGCAGGACCCAAACAGGGTCCTTTGCAAGACAAGCAAGGGCTTGCAACAGCTGAACTATCACTCAAGCCCCTTTATATTGGTTTTTAAATAGGCAGTCATAGTTTAAAATCTTCCCTAAGCACTAATTTAGTAGTGGCTTGATATTCATATATATTTTTTATTTTATTTATTAAAAAAATGAAAAAAAAGTTTCCGCCTCCTCCCAGCCTCCCATTTCCTTCCTCCTCCTCCCACACTTCTCCCCTTCCCCCCACTCCTCTCCCCCTCCCTCTCCAATCCAAAGAGCAGTCAGGGTTCCCTGCCTTGTCGAAAGTCCAAGGTCCTCCCCCCTCCGTCCATATCTAGGAAGGTGAACATTCAAACTGGCTAGGCTCCCAAAAAGCCAGAGCATTAAATAGGATCAAAACCCTGCGCCATCGTCCTTGGCTTCTGATCAGCCCTCATTGAGAGTCCGGTTTAATCCCATGCTTTTTCAGTCACAGTCCAGCTGGCCTTGGTGAGCTCCCAATAGATCAGCCACACTGTCTCAGTGGGTGGGTGCACCCCTCGTGATCCTGACTTCCTTGCTCATGTTCTCCCTCCTTCTGCTCCTCATTGGGACCTTGGGAGCTCAGTCCAGGCTCCAGTGTGGGTCTCTGTCTCTAACTCCATCCATCACCAGATGAAGGTTCTATGGTGATATGCAAGATATTCGTCAGTATTGTTAGAGGATAGGGTCATTTCAGGTTCCCTATCATCAGATGCCCAGGGAACTAACTGGGGGACATCGACTTGGGCTCCTGGGAGCCACTCTAGGTTCAAGTCTCTTGCCAACCCTAAGGTGGCTCCCTTAACTAAAAATTGTGCTTTTGTGCTCCCCTATCCAACCTTCCTTTATCCCAATCCTCTTTTTCCCAAGTTCCCCCTATCCTCTCTATCTCACATTTCTCTCCCCCTCTCCCCTTACCCCCATCCCACCCCACCCCCAAGATCCCAATTTTCTCCCCGGCAATTTTGCCTACTTCCCATAGCCAAGAGGATAACTATGTTTTTCCTTGGGTTCATCTTCTTACTTAGCTTCTTTAGGTTCACCACTTGTAGACTCTGTGACCCTTATTTATGGCTAGAAAACAATTATGAGTGAGTACAACCCATGTTCATCTTTTTGGGTCTGGGTTACCTCACTCAGGATAGTGTTTTCTATTTCCATCCGTTTGCATGCAAAATTCGAGAAGTCATTGTTTTTTACCGCAGTGTAGTACTCTAATGTGTAGATATTCCACACTTTCTTCATCCATTCTTCCATTGAAGGGCATCTAGGTTGTTTCCAGGTTCTGGCTATTACAAATAATACTGCTATGAACATAGTTGAACAAATGCTCTTGTCATATGATAGGGCATCTCTTGGGTATATTCCCAAGAGTGATATTGCTGGGTCCAGGGGTAGGTTGATCCCGAATTTCCTGAGAAACCGAAACACTTATTTCCAAAGTGGTTGGACAAGATTGCATTCCCACCAGCAATGGATGAGGGTACCCCTTCCTACACAGCCTCTCCAGCAAAGGCTATCATTGGAGTTTTTAGCCATTCTGACAGGTGTAAGATGATATCTCAAAGTTGTTTTGGTTTGCATTTCCCTGATCTCTAAGGAGGTTGAGCATGACCTTAAGTGTCTTTTGGCCACTTGAAATTCTTCTGTTGAGAATTCTCTGTTCAGCTCAGTGCCCCATTTTTTAATTTGGTTAATTAGCCCTTTAAAGTCTAGTTTCTTGAGTTCTCTATATATTTTGGAGATCAGACGTTGGTCTGTTGTGGGGTTGGTGAAGATATTCTCCCAGTCAGTAGGTTGCCTTTTTGTCTTAGTGACAGTGTCCTCTGCTTTACAGAAGCTTCTCAGTTTTAGTAGGTCCCATTTATTCAATGACGCCGTTAATGTTTGTGCTGCAGTGGTTATACATAGGAAGCGATCTCCTGTGCCCATCTTTTGTAGGGTACTTCCCACTTTCTCTTCTATCAGGTTCAGTGTGTTCAGACTGATATTCAGGTCTTTAATCCATTTGGACTTGAGTTTTGTGCATGGTGATAGATATGGATCTATTTTCATTCTTCTACACGTTGACATCCAGTTGTGCCAGCACCATTTGTTAAAGATGCTTTCTTTCTTCAATTGTATACTTTTAGCTCCTTTATCGAAAATGAGGTGTTCATAGCTTTGTGGGTTAAAATCCAGGTCTTCTATACAATTCCATTGGTCGACTTCTCTGTTTTTATGCCAGTACCACACTGTTTTCACTACTGTAGCTCTGTAATAGAGTTTGAAGTCAGGGATGGTAATGCCTCCAGAAGATCCTTTATTGTATAGGATTGTTTTGGCTATCCTGGGTTTTTTGTTTTTCCATATAAAGTGGATTATTGTCCTCTCAAGATCTGTGAAGAATTCTGATGGGAACTTGATGGGGATTGCATTGAATCTATAAATTGCCTTTGGTAGAATTGCCATTTTTACTATGTTGATCCTCCCAATCTAAGAGCAAGGGAGGTCCTTCCATTTTCTGGTATCCTCCTCAATTTCTTTCTTCAGTGCCTTAAAGTTCTTGTCAAATGGATCTTTCACTTCCTTGGTTAGAGTTACCCCAAGATATTTTATGCTGTTTGTGGCTATCGTGAAAGGTGAAGCTTCTCTGATTTTCCTCTCTGCTTCCATATCCTTTGTGTATAAGAGGGCGACTGATTATTTGGAGTTGATCTTGTATCCTGCCACATTACGAAAGGTGTTTATCAGCTGTAAAAGTTCTTTGGTGGAGTTTTGGGGGCCGCTTATGTACACTATCATATATCATCTGCAAATAATTAAAGTTTAACTCCTTCCTTTCCAATTCGAATCCCCTTGATCCCCTTATGTTGTCTTATTGTTATTGCTAGAACTTCAAGCACTATATTGAAGAGGTATGGCCAGAGTGGACAGCCTTGTCGTGTTCCTGAGTTTAGTGGGAAGGCTTTCAGTTTCTCTCCGTTTAATTTGATGTTAGGTGTCGGCTTGCTGTATATAGCTTTCATTATATTTAGGTATGATCCTTGTTTCCCTAATCTCTCCAAAACTCTTATCAGTAAGGGATTTTGAATTTTGTCAAATGGTTTTTCAGCATCTAATGAAATGATCATGTTGGTTTTTTTCTTTCAGTTTATTTATATGATGGATTACACTGATAGATTTTTGTATGTGGAACCAGCCCTGCATCTCTGGGATGAAGCCTACTTGATCATAATGGATAATTTTTCTAATGTGTTCTTGGATTCGGTTTGCCAGTATTTTGTTGAGGATTTTTGCGTTGATGTTCATGAGTGAGATTGGCCTATAATTGTCTTTCTTGATTGAGTCTTTGTGCAGTTTTGGTATCAGAGTAACTGTACCTTCATAAAAGGAATTTGGCAATGCCTCTTCTGTTTCTATATTGTGAAATACATTAAGAAGTATAGGTATTAGGTCTTCTTGGAAGTTCTGGTAGAATTTTGCATTGAAACCATCTGGTCCTGGGCTTTTTTTGGTAGGGAGGTTGTTGATAACCGCTTCTAATTCTTCGCGACTAACAGGTCTATTTAGATTGTTCACCTGGTTCTGGTTTAACTTTTGTTTATGTGGCACTGGATATCCACATCATCATAAGCAAAACTCATTTGTAGTGAATACTAATAAATGAGTATTTAAATGTGCACAAAGTATATATAATATGATGTATTATTTATGACCAAACTTAGTGAGTTTTGTGTTTGCATGTGAATTTGACATTGTCAGAGAGGGGCACAATTAAGAAACTACTGAGTTGTCTGCTCCATGGTAAGGAGGGAGGGTCTCGGTGTTAGGTAAGAGAACATCCAGAGGCATCTGGAAGAATCCAGAGCAGTGCAAAAAGGAAAGAGACCAGACATAGCCAAGGCTAGGAAAGCAGGGCATGGACCAGGAAGATGAGTAGCTGAGGGTAGGGAACCCGGGATCTGGTGAGGCCTGGCAGTTTAGGATAGATGTGGAAGTGAGGAAGGCCAGGAGCCAGGTGCTTCAACGTGTTTCACAAATCTCTGACTCTAGACTGACATAGCTTGAAGGCCAGCAAGGACTGTGGAATGCAATCATAGGTATCTGTCACTGTGGAGCCATTTGACCCTCCAGGCAGAGGCAAAGAAAATGACTCCTTTTAGCTGACAAGCCAGTTTCACTAGTTCCTGAAGAATGTTGACTTTTATCTAACTACCAGAAATCTTGAGTTCAGTTTGAACTTAATTTAGGCACAACTTTGGACCAAAGCAGTAGCCCCACCGTTTGGGGGAGAAATGGGGCATTTAAAGAATTTCAAAAAAGTATCTGAAGCAAAAAAGTAGAAAGGTGGAGCTAAAGAGTATGAGAAAGTCAAGAGTTAAAAGGACTTTAAAGGAACCACAGTGACGAACACTGGACAGAAAAGAAATGCAAGAGGAGATATAGACAAGAGACAGAGACAACCAGACACACAGAGAATAAAAAAGAAAAAAATTCCATCACCACCAACAAAAAGCCCTGCAAACTAAAGCATACAAAGGCTCAGGCAAATAAATACACAGAATGAGAGAGGAGCAGCAGCTGCTGCAATTCCAAGGTGGCAGGGCAGCTGCCTCCAAGAGAGGAAAGCTGAAGAAGCCAAGAGCCTCAGGACACCACTGGTGCTCCAGTCACCTGTCCTGCCACCCTTCAGGGCAGCCCTGGTGGGCGGGAGGATCATCCCCTCAGGCTCCTAGGAGCATTGCCTAGGCTGGCGCCTTCAAGGCGGGCTTTAAACAGAGGTAGCAGCAACGTGTCCAATACCGGCATGCGGAGCCCTGGACCCCACAACAGGACACCTGGATAGGCGAGCTTCTAGGTGGGCTCCAGGCCTGAGCAGAGGGGGAGGGCACGGAGCGGGCAGGGGAGACAGAGGAGCGATCCCTGGGCAAGAAGAGCACGCTGGGAGGACATCCACAGCAGGCAGCAGGAACTGCGCTATAGGAGCCCCGTGCATATTCGGAAACCAGTGCAGAGAAGCCCTGAGGTGGGTACCAGGGAGCAGCCTGCATAGTAGGCTAGAGCTGTGAGCCACAGCCGGGATGCTTAGCACACCGAGGTGAAGGGCAAGGTGGAACAAGGAGAGGAACTTTGCCCCACTTCCCCACTTGGCTTCCAAATGGGTTTGCTAGGGCCAGATGGGGCGCGCGGGGCAAGAGGGGTTGAGTTTAAGGGGCGCGGGGCTCGGGGCGCGGGGCGCGGGGCGCGGGCGTTTGAGTTTAAGAGTTGCGGGTTCTGGCTTTTCGGAGGTCCATATCCTGTTCCATATCCACTGCCCAATTGAAGCTCTCCAGCCCTTCACAACAGAACCAGGGAACCCAGGAGAGCAGAGCACATCAACAGGCACACAGCCAGATGTCCAGCATTGCCTCAGGCTCCTGGCGGGGGGGAGGTGGGGCCCGGTTAGAAAACAGATCCCTGGAGTGGAGGCATGTAATGGAGGGGGGGAGAGGGTGAGTAAATTGACCCTTTATCCCTTTAGCTAACTGTCTCTTCCCTTTACCCCAACACAGCCATGGATCCAGGCACCAGCACCCAGTATTTCTGCACCACTGAGGCCCAAGGGGAACCCGCAGATGCAGCTGCTGGACAGGAGTTCTGTGACAAGATCGCCAAGACCGAGACTGAAGATTTGACCAAGAAAACACCTGCACAGAAGAGGCAGAGGAACAGATCTTCATCCCTAGCCCAAAGGAACATCGTGGGCCACAGAATCTCTCACAAGTGGAAAGAAGGGGATGGGCCCATCACCCATTGGAGAGGAACGATTCTCGATCAGGTTCCTCTTAATCCCCCTCTCTATCTTGTGAAATACGATGGAATTGATTGCGTCTATGGATTGGAACTTTACCACGATGAAAGAGTGTTGTCCCTTAAAGTGCTCTCTGATATAGTAAAACCATCCCCAGTCCCTGATCCTAACCTTGCTGATATCATAATTGGCAAAGCGGTGGAGCACATATTTGAGGGTGAGCATGGCTCAAAAGATAAATATAGAGGGATGGTTCTGGCCCAAGCTCCTGTCTTTAATGCCTGCTTTTACATTACCTATGCAGATGATCCCATCTTATACATGTACGAGCTTCTGGATGATTATAAAGAGGGCAACCTCCGTATCCTGCCAGAGTACAATGAGATTCCTCGACCAGATTTAAACCTGATATTTAAGGATGGTCTGATAGGCAAGATTGTGGAATATACCCAAGAAGACGGTTCCAAAAGGACCGGCAAGGTGATTGGCAAGGTAGAAGCCAAACCCTCAGTGTACTTCATCAAATTTAACGATGATTTTCATATCCATGTCTATGACTTAGTGAAAAATGTCTAATTGGCAAAGTTATGCCACAACTATTGAAATAAAGTTCTCATTTCTAGACATTCAGTGCCTGTTGCTTTTAAGTGTGTTGGGAGCTCACCATGGGCATATGTTTGCCCTGATGAATACACATTTCTGTGGGTATAGCATGCTGTCTGTAAGCACCTTGCCTTGTGGAAAACACTGGGTGTGATTGCTGGGTGGAGCAGGGAAGGAGGAAACAGCCGTCAATTCAGCCTGTGAGAGAAGGGAGCTAGTATCATCTAAAAATGAAATGGGACTTAGCAGATCTGGCTGGGGAGGGGGGAGGAGGAGAAGGAAATGGAGTTGGGCTGTGGAGGGGGGGACTGCCTAGGGAGAAGTGAAGGGGAGCCAAAGTGTGAGAGAGGATCCCTGTGGGTGAGACAGAGTGAAGGAAGAAACGTGGATTGGGAAGGGCAAGAGGGGTAACAGAGTGAAGCCTTCTGGCACCTTCTGGCTTTCAGAAAACCAAAGGAACTCCTGTAGGAGAATACACACAGCAGTGTGAAGAGGGACACAGGAAGGGTAGGAAAGGTCTGCTGTGCAGGGAGGTCCCTGAGGAGAGCCTCTGGGACTTCAGAGGTCAGGGGGACCCACACATAGGCCATGGTACACTATAGGCTTAACTGGAAGGAGCTTTACAAGAAGAATCGCCTGATACATCTACCTTCTACTGTCTGGTCCTCCATAGTGGCAATGGTCAGCTGTCAAGCAAAACCCCCATGTTAGAGGATCACTGAATGTCCTTTCTAAGGGCCTACTGGGAAAGCAGACACCAATGTCAAGATTCTATCTACATATCAGGATTGTCTGTTTTCAGAGAGTCTGACACAGCCTGAAGCCTAAGCAACTAACGAGAATTCATGGCTAGCTCTGGGCAAAGGGAAAGTACTTTCTTTGGGAAAATGGATCCGTGGTGAATCCAGAAATAGCAGTCCTGATACTGTCCTTCTGCTTGCTGGTATCGTCCTTGTTTCCTGGGGAGATGGGGCATGTGATGGCTGTGCCTCATGTCTCCGTGATATAGAGAGAATGTGGTTGTCCATGATGTCACAGCTGGCTGGCTCCATTCAGTTCCCATGAAAAGGGAAACTGCCCTTTCTTAGGCATCTTATCCTGGTTAGACTCCCTGAAAAGCCTGTAGCAACTGACACCTTCTATGTACCTCCTACCCAAACTAGCTTCCCCTTCCTTTTTATACTCACAGCTACCCCTGATGCAGATGTGTGCACCTCTCTTGTGCAAGAGGGTGGTATAACCTGGGAATGGGGGTAGGGCTTGGGATTGTGGGTTTGCCTAACTAACTCCTTTTGCAGGAAACTGCCCTTTGGAAGGGCTGGGCTCTCTGAGAAGAGGAATTAGGAATGCCAGGAAAGTGTCTCACAACTGTGGAGTTCAGGACATGGGTCTCTGCCCTCCTCTTCTGCTCTCTGTTGTCATTCCCCAACCTTCCAAAGTCCCTCTGAGAACACTGTGTGTGCTCTGCCTCCTCCTTCACCTGTTCCCTCCAAAGAGAACTGTGTTTCTGGTTCATGCTCTGGGGGTCTTCCTAAAGACACGCTTGGAGCAAGCAAGGATCTGACAGACATCGAAAGAAAGCGCTAAACCTCATCGATGCTCATCACCGGGCAAGCGTTGACTTATAGATTGATTGCCTCGAGAATGGCACACGACAAGCACACCTCACAAGGGCAACCTTAGTTGTCTTTCCTACATCATGTGGTTTTTCTGCTGAGACAACACCAGCAGGTCCTCTGGGGAGCACTTCTGCTGTCAGCTTCCATGTTTTGTTGTTTGGTTGTGGTTCTGCTGTGTTCTGCATCTGCTAAGACTTGTGGTTAAGTTCATATCACATAAATGCCCTGGCATAGGACCCATCTACCAACAGGGATACAAGGAAGGAAGGGTTGACCTCATTTTCACCTTGGAAAGCTTTTAGTTGGCCACGCCTCGGTAAAATCTGAGTCATGCCCTGGAAGGAGGTTCATTTGCAGCTTTATGCCTAGAAGCATAGATACTTGTCTGATTTTATATGCTCAGTCACATAGATTGTTTATTTATTTGTTTTATCTTCATCTCTTAAACACTTTGGGTGGGCTGTAACAGGCACTGTATGGGACACAGAGGTCAGGTGAGTGGGTACAGCAGATGACCGGACTTTATCCTCATGGATAATACTTTGTAGTTTTTCAGATGTGTACTTATCCATGTAGTTCATAAATCTATGATAAATATTTTCATATTCATAAGTGATAAGAAAGGACACACCTAGGCCAGGATAGTCAAATGAAGTGTGAAGATTGTGCTCTTTACAGAGAAACAGAGTGGCCAGGAAAGGCTTCCCGGATCCTCTAGGTTCGGAATGAAAACAAAGGTAGTGAGAGTGTGGTCCTTTGGCAGCAGTAATGGAGAACGTGCATTCCAGGTAGAGCGATGACAGATGCTGAAGCTCAGAGAAGACCTGGCACATTTGAGGAGAAGAAGCTGAGATGGCAGCATGATGATGGGGGCTGATGGAGGGAGGTAGAGAACTGTGGGAAGTGATCTCAGAGAAGTCACAAGGGTGACTTTTTTATTAATTAATTAATTTATTTATTTATTTTTTCATTGAAAAAAGAAAGAAAAAAGAACAAGTTTCCACCTCCTCCCAGCCTCCCATTTCCCTCCCACTCCTCCCACCCTTCTCCCCTCCTCCCACTCTTCTCCCCCTCCTCCCACTCCTCTCCCCCTCCCTCTCCAGTCCAAAGAGCAGTCAGGGTTCTCTGCCCTGTGGTAAGTCCTAGGTCCTCCCACCTCTGTCCATATCTAGGAAGGTGAACATCCAAACTGGCTAGGCTCCCACCAAGCCAGCACATTGCGTAGGATCAAAACCCCGTGCCATTGTCCTTGGCTTCTCATCAGCCCTCATTGTTCGCCATGTTCAGAGAGTCCAGTTTTATCCCATGCTTTTTCAGTCACAGTCCAGCTGGCCTTGGTGAGCTCCCAGTAGATCAGCTCCACTGTCTCAGTGGGTGGGTGCACCCCTCGTGGTCCCTACTTCTTTGCTCATGTTCTCCTTCCTTCTGCTCCTCATTGGGACCTTGGGAGCTCAGCCCAGTGCTCCAGTGTGGGTCTCTGTCTCTATCTCCATCCATCACCAGATGAAGGTTCTATGATGATATGCAAGATATTCGTCAGTATTGCTCTAGGATAGGGTCATTTCAGGTTCCTTATCCTCAGCTGCCCAAGGAACTAACTGGGGACATCGCCTTGGGCTCCTGGGAGCCACTCTAGGTTCAAGTCTCTTGCCAACCCTAAGGTGGCTCCCTTAACTAAGAATTGTGCTTCCGTGCTCCCCTATCCAACCTTCCTTTATCCCAATCCTCTTTTTCCCAAGTTCCCCCCCCTTCCCTTCTCCCTTTTCTCTCCCCATCTCCCCTTACCCACATCCAAACCCGCCCCCAAGATCCCAATTTTCTCCCCGGCAATTTTGTCTACTTCCCATAGCCAAGAGGGTAACTATATGTTTTTCCTTGGGTTCACCTTCTTACTTAGCTTCTTTAGGATCACCAATTGTAGACTCTGTGACCCTTATTTATGGCTAGAAACCAATTATGAGTGAGTACATCCCATATTCATCTTTTTGGGTCTGGGTTACCTCACTCAGGATAGTGTTTTCTATTTCCATCCGTTTGCATGCAAAATTCGAGAAGTCATTGTTTTTTACCGCAGTGTAGTACACTAATGTGTAGATATTCCACACTTTCTTCATCCATTCTTCCATTGAGGGGCATCTAGGTTGTTTCCAGGTTCTGGCTATTACAAATAATACTGCTATGAACATGGTTGAACAAATGCTCTTGTCATATGATAGGGCATCTCTTGGGTATATACCCAGGAGTGGTATTGCTGTGTCCAGGGGTAGGTTGATCCCGAATTTCCTGAGAAGCCGAAACTCTTATTTCCAAAGTGGTTGGACAAGATTGCATTCCCACCAGCAATGGATGAGGGTACCCCTTCCTACACAGCCTCTCCAGCAAAGGCTATCATTGGAGTTTTTGATTTTAGCCATTCTGACAGGTGTAAGATGATATCTCAAAGTTGTTTTGATTTGCATTTCCCTGATGGCTAAGGAGGTTGAGCATGACCTTAAGTGTCTTTTGGACATTTGAACTTCCTCTGCTGAGAATTCTCTGTTCAGTTCAGTGCCCCATTTTTAATAGGGTTAATTAGCATTTTAAAGTCTAGTTTCCTGAGTTCTCTATATATTTTGGAGATCAGACCTTTGTCTGTTGTGGGGTTGGTGAAAATCTTCTCCCAGTCAGTAGGTTGCCTTTTTGTCTTGGTGACAGTGTCCTTTGCTTAACAGAAGCTTCTCAGTTTTAGTAGGTACCATTTATTCAATGATGCCCTTAATGTCTGTGCTGTTGGGGTTATACATAGGAAGCGATCTCCTGTGCCCATCTTTTGTAGGGTACTTCCCACTTTCTCTTCTATTAGGTTCAATGTGTTCTGACTGATAGTGAGGTCTTTAATCCATTTGGGCTTGAGTTTTGTGCACGGTGATAGATATGGGTCTATTTTCATTCTTCTACACATTGACATCCAGTTGTGCCAGCACCATTTGTTAAAGATGCTTTCTTTCTTTCATTGTATACTTTTAGCTCCTTTATCGAAAATGAGGTGATCATAGGTTTGTGGGTTAAAATCCGGGTCTGCTGTACGATTCCATTGGTCGACTTCTCTGTTGTTATGCCAGTACCACACTGTTTTCATTACTGTAGCGCTGTAATAGAGTTTGAAGTCAGGGTTGGTAATGCCTCCAGAAGATCCTTTATTGTATAGGATTGTTTTGGCTATCCTGGGTTTTTTGTTTTTCCATATAAAGTTGATTATTGTCCTCTCAAGATCTGTGAAGAATTCTGATGGGAACTTGATGGGGATTGCATTGAATCTATAAATGCCTTTGGTAGAATTGCCATTTTTACTATGTTGATCCTCCCAATCCAAGAGCAGGGGAGGTCCTTCCATTTTCTGGTATCCTCTTCAATTTCTTTCTTCAATGCCTTAAAGTTCTTGTCAAATAGATCTTTTACTTCCTTGGTTAGAGTTACCCCAAGATATTTTATGCTGTTTGTGGCTATCGTGAAAGGTGAAGCTTCTCTGATTTTCCTCTCTGCTTCCATATCCTTTGTGTATAAGAGGGCGACTGATTTTTTGGAGTTGATCTTGTATCCTGCCACATTACTAAAGCTGTTTATCAGCTTTAGGAGTTCTTTGGTGGAGTTTTGGGGGTCACTTATGTAGACTATCATATCATCTGCAAATAACGAACGTTTCACTCCTTCCTTTCCAATTCGAATCCCCTTGATCCCCTTATGTTGTCTTACTGCTATTGCTAGAACTTCAAGCACTATATTGAATAGGTATGGTGAGAGTGGACAGCCTTGTCATGTTCCTGAGTTTAGTGGGATGGCTTTGAGTTTCTCTCCGTTTAATTTGATGTTAGCTGTCGGCTTGCTGTATATAGCTTTTATTATATTTAGGTATGACCCTTGTATCCCTAATCTCTCCAATACTTTTATCATAAAGGGATGTTGAATTTTGTCAAATGGTTTTTCAGCATCTAATGAAATGATCATATGGTTTTTTTCTTTCAGTTTATTTATATGATGGATTACATTGATAGATTTTCATATGTTGAACCAGCCCTGCATCTCTGGGATGAAGCCTACTTGATCATAATGGATAATTTTCCTAATGTGTTCTTGGATACGGTTTGCAAGTATTTTGTTGAGGATTTTTGTGTCGATATTCATGAGTGAGATTGGCCTGTAATTCTCTTTCTTGATTGAGTCTTTGTGCAGTTTTGGTATCAGAGTGACTCTAGCTTCATAAAAGGAATTTGTCAATGACTCTTCTGTTTCTATATTGTGAAATACATTAAGGAGTATATGTATTAGGTCTTCTTGGAAGTTCTGGGAGAAGTCCGCATTGAAACCATCTGGTCCTGGGCTTTTTTTGGTAGGGTGGTTTTTGATAACAGCTTCTAAATCTTTGCGACTAACAGGTCTATTTAGGTCGTTCACCTGGTCCTGGTTTAACTTTGGTATATGGTATTTATCTAAAAAAGTGTCCATTTCCTTTACATTTTCCAGTTTTGTGGCATACAGGCTTTTGTAGTAAGATCTAACGATTCTCTGAATTTCCTCTGTGTCTGTGGTTATGTCCCCCTTTTCATTTCTGATTTTATTAATTTGCATATTCTCTCTCTGCTGTTTGATTAGTTTGGATAGGGGTTTATCAATCTTGTTGATTTTCTCCAGGAACCAGCTTTTTGTTTCATTGATTGTTTGTATTGTTTTCTGTGTTTCTATTTTGTTGATTTTAGCCCTCAGTTTGATTATTTCCAGTCTTCTTCTCCCCCTAGGTGAGTCTGCTTATTTTTTTTTCTAGAACTTTCAGGTAGGCTGTTAAGTCTCCAATGTGTGCTTTTTCTGTTTTCTTTAAATGGGCACTTAGTGCTATGAACTTTCCTCTCAGGACTGCTTTCATGGTGTCCCATAAATTTGAGTAGGTTGTTTCTTTATTTTCATTGAATTCAAGGAAGACTTTAATTTCTTTCTTTATTTCTTCCTTGATCCAGGTGTGGTTCAGTAGTTGACTGTTCAGTTTCCATTAGTTTGTAGGCTTTCTGGGGGTAGCATTGTTGTTGAATTCTAACTTTAATCCATGGTGATCTGGTAAGACACAGGAGGTTATGAATATTTTTTTGTAACAGTGGAAGTTTGCTTTGTTACCCAGTATGTGATCAATTTTCGAGAAGGTTCCATGAGCTGCAGAGAAGAACGTATATTCTTTCCTATTTGGGTGGAATGTTCTATAGATGTCTGTTAAGTACATTTTATTCATTACCTTCATTAATTCTCGTATTTCTCTGTTAGGTTTCTGTCTGATTGACCTGTCCATTGGTGAGAGAGGAGTGTTGAAGTCTCCTACTATTAGTGTGTGCGGTTTGATGGCAGCCTTGAGTTTTAATAATGTTTCTTTTACGTACGTGGGTGCTTTTATATTAGGGGCATAGATATTCAGGATTGAGACTTCATCCTGATGAATTTTTCCTGTTATGAGTATAAAATGTCCCTCTCCATCTCTTCTAATTGATTTGAGTTTGAAGTCAACTTTGTTAGAAATTAGTATGGCCACACCTGCTTGTTTCTTAGGTCCATTTGCTTGATAAGCCTTTTCCCAGCCCTTTACTCTGAGTAGATGCCTGTCTTTGTGGTTGAGATGAGTTTCTTGCAAACAGCAGAATGTTGGATCCTGTTTTCGTATCCAATCTCTTAGCCTGTGCCGTTTTATAGGTGAATTGAGACCATTAATATTAAGTGTTATTAATGACCAGTGGTTATTAATTCCGGTCACTTTTTTAGTAATAGAGTTTGTGTGTTTCCTTTCTTTGAGTTGTGCTGGTGAAGGGTCTCTAGATGTTTGAGTTATTGTGGTTATTGTTGGAGTCCTTGGTTTGTGATTTTCCTTCTATTACTTTCTGTAAGGCTGGATTTGTGGCTACGTATTGTTTAAATTTGTTTTTATCCTGGAAAATTGTTTTCTACATTTATAGTGAACGAAAGCTTGGCTGGGTATAGTAGTCTGGGCTTGCATCCATGGTCTCTTAGTTTCTGCATTACATCTCTCCAGGACCTTCTGGCTTTCATTGTTTCCACAGAGAAATCAGGTGTAAGTCTGATAGGTTTACCTTTATAAGTAACTTGGCCTATTTCATCTGCAGCTCTTAATATTCTTTATTTATTCTGTATGTTTTGTGTTTTGATTATTATATGGCGAGGAGATTTTTTTTTTGGTCCAGTCTATTCGGTGTTCTGTATGCTTCTTGAACCTTCAAAGGAATATCCTTCTTTAGGTTGGGAAAGTTTTCTTCTATAATTTTATTAAATATATTTTCTGGACCGTTGAGCTGTACTTCTTCTCCTTCTTCTATCTCAATTATTCTTAGGTTTGGTCTTTTTATTGTGTCCCAGATTTCCTGAATGTTTTGTGATGAGAATTTGTTGGCTTTGCTGTTTTCTTTGATCAGTGTGTTTATTTTCTCTATGGTATGTTCAGTGTCTGAAATTCTTTCTTCTATCTCTTGTAATCTGTTGGTAGTACTTGTCTCTGTATTTCCTGTTCATTTACCCAGATTTTCCATCTCCATCCTTCCCTCGGTTTGTGTTTTCTTCATTACTTCCATTTCATTCTTCAAGTCTTGAACCACTTCCCTCACCTGTTTGATTGCTTTTTCTTGTTTCTCTTGGTTTTCTTGGGTATCTTTGAGTGATTTATTCATTTCCTCTACCTTTTTGTTTGTGATCTCTAATTGTTTATGGCAGTTTTTCACCTCCTGTTTAAGGTCTTCTATTATTTTCATATAATTCACTTTTGAGTCGATTTCTTCTAATTCTTCTGGAGTAGGGTGTACAATTCTTCTTATTTTGGGATCTCTGGATTCTGGTGATGTCATGTTGCCTTTCAGGTTGTTGGAGGAATTCTTGCCCTGGCGCCTTCCCATCTCTTCCTTCAAATGGAGCCAGGAGAGGCCTGGTGTCTTGGTCCAGTCTTTGCTGTGACTGACTCTCTGGTTGTAACTCTTCCGTGTAGAAGCAGAAACAGTCCAGTCCAGATGGAACTTCTCAGCACCGAAACATAGACGCCTGGTAGTCCAATGACCCGCAGACAAAAGGGAGAACTTGGGGAGCAGGGCGGGGACGAGTAGAACACAGGACACCCTGCCGCAAAAGCTGAAGGTGCGCGTGCTCCCTTTCGGGGGGGGGGAGATCCTTGAGGCCTGCCCGGTAGGCAGGCACTCACCTCTCTGGGTGTGTAGCCTTACTGTAGGAGCAGAAAACTGTTCCTGAGCAAAGGACCTAGCAGATAAAGCAGGCTTGTGGGGGGGGGGGGGTCGTGTGTAAGAAAGACAGCCCTGCAGAAGGAGCTGGGGGAGGAGGGCCTGTGCTCTCTTCCGGGACAGTCCGCCCCTGGAAAGCACACAGTCACCCATCCATATGGAACTCCTCAGTACCTAAACAGGGCCGCCTGGTAGCCCCATGATCCGGGGACAAAAGGAAAAAACCTGGCAGGCGGGACGAGATCCAGGAGTGCACAGGCACCCCTGGAGCACACACTGAAGGTGCCCGGGCTCCCTTTCGGAAGTCCTTGAAGCACTCACAGCTCTGGGTGGTTTGCCTTAGTGTAGGAGCAGAAAACTGTTCCTGAGCAGAGGACCTAGCAGAAAACGCAGGCTGGGGGGGGGCGGGTGTGTATTTTTTATATAGAGTTGATTATTGTTCTCTCAAGGTCTGTGAAGAATTTTGTGGGGATTTTGATGGGGATGGTGTTGAATCTATAGATTACCTTTGATAGAATTGCCATTTTTACTAAGTTGATCGTACCCATCCAGGATCATGGGAGATCCTTCCATTTTCTGATATCCTCTTCAATTTCTTTCTTCAAAGACTTAAAGTTTTCGGTAGAATTGCCATTTTTACTATGTTGATGGTCCCTATCTAAGAGCATGAGAGTTCGTTCCATTTTCTGGTATCTGGCAATTCTTCCAATTCTCTATATGGAAAAATAAAACAAATGGAATCGAATCAAAGACCTGGGTATTAATTCATAAAAATATGCACACCTGATTTTTGACAAAGGAGTTAAAGTTATACACTGGAAGACAGAAATCATCTTTAACAAATGGTGCTGGCATAACTGGATGTCAACATGTAGAAGAATGAAAATAGATCCATATCTATCACCATGCACAAAACTCAAGTCCTCAAGTGGATTAAAGACCTCAATATAAATCTGAGCACAGTGAAACTGATAGCAGAGAAAGTGGGAAGTAGTCTGTAACACATGGGCACAGGAGACCACTTCCTACATAGAACCTCAGTAGCACAGACAATGAGAACAACAATAAATAGATGGGAACTCCTGAAACTGAGAAGCTTCTGTAATGCAAAGGATACTGTCATTAAGACAAAACGGCAACCTACTGAATGGGAGAAGATCTTCGCTAACCCTGCATCAGACAAAGGCCGGATCTCCAAAATATATAAAGAAATCAAGAAATTAGACCGTAAAAGGCTAATCAGTCCAATTATAAAATGGGGCACTGAGCTGAACAGAGAATTCTCAACAGAAGAACTTCAAGTGGCCAAAAGACACTTAAGGTCATGCTCTACTTCCCTAGCGATCAGGGAAATGCAAATCAAAACAACTTTGAGAGATCATCTTACACCTGTCAGAATAGCTAAAATCAAAAACCCAATGATAACCTATGCTGGAGAGGATGTGGAGTAAGGGGAACACTCATCCATTGTTGGTGGGAATGCAAACTTGTGAAACCACTTAGGAAATCAGTGTGGCGGTTTCTCAGGAAAATGGGAGTCAATGTACCTCAAGATTCAGCAATTCCACTACTGAGAATATACCCAAGAGATGCCCAATCACACTACAAAAGCATTTGTTCAACTACATTCATAGCAGCCCTATTTGTAATAGCCAGAACCTGGAAACAACCTATGTTCCATTCAATAGAAGAATGGATAAAGAAGATGTGGCACATATACACTTTGGATTTCTACTCAGAGGTAAAAAACAATGACATCTTCAATTTTGCCTGCAAAGAGATGGAAATAGAAAACACTTTACTGGGTGAGATAACCCAGACCTTCAAAAAGGAATATGGTATGTAATCACTTATAAGTGGATTCTACCCATAAACAAAGGATTTGGGCCCCCAATTCATGATCCTAGAGAAGCCAGATAAGAAGGTGAACCCAAAGAAAAAGAACATTTATCGTCCTGGTTAATGGAAGTAGACAAGATTGCTGGGCAGGAGTTGGAAGCATAGGGGTCGGGTGGGGGTAGGGGGAGATGGGGAGAGAAAAGAGAAGGGGAAGATGGGGGGAGTTTGAGAAAATGGAATGGTTGGGATGGAGGAGGGGTGGATGTGGGAGCAGGGAAGTAGATATCTTAATTAAGGGAGCCATTGAGACGCACAGAGGCGGAGCAGCGCGCGGCGGCCAGAGGCACAGAGGCAGAGCGGCGTGCTGTGGCCAGAAGCGGCAGAGAGGCGGCCAGACGCGGTGGAGCGACACCACATTCAGGAAGAGGCTTTGGGAGACCAGCACGGCGGCAGACGCAAGCGGCAGGGTCAGGCGTGCAATAAGGAGAGCAGATCACCCTACTACAATCAAATCAAAGAGGTAGGCCTTTGGTTGGCCAGGTCACTGGCAAACGGGGAGCCTGGTCCTGTCCTGAAGACCCTTCGGAGGGGTGAGAGGGTTCTTGGCCTGCGGCAGGAACCAGGAAACAGAGCGAGGGCGTTTTGTAAGCTGAGCCCTGGGCCAGCAGGGAAACCTGATCCGGTTTTTAAAAGACCCATTAGATAGGATTAATAGGAG
The DNA here is from genome assembly GCF_037038515.1 of Microtus pennsylvanicus. Lineage (NCBI taxonomy): Eukaryota > Metazoa > Chordata > Mammalia > Rodentia > Cricetidae > Microtus > Microtus pennsylvanicus. The sequence goes on along the minus strand of NC_134601.1, from coordinate 126,338,260 downwards.
GAGATGGGCAGACGCCAAGGCAAGAACTCACCCAATAATCTGAAAAACAACATGAAAACACCAGAACCCAAGGATCTTACAACAGAAGTATTTAAACAACCTAACACAGAAGAAGTGGAAAAAATTGACTTGATGAAGGCAATAGAGTCCCTTAAACAACATGTAAAAAATGCCCTTATAGAAATGGATGAGAAGTATAACAAAAAGTTTGAAGAAATGAGTAAATATGTACATGATACCCTGGGAAACCAAGAAAAAACGATCAAACAGGTAATGGAAACAGTTCAAGAATTGAAAACTGAAATGAAGGCAAGGAAGAAAATACAAACTGAGGACCAGCCGGATATGGAAAATCTAGGTCAACGAGCAGAGTCTACAGAAACAAGCATAATCAATAGAATACAAGAGATAGAAGAAAGAATCTCAGATGCTGAGGACACCATAGAGAAAATAAACAAACAGATCAAAGAAAACAGCAAAGCCAACAAATTCTCAACACAAAACATTCAGGAAATATGGGACACAATAAAAAAACCAAACTTAAGAATAATAGGAATAGAAGAAGGAGAAGAGTCACAGCTCAAAGGCCCAGAAAATATATTCAACAAAATTATGGAAAGAAAACTTTCCCAACTTAAAGAAAGATATTCATTTAATTATTCAAGAAGCATACAGAACACCAAACAGACTGGATCAAAGAAAAACATCTCCTCGCCATATAATAATCAAAACACAAAATATACAGGTTAAAGAAAGAATATTAAGAGCTGCAAAGGAAAAAGGGCAAGTAACTTATAAAGGTAAACCGATCAGACTTACACCTGACTTCTCTATGGAAACTATGAAAGCCAGAAGGTCCTGGATAGATGTACTGCTGAAGCTAAGAGACCATGGATGCAAACCCAAACTACTATACCCAGCCAAGCTATCGTTCATTATCAATGGAGAAAACAAGACATTCCAGGATAAGAATAAATTTAAACAATACGTAGCCACAAAGCCAGCCCTACAGAAAGTAATAGAAGGAAAATCGCAACCCAAGGAATCCAATACTGCCAACACTGCCTACAATAACCCAGGCATCTAGTGACCCTTCACCAGCACATCTCAAAGAAGGGAGACACACAATCTCTACTACCAAAAGCAATAAGAATAACCGGAGTAAACAACCACTGGTCATTAATATCACTTAATATTAATGGGCTCAATTCACCTATAAAAAGGCACAGGCTAAGAGATTGGATACGAAAACAGGATCCAACATTCTGCTGTTTGCAAGAAACACATCTCAACCACAAAGACAGGCACCTACTCAGAGTAAAGGGTTGGGAAAAGGTGTTTCAAGCAAATGGTCCTAAGAAACAAGCAGGTGTGGCCATCTTAATTTCTAACAAAACTGACTTCAAACTAAAATCAATCAGAAGAGACCGAGATGGTCACTTTATACTCATAACAGGAACAATTCATCAGGATGACGTCTCAATTCTGAATATCTACGCCCCCAATATAAAAGCACCTACTTATGTAACAGAAATATTACTAGAACTCAAAGCAGACATCAAACCACACACACTAGTAGTAGGAGACTTCAACACACCTCTCTCTCCAAGGGTCAGGTCAATCAGACAGAAACCTAATAGGGAATTAAGAGAATTATTGGAGGTAATGAAGCAAATGGACTTAACAGACATCTATAGAACATTCCACCCAAATAGGAAAGAATATACCTTCTTCTCTGCAGCTCAAGGTACCTTCTCAAAAATTGACCACATACTTGGAAACAAAGGAAACCTCCACAGATACAAAAAAATATCAGTGTCCACCTGTGTCCTATCTGATCACCACGGATTAAAGTTAGAAGGCAACAACAATGCTACCCACAGAAAGCTGACAAACTCATGGAAACTGAACAGTCAACTACTGAACCACACCTGGGTCAAGGAAGAAATTAAGAAAGAAATTAAAGTCTTCCTTGAATTTAATGAAAATAAAGAGACAACATACTCAAACCTATGGGACACTATGAAAGCAGTGCTAAGAGGAAAGTTCATAGCACTAAGTGCCCACTTAAAGAAAACGGAGAATGCATACATTGGGGACTTAACATCACACCTGAAAGCTCTAGAAAAAAAAGAAGCAGACACGCCCAGGAGAAGTAGAAGACTAGAAATAATAAAACTGAGGGCTGAAATCAACAAAATAGAAACACAGAAAACAGTCCAAAGAATCAATGAAACAAAAAGCTGGTTCTTGGAGAAAATCAACAAGATCAACAAACCCCTATCCAAACTAATTAAACGACAGAGAGAGAACACACAAATAAATAAGATCAGAAATGAAAAGGTGGACATAACCACAGACACAGAGGAAATTCAGAGAATCATTAGATCTTACTACAAAAGCCTGTATGCCACAAAACTGGAAAATATAAAAGAAATGGACACTTTTTTAGATAAATACCATATACCAAAGTTAAACCAGGAACAGGTGAACAATCTAAACAGACCTGTTAGTCACGAAGAATTAGAAGCTGTTATCAAAAGCCTCCCTACCAAAAAAAGCCCAGGACCAGATGATTTCAATGCGGAATTCTACCAGAACTTCCAAGAAGAGCTAATACCTATACTCCTTAATGTATTCCACAATATAGAAACAGAAGGGTCATTACCAAACTCCTTTTATGAAGCTACAGTTACTCTCATACCAAAACCACACAAAGATTCAACCAGGAAAGAGAATTACAGGCCAATCTCACTCATGAACATCGACGCAAAAATCCTCAACAAAATACTTGCAAACTGAATCCAAGAACACATTAGGAAAATTATCCATTATGATCAAGTAGGCTTCATCCCAGAGATGCAGGGCTGGTTCAACATATGAAAATCTATCAATGCAATCCACCATATAAATAAACTGAAAGAAAAAAACCATATGATCATTTCATTAGATGCTGAAAAAGCATTTGACAAAATTCAACACCCCTTTATGATAAAGGTCTTGGAGAGAATAGGGATACAAGGATCCTTCCTAAATATAATAAAAGCTATTTACAGCAAGCCAACAGCTAACATTAAATTAAACGGACAAAAACTCAAAGCCATCCCACTAAAATCAGGAACACGACAAGTTTTGGGGACCAACAAGCCCCCGACCAAATATACTGGTCAATCTTCCTCATTCTCTCTGCAAGGACAGCTTGCTGCAAGAGCAGCCCGCTGCTGAAAGCACATTCAGTTGTGACACAGTTTTTGGAATGGCTTAGCCGCAAGATGGTTCAGAAAGATACAAAACAATTACTTCCCCTTTGGCCAAGGGCGCAATAGTTCCATTCCCCTCTAACCTTACCCCTCCCTGCCAGAACCATTCTATAAGAATAAACCCCTACTTGCAATAAACGGAACCTAGACGCATCTCAGACTGACTCTGTCATTCTTTATACGCGCTTGGTTCTCTTTCTCTTTCCCCCCATTCCTACCCAGGTGATCCTGAACTCGAGGCCCACGAATTACGTGGCCTGCTGGACAGGCCCAACGTGGGGCAGCTCGAGGATCGGTGGTCACTGGACAGCCCCCAATTGAAGAAAAAAAGCGTTCCGGAACGTGCTTTGGTAGAGACGTCCTGCATCGCTCGTGCAGCGTCTTGAGGTAAGTTCGGCTGTCTTATTAGGATGGGTAAGTCGGCTTCTAAGGAGGCCCTCTTTATAAGAGAGATAAAGAGTACATTACGGGAGAGAGGAATAAGAGTTAAGAAAAAGGACCTCCTACAATTTTTCTGTTATACCGAGGAGAAATGTCCTTGGCTGATCTTGAATGGCCCGGACATTCACCCCCTCACATGGAATAAAGTAGGCAAGAGCATTAATGAACTTCTGAGAAAGGGTGAGGAGGTCCCTGAAGCATTTTTTAGTTTCTATGGCATAATTAGAGACATTCTTAAAGATTCAGAAAAGGAAGGGAAAGTTTCACATCTCCTAGCGCTGTTTGGGGATTTTCTTAACGAGGACCAGAAATCAAATGAAACCACTCAGTCAGCCTTAATGACTTCCCCCAAAACCGCACTTCCAAAACCAGACCCTAAACAGGATGGGTTTATAGATAAGTCCTCCTCTCCAACACCCTCCCTCTTAGATGAAAAGATCCCTAAGAATCTTAAAAATCTCCATTTGCCCTTGACTGAGAAATCACCCGCAGAGGCTGCATCTTCGCCTTCTCTCTACCCGGTGATTCATAGTACTGATAATGATGGTGGGCTAGACACCACTGAGGAGATAGACTTGGAGGAAGAGGCTGCTGCTTATGAGAGGGAAAAGTATGATCCGCCTCTTGTAGCTCCCATAAAAGCCCAGGAAAGAAACCACAGTCCTCGGAGACTTATATGGTCTCAGCCACCTCCTTATGCACCCGTCCAAGATTATCAGGCTCAGCCATCAGCCCCTCCCTTCTCAATGACTCTACCTTCCCACACCATGGAGACTCCTGGCCTGGATAACCTGTTGGCCACTAAACGGTCCCTTGCCAGTCAGATATCCCAGTTGAGAGGCGTTATTTCCTTACAAAAAGAATTTAAAGATCTAAATACCCAGATTCAGACCCTACAAATTGATCTATTGACACCTCCTTCGCCTCCTGTGTTGTTAAGACCTCCAAATGCTGGAGCCCATCCATCCAAAACTCGTTCCACTTCTGTTAATCATCGCCTTACCTTCCCGGTCATGACTAGATCAAAGGGAACAGCAGCTAATGCCCATGATGAGTCCTGTATTATAGATACAACAGCTAATGCCCACAACGAGTCCTGTATTATAGATATTGGGGATGCTGTGGGGGAGGAAGGATCCCAGTCTGAGGGAGAGGTCAAGAGGGAGAAAGTTCCCGCATCATCAAGACTCTCAAAATAAAACATTTAAAGGAGTTGTATTCTGCAGTTAAGAACTATGGCCCAGCAGCCCCATTCACCTTGTCTATTCTCGAAAACTTGGGGCAAGGAGGAAGCCTCACCCCCATAGAATGGACAAAGGTTGCCCAATCAGTACTATCCCGTGGCCAATACTTAACCTGGAAGGCCGAATTGTTAGAAAAACTTGAGGACCAGGCAAATGTTAACAAACAAAACACGGCAACAGCCTCATGGACTCTAGACAAATTGACAGGTCGAGGGAAATATGCGGTTGAAAAGAAACAGCAGGCACTGCCCGTGGGGTTGCTCAATCAACTAACACAAGCCGCATTGGCCGCCTGGCGAGCCATTCCACCTCCCACTTCAGTGGGCACTTCCCTTTCTAAAATTATCCAAGCGAGCCCTATGCCCAATTTGTAGCCCGGCTCCTAGAAGCTGCAGAAAGGATCCTGGGAGAAAATTGCACTGATGATCCCATCATAAAACAGCTTGCCTTTGAAAATGCCAATTCGGCTTGTAAGGCTGCTTTAAGGGGAAAAATGAAAACCTTAGACCTCCACGGTATGATTAGACTTTGCAATGAGGTTGATTACTTTGAACATAAGCTTTCAAAATCCATCAGCCTAGCTATGGGCGCAGCGCTCCATCCCATGAATACCAGACAGGTTACTTCAAGATCTTGTTTTAGATGCGGAAAGCCCGGACATTTTGCAAAATATTGCACTGAGGGAGCTAATAACCCAGACCCCTCCCAAACACAAACTGTGCTTAGACCTCCCTTGCCTGGACTCTGCCCACGCTGTAAGAAAGGAAATCATTGGGTCAAGGAATGCTGCTCCAAGTATGATGTTAATGGACAGCTCCTCCCTGCGGTTCAGGGAAACAGGCAAGGGGCCCCGCTGAGGGGCCCCAACCCTTTCTCTCAACAAATCCCTCAGAGACAGACGGGTTCCCACAACCCGTTCATCAGCCACCGTCCGACCCAAGCCTTTGCAGAGCCACAGCAGGAAGCGCAGGGTTGGACCTCTGTTCCTCCACCACCCGAATTATAACTCCAGAGGAAGGAACTGTTATTCTGGATACTGGAGTTTGTGGTCCTCCGCCCCCAGGCATGTTTTTTCTAATCATAGGGCGAGCCTCAAGTTCTTTACAAGGACTCTCGATAACACCCACCCTGGTTGATAATGATTATCAGGGCGAAATAAAAGTTTTAGTCTCAGCCCCTAGAGGACCCCTTATGATATCACAGGGACAGCGTATAGCACAGGCACTACCCCTTCCCCTCTGCGGAGATTATCCTTCAGTTGCACAAACTCGAGGCCAGTCTCAACCAGGATCCTCAGATATATACTGGGTTCAAAAATTGACAGAGACTAGACCCACTTTGCAATTATGGCTCGATGGAAAACTCTTCCTTGGTCTGCTGGATACGGGGGCAGACGCTACTGTCCTGTCTAAGACTCATTGGCCACAGAATTGGCCCTTAAGGGCTACAGCCACACACCTTCAGGGTATTGGACAAAGCCAAAACACTCTCCAAAGTTCTAAAGTTCTACAATGGAAAGACAAGGAAGGCAATACAGGCACAGTTACTCCTTTTGTTGTGGAAGGCCTACCCATTAATCTTTGGGGAAGGGACATACTTACCCAGATGGGGGTTATTATGATGAGCCCCAATGAGACTGTTACTAAGATGATGCTAAAAACAGGATTCCTACCAGGAAGGGGACTAGGGAAAGGGGAACAGGGAATGATACACCCCATCATCCCTATACAAAAGATGGATAGACAAGGACTTGGAAAGGATTCAAAAACCAGTACCCCTGTTCATTCTTTTTCTTGAGGGCCATTGCTCCTCCTGCACTTCATGCTGAGAAAATAACTTGGAAGTCCAATGACCCAGTATGGATAGATCAATGGCCCCTATCTCGAGAGAAGGTTCAGGCAGCCCTACTGTTGGTGCAGGAACAGTTAGATCAAAGACACCTTGAACCATCTACCTCTCCCTGGAATACGCCAATATTTGTAATTAAGAAAAAATCAGGAAAATGGAGACTCCTTCAGGATCTCCGAGAGGTTAATAAAACCATGGTCCCTATCGGAGCAGTGCAACCTGGAATGCCCACACCTGTGGCCATTCCTCGGGGCTATAGTAAAATTATTATTGATATCAAAGATTGCTTTTTCTCCATCCCGCTTCATGATGATGATTGCAAGAGATATGCCTTCTCCATTCCCATTACTAATCAAGTAGGGCCAAATCCTAGATATCAATGGAGAGTCCTACCTCAGGGGATGGCAAATTCACCTACCCTCTGCCAGAAATATGTCGCCCAAACCACTGACCCCTTTCGCTTGAGATTTCCTGAAGCGTATATTGTACATTACATGGATGATATTTTGATAGCCACCAAGACCCCTAAAGAATCTCATACATTAGCACTAATGATAGTTCAGGAATTGCAAGAGCGAGGATTTTGCATCGCTCCAGAAAAAATTCAAACGCAGTTTCCATTTCTATTTTTGGGTTTTGAACTGTATCCTGACCTTTTATATACCCAAAAATTTCAAGTTAGAAAAGATTCCTTAAAAACATTACATGATTTTCAAAAGTTATTGGGCGATATTCAATGGTTACGGCCCTATTTACAACTCACAAAAGGTGATATTCGTCCCCTTGAAGATATTCTTGCTGGTGAATCAGATCCCTTGTCCCCTCGGATACTCACCCCAGAAGCCCTCTTAGCCCTTAAAAAGGTGGAAAATGCCATTTTAAAACAACACATAGGATATTTCTGCCCTGGCCAACCCCTACAGTTAATTATTTTCCCTACAGAATTTTCCCCGACTGGCTTACTCTGGCAAAGCTCAGTTCCACTCCTCTGGGTCCATCTTCCCGTCGCCAAACGAAAAGTGCTTCCTATTTATCCCCTTTTGGTTTGTCAATTGATTATGCTGGGTTTAAAGACTGCGACCAGATGTTTTGGCAAGGAACCTGATAAAGTTATACAACCTTATGATAAAACTAATTTAGAATGGCTAGCCCTTCATCATCCTGAATGGGCTGTTCTTGTCTGCTCATACAGAGGAAATTTTGATACGCAATTGCCTAGTGATAAATTGATTCAATTCTTTTCCCATACTCCCTTTATTTTCCTTAAAAATACAAAATCAGAGCCCATCCCAAATGCATTGACAGTTTTCATTGATGGGTCAAAAAATGGACGGGCTGCATATGTTCTTGATGGCATAACAACTGCCATCGACACCCCCTTTTGTTCTGCACAATTGGTGGAATTATATGCGGCGCTAACAGTGTTACAAAAATTTAAACATTGTCCTGTTAATATTTATTCTGACAGTCATTATGTGGTTAGAGCATTACAAAAGTTGGAGATGGTCCCCACTATTCAACCACAAACACCCACTTTTGATATGTTTCATAAGATACAAAAACTCATTAGACAGAGAGACCACCCCTTTTACATTGAACACATCCGTGCGCATACAGGTCTCCCAGGCCCCTTGGCTTCAGGGAATGAGTTAGCGGATGCAGCCACCAAAATGCCACAAACATTTTTCTCAGAAATAAAAGGAATAGCGGCTGCACAAGAGGCCCATCGGCTCCATCATCTCAATGCTCAAACATTGCGCCATAAATTTCTTATTACAAGAGAACAAGCCAGGGAAATTGTCAAATCATGTAAAAATTGTTTGCCCTACTTACCAGACCCACATTTTGGGGTAAATCCACGAGGCCTTATGCCTGGACAACTCTGGCAAATGGATGTGACACATCTCCCTACCTTTGGGAAACTCAAATATGTCCATGTTACCGTGGATACCTTCAGTGGATTCATTGTTGCCTCCGCACATACCGGAGAGGCCACTAAGGATGTTATTAGCCACATGATGCAAGCTCTGGCTACCTTGGGTCAACCGACGTCTGTTAAAACAGATAATGGCCCTGGATACACTAGTTCAAAATTTAAACAGTTCTGCACAGCATTGGGAATTGAGCATGTTACCGGAATCCCTTATAATCCTCAAGGACAAGGTATTGTCGAGAGAACCCACCAAACTTTAAAGAATACCATTAACAAATTAAAAGCACAAGAGATATTGTTCCCTCACAGAGGCAATCAAAAATTGGTACTTGCACAAGCCCTCTTTGTTCTAAATTTCTTGACGCTCGATGAACAAGGAAAATCGGCAGCAGACAGACACTGGCATCCCAAAACTCATCAGGGATATGCCAAAGTATTATGGAAAGACCCTATGACGGGGCTATGGAATGGACCTGACCCGGTTCTAATCTGGGGTAAAGGTTCTGCTGCCATATATGATACAAAAGAAAAAGGAGCTAGATGGCTCCCAGTCAGGCTGGTTAAACCCTTCTCTGACACCAAACAGGCCCAGGGATATACCCCCTGAGGAAATATTTTTCTGTTTATATTTTCAGAAACGCAAGGCTTGAAAATGCAAGATATATTCTCCAAAAATATAGAGCCGCTTTACGGAGCCCTTGCCATAACCTTGATGGTCTTGATTGTTCTTTTCTGCTGTTTTTGCCTTCGCTGTCACAAGCCAGGTCAGGAATGCACTTGGTAAGGTCATACATGGTAAGGATGTTATCTTTAAGAGCGATCTGGCTTGGTTGCCTACTGTTTTTTAGCCTTAAAGCAGGTAAGACTCCCTCAAATCACATCCCTATCCCCCCAAAATGGGTAGTTATTAATCTTTCAAACGGAGAGGTTGCCGCTTCCAATTCCTCCACAAATTATCCCTTTGGAAAATGGTTCCCGGATCTGTTTGTAGACTTATGTGATATAGTAGACAGATGGACTAATCCATCCGAATGGGGATGTAACTCCCCCTGGGGCATGGCAGAGACCAGAAAGACACAGTTCTATGCTTGCCCAAAGCGCACTGGCTCCAGATATAAAGCTGAAACATGTGGAGGAGCCTCGGAGGCTTATTGCAGAGACTGGAGCTGTGCTAGTACAGGTGACATGGGTTCCTGGAAGCCCCCCGTAAAGGATGATTATATCACTGTCAGTCCCCATGATCGCAGTGATCCAGGCACGTCCCGCTGTGAAAGAAATCAACCTTGCAGCGCTTGCTATGATTCCCGCTATTATCCCCAGCGAAAATATGCAAGGCCAGGGGGACGATGTAACATACTCAAAATTTCCTTTACTGAATTGGGCAAACTACGGGGCACGATCTGGACAGGGGGAAGAACTTGGGGAATCGGCCTTCATGTAAAAGGTACAGATCCAGCTGCCACTTTCATGATTCAGCTCCAAAAAAATGGCACCCCCTTCCTCACCTGTGGGTCCCAATCCTGTCCTTCCAGATCAAGAAAAGAGCTATGCAGGAGCCCCAAAACCGCGCCCTGCCACTCCGACACCTCGATCGATGGTTGCTACAAAACCTCGGTCCCCTCCCTTGCCCGGTCAGGATGTAAATTCTTTAGCTCCCCCGCCTGATTTAATCCCCAAAACAGCGGATAGATTGTTCAATCTTATTCAAGGAGCCTATTCTGCAATCAATATGTCCAATCCCAACCTTACAGAAGCTTGTTGGCTATGTCTATCAGCAAAACCCCCCTATTATGAAGGAGTAGCTACTACTGTCACCAAGGTGACCATACATGCTTCACCCCCTCCCCAATGCCGAGAAAATCCACACCAACTCACCTTATCTGCAGTCTCGGGATCAGGATATTGCTTGAGTCAGGTTCCCTCATATTTTTCCCAATATTGTTATGAGACAGTTTTCCCCTCTAAAAGTAACACTTATCTTGTGCCCCCTAATGGAACTTATTGGGCCTGTAACACTGGCCTAACATCATGTATATTTGCTAACAGTTTTACCCCTGAGGAATTTTGCATCTTAGTACAACTTTGGCCCCGTATTAGCTATTATTCAGAAGGCATTTTTTTGGCACAAATGTCACAAAGAATAAAAAGAGAACCCGTGACTATGACCCTTGCCTTACTATTGGGGGTCGGCGGCATTGCTGCCGGAATTGGGACTGGAACAACTGCCTTATTGCAAAATAATCAATTATGGGAATTACAAAAAGCCATGACAACGGATCTCGAGGCCATCGAGAAATCCATTACTGCCTTAGAGAAGTCTTTAACTTTGCTCTCTGAGGTAGTCCTACAGAATAGACGTGGATTAGATCTCCTATTTTTAAAGGAGGGAGGCCTTTGTGCTGCCCTACGGGAAGAATGTTGTTTTTATGCCGACCATACAGGCGTTGTCGGGGAATCTATGGAGATCTTGAGAGACAGGCTGGATAAACGTAAAAGGGACTTTGATAAAGAGGAATCACGGTTCTCTACCTGGCTGCAAGGATCCCCTTGGCTATCCACCTTACTCCCCACTGTTATAGCCCCTTTGGTAGTGTTTCTTATTCTCCTTTCCTTTGGGCCATGGGCTTTTAACCGTTTAACACGTTTTATTAAGTCTCAAATAGATTCTGCATTAAAACCTGCTGAGGTTCATTATCATCGCTTAGCTGTCAATGAAAAAGCTGCCAATGAAGAAGCTGCCAATGAAGAAGCTGCCAATGAAGAAGTTGCAGTGATCGAGCTACAGAAGACTTCCCTTCCCTCCCCTCAACCCTTTTCCCACTCCCCACTTAGATTTCATACCCCAAGTCCAGGCCCAGGATGGAAATTCTGGACAAAGATTTAAAATTTGGCCTTATTTAGATCTGTCCCCATGGTGCTGTAACTCTAAATGTCCCATGAGGAAGAAGACTGGAAAGTCAGTGACGGAAGAGTTGTTTAAGCCTAGGCCCACCTAAGACAGGGCATTCTTAATGGGGAGGATGTCCCAAAGACGGGTAAAGGTCTAGCATCAGTCTTCTAACAGGCTCAGTCTCTCTCATGGCTCTGACCTTGACACCAACTATAGAGTTGCAGAACACCCACCGCCGAGGCCTTGCACGCTGAGGGCTAGTTCCCATTGCACCAGCTTAGGCTCGGATCAATTTTGTGTCTGCTTCAGCTACAGAGTCTTTGGTCTTGAAATTATCAGAGTAGCACCCAGATCCTAAATTCTAATTGGCTCATTTATTTATATAGAGAGGGGGAGATGTTGGGGACCAACAAGCCCCCGACCAAATATACTGGTCAATCTTCCTCATTCTCTCTGCAAGGACAGCTTGCTGCAAGAGCAGCCCGCTGCTGAAAGCACATTCAGTTGTGACACAGTTTTTTGAATGGCTTAGCCGCAAGATGGTTCAGAAAGATACAAAACAATTACTTCCCCTTTGGCCAAGGGCGCAATAGTTCCATTCCCCTCTAACCTTACCCCTCCCTGCCAGAACCATTCTATAAGAATAAACCCCCTACTTGCAATAAACGGAACCTAGACACATCTCAGACTGACTCTGTCATTCTTTATACGCGCTTGGTTCTCTTTCTCTTTCCCCCCATTCCTACCCAGGTGATCCTGAACTCGAGGCCCACGAATTACGTGGCCTGCTGGACAGGTCAGACAAGGATGTCCACTCTCTCCATACCTCTTCAATATAGTGCTTGAAGTTCTAGCAATAGCAATAAGACAACATAAGGAGATCAAGGGGATTTGTATTGGAAAGGAAGAAGTTAAGCTTTCATTATTTGCAGATGATAGGATAGTGTACATAAGTGACCCCAAAAATTCTACCAAAGAACTCCTACAGCTGATAAACACCTTTAGTGATGTGACAGGATACAAGATCAACTCCAAAAAATCAGTTGCCTTCCTTTACACTAAGGATAAGGAAGCAGAGAGGGAAATCAGAGAAGCATCACCTTTCACGATAGCCACAAATAGCATAAACTATCTTGGGGTAACCCTGACCATGGAAGTGAAAGACCTATTTGACAAGAACTTTAAGTCTTTGAAGAAAGAAATTGAAGAAGACACCAGAAAATGGAAGGACCTCCCTTGCTCTTGGATTGGGAGGATCAACATAGTAAAAATGGCAATTCTACAAAAAGCAATCTATAGATTCAATGCAATCCCCATCAAGATCCCATCAAAATTCTTCACAGATCTGGAGAAGACAATAATCAACTTTATATGGAAGAACAAAAAACCCAGGATAGCCAGAAAAATCTTATACAATAAAGGATTGTCTGGAGGCATTACCATCCCTGACTTCAACCTCTATTATAGAGCTACAGTATTGAAAACAGCCTGGTATTGGCATAAAAACAGAGAAGTCGAACAATGGAATCAAATAGAAGACCCTGACTTTAACCCACAAACCTATGAGCACCTGATTTTCGATAAAGGAGCTAAAAGTATATAATGGAAAAAACACAGCATTTTCGACAAATTGTGCTGGCAAAACTGGATGTAAATCTGTAAAAGAATGAAAATAGATCCATATCTATCACCATGCACAAAAATCAAGTCCAAATGGATTAAAGACCTCAATATCAGTCCTAACACACTGAACCTGATAGAAGAGGAAATGGGAAGTACTCTACAGCACATGGGCACAGGAGACCACTTCCTATGTATAACCCAGCAGCTCAGACACTAAGGGCATCATTGAATAAATGGGACCTCCTGAGGCTGAGAAGCTTCTGTAAAGCAAAGGACACTGTCACTAAGACAAAAAGGCAACCCACTTACTGGGAGAAGATTTTCACCAACCCCGCAACTGACAAAGGTCTGATCTCCAAAATATATAAAGAAATCAAGAAACTAGACCGTAAAAGGCTAATTAATCCAATTATAAAATGGGGCACTGAGCTGAACAGAGAATTCTCAACAGAAGAACTTCAAGTGGCCAAAAGACACTTAAGGTCATGCTCTACTTCCCTAGCGATCAGGGAAATGCAAATCAAGACAACTTTAAGATACCATCTTACACCTGTCAGAATGGCTAAAATCAAAAACACCAATGATAGCCTTTGCTGGAGAGGTTGTGGAGAAAGGGGTACACTCACCCATTGCTGGTGGGAATGCAAACTTGTGCAACCACTCTGGAAAGCAGTGTGGCGATTTCTCAGGAAATTCGGAATCAACCTACCCTTGGATCCAGCAATACCACTCTTGGGAATATACCCAAGAGAGGCCCTATCATACAATAAAAGTATATGCTCAACTATGTTCATGGCAGCATTGTTTGTAATAGCCAGAACCTGGAAACAACCTAGATGTCCTTCAACGGAAGAATGGATGAAGAAAGTATGGAATACATACATATTAGAGTATTACTCAGCAGTAAAAAACAAGGACTTCTTGAATTTTGCATACAAATGGATGGAAATAGAAAACACTATCCTGAGTGAGGTAAGCCAGACCCAAAAAGAGGAACATGGGATGTACTCACTCATATTTGGTTTCTAGCCATAAATAAAGGACATTGAAAAGCAATCGGGGTTCCCTGTCCTGTGGGAAGTCCAAGGAACCCCCACCCTGATTGCTTTTCGGGCTGGGGGGAGACTTAATTGGGGGAGGGGGAGGGAAATGGGAGGCGGTGGCGGGGAAGAGACAGAAATCTTTAATAAATAAATAAATTAATAAAAAAAATTAAAAAAAGGAAGCACCATCAAAAGAAAAAAAAAGGACATTGAGCTTATAATGCATGTTCCTAGAGAAGCTAAATAAGAAGGTGAACCCGAAGACAAACACATAGGCATCCTCATGATTATTAACCTTCATCAGGCGATGAAAGGAGACAGAGACAGAGGAGCACGAGACAGAAATCTCAAGGTCCAAATCAGGAGCAGAAGGAGACGAAGCACGAGCAAGGAACTCAGGACCGCGAGGGGTGCACCCACACACTGAGACAATGGGGATGTTCTATCGGGAACTCACCAAGCCCAGCTGGCCTGCGTCTGAAAAACCATGGGATAAATCTGGACTAGATGAACATAGAGGACAATGAGGAATACTGAAAACTCAAGAACAATCACAGTGGGTTTTTGATCCTACTGCACATACTGGCTTTGGGGGAGCCTAGGCAGTTTGGATGCTCACCTTAGGAGACCTGGATAGAGGTGGGCGTTCCTTGGGCTTCCCACAGGTCAGGGAACCCTGATTGCTCTTCGAGCAGATGAGGGAGGGTGACTTGATCGGGGGAGGGAAATGGGAGGCGGTTGCAGGGAGGAGGCAGAAATCCTTAATAAATAAATAAATTTAAAAAAAATTAAGGAAGCCATTTTAGGGTTGGCAAGAGACTTGAATCTGGAGGGGTTCCCAGGTGTCCAAGGAAATGTCCCCAGCTTGTTCCTTGGGCAGCTGAGGAGAGGGTGCCTGAACTGGTCTTATCCTATAGCCACACTGATGAGTATCTTGCATATCACCATAGAACCTTCATCTAGCGATGGATGGAGATAGAGACAGAGACCCACATTGGAGCACTGGACTGAGCTCCCAAGGTCTAAATGAGAAGCAGAAGGAGGGAGAACATGAGCAAGGAAGTCAGGACTGTGAGGGGTGTGTCCACCCACTGAGACGGTGGGACAGATCTAATGGGAGATCACCAAGGCAGGTTGGACTAGAACTGATGGAACATATGATCAAACCGGACTCTCTGAATGTGGCTGACAGTGGAGGCTGACTAAAAGCCAAGGACAATGACACTGGGTTTTGATTTTACTGCATGGACGGACTTTGGGGGAGCCTAGTCTGTTTGGATGTTCACCTTCCTGGACATTGTGTGAGCGGATAGGACCTTGGACTTCCCATAGGGTAGGGAACCCTGACTGCTCTTAGGACTGGAGAGGGAGGGGAGGAGGTGGAAATTTTCAATAAAAAAATAATAAAAAAAACCTGGAAAAAAAAGAATTTGAGAGACAGCAAGGAGGGTGCATGGAAATGATTAGTGGAGGGGAAAAGAAATATGAAAATGTTGAAATTGTATTATAATTTTAAATATAAAAATTAACTAATAAAATTAATTCTCTGAGACAATAAAAAGATCATGAAAATAGAGGGAAAGTGCAAACAAAGGAATTTGAGAAATGGACTGCTAATGTTTACTTCTGCTGTCTTTGCACAAGAGATATTTCAAAGATGCCCTATAGTGTTGTGTGGGAAAACAGAGAATTGAATATTTCCTAAATTTCAATGCACAAATAAATCAACTGAAGACATTACAAAAAATAAAAATAAGATCTTTCCAAGGTGAAAATGAGGTCAACCCTTCCTTCCTTGTATCCCTATTGGTAGATGGGTCCTATGCCAGGGCATTTATGTGATATGAACTTAACCACAAGTCTTAGCAGATGCAGAACACAGCAGAACCACAACCAAACAACAAAACATGGAAGCTGACAGCAGAAGTGCTCCCCAGAGGACCTGCTGGTGTTGTCTCAGCAGAAAAACCACATGATGTAGGAAAGACAACTAAGGTTGCCCTTGTGAGGTGTGCTTGTCGTGTGCCATTCTCGAGGCAATCAATCTATAAGTCAACGCTTGCCCGGTGATGAGCATCGATGAGGTTTAGCGCTTTCTTTCAATGTCTGTCAGATCCTTGCTTGCTCCAAGTGTGTCTTTAGGAAGACCCCCAGAGCATGAACCAGAAACACAGTTCTCTTTGGAGGGAACAGGTGAAGGAGGAGGCAGAGCACACACAGTGTTCTCAGAAGGACTTTGGAAGGTTGGGGAATGACAACAGAGAGCAGAAGAGGAGGGCAGAGACCCATGTCCTGAACTCCACAGTTGTGAGACACTTTCCTGGCATTCCTAATTCCTCTTCTCAGAGAGCCCAGCCCTTCCAAAGGGCAGTTTCCTGCAAAAGGAGTTAGTTAGGCAAACCCACAATCCCAAGCCCTACCCCCATTCCCAGGTTATACCACCCTCTTGCACAAGAGAGGTGCACACATCTGCATCAGGGGTAGCTGTGAGTATAAAAAGGAAGGGGAAGCTAGTTTGGGTAGGAGGTACATAGAAGGTATCAGTTGCTACAGGCTTTTAAGGGAGTCTAACCAGGATAAGATGCCTAAGAAAGGGCAGTTTCCCTTTTCATGGGAACTGAATGGAGCCGGCCAGCTGTGACATCATGGACAACCACATTCTCTCTATATCACGGAGACATGAGGCACAGCCATCACATGCCCCATCTCCCCAGGAAACAAGGACGATACCAGCAAGCAGAAGGACAGTATCAGGACTGCTATTTCTGGATTCACTACGGATCCATTTTCCCAAAGAAAGTACTTTCCCTTTGCCCAGAGCTAGCCATGAATTCTCGTTAGTTGCTTAGGCTTCAGGCTGTGTCAGACTCTCTGAAAACAGACAATCCTGATATGTAGATAGAATCTTGACATTGGTGTCTGCTTTCCCAGTAGGCCCTTAGAAAGGACACTCAGTGATCCTCTAACATGGGGGCTTTGCTTGACAGCTGACCATTGCCACTATGGAGGACCAGACAGTAGAAGGTAGATGTATCAGGCGATTCTTCTTGTAAAGCTCCTTCCAGTTAAGCCTATAGTGTACCATGGCCTATGTGTGGGTCCCCCTGACCTCTGAAGTCCCAGAGGCTCTCCTCAGGGACCTCCCTGCCAAGCAGACCTTTCCTGCCCTTCCTGTGTCCCTCTTCACACTGCTGTGTGTATTCTTCTACAGGAGTTCCTTTGGTTTTCTGAAAGCCAGAAGGTGCCAGAAGGCTTCACTCTGTTACCCCTCTTGCCCTTCCCAATCCACGTTTCTTCCTTCACTCTGTCTCACCCACAGGGATCCTCTCTCACACTTTGGCTCCCCTTCACTTCTCCCTAGGCAGTCCCCCCCTCCACAGCCCAACTCCATTTCCTTCTCCTCCTCCCCCCTCCCCAGCCAGATCTGCTAAGTCCCATTTCATTTTTAGATGACACTAGCTCCCTTCTCTCACAGGCTGAATTGACGGCTGTTTCCTCCTTCCCTGCTCCACCCAGCAATCACACCCAGTGTTTTCCACAAGGCAAGGTGCTTACAGACAGCATGCTATACCCACAGAAATGTGTATTCATCAGGGCAAACATATGCCCATGGTGAGCTCCCAACACACTTAAAAGCAACAGGCACTGAACGTCTAGAAATGACAACTTTATTTCAACAGTTGTGGCATAACTTTGCCAATTAGACATATTTCACTAAGTCATAGACATGGATATGAACATCATCCTCAAATTTCATCAAGTACACTGATGGTTTGGCTTCTACTTCGCCAATCACTTTGCCGGTCCTTTTAGAACCGTCGTCTTGGGTATATTCCACAATCTTGCCTATCAGACCATCCTTAAATTTCAGTCTTAAATCTGGTCTAGGATTCTCAGTGTACTCTGGCAGGATACGAAGGTTGCCCTCTTTATAATCATCCAGAAGCTGGTACATGTATAAGGTGGGATCATTTGCATAGGTAATGTAAAACCAGGCATTAAGTATAGGAGCTTGGGCCAGAACCATCCCCCTCCAAATATCTTTTACACCATGCTCACCCTCAAATAAGTGCTCCACCGCTTTGCCAATTATGGTATCTGCAAAGTTAGGATCAGGGAGTGGGGATGGTTTGACTGTATCAGAGAGCACTTTAAGGGACAACACTCTTTCATCTTGGTGAAGTTCCAACCCATAGACGCAATCAATTCCATCATATTTCACAAGATAGAGAGGGGGATTAAGAGGAACCTGATCGAGAATCGTTCCTCTCCAATGGGTGATGGGCCCATGCCCTTCTTTCCACTTGTGAGAGATTCTGTGGCCCACGATGTTCCTTTGGGCCTGGGATGAAGATCTGTTCCTCTGCCTCTTCTGTGGAGGTGTTTTCTTGGTCAAATCTTCAGTCTCGGTCTTGGCGATCTTGTCACAGAACTCCTGTCCAGCAGCTGCATCTGCGGGTTCCCCTTGGGCCTCAGTGGTGCAGAAATACTGGGTGCTGGTGCCTGGGTCCATGGCTGTGTTGGGGAAACGGGAAGAGATAAAGGGTCAACTTACTCATGGCCCCGCCCCGTTAGATGCCTCCACTCCGGGGATCTGTTCTCTAACCGTCTCCCACCATCACCCCCAGGAACCTGACGGCAAAGCTGGACACCTGGCTGGGTGCCTGTTGATGTGCTGTGCTCTCCTGTGTTCCCTGGTTCTGTCGTGTAGGGCTGGAGACTTTCAGCGGGGCAGCGGATATGGAACAGGATTCGGACCTCTGAGATGCCGAAAATGGCGACGCCTAAGCCCAACCGTCACTGCCGCGCGTTCTGTGCCCCGAGCCATGTGCCCTTTGCCCCGTGCCCCCCGCTCACCGCGCCCTGTGCCTTTTGTGGCCCTTTGGATGCAGAGTGGAGAAGAGGGGCAAAGCTCCTCTCCTTCCTCCAACTTGCCCTTCACGTCAGGGTGCTGAGCATGCAGCCTGAGGCTCACAGCTCTTGCAGACTACAAAGGCTGCTCCCCTGTACCCATCTCTGGGCTTCTCTGAGCTGGTTTCCGAATCTGCACGGGTCTTTAATTGCCCAGTTCCTGCTGTCTGCTGCGGATGTCCTCCCTGTGCCCTCTGTGTGCCCAAGAATTGCTACTCTGTTTCCCCTGCCCGCTCTGTGTGCCCCCCTCCCCCGCTCAGGCCTGGCGCCCACCTAGAAGCTCGCCTAGCCATAGGCGTCCTGTTGTGGGGTCCAGGGCTCCGTATGCCCGTATTGGACACATTGCTGCTGCCTCTGGTTTAAAGCCCGCAGCAAAGGCACCAGCCTTGGCGATGCTCCCAGAAGGCCAAAGGGATGATCCACCTGCCCTCCAGGGCTGCCCCAAAGGGTGGCAGGACAGGTGACTGGAGCACCCGTGGTGTCCTGAGGCTGGTGGGCTCTTGGCATCTTCAGCTTTCCTCACATGGAGGCATCTGCCCTGTCACCTTGGAATTTCAGCAGCTGCTGCTCTTCTCTCATTCTGTATATTAATTTGTCTGACCCTTTTTATGCTTTCTTTTGCAGGGCTTTTTGTTGGTAGTGGTGGGATTTTTTTCTTTTTTGTTCCAAATCTCTCTCTCTCTCTCTCTCTCTCTCTCTCTCTCTCTCTCTCTCTCTCTCTCTCTCTCTCTCTCTCTCATCTGTATCTCCTCTTGCATTTCTTTTCTGTCCAGTGTTCGTTACTGTGGTTCCTTCAAAGTCCTTTCATTTTTGTTGATTTTCTCATACTCTTTAGCTCCACCTTTCTACTTTTTTGCTTCAGATACTTTTTGAAGTTCTTTAAATTATTTTTATATAGTAAGGTCCAAAATATGCTCCTTTCTCCCCTAAAAAGGCAGGGCCACTGCTTTGGTCCAAAATTGCGCCTAAATTAAGTTCAAACTGAACTCAAGATTTCTGGTAGTTAGATAAAAGTCAACATTCTTCAGGAACTAGTGAAACTGGCTTGTCAGCTAAAAGGAGTCATTTTCTTTGCCTCTGCCTGGAGGGTCAAATGGCTCCACAGTGACAGATACCTATGATTGCATTCCACAGTCCTTGCTGGCCTTCAAGCTATGTCAGTCTAGAGTCAGAGATTTGTGAAACACGTTGAAGCACCTGGCTCCTGGCCTTCCTCACTTCCACATCTATCTTAAACTGCCAGGCCTCACCAGATCCCGGGTTCCCTACCCTCAGCTACTCATCTTCCTGGTCCATGCCCTGCTTTCCTAGCCTTGGCTATGTCTGGTCTCTTTCCTTTTTGCACTGCTCTGGATTCTTCCAGATGCCTCTGGATGCTCTCTTACCTACCATCGAAAATTTCCCTCCTACAAAGGAGCAGGCAACTCAGTAGTTTCTTAATTGTGCCCCTCACTGACACTGTCAAATTCACATGCAAACACAAAACTCACTAAGTTTGGTCATAAATAATACATCATATTATATACACTATGTTCACATTTATAAATATTCATTTATTAGTATTCACTACAAATGAGTTTTGCTTATGATGATGTGGATATCCAGTGCCACATAAACCCAGTGTGCGACTCAGTTCAATTACATTAGGCACAGGCTTAATTTCTTAGTATAACATACTGACAAACACACCTCTTGTGTGTTTAGTTTTTTTCTTTTTCCTTCCTTCCTTTTGCTTTTGTTTGTTAAGACAGGGTTTCTCTGTGTAACAGTCCTAGGTGTCCTGGAACTTGCTCTATAGACCAGGCTGGCCTCGAACTCAGAGAGATCTGCCTGTGTCTGCCTCCCCAGTGCAGGTATTTAAGGCACTTGCCACAACCACCAGGCTTCTTGTGTTTCTTTAAAATAGTATATATGTGTACATTAGATCTAAAAACCATTTTTAAAGAAATACAGGCTTGTTTTACCTCTAAATTATTGTCATTGTGATTTCAACTTGTAAACTACTTGGGTTAGGTGCTCAAACATGCTATGGGTATGATTCATTTATCTGTACTTTCAGTTTATGTATATTTTGTGGTACATAGCCTGTAATCTGGAAATAATATTAGATGTTGTATGAGGATTTAAGTAAAATCAAATAAAGTAGGTTTTCTTTTTCAATAAATGGAGTATTTTTGGACGACCTGGCAAATGGAGTGAATATTAATCTAGGAACTCAGTGTTAAGGACTGAATTATGTCTCCATCAACTTATATTTTGATATCTCAGCACTTATCACGTAATAATGTGACTTTTATGGAGATCGGGCCTTTGTAGAGGTAATGAAGGCAAATTCAATCATGTATATCTGTTATAATCCAATATAATTATAGTTCTTATAAGAAATTAGAATACAGAGACACTCAGATAAATAAGGTCATCTGAAGTTGGAAGGGGAGACCAACATGCAGAAGCTGAGAGAAATGCCCTGAATACAGATAAACCCTTTATTTAAACTTAGGAAGTTCACAATTTTGAGAAAATAAGTATTGTTGGTTAAGCCACTGAGTCTGTGCTACTTTGTCAAAAGTGCCCTGCATGGAGATACCCTGTTATGCCACCAACAGCCAAATTTTCCTGTCTTCTATTTTATGTTCTCACTGTCACCCTAAGATCTTAGAACTTTTCTCAAGTTTAGCAAATAAATGCTTTCTCATTCACAAACACTGGGACAAATGTGCTGTAGGAGGTGCTTCTCTATTTGTGTTGCTTTCATTGGTTGAAAGGAGAGCTGCTTTGGCCTTTGGATAGGGCAGCCCTTTGGTGGGTAGAATAGACAGAACAGAGTTCCGGGAGGAAGAAGGCAGGCAGAGAGAGCCACCCGCCATAAAGCCACCAGGTCAGACATGGTGAATATCTCCAGGTAAGCCACAGTCACATGGTGATACACAGATTTAATAGAAATGGGTTAATCTATCTGTGAGAGTTAGCCAATAAGAGTATAGAGTTAATGGGCCTGCCAGTATTTCAATGAATACAGTTTCTGTGTAATTATTTAGGGGATAAGATTGCTGGGCAGCAGGACCCAGCCCACCACTCATCTTACTATAGACAAAGAGTTATTTCATTGTAAAATCATATCGAAAATTTTCTTTCCAAATTATTTTGTGTTACCAAAGGTCATTTGCCTCCCTTTGTAATATAGTCCCCTCAAATGTGGTTCCCAGTTATTTTATATCCATTTTATATTCTAATTTCAGAACTAAGTACATTCAGCTAATAATGTAGATTCATTTAGCTAATATGTTTATCATAATGTCACCCCACACAAATTGTCGGGGTATTATACAACAAAGAAGGATTGATACATTCATTCAGAAGCTATTAAGTTCACCGACAATATTCATAGCATCTGAATAATTATTTTGAAAGATAATTGAAAAATTTCCAATTTTTCTTGCAAAATTTGTTTTTCTGGCACCTTTTCTACCTATTTGAAACCTATTGATGCCTCATTTTCCAGCTATTATTGTACTTATAACATTTATGGTGATGTGTCCTTTAGGGATTTCACTTCTGAAAGTCTTCAAAGAATTGGATCCACTCCATTTATGATTATTCTTATACATTCATAGTTTTGAGTTGTGAAACCTCATGAAGGTAACTACTCGACAGAGACTATCATACTAAATGTTCAGGGCATCAAAATTCACATTGGCTTTAGAAGCTCATTCCGATCTCCTGTGTGGGAAAAAGCTTCTGAATTCTTGCTGAGGGTTATTAGTACAAAGGTATTCTGGAATAACTGATGAGTAGTAGCTTATATGCCTTTTTTGCCAATTACATAAAACCTTTGATTTTAAGTTATAAAGTATTTCTTCTATTACCATCCCAGCTAGAAAACTATTGTTTTCCCAATGATGGTCTCTTAGAAACTAACCACAAAAGGTCCAATTTCCCAAATTCTTTTATTTTATCCCACCTTTTACTTTCACCAAACCATATATGTTTTAAGGTCAATCAGATTATCCTTACATTCACTTTTCTTGCCCTTTTTATCCCTTTCTCAAACTAACTGGCATTATCTTGCCATCACTGTTCTTTGGTTCTCACTGTCCATAATTATATGCTTCTTGTCTTTCTTTGAAACAGTTATTGTACTTCTGCCAGGCCAGAATCCTCAGAATTCTATAATAGTTCCCTCATTTACTTTTTTTAAAATTGGTCATATATCTGTTGATAGATTTTTAGGTACAGTCTACAGACTAAGCATATATGATGGAATTGTGTGGATCTGTAATCCAAACTTATTTGGAAATAAAAACAGAAAGTGTAATATTGAGGACCCAGGCTCCTACAGTTCTGTGATCCATAGCCCTAGCACAATTGCTGAGCACCCTGACTCAGAGCCCAGAGCCAGTGAAAGGAATACACCCAGGATCTGGAACCTGAACCCTGAACCCAGAGTCACAGAAGAAGACCCCGTACCTGAAACCAAAGCCAAAGAAACACATTTGCCCCTAGATTCAGGGCCAGTTAAAGAAATCTGCTCTGACCCTAAAATTGGAGCCGAAAAGCTAAAACACATCAGAAAAGGAAGCACAGTTTGGTCCTGAAATCAGAGCCATCTCTGCCCCTGACAAGAAACCAACCAATCCCTGGTCAGGAAAAAAGACCAATCTCTGAGTAGGGAAGTAGTAACTTCTAGTCTAGTAACATGACTCCCCATTGACGTTAGCCTAGGTAAGTAGTAGCCCTTAACCTAGAGATGTACCATGAACTTTTTGAACCTTAGCCCAGAGGGGGCAGCCCACCGAAACCTGTAGACTTAGAAATTCCCCTCACCCCATGGGTGGAGGCAGCCAATTCCAAGCCTGTAGACTTGGAATTCCCCAAGCTTTCCCTTCTATAATAAAACCGCTACCCCATGCCACTTGGGGTCTCTCCTGCTCTGCTACTGTTGCTGCTATTACTGCTGCTGCTAACACTTCAGACGAACAGAGGGCCCTGAGTTAACTCACGATAATGATCCTTTGCTTTTGCATTGAATTTGGTCTCATGGTGGTATTTTGAAGTTCTGGGCTTTGGGTGTAACAGTATAAACTTAATCTGAACCAAAATCCACCTGTGGTTTTTGGTTACTTGTCTAGCCTTTCCATTCTAAAGCACATTATTAGGAGACACATTTAAGCTGTTTGAAGAATGAGGGAAAGGGAATATTACTGTAAGAATCGCTGGCATTGCCCCATTACATCATACCAAGCCTGTTACATTAGTTCGTTTATTGTACTTTAAAAAAGGACCCATGATCACCATCCTTGGTTCCTGGTGATCTGCCTCAAGAATGATTTGTGCTGTCATCACTGGCCTAGATGCTGCCAGCCCAGAAGCCCAATGACAGAAATTGTAGCTAGCTGATAAACTGGTAATGTGTTTGTGGAACTTCTGTTAGTTCTGGTTTTGTGTTTGTATGGTTTTTGAAGACTGGGTTTCTTTGCAGCTTTGGAGCCTGTCCTGGAACTCACTCTGGTGACCAGACTGACCTTGAACTCACAGAGACCCACCTGCCTCTGCCTCCTGAGTACTGGGATTAAAGGAGTGTACTACTACAACTCATATTGTGGAAGCTCTTACTGGTGTGTATAGCTCCATACAAGGTTACTTCTTTCCATGAGGCTATGTGACAGTCTGTATTAATCAATGTTCTATTACTGAGAAGAGACATGATGACCATGACAACTTTTATTTTTCTTACAAAAGGAAGCATTTAATTGGGGCTTGCTTGCAGTTTCAGAGGATAGTCCATTATCATCATGGCTGGAAGCATGGCAGCATGCAAGCAGACATGGTGCTGGAGAAAGAGCTGAGAGTTCTACATCAGGATTTGCGGACAGCAGGAAAAGAGAGACACTGGGCTTGGCTTGGGTTTTGGAAACCGCAACGTCCACTCCAGTGACGCACTTCTTCCAAGATTATGCTGTTGAAGGGTGATGACACGGGTCAAAGAATCCAAGGCTAACTTTAAAATAATTGAATTATATATTTTTATTAGAAGGGGCAAAATCATGAAACATGTCATATTTGCATACATGGATTTGTGTGTCTTTTTTAAAAATTGTTTTCATTGACCTCTATATTTTTCTCCCCTCCCCTCCCCATCTCTCCTCTCCTCTCCCAAGGTCCCCAAGCTCCCAATTTACTCAGGAGATCTTGGACCATGACATCTCTTATAAAAGAAAGTATTTAATTGGGTCTCAGTTACAGTTTCAGATTCAGTCCATTATCCTCATGATAGGGATCATTTTGGCGTGCAGGCATATATGGTAGCTGAGAGTTCTACATCTGGATGTGAAAGAATCAGGAAGAGAAGGAGTCACTGGACCTGGCTCGTGTTTCTGAAGCCCCAAATGCCACTTCCAGTGACACATTTCCTACAAAAAAGGCCACACCTACCCAATAATACCACACCGACTCTAACAAGACTACATCCCCTAATGTGCTCAAATAGTGCCAGTCCCTAAGCACTCAAATCTATGAGCCTGTTGGGAGTATAGGGCCGACAGCTCTACTCTTCCTCTTGGTGTTCATCTTGAGGACAGTTTCTGGCCAGATATCCTGTTTGTTCCTGTGCTCCATCTGCCCCCTTGTTGGTTAGCTATAGGGCCATTAGTTATTCCATTTGGGCTTGGTAATTTCCACCTGGGTAGCCAAGACTGCTGGGGGTGTGCCACGTTTGAGACATGGAGGCTTCTTTTCAGGTGGAAGAACAGCAACCTTTATTTTGTTCATCAACCTTTTATACCTCTATTCCTTCTGTGGAGACCCAGCGACCAGAAAGAACACAAACATCCTTGTAAATTACAGACCACAAGGAAGCTGTCAGTCAGGGGGAGTGAGGGCAGCTGGATCACAACACAAATGAAGACAAAATATATGAAAATCTATGCCGTTACTAAATAAGGTACTCTGCAAAGGTACTCAGCAGTTAATGTACACTCTGTTGGTGAAGGTGGCCCCATCAAAAGCTGCAATGCTGAAAAGTGTCATTTATCTGAAAAGGGTAACTCTGTAAATAGAGGATCCTCTCCTGTGAAATGTGACCTTAGAGCAAGGTTTCCCTTCAGGAAAAGGTACACTGCAGAGGAGGGCTACTCATGTGAGAGGGCTAACTTGGCAGGGAAAAGACCCTCTGCAAGTGAAGATCACGCTGCAGGGAGAGGTCACCCCATCCAAACCCACCCTGCAGAGGAGGGTCATTCATCTGAAAAGCATAACTCTGAAAAGAGAAGGCTCTCTCCTGGGAACAATTGCCACATAAGGAGGTGACACCTCAGAAAAAGTTACCCTGCAGAGGAGGGTTGCTCATTCAAGGGGGGTAACTCTGAAAACAGAGGACCCTTTCCAAGGAAAGATCACCCCACAGAGAGACGTCAGCCTAGGAAGAAAAGCTGCCCAGTAGAGGAGGGTCACTCAGTTGAAAGGCAAAACTTGGCTGCAGGAGGACACACTACACGCGTTGTTGTTTTAAGAAATAATGTTTCTCAAGAATTGGGATAAATCAATTTTATGCACTGTTCTGCTATTCCATATTTTATTAATTTTCACTCAAATCTCCATTATATTATAATTTTTGTTTGTTTTATGTTTATTTATTCCTTTATACCTGTGTCTTGAGACAAAAACTCAGGTTACTTAGCTGATATATTTCTTTAAAAATGTGTGTATGTGTTTGTGAGTTTGTATTTCTATGTATGAGCATGTTTATATGGATGTTTGAAGAGCCTAGAAATGATCACATCACTTGAAGAATTTCTTCTTTTACACATTGTCATACTATTTAGTTTCAGCAGATTCTAATTTTCTAAATTACATAAATTTCCTTGTTATTGATTTCTACCATCATTTATTGTAGTTAATGTATGTACTTAATTCTACACATTTCTTTTTCTTTGTCCAGTGTATGATCTAACATGGACAGTGTTCTACGTTGTCCTGAGAAGAATGTCTGTGCTGCTACTCTTCAGTGGAACGTAGTGTGGATGTATTTCTAAGATTTTTGCTTCTTAGTGTTGTTCAAATTTTTTTATCTCACTGTTAAATTCTCTCTCGTGTCCTAAATGCTAGTAAATATAGATATTGAAATTTCTAATTAGTATTTTGAATTACCTAGTGTATCTCTGTGACTTTTTTCTTCATGTATTTTTTTCTGATCTTAGGAAATTGTAATAGCATCCTAATACAGTCAACCCTTTGACCAATAGTAAGCTTACTTTAGCCTGTGAGGATTTTATTTATTATTTTATGAGATACTTAAATTCACACTCTACATTTCTTAGGCTTGCAATTTGTTTTTTCTATGGAAACACATTTTATTTTCAGTGATACAGTAGTATTTCACAGCCAAAAGATAATAGTATCTATTATCTTTCTACTACAGATGGACCAAAGGTTATTTATAATCTTCTAAACTATAAACATCCTTGTACAGATGTGCAGGCATTTTAGCATCTCAAAATATTGTATCCAAGTATATTTGCATTTTAAAATTATATATAATGGCCCAAATTATCCAAGAAAATGATTAAATGTATTTATATTCCACCAATAATGTGTAGTAAGTTGGAACACTCTAGTTAACATTGTATGGTATCAGTAAATTTTTAAGGATCTTTATTGAGCTCTACATTTTTCTCTGCTCTCATCCCTGTTAGGCTTACAATTTATATCCTGTATCTTTTCCCAATTTTTTTAAAAGAATTAGTCTATGTGTTTATTTTTTTGTGATACACAGATTAATAGATTAATTTTTCATCCTTACATTCTCAGGGTGAATGGAAATGAACTCATTGCCATGTTCAGAGTTGTACCAAATATGGAGGAAATGTAAAAATGGAGACTGAAAAGAAACCTATTCTTCCCCAGTGACAACAGGCTGGAGATGACACCCTTTTCTCTTTCACCCTCTGAGCTGCAGCACCCTTAAGGTGAGGGCTCCTCCACACCCTTGCACTCAGGATTGAAGAGTAGGGACCAAGTGATTTAGCATAGAAAGAGTCAGAGAAAGGAGGACATATTAATCAAGAGAAATGTTCAGGGCATGCCAGCTTTAGTGCTAGCACTAGAGAAGCATTACCTTGGGGATCTGTGTGTGCCTAAGGAGAACCTGGTCTTTAAAAAACGCCCCCTCCCACTCTGCACATGCAACCACTATTACATCAGATTAGTGGTCCAATCATTTGGCTATGGAGTGTAGGATAATTTGCATAGGACTACCGATTGGCCAGAGGGCATAAGCCTGCCCCCAAGATGATGTTTATGTACAGATGGTTTCCAGAGAAACCTCACTTAGTGCTGGTGGTGGGACATGCAGAGTGGAACTCCTCTAAAGTCCTTAAAAAAGAACTAATTTTGTGAACAATCAGGAGATATGATCCTGGTTGTAGAACTAATTCAGACAACAGACTTCTGGGTTGTGTTCCCAGTTCGTTTTCCTAGATAATACTAGAAAACATGCTTTTCATTAGTTTTAATTAAATGAGTTTCTGAAAGAAAGGACCTCGTGTTCACGACCAACATTTTAGTGAAGGAGATGACTTCGGGCATTGCAGAGGAGGGTTACTCATTCGAGTGGGGTAACTCTGAGGAGGGAACATCTGCTGGTGAAGATGGTTCTGCAAGAACTGACCATCCTATAAAAGCCATGCTGCTAAAAGTGTCATTCATCTGAAGAGGATCCTCTCTTGTGAAATGTCACCATACAGCAAGGCTTCATCTCAGAAATAGGTATGCTGCAGAGGAGTGCTATACAATCAAGTGCAGTAATTCTGAGGAAAGACGAACGTCTGGAGGTGAAGATCACCCTGCAAGGAGTTGTCATCCTATCACAAGTCACGCTGCAGAGGAGGGTCATTTATCTGAGTAGGGTAACTCTGCAAAGAGAGGATGCTCTTCTGTGAAATGTCACCATACTGCGAGGATTTACCTCTGAAAAGATACCCTGCAGAAGAGGGTTACTCAATTAAGAGGGATAACTTGGATGGGAGAAGGCCCTCTGCAAGTGAAGATTGCCCTTCAGGGAGAGGTTGTCCAATCAAAGGCCACTCAGAAGAGGAAGACCATTCATCTAAGAAGTGTAACTGGGCAAAGCGAGTATCCTCACCTGGGAAAGTTCACTCCATACATAGAGGTCCATCTGGGAGGAAATGACGCCCTGCAGAGGAGGGACATTCAAACATCAAAAGCTGCCATCCCTAAAAGGATCATTTATCTGAAAAGGGTAACTCTAGAAAGAGAGGATCATCACCTGTGAAATGTCACCATACAACGAGGTTTTGCTTCAGAACAAGGTACACTCCAGAGGAGGGCACTCATTTGAGAGGGGTAACTTGGCAGGGAGAAGACTCTGTGCAAGTGAAGATCACCCTGCAGGGAGAGGTCACCTCATCCAAACTCACCCTGCAGAAAAGGGTCACTCATCTGAAAGGCATATCTCTGAGAAGAGCATGCCTCTTCTGGGCTAAATCACCACACAAAGAGGCGGTACCTCAGAAAAAGGTACCCTGCCGAGAAGGGTTACTCATTCGAGAGGGGCATCTCAACAAACAGAGAACCCTTTCCTGGGAAAGATTACCCAACAGTGAGAGATCAGCCTAGGAATAAAAGCTGTCCAGCAGTGGAGGGTCGCTCAGTTGAAAGGCAAAACTTGGTTGAAGGAGGACACACTACACCTGTTGTTGTTCTCAAAAATTGTTTCTGACCATTATGGAAAAAAGATAAGTCGATTTTATATACTATTTGTATATTCTACATTTTATTAATTTCCACACAATTTCCATTATTTTATAACTTTTGTTTGTTTTATGTTTACTTATTCTTTAATTCCAATGTATTAAGACAAAAGGCCAGGTTACTGAGCTGATATCTTTCTTAAAAATGTCTTTCTGTGTGTGGGTTGGGTCTGTGTGTGTGTGTTTCTTTCTTTGTGTGAGCATGTGTATATGGAAGTTTGAAGAGCACTGAAGTGATCACATTCCTTGAAGCTTGTGGTAGATATGGTTGTGACTCCTGAATTTGGCTTGCAGGACCCAAACTGGATCCCTTAAGAGAACAGCAAGGGCTTGTAACTGCTGCACCATCTCTCCAGCTTCATTCTCTTTTTTTTCAATAGGCACTCATATTTTAAAATCATCCCTAAGCACTAATTTAGTAATGGCATAGATATTCATATATTTTGTCTTCATTTGCATTTTTCATTTCCAACATCTCTCTCTAGTAGATCTTTCCATTCTCCTGCTCAGCAGTTCAAGTGGATTGGATTGTAGGCCTTCACCACAATTGTTGTGTATTCAATATATATTATAATTTCTCTTTTTAATTTCTTCTTTAACACATTGTCATAGTATTTAGTTACGGCGGATTCTTATTTTTATATATTTCCTTGTTATCAATGTGTAGCTTCATTCCATTGTGGTTAAAATACGTACATAATTCTAAACTTTTCTTTTTCTTCTTTCCAAGGTATGATCTAACATGGAAAAAGTTCTACATTGACCTGAGAAGAATGACTGTTCTACTACTCTTGTTTGGAATGTAGTGAAGATGTATTTCTAAGACTATTTGCTTCTTAGTGTGGTTCAAGTCTTTTATCTCACTGTTATCTACACCAAGTGTCCTAACTGCTACTGAAAGTTGATACTGAAATCTCAAATTAGTATTTTGAATTGTTTATTGTCTCTCTGTGACCTTTTGATCCATGCTTTTTTTTTCTGATCTTAGGTGATTGTAATAGCTTCTTATTACAATTATATGCTTTCATTAATAGTAAGCATTCTTTAGTCTGTAATGTTTTTATTTTAACTGCACATATTTGCTACATATGGCCTTAGCTTTCCTATTTGCCCTTCTGGCCCTATGCATTCAACCCATCTCATGCTTTTTCTTACTCGAGAGAGGGTTCCAATTCCCAGGAACTGAACATCTACCTCCTGAAGAGGCCAATTCGGATGCCAAGATGCTGGGGTAATGATACTTACATCTGCACCTGTGTCCAGTAAGCCAGTAATAAAAATTCCATTTACACACACTCTTAGCTTTGGTCTTTGTTCATTTATAGATCAAATTCTGGCAACACTGATCTATTCCAGAGAGAATGTTGAGCACCAAAGACACTCCACCTATAGCCTTTCATTTTGGCAGAACTGGCCTTTGGGCAAAAAATGCCCATGCCTCAACCACTGACAGGATACAGAGTATCCGTACATGGATAAAACAGGACTGTCATATCCTTCCAAGACAGGGTAAGATAGTTTTGAAAAGTTGCTTGCCTTTGAAAATGGTATGTCAGTTATGTTAGGCCTTAGCCAAAGTTGGTTGCTTCAACGCTGCAAATGTGACCTTGGGTGATTGCCCAGGTAGCCAGTTTTCTCTGTGATTTTTTGCATGTTTTGGAAGTTGTTTGATTGCACTTCCTAATTACTCAGGTAACATTATTTCCCTTCTCAGATCTTCGATGGGGTTGAAGACTATACAAATGTAGTTACTTTCCACTCATGACTTGGCCAAGCTATTTATTATACAAGACCTAAGCTAGTTAGAATAGGATATTTGTACTTATTGCATATAATTTCATAGTATGTTTAGAACTCTCTTACTTAAACAAAAGTGGGAGGGGTGGCGGGTGCTCCTTCCGCTCCTTCAGCCAGTAGCCGCTGAGATACCAGCCCACTGGGGTGTGATCTCTCTCCCTTTAAAAAAGCAGCTACTTCCCTCTGCACTCGTTCTGGCTTGTGGCTCTGCTTCCAGCGATTAGGCTCCATTCCTGATTGTGCAGAGGGCCGTTGTCTGGGACGGTAATCTGTAAGTTTTTCCCCCTTAAAATAAATAACCTCTCTAATAATCTAGTTCCAAACTGGTGTGGGATTGTTTGTGACTTACGCCTTCAGCTTTGTTACTGATAGACCAGGTTTTTAACATCTCTGTAACAAAGGAGGAATGTAGCCCAAAATTCATAACAACTTGTTTAATTTCTTTCAGATCATTCATACGGACGGGCTGGAACCAGTCACCT
Source organism: Microtus pennsylvanicus (assembly GCF_037038515.1). NCBI lineage: Eukaryota > Metazoa > Chordata > Mammalia > Rodentia > Cricetidae > Microtus > Microtus pennsylvanicus. The sequence continues at coordinate 126,306,022 of NC_134601.1, read as the reverse complement.
TCTCTGATGTTATTACTGGAAAGGCAGGTAGAGCTTTATGGAAATTATCCCGGAGAGGTTTACTCACTGAAGGAGTCAAACTTTGCCTTTCTACCATTTGCTCCTGTTCGTCAGAATTTAGAATTTCCTCAATCTTTTTAAATCTGTTTAACATTGTCTTCTGTAAGGCCTGAATGTCCTGTCCAGAATTATGCTCCAAAGCCTTCATTGAGGATTGTAAGGTATAAAGTTTGTTCATTAGAGATAATATCTCATCCTTGGATAGAATATTCGTGGCATGAATTATGACTTCTTGAACTGACAATCTGTCAGCCAATTTGTCACATCCTTTAGACAATATCCGATTGTCACATTCAACAGTTTTAATTCTCTCAGATAATGTATCAGTTCCTACAGACAAGGACTAAAGTTAACGATCCAAATCAGTTGTTCCCTCCTCCACAGTAGTGAATCTCTCCTTAATATCAGACTGTACCTTTTCTAAATGTTGTGCAGTTGACAGAGTCATATTAGACAAAGATCTATTCTCTTCCTTGAGAACTTCAAACTCTTTTTTGAGAAGGTTGTTGTCAGTCTGAATTGTTTTTAAGCTTTCAACCTCTGCCCTAAGAATCCTGGATTTGTCTTGTAAGGACTTTATCATTTTTCTATTGTCTAACCATATTATAAAGCAAAAAACAAAAATGAGAAAAATTCCAAGCCCTATAAATATCCAACCAAGGTAAACCTCATTTGTATCCTGCAACATCTCAGCCATGGTGTAATTAAATAGGCTGTAGAAGCCTTCAATGGTGATATTGTCAGACATTTTCAATCAACTATTTATCCTTATTGATTGATTGATTGATTAAAAGAAATTTTACCTGTAATGACCGTTGCTGCCAGTAGGTGGTGGGGTGCACCTGAATTCAGGTGGCTAGGAAGTCAGAGCTGGAAAAGAATTCTGAAAAATATAAGCTCACAGTTTGCGCTCCGCCTGAGGGGATAGAGTTGTTGCAGGGTGTGCTCAGATTGAGTCTGGCACCTGTGATTGCAGTGGGACAGGAGGGGGAATTGAGCCGGGTGCATGCTGTAAAAGCTGCAGTGGGCTAGTGGGCTAGGCCTGGCGAGTATGGTGCGCAGTTGGGTCATGCAAGGGCCAAGTCCTGCTTCCTGAGCTCCTTTTGCTGACTGCCGGGAAAGATCAAGAATCGCTGCAATCTCAAGGTCCAAATCAGGAGAAGAAGGAGAGAGAGCACAAGCAAGGAGTGGTGGCGGGGAGGAGGCAGAAATCTTTAATAAATAAATAAATAAATAAATAAATATTTAAAAAAAAGAATCGCTGCAGGTGCTCAGTGACCCTGGGAACACCTTGCTGCTGCTTCTGCCACTGTAGTAGGGCAGAGTGGAACAGAAGACCAGCAGGGGAGGGAGCTGTGCTGAGAGGGTGCAATGAGCATGGAGGGGAAAGGCCTCCAGCGAGTGGGGGGAGGCCCCTCCAAGAGAGGTTGCTGACTCCAGCAGTCCGTGCAGCAACCAAAGAGCCAAAAAGCCTCATGATCGGAGCCAACCTGTTGGCGCGTGGTCTATAGAATTAACCAGACTAGCTTTAGTATAAAATATTCAGCTTTAGTAAGGGTAAGAAAACGGGGACTTACAAAGCCAGAGTTTCCTTGAAGCACAGGAAAAACAAAGAGGAAGCGGGAAGCACACCCACAAGATTTTATAAGTAAATATTAGCCCAAGGGGAACACACCCTACCAACAAGGTGATTGGCTTGGCTTCCCCTTCACCTGACCTCAAATACAGCATGCCATTTCTTGCTTAATGTCTATTATGTATATAATACCTATACAACCAATGTGCACATATCTGTTAAGCCTCTGGAAAACTCAAGAGATTATTCTTATCTGAACTATGGTCTACTGAGCAATGTGAAACTTATTTGCACTTGCAGCCGTGCAACATTTTCCTTGGAGTTCAGTTCTAGTAGCAACACTTGCTTGCTGCATGACTTTGCAAAGAATAATCACCTCCTTCATTGGCTTAAACTTATTCATCTTTCAAGCAGGTTAGATAATCTTTCAAAGTTCTCCAATTTTCTATTTTTCTTTATAACTTCAAACTAACTGAAATTATGCAAAGATAGAAATTCAAAAGACCTATGGATTTTCGTATGTTGAACCAGCCCTGCATCTCTGGGATGAAGCCTACTTGATTATAATGGATAATTTTTCTAATGTGTTCTTGGATTCGGTTTGCCAGTATTTTGTTGAGGATTTTTGCGTCGATGTTCATGAGTGAGATTGGCCTGTAATTCTCTTTCCTGGTTGAGTCTTTGTGCGGTTTTGGTATCAGAGTGACTGTAGCTTCATAAAAGGAATTTGGCAATGCCTCTTCTGGTTCTATATTGTGAAATACATTAAGGAGTATAGGTATTAGGTCTTCTTGGAAGTTCTGGTAGAATTCCGCATTGAAACGATCTGATCCCTGGCTTTTTTTGGTAGGGAAGTTTTTGATAACCGCTTCTAATTCTTCGCGACTAACAGGTCTATTTAGATTGTTCACCTGTTCCTGGTTTAACTTTGGTATATGGTATTTATCTAAAAAAGTGTCCATTTCCTTTACATTTTCCAGTTTTGTGGCATAGAGGCTTTTGTAGTAAGATCTAATGATTCTCTGAATTTCCTCTGTGTCTGTGGTTATGTCCCCCTTTTCATTTCTGATCTTATTAATTTGCAAATTCTCTCTCTGCTGGTTGATTAGTTTGGATAGGGGTTTGTCAATCTTGTTGATTTTCTCCAGGAACCAGCTTTTTGTTTCATTGATTCTTTGTATTGTTTTCTGTGTTTCTATTTTGTTGATTTCAGCCCTCAGTTTGATTATTTCCAGTCTTCTACTCCTCCTAGGTGAGTCTGCTTCTTTTTTTCTAGAACTTTCAGGTAGACTGTTAAGTCTTCAATGTGTGCTTTTTCTGTTTTCTTTAAGCGGGCACTTAGTGCTGTGAACTTTCCTCTTAGGACTGCTTTCATAGTGTCCCATAAGTTTGAGTATGTTGTTTCTTTATTTTCATTGAATTCCAGGAAGACATTAATTTCTTTCTTTATTTCTTCCTTAATCCAGGTATGGTTCAGTAGTTGACTGTTCAGTTTCCATGAATTTGTAGGCTTTCTGAGGGTAGCATTGTTGTTGAATTCTAACTTTAATCCATGGTGATCTGATAAGACACAGCTGGTTAATAATCCTATACAATAAAGGATCTTCTGGAGGCATTACCATTCCTGACTTCAAACTCGATTACAGAGCTAGAGTGATGAAAACAGTGTGGTACTGGCATAAAAACAGAGAAGTCGACCAATGGAATCATATAGAAGACCCGAATTTTAACCCACTAACCTATGATCACCTCATTTTCGATAAAGGAGCTAAAAGTATTCAATGGAAGAACGAAAGCATCTTCAACAAATGGTACTGGCACAACTGGATGTCAGCCTGTAGAAGAATGAAAATAGACCCATATATATCACCATGCACAAAACTCAAGTCCAAATGGATTAAAGACCTCAATATCAGTCCGAACACGCTGAATCTGACAGAAGAGAGAGTGGGAAGTACCCTACAACAGATGGGCACAGGAGATCGCTTCCTATGTATAACCCCAGCAGCACAGACATTAAGGGCAACATTGAATAAATGGGACCTACTAAAACTGGGAAGCTTCTGTAAAGCAAAGGACACTGTCACCAAGACAAAAAGGCAACCTTCTGACTGGGAGAACATCTTCACCAGCCCCGCAACAGACCAAGGTCTGATCTCCAAAATATATAGAGAACTCAAGAAACTAGACATTAAAAGGCTAATTAATCCAATTAAAAAAATGGGGCACTGAACTGAACAGAGAATTCTCAACAGAAGATGTTCAAATGGCCAAAAGACACTTAAGGTCATGCTCAACCTCCTTAGCGATCAGGGAAATGCAAATCAATACAACATTGAGATATCATCTTACACCTGTCAGAATGGCTAAAATCAAAAACTCCAATGATAGCCTTTGCTGGAGAGGCTGTGGAGGAAGGGCTACCCTCATCCATTGCTGGTGGCAATGCAATCTTGTGCAAGGACTTTAAAAATCAGTGTTTTGATTTCTCAGCAAATTCGGGATCAACCTACCCCTGGACCCAGCAACACCACTCTTGGGAATATATCCAAGAGATGCCCTATCATATGACAAGAACATTTGTTTAACTATGTTCATAGAAGTATTATTTGTAATAGCCAGAACCTGGAAACAACCTAGATGCCCTTCAATGGAAGAATAGATGAAGAAAGTGTGGAATATATACACATTAGAGTACTACACTGTGGTAAAAAAACAATGACTTCTCGAATTTTGGATGCAAATGGATGGAAATAGAAAACCCTATACTGAGTGAGGTAACCCAGACCCAAAAAGATGAACATGGGATGTACTCACTCATAATTGGTTTCTAGCCATAAATAAGGGTTACAGAGTCTACAATTGATGAACCTAAAGAAGCTAAGTTAGAAGCTGAACCCAAGGAAAATCATATAGTTATCCTTTTGGCTCTGGGAAGTAGACAAAATTGCCGGTGAGAAAATTGGGATCTTGGGGGTGGGGTTGGATGGGGGTAAGGGAAGATGGGGAGAGAAAAGGGAGAAGGGGAGGATAGGGGGAACTTGGGGAAAAAGAATGATTTGGATAAAGGAAGTTTGGATAGGGGAGCACAGAAGCACAATTCTTAGTTAAGGGAGCCACCTTAGGGTTGGCAAGAGACTTGAACCTAGAGTGGCTCCCAGGAGCCCAAGGCGATGTCCCCAGTTAGTTCCTTGGGCAGCTGAGGATAGGGAACCTGAAATGACCCTATCCTAGAGCAATACTGACGAATATCTTGCATATCACCATAGAAACTTCATCTGGCGATGGATGGAGATAGAGACAGAGACCCACACTGGAGCACTGGACTGAGCTCCCAAGGTCCCAATGAGGAGCAGAAGGAGGGAGAGCAAGTGAGCTCAGACTCCACAGCTCTCCTCTCGGGAGCAGACGCCTCAGAGAGACACCATGTTCCCCCTTCCCAGGCAGACGCAAGCAATGAAGCTCCGACCCAGGATGGACATAGGCTAGAATCTTCCCGGTAAGCGCACCTAGGGGCGCTACACAGATGATTAGAAATCGGCTAAATTAATATGTGAGAATTAGCCTAGAAGAGGCTAGATAGGAATTGGCCAAGCAGTGATTAAAAGAAGACAGTGTCCACGTAATTATTTCGGGACATAAGCTAGCCGAGCAGGCAGCCGGGGTTTTGGGAACGCAGCGCCACCGCTCTTATTACTACACAGTGATCCTTCTAAAGTATCCATCTTCCAAAATATCAACATCATCAACTCTCCCCCCCCAAATACACAAATCTATTGTGAAGGACTATATTGATCTTTGCACCAAAATTTGAGAAATTTCTACAACAGAAACATCAGCCTTAAAAACTTGGGCCTGTTTTTAGAATACTTACTACAAAATTACCAGCTAGCTTTTGTCCAATGTCAGGAGCCTTTTTCATGTAGAAGCAAAGGATACGCCAATTATTTGAAAGTCAACATTGTAATAAGAAAGAAAAAAAAAGTTTAGAGAGCCTTCCATATCTCTTTTCAATGGAAAGTCACATTGTAGATTCAACCTCTACTTCTTGAAATGTCCTAATCATTAGAAACTCTGGGTTTTCAAAGAGACCATGGGTGTCTTTATGAGGGTATGCATCTTTTGTAAGCTCTCACTATTGTGATGACAGCTCATGGAAAGATTTCAGGTCTAACACATGACCAGGGCTCGGCCATTTCTAAATTAATACCCTACACTAGTACTTAACAATTCATTCAGAAACTTAAGAAGGAAGCCATTTCCCTTCCTAAAATAAGTATTTAGGTTCTTTACTTTGGCATATGAATTTATAAAGAACAATAGATTTAGATTCAAACATCAATATTTTTCATCACATTGATCTTGCCATTACTCTTTCCTCTTCTTCATTAGTTTCTCTTTCGTGCATTTGTCTTATAGTCCATGTATAAAGAGAAAACATGTGACAGAAGAAAGATACAAATATGTAAGTGCAACATATGAGTTGTGTCATATGTAGGAAGAAAATGGGAAAAAGAATACGTGAACTGAAAATACATTAAAGAATATTGTGTTAGGAAAGTTAAAAATGTGCTTATACACCAACCATTAGTGAGTTAAGTAGTAATTTTAGGATAAACACTCCATTCCTGTTTATCCATAAGGTTGACTCCCAGTACCCATTTTTCATCCAGGAAAACCCACAGAGGCCAACATGTGGGTAAACAGAGCACAGCAATGATATTAGGCCATGTGAGTTGACACTGCTCTCAGACTTCTTGGATTGGAGTTTGGACTGGCATCTCACTTTCTTCACCCTTTGGTGGATATGGCTAGCTTGGCTTCTTTTGAGTCTTTTGTAAGAGACTACTGTCACGTTTAGGGTGAACAGTCATAGAAAAGATAGTTAATTGTTCCTGATTCAAGTTTCAGACATCTGGCTACCACACTCCATGTGACTGAAAATTATCTAGAATCAGAAAGACTATAGTTTACAGTGGTTATTACCTAGAAGATTCAGCTACGATTAATAACATTAAAAAATTAAACAATTCATTGCTGTTGCCTTTCTGCCTCCCATTGCAATTCTACTTAACCTTCCAACCTAATGTCTGTAGTTTTCTTCTGTTTCCACCATTGATTGAGTGAGTTTTGCTGTCATATTATATGATAAGTAGTGAAAAACCTTTTGTTCTATTCTTGGATACATTCATTCTTTAAGTTTGGATAATTGTATTCAAATAAATCTTATAGACTTTAATAATGCATGCCATGTATCTGCATCATCTTTCATTGATAACATGGAGTAGTAATATCTGTCCACATGTTTTGTTGTAATATTAAGAATAATAGAGATAAATTGTCTGAGCTAATACTTTCCCCAAAATATGGCATTCAGTAGATGAATAAATAAAATATGCCATATATTCACAATGTGGTATTATTTATTCATAACAAATGAAATTCTGTCTTTTTCCCACAAAACGAGCATAACTGGAGATAACCATGGTAAGTAGAATAAGATAAGCTTTCCAATCATATACGGATTTTGTTTTTGTTTTGAGAAATAAAAGCAGAAGAATAACTATTAGGAGGCAAGAAGGGGAACAGGAGAAGGGAAATTAAGAGAGTATAGCATGAGGAATAAATATGATCAAAGTACATTGTATATGTATATGAAAAGTTATAATGCTATTTTGTATTATTAGTGCACAATATTATAAAACATAAAAAGAAGCTATCAAAATATTGTGGCTAATGTTATTATTTATAATGCCACCATCTTTTCGATTCTGGGCTGAAGAGATGGCTCAGTGTATAAATGCATTTTATGCTAAAGCTGATGACCTGAATTTGATCCCTTAAGTGTCACATGGTAGAAAAAGAAAACAAACTCCTGAAAGTTATCTTCTCGTCCCCACACATGAACTGTGGCATAGTGCCCCCTTTACATATGAATACACACACAGAAATAAGTAAGAATAATAAAAATTAAAATTTTACTTTGTTAGTCTTAGAATGAGGATTCAGTTTATACCCAGGTATTATTGTGGGATGATCCTTCAAACATAGGAATGCAACAAACACACAGAGAGGAAGAGAAGAATAAAGTTTATTTGACTATTATACTTCAAGTATGTGTCCTGGGATTATCTGATTCTGGAGCATAAACACAGGAAGATCCAATATCCAAAGTCTTTCACGTAACAGTAGTACAATTCTAAGAGAAGTACTTTCTTCAAGTGATATGCTATATGATATTTGTGTGTACATAGCTCACCAAAAATCACAAACTTGCAATATTTTCATTATCTTTTATTCATATTCCAGTTTGTACACTAGAAATGGGGTGAGAAAAATAACTGGCTAGTAACATACTCCAAATTCTCTAGAATATGCTTGGCAATTAACATGACTCTGCAACTTAACATGAGTAACATTGCTTTGTTCTCATGTTCAATGTCCCTAGCTATCATCATCAAAAAAGTTAAAGGGAAGAGCCATTCACACTTCATTACAATTTTGGTTAAAGAACAATAAAGGACAGGTGACAAGCCCAGCTGGAAGGCCTCTTTTTCATTTTCCTGTGTCCACAAATCAGACATCTTGGGCTCACAGCAGGACAGGCTCCACTGGCAGTAATTTGCACCATCTGGAGATGTCAGAGCACTGGCTGGCATTCCAGTATTTCATCTTTCTAGTCAAGGTATTCACCACCAGTCAGAAACTCAGACAGATGACACTGAAAGATGAACTTGCATTGATTTGCATGGCTAAGCTTGCCTGAGCTTCAGTTGGTAATGAGCATGCCTGTTTAACAGTCATTTTCATTCACGATGTTTACAAGGAAGATTGTATACTAAATATTATCTCAATCCTACTCAATGTATTCTCACTCATTAGACTTTTGAAAATGATGAATTAAAACACTCAAAGAAAATATTCTATATGAACTCTGGAGATCTTAGTTGATACCAATTTGGGTGGTACCATCAAAAACATTCTCATTATATCCCCAAATTAGACTAAATGCCTCCCTTGCTAAAGGATTTTTAGGAAGTAGAAGCAATATTCTTACCTTCAAAGTTGTCAAAAATATTATAATGAAAGTCTGCCATCTTTAAGAAAATTCTATGGTAAGAGATTGGTGCACATAAGACATTTTCTACTTTTCAACCAAGAAACATTTATTTTTTATTTAAAAAATACTTTTTTACTTATTTTACATACCAAACAGTTTCTTCTCCCTCCTCTCTTCCCATCCTCTAGTCTTTCCCTTTACCCCTTTCCTATCTACTCCTCCTCTATCTCTACTCAGAAAGGGATTGGCCTCCCATGGGATTGCCAAATCATGACATATCAAGTTAAGGCAGGACCAAGCCCCTCTCCTTAAAAAGAGGCATGACCAGCTAATCTAGAAAGGGGAAGAGATTACCAAAACCAGTTAAGTGCAAGGGAGAGGTTCCAGAACCATTTCTTAGTTTCTCATCCTGGACCAGACTCAGTGCTTAGTATAAGAGGTAGAAAAAAAAGAGGTAGAGGCAGGCACTAACCACTGTCTTTCTCAAGTGTTTATAATGTCATGAGTGGAAAATCAATTTAATTGATGATAATGCTCTTCTATGATACATAACAGACAAATGATTAATTGATACTTTATTCTCATGAGGAAATAAAGTATGAGTCTTTGTATCAGGAAAGAAGGTGCATCAGGAAAGCCTTCATGAAGGAGGTGAATTTATAAAATTGGGCCAATAAGAAGGTTAAAAGGTGAGAGGAGGAGGTGATGTCAAGTTGAGAACAAGGGCATGTGATATCACTGAGACGTGATACAGTACAAGGTGGTTAAAGTGCCACAGATGCTCATTATGCAGGATGGTACAGACACTAGCCCATAGTGAAAGACTGCCCAGTAGAGACAGCATGAAAAGTGGAAGTATATTGGTCTCTGCACTAACAGAAAGGACCTTAAATATTATTTTGTCACTAATAGGCACTTTTTGATGAATATTGATAGAGGATTACCATGTCCAGATTTGTAGCAGTATAGAGGATTAAAAATACCACTCAGAATCTGTGCCATGTTCTAGACAGCAAACATTCAGGGAGACTATGGTTTGACAATTCACATTATTTGATCAAAGTAACTAGTCAGTTGTTAAATAAAGAGGACATCTATTTTTTTATTTTTAATGTATTTACATTTTTAAATTTCAGTTTACATTTCAGCCACAGTTCTTCTCCCACCCCTTCTCCTGCTCCTCCTTGCCTCCTCATGCATCCACTCCTCCCATGGGAAGTCAACAAAGCATGGCATATCAAGTTAAAGCATTACCAAGCCACCTGCCTCCCCAGATTAAGGCTGAGCATGGCATCCCACCATAGGGAATGGGCCCCAACAAGCTTATTCATGCACTAGGGGTTTTCCTGGTCCCACTGCTAGGGGCCCCTCAGATAGATCAAACCAAACAACTGTCCTCCACATACAGAGGGCCTCGTTGGGTCCCATGGAAGCTCTATAGCTGCCTGCCTAGGGTTCATGAGTTCCCATGAGCTTGGTTCAGCTGTCTCTGTAGATTTTTCCTTCGTGATATTGATCTCCCTTGCTCATACATTCCCTCATCCCTTTCTTCAACTGGATTCCCAGATCTCGCCCTGCAGTTTGGTTGCCAGTCTGTGCACCCTTTTCCATCAATTATTGGCTGAAGGCTCTGTGATGAATGTTAGGGTATTCACAAATCTGATTACAGGAGTAGATCAGTTCAGGCACCCTAAAGAGGCCATCTTGAAGTTGAATAGAGGTATGGATTCTATAAAGTCTCAGGTTCTTAATAGGGTGAATGGTGGGAATAGTCAGCGTATTAGAAAAATAAGGAAAAAATCAAAGCAAACAGGAGGACTGCATACATATTACATAGTTAACATTTCCAGCAACTTCTACTACCATGCTCATCAGGACAACCCAACACTTTTAAGCAATATTTTCTTATTCACTGCATACATTATTTTCCCAACTAAATCTCAATTTCCATGATCTTACTGCCTTAATAGACCTATTTACTCTTTTCATATTAATTCTAGATCAAGATGAGCATATCACTTTTTGGAGGACATTAAAAGATAATTTTTGTGCCAGGATTAACTTTGTCCTCCAAGGAAATGATGATGTTCTAATCTGTAGTACTTGTAGACAAGACCTTATGTGGAAATGTCATAAAAAGTGATGCTAAGTTGACATATAAAGACTTTCTATAGTATCAAGAATTAACTAATAAGAAGAAACATGGAGAAAGGCATACTGGGGTAGGATGGTCTCTGAATTCAATATGATTAAGAAGAGCAGAATCTGGATCCAACTATGCAGAGGTGATGAAAGAAATTGGGACTGGCATGCCTTAACTGCAAGCTAAGGAAGACCTTGGGCTACAAATATCTGCAGGAAGGAAAAGCATTCTTCTAAGGCTTTCAGCGGACTATGGCTCTTTCATCACACAAAAATTTTGAGCTCAATCGTTGAAAACTGTGATGTGATAATTTTCTGTTCATTAAGGTATTTTTATGGTGTTTTTATATTTTAGGACTAAAACATAAATTAAGACCTAAAAATAAACCTACATACTTTTTGAAGCTTCGTTAGTTTCTTTAAGTCTCAGAGTATTAATCTTGACAAGTCAGAAATCAAGCACTATACCATAATCTTTTATTACCCTCAATTGGTGTTCTTACATGGATGGTTATGACTAATAGGGCAATACTAATAACCACTGCCAATTATCAAGAGATTTAATCTCCTAAAGAGTATGAAGATATTATTTTGGACACTCACAAACGATTTTAAATATATTTGTTTTATTTGGCACTCAAAAATGACAGCAAATCAGTGCTTAGTATTATCTCTACTATATAGATGAGGAAGCTAAATCCCAGACAAGAGTTTTTCCTAATACCACATGCAAAATAAATATTAAAGTCAGTGTTTCCAACTCCAAAACATGCGCTCTTCATGACTATGGTCAAGATTCTATTTGTTATTTTGCCAGGGGTTTCTGTCCCACTGGGTCCTGCAGCCGTTCAGTCCCAAAGAAATACATAGAGATCTACATTAACTATAAACTGGTTGGTCTATTAGCTCAGGCTCCTTATTAACTCTTATAACTTATATTAGCCCATAATTCTTGTCTGTGTTAGCCACGTGGCTTGGTACCTTTATCACTGAGGCATTCTCATCTTGCTTTCCCTGTATCTGGATGACAACTGCAGACTGAGCTTTCCTCTTCCCAGTATTCTCCTATTTTCTTGACCTACCTCTACTTCCTGCCTGGTCACACTGCCTATACTTCCTGCCTGGCTACTTGCTAATCAGCATTTTATTAAAATAATACAAGTGACAGGATAAATGATCATTGTCCGACAGCATGTTTACACTATTTTTTTCTTGACAGTTGTCCAATTTTGTTCAGATTTATGTTACCTCTTTTGTATAGTTTGGTTCAGAATCTGAAATTTGTTGATCTCATTGAGAAATATACTCCCAGAAGGAAATTGTCTTCTAAAATTCATATGCATAAAAATTCATATGCATATATTTTAAGTTGCAATGTTAAGAGGTCAGACATGCATATGCTCTATTGGGTTGAAATCATTTCAGCTTCTGAAAGCAAAGAAAGAATTTCTTAATACAGAATGAAATGAACAATATATTGTAAGTAGGTAAGTAATAGATACCTCTTTCTTTTTCAGCATATTTGAAAACATAAATTTAAAATTGATACTAGACACAGTCAAAAATGAAGCTCCTAGGATTTGCCTTGGAAAGCAAAGCAAGTAATAAATAATATGTCTCACTTAAATTTTTACCCTCTTACTTGATCATACAAATAAAATGTTCTTTTGTGAATGAAGATGTGGGTATCAGAATAGCAGGAAAATATCTATTTACATAGTTTTTATCAATATGTTACTAACAAATAGTTTCCAACATCTTTTAGGGAGTAATTGATGATAATATTAATATTTAATTTTATACACGAGATAAAAATCATGGGGAAAATAAATAAGCAGCTTTATCTACTACCGATATCATTGGTACTCATAAAACATACAAAAATAATAACCATAAATATGTATAATCAAAAGGGTAAAAATCAAGAAATATCTGACAAGATTTACAGATAGAAGATCAAATACATGTATGTGGTTATAGATTGGTAGATAATTAAGGAACAGAGGAAAGGGATACAGAAAGTAAAAGATAATGAGAAATAAAGAGAGAAAGAAGTGGAGGGGGAAAGAGAAGAAAAAAGGAGAAAGGGAACGAGAGCAGAGAAGCTAAAGGGGAAAAAGCCTGTGTATGTGGGTGGGGGGTGCTTAAACACTCCCTAGAAACCAGTGCTATACTTTCCTAATTTTTTGAGCAACAACCTCCTTCCATTCAAAATTGGAAAATGAAATTCCTTCAAAGGAGAATTCAGCAGCCACTGCAGCTAAGAGTGTTTATTGTATTTGCCTTGTCTTGTGTCCATATATATAGTCTCCTGCATACTTGTAGGCAATCATCGCTTATTGTGGCTGATCTGTATTTCTCCTGTCTCAGTAAGCTAAATATTGATAATAAGCCTTATCTTACTGAGTGTTTTTTGGGAGTCAAAGCAAAATCAAAAATTCCCAAGCAAGCAAACAAATAAAAGCACTACCATCAGGACATACCCACGTATCTACTATTTAACTATTCATAGGCTTATAAATTGAGTGAACCAGCTGCATTGGGCTGGGTTTAATGTGATACATAGCTTTCCTATTTTCACCTGTATTTGATACTGTACAAACAGTACTGTTGGTGGCAACTAAGCACAACATATGCAAGAGCTTAGCAGGATTTCTAGAACATAGTAACGGCTCAGCAAGAATCACATACTGGGGGCATGCCCTGAAAAGATACTTTGTTTCCCTGGAACTTCCCATTACCTTTACACTTCTAACTACAGCATTAAAAATAATAAAGAAACGTTGTTTCACTATGCCCTTCTGCCATGAAGCTCTAATTCACTTGAGTCCCAGTGGACCAAAGAATGAGACTTCTGAAACAGCAAGCCAATATAAATCTTTAGGTTGACAGTTTTTAAGGTATTTGTCATAGTAGTACAAAGAGATAGCATATTGAAATTTTAACTGTTTTTTTAAATCATGTTCTTTGATTAGAGAAGAAACAGTTCACCAATTTTATATATCTGGAACTGAATTTAGAGCAGTGGTTAAGATATCTTTAATGAAATAAACACTTTAATGAAATAAACACTAGGACCATTTAATCATTACTTTCAATGTAAGACAAAAAATCTGTTTTCAGGGCTCTGGCTAATTGATGACCTCCTGTAGCTTGCTTACATGTCCATGAAAATGACTAGTATACTTAGAGGAATTTTCAAAACTTCATCAACAAAAATGATGGCAAGAAAAAGCAGATATTAGACTGCTGAAACTTTCCTCTCTATCCCTACAATTAGAGTGCACTCTCATGCCCAAGATGCCAATACTTGTGGCTTCTTAGATCTGCTGTAGTCTTACTGTACGCTTCCTTGCAGTGTCTATTAAAGAAGCAACATTTGATATCACCTTAACTTCCACATGATTTTATTAGCTTTCTCCACAATTTTCTAACACATAAGCATTCAGTCTTAATCTTCTACTATCTAAAAGCAATCCTAGGCACTGCAAATGATTAACGGATAAAAGTTCTTGACAGTACAGGTAGTACCAGGTATGGTTTTACATGCCTATTAGCAAGTACCCATGCGGTTAAGGCAGAAAAAACAGTGAGTTCCAGGCCAGCCCAAGGCACATAGTGAGACCATATGTCCACAACTGCAAAACAAAATAAAAGAAAACAAACAACAGCAACAAAACAACCTTACTTGCATTATTTACACATACATTCTACCACGTCTGGCCAGACGTTTCCGGTTTGCAGAGTTTCACTCAGTGACAAAGACACAATGCCTAAGAAAACAGGAAAATTGTATAAATATGAACAAAATCACATTGGTTTCATATTGAGAAAGGAGAGTGGGTTTTAGATTTAACAACAGCTGTTATCATAGAAGAATAATAGTAATACTTGTTTTTTATATGAGCAAATTGTACTTTTCAAAGTATAGTCACATTGCTGAGTGATGGGGGCCTGTGAAATAGGAGGTGAGGTAATGTCAACAACCTGCAGCTCTGAGGGGGAAGTACCTTGGCCAAACTTACCCATATGGCAAGTGCATCTGTGGTCTTAAATCCATGCTTCTGTTCTAGCACCACCTTTCTTCCCTTTCTACCAACTGCAAAATTTCATTTTCACTTCTGTATGGAGAACAATGACCCTAAGTCCATTTCATGTTGAAGAATTTACCTACGAAGACACCAGTAGATGGCTACTCATAATTCCTTCATTGAAAAGAATCAGAATCATGCTTCAAAAATCTATCATTGTTGCCATATAAATGTTTCTTTAGAAAAATGAATCAGAAAGTTGGTTATGATCTTTCTCAAAATACACTTTTATCAGTATGCTTGTTCCTAAATTATATTATACTGTAGAAACTTATTAAAATATTATTTCACTTAAATAAGTAGAAAATATATCCCATTTCATTGAGTGGAGAAGGGCCACATCATTTAAAGGAATCCTCTAAGCAAAAGAGAAAAGGGTAACCTATGAACCAATTATTGGGCTTCAGGAGTATAGGAAACATCTGCATTTATTTTCCTCACCACAGCCTGTGTGTCACCACTGTCAGTCTTGGTAGGTAGGGCAATCATTTGAATCAACTATAGTAAACAACCACCAAATTAACAGATGAGGTAGACAAAGGCTGCCATATCTTCCCATAGCCCTATCTTCAATCATTTCCATGCACACTGCTTCCTTATTTTCTTCTGAAGCTGCTGAACAAGTCTCCATTCAAAGGGTAGGGTGTTTGAAAGGAGAACATGTCTTTAGAGGACATATCTTGCGGGCTCAGCTCAGGTAGCAAATTTCTCAGTAATATCCTTCTTCCAATTCACCTCCACTGCATACTTACAATTTCCCTAGTTTTCTATAGTTTTTCTAATTGAGGTAATATTACAAAGCATAAGTTTAAACATGAATCATTTTAGAGTATATAATTTAGTATTAGGAGGCACGTTCACAGTATTGTGTGGCCATCAGTACTGTCTAATCCTAGAACTTTCTCATCATCCCAAAAAGAGACTCTAACCTATCAAGAAGTTAATCCTTATTTCTGTCCTACTAGCCCTTAGCAAGTACTAGTCTCTTCTGATTCTTTGTACATGCCAGGTTTTGAATATATCATATCAGTGCAATTCTACATGTTTTCTTCATTGTGATCTTACACCTAGCCTTCAATGGGCAGGTGAATATATCCTTTAGTATGTATTAATATGTCATTCAGATTTTGTGGCTAAATAACCCACTTTATATATAGGACATATTTTATGCACTATTTATTCATTGGTGAATATTAGAGGTGTTGCCACTTTTTGGATTTTATGAATAATGCTTTCAAAAGTATGGAGACTTGGCTCAGCAGATAAGAGCACTTATTTTGTTTTTTATTTTTCAAGACTAGGCTTCTCTGTAGCTTTAGAGCTTGTCCTGGAACTCACTCTGTAGAACAGGCTGACCTCAAACTCACAGAGGTCTGCCTGTCTCTCCTCCCAAGTGCTCGGATTAAAGGCGTGTGCCACCACCGCTTGGCAAAAGCACTTATTTTTACAGAGGGCCCAGGTTCAATTCTGACACCCACATGGTAGCTCACAACTCTCCATAACTATAGTTTTAGAGAACCCAACACCCTCATCTGAATTCTACAGGTAACAAGAATTCATGTGGTATACAGACATGAGCAAATAAATTACATACACATAAAATAGTGAATATAAATATATTTAAAAAGTAAATGAGGGAGAGAAAAGGTAGAAGGGAAGGAGGGGGGACTTGGGGAAATAGGAGGATCGGGATAAAGGAAGGTTGGATAGGGGAGCACGGAACCACAATCCTTAGTTAAGGGACCCACTTTAGGGTGGGCAGGAGAATTGACCCTAGAGGGGCTCCCAGGTGCCCAAGCTGAGGTCCCCAGTTAGTTCCTTGGGCAGCTGAGGATAG
The DNA here is from genome assembly GCF_037038515.1 of Microtus pennsylvanicus. Lineage (NCBI taxonomy): Eukaryota > Metazoa > Chordata > Mammalia > Rodentia > Cricetidae > Microtus > Microtus pennsylvanicus. Next base: position 126,289,256 of record NC_134601.1, on the reverse strand, counting down.
GGAACCTGAAATGACCCCATCCTAGCGCAATACTGACGAATATCTTGCATATCATCTTAGAACTTTCATCTGGCGAGGGATGGAGATAGAGACAGAGACCCACACTGGAGCACTGGACTGAGCTCCCAAGGTCCCAATGAGGACCAGAAGGAGGGAGAACATGAGCAAAGAAGTCGGGACCACGAGGGGTGCACCCACCCACTGAGACAGTGGAGCTGATCTACTGGGAGCTCACCAAGGCCAGCTGGACTATTACCAAAAAAAGCATGGGATAAAACTGAACTCTCTGATCATGACGAACAATGAGGGCTGATGAGACGCCAAGGACAATGGCACGCAGTTTTGATCCTACGCAATCTGCTGGCTTGGTGGGAGCCTAGCCAGTTTGGATGTTCACCTTCCTAGATATGGACGGAGGGGGGAGGACCTAGGACTTACCACAGGGCAGAGAACCATGACTGCTCTTTGGACTGGAGAGAGAGGGGGAGAGGAGTGGGGGGAAGGGGAGAGGGGTGGGAGGAGGGGGAGAAGAGTGGGAGGAGGGGGAGAAGAGTGGGAGGAGGGGGAGGGAAAGGGGAGGCTGGGAGGAGGTGGAAATTTGTTTTTTTTCTTCTTTATTCTTCTTTTATCAATAAAAAAAATGTTAAAAAAAAGTAAATGAAATACAAAGTAAAGGAGACGATCACCATTAACATAGTTGCCCCAGCCCCTGGTAGCATGAGTACTAATTCTAGGACCCCAGAACCTTGAGGTTCTGCTTTCTTGCAAACTGCCTCTTTTCTAGAGAGTTCTATATTCTGAATTTCTGGGCCCTTTCTTTGTGGAGCTACTCCTTTAAGTTATGCTAACTGGCCCTTTGCAAAATAGAATATTCTGGATGGAAACTCCGGAGAGGAAGGAGTATGCCAAGATGGGCCCCAAGTTCATAGGAAGGACACCTGAAGTAGTTGGAGTTAACTATTGCCTACCTGGGCAGTTTTCTCTATCTCACTGGTAGGGTTGGAATAGTACAGTAGATTTGGTCCCCATTCTTCTGAGAAGACTTCCCCATCATTTTCCTTACTACAGATTGAGTGCCATCTATGGGGGAACATATATGCTGAACAAACCTGTGGATAACATCATCGTGGAAAATGGCAAGGTGGTGGATGTGAAATCTGAGGGAGAGGTAATTATGCCATGTGCATTTGTTACTGTGGCTCAGTTAAGGTTTAGTCTTTTTTAGGGCTATGTTCATAGGGAGCCTTATTGCTGATAAGTTTGCTGTTGGTTAACCCTGAGAGACTTATAGCTAGGAACTGGGAGATCAATAAAAGTCTTCAAAGCTATTCCTGTTGGCAGAAAGTATCCTTCAAATTGCTAGGTAAGGTGGTACATGCCTGTAATTCCAGTACTAGGGAGGCAGAGTCAGATGGATTTAAGTCAAGACGTAATCTTCAGAAGCCACATGCTGTGTCTGTTGTCCTTAAAGTATTCTTTTGGAAAGGGTATCATGTATCCCAGGCTGGCTTCAAATAGTCTATATAGCTGAGGATGAACTCTTAATCCTTGCACTTCCACCTTCTTCATGCTGGGATTACAGGTGTGTTCCAACATTCCTGGTTTATGCAGTGCTAGAAATCTAACCTAGACATTATGCATGATAGGCAAGCATTCTACCAACTGAGACATATGCCCCTGTCCAAAAAGGCATCCTTCAGCCTGATACCGTAGTACATGAGCACTGAGATGTGTAAGGGAGGAAGATCCTGAGTTTGAGACGAGTATAGGCCAGATAGACTCAAATAAAACCCCATTAACAGCAAAAAAAGGTATTTGTGATCATTGTGTTTCAGTAATAGGGTCACCACCTAGCCCTGTATGTGAGGGCTCACCTCTATGAGCTTCAAGAAAGGGGTTATATGCATAGGAGGGGTGGTGATGACAACTCAGCTGCCTGGCTTGACTTTTGACTTGGCTTACTACTACACAAGGTAAGGTATAATCTGACAGGCATAAAGTCTGCTGGTGCCTTCACAGGTGGCCCACTGCAAGCAGCTGATCTGTGACCCTAGCAACATCCCAGACCATGTACGGAAGGCTGGCCACCTTATTCGCATCATCGTTATCCTCAGCCACCCCATCAAGAACATCAATGATTCCAATTCCTGTCAAATTATCATCCCTCAGACCCAGGTCAACAGGAAGTCATGTAGGCCAAACCATGAGGAACTACCTTCTGTTCCTATGCCTCTATTCTCACCAGAAGTCTTGGGGATTTGTGTGACATTTTGTTATGCAATATACCTGGGATTGAATGGCCTTCCCTTCTTTATGAGAGCAACAGTTTGAATGCTGTCTGTATGTTGGGCTGGGGAGGGGCAGGTGGGCCAGATTCCTGTCCATTTCCTAAGAACTACCTTTTTGTGTGGTCATTTCCCCCGGCATATGTTAACTGTGTGCTTCCTGTGGTCAGACATATATGTGTGCATGATCTCCTATGCCCACAACGTGGCAGCACAGGGCAAGTACATTGGCATTGCCAACACCACCATGGAGACTGCAGAACCGGAAAAGGAGGTTGAGCCTGCATTGGAGCTCTTGGAACCCACTGACCAGAAAAGTGAGGGGCTGAGCCAAACTGGGAAGGCTGGGTTGAAGACCAGGAATGGACAAGGCCTATTGTGAAACTTTAATCTACCTCTGTCTTCTACTTGCTTTTAAGGTTTGTGGCTATAAGTGATTCGTAAGAACCCATTGATGATGGTTCCTAGAGTCAGGTAAGAAACCTGTCTCAGTCAGCCCTGCATCTTGATGCTCACGCAAGATCCTCTGTCTGACTTCTCTGAGCCCTGGGTATTTGCCTATTTACAGGTGTTTTGTTCCTGCTCCTATGATACCACCACACACTTGGAGACCACCTGAAATGACATCAAAGATATCTACAAATGCAAGGCTGGGTCTGCCTTTGATTTTGAGAGCATGAAGCACAAACAGAATGATGTCTTTGGAGAGGCTGATCAGGGATTTCTTACTCCCCTCCTCCAGCCCATACTACCCTCTCCCTAACCTGTATGTCCTTCTCTGGGGCAGGGAAGATGTTATGGCTGGGCACATCTTCTGCTTCCCCCACCACATTCCGATTATCCACCTCATTGATTTGATTCACCAACCAAATCCTTAACTTAGCGATAGTATCCTCTTTCTTGGCCTATCCTTGTTCTAGGAAAAGAGGATTCCTCTGTGTGTGTGTGTGTGTGTGTGTGTGTGTGTGTGTGTGTGTGTGTACGTGTACATCCTAATTCTGCTGATTGGGAAGGAGTAGAGGAAAAACTGACTCTGCCCCAAATGTTTTTACTCCCAATGTAGTGACCTTTGTCTCCTCCCCCAACTCTTATGTGTTGGAGAGAAGGGACCCCTCCCAGCACAAAATTGCATTCCTTCTCCCCCTTATAATTTATTCTAATTTATTAACTATAGCCTACCCTTCTGTCCCTCAGCCTTTCTGTGCAGTCTGGGCTGCAGAGTGAGCTTCCCTGGCCTCTCCCAGTTCTGGCAAAGTCTGGGCTGGGTGAAGGTTTAGGTGTGGCCTCCTCTGGGGGTTGATCTATTTTTAATTTCTTGTCTTTGTGTTGTGTTCTCTGATAAAAAGCAAATGTGAACAAAGCAGAAGGAGGTGGGAAAGTGGATCCAAACCCCAGTATGCCCTGCCCCATGTCTTTTCCCTTAGTGGTGGGAAACCCTTATCTTGCAAAGTGAATGCGCCCCCTTCCTCAGTCACTAGTGTACTTCACAGAAAACAAAAACCTCCCAATAAAACTGTTGAAACCTGAATCTGGATCTTTAGGTTCTTTGCTCAAAGTTTGTTGGGTTGTTTTGCAGGAATGCAGCAGTTTAGCTTCTGGAATTAGAACTGTATCCTCAAGGGTGAAGTAGGTCAATCAGCAACTGGTGTTGTGTCATCTTGGCACTTGTGGCTTCGTTTTTATCTTTTTGATATTTTCAGACAGGTTTTCTCTGTATAAGAGCTCTGGCTGTCCTGGAACTCACTATGTAAACCAGGTTGGCCTTGAACTCTGCCTACCTCTGCCTTCTGAGTACCCGGATTAAAGGTGTGCGCCACCACTGCCCAGCTGCAGTAGTGGTTTTTAAGTCATAGAGAAGGTATCCAGGTGTGGAGACTTTGAGTTCAAGGCTATTCTGGGCTCTGAGGCAGGGAAGCACAGGTGAGATGACTCAATGGATAAAGGCCCTTTCCAGGCAACCTTGAACTTGATCTTTGGAGCCCAGCTCCATAATATGATTTCTGCACGTGTTCCATGACTTACACACACACACACACACACACACACACACACACACACACATATACAAATTTAACATTTTATGTGTATTGGTGTTTTCCTTAGACAAATGTGCACCACTTGCATGTCTGCTGTCTGCAAAGGCCGGTAGAGGGAGTTGGATATCCAAGAACTGGAGTTACAATCTGTTGTGAGCTACTATGTGGTTGCTGGGAATTGAACCTGGGTCCTCTGGAAGTACCTCTCCTCTAGTAGCCATTACTGCCTGAGCCATCTCTTCAGTCTCACACACAAATTTTCAAGAGGGAATTAGGAGCCAGCTTCAGTCCTAGGGAAGCAAAGGGACCTATACTTAGTCTTGGATGATAACAAAAAATCCAAGCCATCAAGATGTGGTGGTTCATGCCTTTAATGCCAGCATTTGCAGGCAGAGCTCTGTGAATCTGAGGCCAGCCTGGTCTATAGAGTAAGTTCCAGGGCAGCTAAGGTTACACAGAGAAATTTTGTTTCAGGAAAAAAAATCTAAGCAGCCAAATAAGTAGGGGAAATAGTCTCAGAGTTATGAGGACACCTGACCATGAGACATAACTCAAAGAGTTCTTAGGAAACAACTCAGAGGAGCATTGCGCTCAGTCTTGGGGCCAACAGGAGACTGTAAGGGGACTGGAGGTCTAGCTTAAGACAGCAGTTAACTTTGAGAATGTGCAAGAAACTAGGGGACACAGCTCTGTCACGAAAGAGCCAACAGAATATGTAGTTTATCAAAGCACAGTGAGTGAAGGAGCTCAGCCTACTGTGGGGCAGGGCAAGGTGTGATCACGTGCCAGAGTCACTGGGGCATACGGCAGGGCCGGTGTCCATACGTTCCCTGGTGTGTGGCATCATAGTCAGCTGACTAAACTCCTGTTGCCAGGACTCCTTGAAGCAGAAGTCTCCACCACCCACGGTCGTCGTTGCTGCTCGTCGCCATGGCTACTGCCGCCATAGCCATAGCCACTATGGCTCAGTATAAGGGCGCCACAAGCGAGGCAGCGCCATGCACCTGCTGAAGAAAAGGGAGAAACAGCGTGAGCAAATGGAGCACACGAAGCATAGGATCGCAGAGGTGTGGGCCAGGCTGGGGCGCCTCAGAGCATGTGCTTCGTGTGGGCCCTGGCAGTTTCAGGCAGGCTAAGAGAGCCCAGAGGGCAGGCCCCACACCTGGGGCGGGACTTGCTTGTGCATCTCTGACTGGTATTGGAAGCCAGCTGAGACAGTGTAATCTGTAAAGTGGGCTCAGTGTTGGGCCCTGTCAGAGATTGAGACCACTAGCTTGTGAAAACTTCAGCAGGAGGGATCCACAGTGGTGGCATTGTTGTTGGGTGAATCTTGAGCACAGAGTTTCCTAATTCATGTTCCCAGCCTTCCAATACATACAGGGAAGAGCTCATTTCCTGTGGAGAGGCACAGAAGTATGCCCCTGAAGCTCATTCCAGAGCTTTTAGCATCCCAGAGTACTAGTGCGTCCCTCAGGGCTTCTTCAGTGAGTGGCTGCTGGATTTAGGGACATGATTTTGAGCAGACCTTGGCTTAATTCTTTGGGCAAGACTCCTGACAAGAGCAGGGCCTCAGCTCTCCAGGTGAGAACAGGCCATATCTAGGGAAGTGAGAAGCCAAACCCAAGAACCAGCCATCAGATGGAGGTATCATCAGCCCTCAGTCATGCTTGGATTGACACATAGTTCTCTAGTTCTGACCTTTGGCTACTTTAGCCTTCCTAGCTTCATGGACCCTTCCACCCAGAAAAGAAAGGGTGTGTGTCTGTGTTTTCTAAGATTATATCACAGTGTGTCTGGGTACCGATCTGGGATCCACAGCCAGTCTTTCACTTCCACAGTGGAGTGGTGGATGGCCTTCACTGATATGTCCCTCCCCTTCAGGAGAATATAATGAAACCCAACATTGATAAGAAGTTTTCCACCCACTATGACACTGTGGAAGCAGAGCTCAAGTCCAGCATCGTGGGTAAACAAGACACTTGTACCACCTTCTTCCAGAGCCGGGAGCTACTCCTTCACTGGACCTGGATGACCAGCCTTTCCTCCCCTATCTCCTTGCCTCACAGGTCTCGTGACCCTGAATGACATGAAGGCCCAACAGGAGGCACTGGTGAAGAAGAGAGAGAAGCAGCTAGCAAAAAAGGAACAGTCAAAGGAGTTAGAGATGTGGGTCCCCCATCCTCTCTAAGCCGTCCTCCCTTTATAGTACAGCTAGTGCTTGGGAATTCCTGGGGTGGGTAAGGCTGTTCCCATCCCCATTCCACAGGGAGACCCCATTTTCTGCTTTGGAAGCAGATGTGGTATCTATTGAGCTCCAAACTGGTTCTCACTTTCCAGGTTTATCTTTCTTTCTGTTCCTTTGTAAAGATGGTGAGTCCTTTCTGAGCCCTTTCTTTTTACTGGGTGCCTGAACAGCCTGCATTGTCCCCATTCCTCTCTGTCCCATGACCCCTGTGTCCTTTATGCTTGGTGTGTCATAATCAGAGCCATGTCCTTGAACTTGAAGTAAACTGGGGCAAATAGAATCCCTCTTGGGTGCTGGGGAGACCCAGCCTGTGCAATGTGGACCCCTTGTTAGGAACACAGTGGCTCTATGTCAGAGAAGGGGCTTCAGGGCAGGAACATGGTGTGTGTGTGTGTGTGTGTGTTTTCTAAGATTATATCAGTGTGTGTGTGTGTGTGTGTGTGTGTGTGTGTCTGTGTTTTCTAAGATTATATTATAGTGTGTCTGGGTACCAATCTAGGACCCACAGCCAGTCTTTCACTTCCACAGTGGAGTGAGTAGTGGATGGTCTGCACTGATATGCCCCTCCCCTTCAGGAGAATATAATGAAATCCAACATGGATAAGTTTTCTACTCACTATGACGCTGTGGAAGCAGAGCTCTAGTCCAGTACTGTGAGTAAACCAGACACTTGTACCACCTTCTTCCAGACCCAGGAGCTACTCCTTCACTGGTCCATGCCTTGGTAAGAAGCTAGAGAAGCTGCGAGAGAAGGAGCGCAAGAAGGAGGCCAAGCAGAAGATCTCTTGCCTGTCCTTCACCTTGGAGGAAGAAGAGGAGGGAGGTGAAGAGGAGGAAGAGGTGGCCATGTATGAGGAGGAACTGGAGAGGGAATGTTAGGGCACTGCCAGCCAGAGCTCTGTCCTGACATTTGGGCTAACATTTGGGCCGGCAAAGGAAGAAGCACACTCATTCTTTAGCGCTGGTTACCTACTGGGCTTTGGTCCCCAGTTTCACACAGTGTAAGGAAAAACGGAAGTGAGGCAGCACCATTGTTTTAACGCTAAAGTACAGAAGTACTGGCAACAGGAGACTGAGTCAGAGCTAGACCAGAGGTTTCTGTACAGGACCCACCAGTGTGGGAAGTTACCAGAGGACTAGTGCCTGGTCTAAAGGGATCCAGAAGCTGTCCTTTGGGGCACACAGGATAAACTGAGGGGAGTGGATAGCCTGCTGAAAATTTCTGAAATAATGGGAATGTTTGTGACTACTCTGTCAGGTACTTTGAGGTTTCTTTTTGTTTGGTTGGTTTGGTATGGTTTTGGTTTTGCCAAAATAGACTTTATCTGTGTAATAGTCCTGGCTGTCTGGAACTGACTTTCTAGAGAAGACTGGCCTTGAACTCACAGCAATCCACCTGCCTCTGCCTCCCGGAATACTGACATTAAAGTGTGTGCCATGCCTGGCCACTGCCAGATATTGTAACTGCTCACCACAGGTGGCCACTGGGCACTGGTAGTGATTGGTGAATTTCATCTTATACCTTCTGAAATCCAGTGCCTCTAATGTACAGCCCTATGTATGCATATCTGTTCTGTGCCTGGCCAGGCTACACAATCAGTATGGACTCCGGATATTGAGGAATGCTGCTTTCCTTAGAGCCCAGGGGAAATTACTAGATCCATGTGAGAGAAAGAGTCATATGGGGAATAGTTGTGTTGGGTATGAAGGATGAGTATTTCGTTAGTTGCAGAGATGGGAGGAGGTAGGACGAGTAGATAATGAAGTGAAACAGTTGGACAGAAATAACAGGACAAAGGATGCATTTGAGGACTTGGAATAAGTTAGGCAATAGCTGTTATCTTATTCATGTAGGCCCCCCTTCCTGTGGTTGTTTCCTGTCATTGTAATTTTTAATTTTCTTTTTTTTTATTGAGTCAGGGTCCCATGTAGCTAAGGTTGGCCTTGAACTTCCAATCCTCTTGATTTTCCTCAATGCTAAGATTAATATAAGTGTGTAATACCACACTGGGCCCTTCCACTTTAATTTAGCAGTACATTTAACCCAACTGTATCTGAAACAATATCATTAGATAGCTTGTTGAGCTAGATATACATTCAGTAGTACTCAGGGCTCTAGGTGGCAAGTAGTGTTGATTTGAGACAGGGTCTTACATAGCTCAGTCTGGCCTTGATAGTCATCTTGCGTCTACCTTAAGAGCAATTCTAGATTGCACAGGATAGTGGAAAGGTTCTCAAGCTCACTGTGCATTAGTGGGATCTTTTTCTTTCAGATAGTCTTACTGTATATCCTAGGCTGGGCTCTAAATTTCAGTGCTGTTGCCTCAGCCTGCGTGCTAGGATTACAGGTGTGTGCCACTACTCCAAGTTCACTGGGACTTTTGAAAAGCACTGGTGGTGAGTTTTCCCTTGCCATCATTTTGAGGTCTTAGCAATAGGAACTAGACACCCAGCTCCCTGGCATCTATGATTATTTCTTTTAGTTTATGTTTGTTATTTATTTCGGTTAGTAGTTCTGTTTTTCCCTTTATTTTTTATTTTATTTATTTTAGGGTTTTCGGAAACAAGGTTTTTCTGTGTAATAGCCCTAGCAGCTCTAGAACTTGCTTTGTAGACCAGGCTGGCGTCAAACTCCCAAATATCTGCCTGCCTTTGCCTCCCGAGTGCTGGGAATAAAGGTGTGTGCCACCATCACATTAATGATTATTTTTAAGACAAGGTTTAACTGTGGTTGTGGTATGTCTGGCACTCACTGTGCACACCAAGCTGGGCTTAAACTCTGATCCACATGCTTCTCCCCTTGAGACTGCTGGGATTAAAGGTGTGTGCCACCAAGGCTGGCTAAGTCAGTAGTTCTTAAAACATGTTCCAGTGGCCTGAGAGAGCATACAGACAGGTCCCTGGAGATCAAAACCATTTTTAGTACAGTCATAGTGCCACATGCCTTTAATCCCAGCACTCAGGAGACAGAAGTAGGTAGATCTCTGAGTTTGAGCCCAATCTGCTCTACATAAGTGAGTTCCAGGAGGTCACTCAGGGTTACATAAATGTTACTGTCTAAAAACAAAACCACAGAATCATTTTCTGAAAAATGGTGAGATATTGTTTGTCTCATTGCTCTAGAGATCACCACAAAGAAAAGGAAACTGGGGAAGAACCCTGTTGTAGACACGAGCTTCTTGCCTGACTAGGACAGGGAGGTAAAAACTGCCTGGATCTGGTGTTGACTTTGGTATTTATTGATCATGAAGTTGACCTTGGTGGAGACTATTTCCCAGGAAGCAGCCCTGAACCTCATCCTTTGTCTATTTCCTCTCAGGAGGAGGAAAATCAGCTTCAAGAAGAGCTGCGTCAGGAATGGGAAGCCAAGCAGAAAAAAATCAAGAGTGAGTACTATATACCTAGATGATACAGTTGCTTAGGCCTGTTATCTTAACACTCAAGAGCTTAAGGCAAGAGGATCTGAAGTTTAAGATCATCTTTAGCTACATAGCTAGTTTGAAGCCAGTCTTGGCTACATGAGACCCAATCTCGAAAAGTCAAAAACAAAACAGACACAAAAACAATAAGTTCTAGTAGAGCTGAACATGTGTGATCCAGAGTTGGGGCAGTGAAAAAGCAGGGCTAAGACCCAAGAAGTTCATTCACCTTGGGTATGTAGGCCAAGGAAACTCTGGGCACTTGGGTCTCTAGACCAAGAGGCAACTCTTCTTTGTAGGTGAAGAGATTGAAATCACTTTTAGTTACTGGAATGGCTCTGTACACTGGCGTACAGTTAAGGTAGGCAATGGAAGCGTTTCTTTGTCTTGAGTTCAATAGAAAGCAGCTGACACTCTTGGCTTGGGAAACCTCTGTGGATAGCAGGGTGGATCTTTGTCTTCTTGGAGGTATTTCTTTGGGCTATTGTCTTTCCTTCCCAACTCACTGGTATACCTGCTTCTGCAGATGAAAAAGGGCAACACCATGCAGCAGTTCCTGCAGAAAGCACTCGAGATCTTGTGCAAAGACTTGAGTGAGCTCAGGTGAGCAAGCTATGCATTGTGTGTGTCTTTGTTATGCACCTGAAGAGCCTGCTTCCCCAGCCAGCATATCAAACAAGCATGCTGACTGCTCCACTGCTGGGAAGATGTGCTGAGAGCACTGTGCTCCTCAAAGAGGAGAGTTGTGCTCTTTTTTCTTAACTTCCTGCTGTAGAAAGCTTAGGTGAGAGAGCCCTGCTTTGGTGATATGGTCCAGAAGTGGAGGACACTGGGATTCCTATCCCATGTTCACTAAACTACACAGCTTCCCTTAATCATTAAGGCTTAAAGTATTGTGCCAACTCATTGACTTTCAGGTATTCATCCCCTCCGATCTCTCTCAGGTCAGCAGGGGTGAAGCAGCTCATGTATATCAAGGAGGACCTAACCATCCCCCACGTGAGTCCCTTCAACCCTGAGTCATGCACACTGTTTCATAGGAGAGTCACTATACTGTTGTGCACTCTTCCAGGGCTAGTAGGCACAGTGGTGCCTGCTCCCACCCTGCAAGTAGGAGTGTGGGGAGTAGTGGGTGATAGAGACCTAGAAGGATCAACAAACTTGCCTTTCCCATCCTCTGCTCCTAGCAATGCAGCTTCTACGATGTCATCGTCATCAAAGCACGAGGAAAGAGTGGTGAGTGATTCTAGCTTAACTTGTTCTAATATGTTGGGAAAGGCAGTAGTATGGCCTTGGGATTACTGCTTCTCCCCTCCAGGGCCACTCTTCCACTTCCATGTTCATGATGATGTACGACTGCTCAGTGATGCCACTGTAGAGAAAGATGAGGTATGATAGTGCCAGGGTACTGGGCAAGCAAAGACACCCTGAGCCTGACATTGGGGTTATCCTTGGGGAGAAATCACAGGAAGGTAAGGTCAGGTAGGATGGCCCTGAATCACAGCCTTCATTCCCCAGTCACATGCTGGCAAATTGGTGCTGCGGAGCTGGTATGAGAAGAACAAGCACATCTTTCCTGCCAGTCACTGGGAGCCCTATGACCCAGAGAAAAAATGGGACAAGTACACGGGGAGGAGGCAGGGAAGGCAGGGAGGAAGGTTAGGTCCTGGGAAGCCACTTCTCAGTGTCCCACTGATGGTTCTTGGCAGTTCAAAGTCAGGTGATGGGAGTCATCTCAGCTTTTCGTAATCTGCAACCATCCTGACGGTAAACCAGAGATAACTAATGTGACACGGTGGAACATACCTGTAATCCCCTCCGGCCCCGGGGAAATTGAGGCAAGAGGAGCACCAAGCTTTCAGATACTCTAGGCTACATAGTAAGACCATCATAACACACAAAGAGAGAGAGAGAGAGAGAGAGAGAGAGAGAGAGAGAGAGAGAGAGAGAGAGAAGAAGAAGGAGGAGGAGGAGGAGGAGGAGGAGGAGGAGGAGGAGGAGGAGGAGGAGGAGGAGGAGGAGGAGGAGGAGGAGGAGGAGGAGGAGGAGATTCAGAAGTGACATGCTAGCCTGCCCCTATTTATTTCCTGGCTTCCATTTCTTGTTTCATGTGTCCCCATTTTTTCACACCACATCCGGTGAGCATCCAGAAGTGGGCATGACCTTCACTTTTCCTAGAGTGTCCCTCATGTCTTCAGGACTCCAGGTGCCTAGATTCCCTGGGATCATACCAGAGTACTCTGGGAGGATGTTGGTTGCTTTTCTCTGGCCCTAGTATTGTCATTACTGTTTTTCTCTTTTAAAATAAAAAAGTACACTTTGGAGCTGGAGTACCTACATTATAAGAACCTGTGCTTTATTTTTAGAGTGTGAGTGTGAGTGTATGTGTGTGTGTCTGTGCGTGCATGTGCACACATGCCAGACAGCAACCCTGGGTATCATTCTGTTCCCATCTTTTTATTTTATTTATTTGTTTATTTATTTATTTAATTATTTATTTTGGAGATGGCATCTCTCACTGGCTTGGAACTTGCCAAGTACACTAGGCTAGAAGGTTGGTGAGCCCCAGAGACCTACCTGTCTATCTCTCCAGGGTTCAAATTGCACATGAATACCATCAGTGTTGTCCGGCACCATGGCCGCCCAGCTAGCTCAGTCAGTAGAGCATGAGACTCTTAATCTCAGGGTCGTGGGTTCAAGCCCCACGTTGGGCGACAAAATGTAATGGCGTAAACGAATGCAGACAGATTGTAAAAATATATATATATATAGCTTGAATGGAGAAATAGACTTACATAACCACCGTTCCTGCAGAGACCAGGAAAGCGGAAGCAAGCTCTGTGAGCACGCTCACCAGATTTATAGGTAAACATTAGCCTGAGGCGAACATGCCCCCTAAGGGGTGGGACTTATCCCTACAGTGTTGGGCTTTTAAAAGTACGGATTCTGGGTATTAAACTTGTAATCTTATGATTGCAAGGCAAACTTAACCAACTGAGCTATCTCTCTAGCCCTAAAACATTTTTTTTGAGATAACATGTAATATTTTGGTCATTTTACCATTTGTGTGGTTCGCACCTATAATCCTAGCACTGGGGAAGTAGAAGTAGAGGAATAATGAGTTTTGAGACCAGCCTGGGTTGCACAGCAAGTTCCAGGCCACCTGAGCTACAGAGTAAGATCCTGTGTCAGTCTCTTTTACATACCATGGCAAAAGATGCTTTCTTTTCACCCATTCTTTATTTTTTTTATTTCTTTAGACAGATTCTCTCTACATAGCCATAGCTATCCTAAGAACTCACTATACAGACCAGGCTGGCATCAAATTTAGAGATCCATCTGTCTCTGCCTCTCAAGTGCTAAGATTAAAAGCATGTGCAACCATATCACCCATTTTAAACCATATAATTGAGTGAATAATTTAGTTTATTCACAATGCATGCAACCATTCCCTCCATATACTTCAAGATCATTTGCATCACTCCAAGACTTCCTGGGTTTTTAGCAGTCATTCCTCATACCTCCAGGCCTAGACCTTAACAACCTTTAAGGTTTCTGTAGATTGGCCTCTTTGGACCTTTCCTTTCCTGGAAACAGAAAGGGATATCATGGGAACAAACCTGAAAGGAAAAGAAGGGCTTTCAAATGGAAGGCCCAGCTGTTGCCATGGCCCAGTTTTCCTTTGCCAAGGACACTTGGCTGTTGTCTTTGAATGTGGGGACATATCCTCAGGCTTGACCAGGGCTTTGAAGGGAAAAGGGAGTACTTCCTTAAGCCTTCCAAGGTCCTTGAGTCCTCTTAGCTGTTATGGGTGCTTTGAAGTCACTGTTCACTTGCCACATCTGTGCCTACCCTGCTCAGACTGCATGGCGACTGGTCACTATTACAGCAGTGGGACAGGATCCATCTGGGGGTGGGCAGTGCTTCAACCTCCAGTACCAGTGGCTCTGCCATCTCAATGGCCAGCTCTCTCAGTTTCTCTTGGGTAAGCTGAGACATAGTGAGTGGTCTGACGTGGAGGCTGAGATTTCCTTTGTTTAGGGCCAGATGTTTGTCTGCACCATGGAGAGCACCTTGCCTCTCTGGCAAGCATGATGGTAGTTTGTAGTGAACTTTGCTATGATTGACTCTGTTCCTATAGTAGAGTCATCTGAGATCACATTGGGGAGGGAAGAGAGTAGAGCAGGTCAGGATATCTTGGGAGTACATTGTAGTAGGTAGTTAGACAAGATCTCATCTACTCTTGATGTATGCTGCTGGGAGCCGCTCTGAATTTCAATTGTCTAGTCCTCTATGACAACCCCAGTCTGCCTTTTGAAAAGCCATCAGAAGAGGTACTGTGGAGAAAAAGAGTTTGCTCTCAGTTGTCTCATCCACATATTAGTGCTTCAAATCCCTTCCTTAGCTCCCAAGCCCCCTGAACTCTACATTCATATGGATGAAGCCTAAGGGACTCTGAGCCTGATTCCTAGAAAGGAGCTATCTCCAGTTCTGCATCGTCTGGAAAGGAAACTCCTTGAAGCTGAATCCTGAGTCTTCATGGGGGAAAGATCTATATTGTTGGTTGTTTTTATTCTTGACATTTTTGGGGACCTGTCACCCAGCTCCCAAATAAATACACATGGAGCCTTATTACTTATAATTACCCAGCCTTAGCTTGGCTTATTTCTAGCTAGCTTTCCTTAAATTATATTATTCCAGCTACCCTTTGTTTCTGGGCTTCTTTCTTATCTCACTTCTTTATGTCTTACTTTCATTCTTACTAAGTGGCAGGCTGTGTGACCGGATGGCTGGCCCCTAGAGTCCTACGCTCCTTGTTCTCTTGTACCTTGATATCTATTGCTCCCTTCTTTGCCTTCCAGCCCGCCTATCCTTTCTCCTGCCTTGCTATTGGCTGTTCATCTCTTTATTAGATCAATAAGGTGTTTTAGATAAGCACAGAAACACAGCTTTACAAATGCAACAGATCTGTTTTCTGGAAACAGCTACAAGTGCCTGATTAAGTCGTTAGGGTCAATACTGAGAGGACATAGGTCTGTCATGGAAAGAGAGGCCAGTTTTTTGTTTGTTTATTTTTTGAGACAGTCTTTTTGTGTACCCCTGGCTATCCTGGAACTCCTTATGTAGACCATGCGGGCCTCAAAGTCATAGAGATCCACCTGTCTTTTCCTACTGAGTGCTGAGTTTAAAGACATATCAAAATGCCTGGCTAGAGACGTCATATACTTTTTTTTAATATATAAAACTGTATTTTATACTTAGGCACAGTGTTGTGGGAAACAAACACTAGAATTTATTTATTTATTTTGGCAGACTTCCTGTTTTATTATTACATAATTTTACATATCTATTTTAGTCATGAAGATGGAACTTTGAATTGTTTTTATTTTTTATTGACATTTATTGAGCTCTACATTTTTCTCTGCCCCCTCCCTGCCTCTCCCCTTCCCCTTCAACCCTCCCCCAAGGGCCCCATGCTCCCAATTTACTTGGGAGATCTTGTGTTTTTCTACTTTCTGCTTCCCATGTAGATTAGATATATGTAAGTCTCTCTTAGTGTCCTCATTGTTCTCTGGGATAGTGGTTTGTAGGCTAGCTTACTTTGCTTTATGTTTAAAAACAACCTGTGAGTGAGTAATATGATAATTGTCTTTTTGTGTCTGGGTTACCTCACTCAAAATAATGTTTTCTAGCTCCATCCATATTCCTGCAAAATTCAAGATGTCGTTATTTTTTTCTGATGTATAGTACTCCATTGTGTAAATGTACCACATTTTCCTCATCCACTCTTCGGTCGAGGGGCATTTTGGTTGTTTCCAGGTTCTAGCTATGATAAACAAAGCTGCTATGAACATAGCTGAGCTCATGACCTTGTGGCATGATTGAGCATCCTTTGGATACATATCCAAAAGTGGTTTTGCTGGGTCTTGAGGAAGGTTGTTTGCTAATTTTCTGAGAAATTGCTACACTGACTTCCAAAGCGGTTGTACCAGCTTGCATTCCCACCAGCAACGCAGAAGTGTGGCTGGCTTTATTTTGAGGTATTTCATCCCTTTACCTCACATCCTCTCCAGCATACGGTATCTTCAGTGTTTTTGATCTTGGCCATTCTTACAAGTGTAAGATGAAATCTCAGAGTTGTTTTTATTTGCATTTCTCTGATGACTAAGGATGTTGAACATTTCCTTAAGTGTTTTTCAGCCATTTTAGATTCCTCTGTTGACAGTTTTCTGTTTAGGTCTGTACTCAATTTTTTTTATTGTATTATGTGTTCTTTTGTTGTCCAGTTTCTTGAGTTTTTTGTATATTTTGGAGATCAGATCTCTGTCTGATGTGGGGTTAGTGAAGACCTTTTCCCATTCTGTAGCCTGTCATTTTGTCTTGTTTACTGTGTCCTTTGCTTTATAGAAGCTTTTCAGTTTCAGGAGGTCCCATTTATTAACTGTTTCTCTCAGTGTCTGTACTACTGGGCTAATATTTAGGAAGTGGTTCCCTGTGCCAATGCGTTCAAGTGTACTTCCCCCTTCCTCTTCTAATAAGGTTCAGTGTGTCTGGCTTTATGTTGAGGTCTTTGATCCATTTGGACTTGAGTTTTGTGCATGTTGATAGATATGGGTCTATTTTCATTCTTCTAAATGTTGATGTCCAGTTATGCGGAAACACTTGTTAAATAGGTTTTCTTTTTTTCTATTTGATTTTTGCTTCCTTGTCAAAAATCAGGTGTTTGAAGATGTGTGAATTGATATCGGGTCTTCTATTTGGTTCCATTGGTCCTCCTATCTGTTCTTATGCCAATACCAGTCTCTTTTCAGTACTGTAGCCCTGTAGTAGGGTTTGAAGTAAGGGATTGTGATGCCTCCAGAAGTTCTTGTATTGTACAGGATTGTTTTGGCTATCCTGGTTTTTTGCTTTTCCATGTGAAGTTGAGTACCATTCTTTTGAGGTCTTTGAAGTGTGGGAGAATTGTCTGTAATGTATCAATCATGTTTTAAATAAATGCTGATTGGCTAGGCAGGAAATATAGGTGAGAAAACCAGACAGGAAGTAGAAATGATTTAATGAGAACAGGAGAATTCTGGGAAGGAGGAAATTGATTCCTCCCTCACTCCTGCCCAGACCACTGAAAAAAGGTACTGAGCCACATGGCTAACATAGATAAGAAAAATGGATTAATCAAGATGTGAGAGTTAGACAGTGAGAGGCTAGAGATAATGGACCAATCAGATTATAATTTATGGAGGCCTATGTGTGATTTTCTTTGGGGCTAAACAGTTGTTGGTACCGAGTGGGAAAAAAACCCAACAAACAAACAGGCCCCATTCATGTTACATTGAAGAATTTGGCTGGGCATTGCATTGAATCACTGGAGTTTTGAATCCTTTCAGAAATGCTTAGAAATGTGTCTTTTTATTCTAAAACAGTGTAGTAGGGTTTTTTTAATATTTCAGACTATTATTATTATTTTATTACTTAAAAAAATACCAATCCAAATTCCCACTTCCTCCCCTCTTCCCACTCCCTCCACACACTCTACCACTCTGCCACCCTCCAATCTGAAGAGAGGGTAAGACACTTTGCTTTGTGGAAGGTCCAAGGCCCAACCTACTATGTCTAGGCTCAGCAAGGTATACATCCAAAGAGAATAGGATCTGAAAAAGCTTGTAAATGCTGTAGAGACAAATCCCAGTGCCACTGACAGGGGAGGTCACATTCTTGCTGTGGCTAATGGAGAGACAGAAGGATGTGCCATGATGGAACACAGGATCCCTTTGTCTGAAGTGTTGAGCTGCCTTGGGATATCTTTCTATATGCTGTGAATATGCATTGCTCTCATTGGTTGATGAATAAAGCTGCTTTGGCCTATAGAAAGGCAGGATAGACAGGTGGAAAATCCAAGCAGAGATACAGGAGAAGAAGGGTGGAGTCTGGGAGAAGCCAGCCAGCTGCTGACCAGGAAGACATGTAGAAAATGAGGTAACATTATGGCCACGTGGCAATATATAGACTGAGAGAAATGGGTTAAGTTGTAAGAGCTAGTTGGTAAAAGCCCAAGATATCAGCCAAACATTTATAAGTAATATTAAGCCTCCGAATGGCTATTCGGGAACTGGCAGGTAGGAAAGAAACATTGTGTTGTATTAGTTATGTTCCTTGTTGCAATAAAATGTCTGACAGAAGCACTTAAGGAAGAAAGCAGAACAGGGCTGGAGAGGTGGTTCATTATTTAGAAGCACTGACTGCTCTTCCAGAGACTGGGGTTCAATTTCCATCACTCACATTGCAGCTCACAACTGTCTATAGCTTTAGTTCCAGGGGATCTCACACCCTTACACAGATATAACATAACAGGTAAAGCACCAATTCACATAAAATAAAATTTTACAAAAAGGAAGGGTTTATCTTGGCTCAGAGTTTGATGGTACAGTCACTCATGGCAGAGAAAGCACAGTGGCAGGAGCTTGAGGCAACTGGTCACATTGTGTCTACAGTCAGAAAGCAGAGTGAAGCGAAAGCTTGTGCTCAGCTCAGTTCCTTTTTATATTATTTCTTGGACCCTGGCCCGTAGGATGGTGTTACCTATACCCACAGAGAGGATCTTCCTATCTCAATTAACTCAATATAGAAACTCCCACACAGACACAACCAGAGGCTGGTCTCTTAGTGAATATAGAATCTAGACTGCAGATCCTGTCAAGCTGACAACATTAACCATCATGAGGCCAAGCTGGAAGAACAGAACTAGAATCTAGTTCCTAAGATTCCTGTGTGGCCACTGGGATTCAACTGTCTCCACATGGACCTCATTATTGGAAGCTGGTGCTGGACTGAGGAGGATTCACTAGGTGTGACCCAGGTTCAGTAGGCCCTTGGAGGTTCTCTGAGATGAATGTAGAGTTCAGAAGAAAAAATAGGATTGCAGAAAGTAGTAAAGGAGCTGCTAGCAGATGCCATTCACTGTTCTGGAAATTCGTGACTTCATAAAGAAAGAGTGTGGGCCATGCACAGAAGTAGTACAATGAGAAAGAAGGCTATTGATCTGCTTGCCCAGGGTTCATTCCTGTTTCTTTTTGTTGTTGTTGTTTGATGTTTTGTTTTTTGAGGCAGGGTTTCTCTGTGTAACAGTCATGTCTGTCCTGGAACTTGTTTTGTAGACCAGCCTGGCTGTGAACCCTGTGCTTCCTTTTCCTCTTTCCTTTTCTATTTTCTTTTGCAATACTGGAGGTACTTTGAGAGTACTCTGCCACTAAGCTACACCCTCATCCCTCATTTTTCTGTCAGTTCGTGATGTGTGTGTGTGCAACAAAGAAAGAAACAAAAACTGAAGTAAAATGATGGGGCTTTTCTGGCAGAAGGACATCACTGACATCTAGCAAGATTATAGGAAGGTGTGGACAGGAAAATTATGCATTTGAGGCCAGCATGGACTACAAAGCATAACCTTGTCTTACAAGGAAGGGAGAAAGGAGGAAGAAAGGTTGGGAAAGTGGGATGATATTCAAATGACAAGCCATCAGGCAGATTTAGTGGTGCACACAAAATTCAGAACTAGGGAGATAGAGGCAGGAGGATCAGAATTTTAAGGTCACCCTCAGTTGCATGGAGAGCTTGAGACTAGCCTGAGCTGCGAGAAACCCTGTCTTAAAACCAAACAAAAACAACAAAATGAAACCCAGAATCATGTGGGAGACACTTCTAGGTGTGTCTGTGAGGTTGTTTTCAGAGAGGTTTAGGTGAGGGAAGGCCCTGAATATGGGCTGAAGTTCCAGACTGAATAAAAAAAGAAGAAAAGAGAAAGGGAGTTGAGCACCAGCATTCATCCCTCTCTGCTTCATTGTGATCAGATACCTTATCACTGGGTCTTTGTCTCATGCTGTGCAGTATTCTCAAACTGTAATTCAAAATAAACTGTTAATTCTTTGAGGTCTTTTTGGTATTATATCACAGTAATGAGAAGAGTAACTAGTACAGTACTCCCCCCCCCTTATTTACCTTGAATGGTCAACCAGAAGCCAGCATGGATGGCAGATATCAAGGTTTTTCATTCATTTTCAGCAGCAAGGTCTTGGACCACTCTTGTTCCCACAATGGCTCCAACAAGGGTTTGGCGTGACCCACCTATTGATTCTACATTCTGTCTCTCTATGCAAAGACAAGATCATATGCATCCTACTTCTCACCTTTCTAAATAAAGTGTAGATTGCCTACACACCCTCTCCTCCTGGCCCCATGGTTATTATCACTTGATAGTTGAACATCTGCATGTATTTTCTTTCTTCTTTTTTGTGGGGGAGTTTCAAGGCAGGGCTTCTCTGTACCTTTGGAGCCTGTCCTGGAACTAGCTCTTGTAGACCAGGCTGGTCTCAAACTCCCAGAGATCTGCCTGCCTCTGATTCCCGAGTGCTGGGATTAAAGGCGTGCGCCACCACCACCCGACCATCCGCATGTATTTTCATATCATGTACATACAGACTTGTCATTTGTTGTTGTATCCCATAGTGAATATTGCAGATATTGGCAGTTTCCATCCAAGCCTTGTGCTATTTTGCAACAGCAACAGCAGTATGAAAGCACTGAGCTTTGCCTACAGAGTGCCAAGCTCTGCACTTATTAGCTAAGCTCACAAAGAAACAATGTCAGTCTGAGAATATATATATATATATATATATATATATATATATATATATATATATATATATATATTAGGTACTGACCCATTAGGGCATGGTCTCAGGTACTATGTGTGGACTGATGAGCGCAGACAAAAAGCATGCTTGTTCTCTTGGCTGGTAGTCTGAGTTCTGTATTCAGCTCCCAGCACTGACAGAGCAGAGGATTGCTGTGGCTACTTTATTGTGAGTGTTCCTCAAATAAGTATTTGTTAACCTTTCCTCAAGGCTCTTGTGGACTTCATTAATTATATATAATCTGGTGTCCAATCTAGGGCAGTAACCCATGACCCCGGGATTAAGTGTCCCATGCTCTATTGACTGAGCTAGCTAGTACATCTGTAGAAAGTACATTTACAGTTGGTTTTGAAGATTTGTTTATTTTTATTTATGTGTATGGGTGTTTTGCCTGCATGTATATTAATGCATCTTGTATAGTGCTTACAGAGCCCAGAAGAGGGCAACAAATCCCCTGCACCTGGAGTTATAGATTGTCATGA
This sequence comes from Microtus pennsylvanicus, assembly GCF_037038515.1. NCBI lineage: Eukaryota > Metazoa > Chordata > Mammalia > Rodentia > Cricetidae > Microtus > Microtus pennsylvanicus. The sequence continues at coordinate 126,268,104 of NC_134601.1, read as the reverse complement.
GTCACAATTTGGGTGGTAGGAAATGAACCCAAGGTTCGGTTGCAAGACTAGCAACTGTTTTTAAATTGTGAGCCATCTTTCCAGATTCTCTTTGTTTGAAAATGAGGTATTATGTAACCCAGGCTGGCTCTGAAGTCATTTTTGTAGCTGAGGATGTTCTTCAACTCCTGATCATTCGGTCTCTACCTCCCTTGTGGGGGGACTATAGTCATGTACCACCATTCCCAGCTTTGGTGATCATTTTTTTGTTATGTTTCTATATCTGTGTTTGAGTGTGGGTGGGAACATTGTCATAATGTATAGGTAGGCCAGAGGACCACTTGCAAAAGTCAGTTCTTTCTTTTTGTAATATAGGTTCTAAGAATCAAACTCACTTCCACCAACTTGGCAGCAAGTACCTTTACCCATTGAGCCATTGAGCTATCTTGCCAGCCTCTCTAATTTTCTCTTAGATTTATTTGTTTTATATGTATCAGAGTTTTGTTTGCATGTAGATAGGTATCCATAAAGGCCAGAAAAGGATATTTGATTCCTTAGAACTAGAATTATAGATGATTTTGAATCACCACGTAGATACTCAAAACCAAACCCAGGTCCTTTGCAAGAACAAGTGTTCTAAACCACTGAACTACATGTCTAATCCTCCACCATTAAAAAAATATTTATTTATTATGTCGACAGTGGTCTATTTGCATGAATGCCTGCATGCCAGATCTCATTACAGATGGTTATGAGCCACCATGTGCTTGCTAGGAATTAAACTCAAGACCTCTCTGGAAGAGCAGCCAGTGCTCTTAACCTCTGACCCTTCTTTCTAGCCCCCTTGTTTTTGTTTTTGTTTTTTCAAGACAGGTTTTCTCTGTGCAGCCCTGGCTGTCCTGGAACTCACTTTGTAGACCAAGCAGGCCTCAAATTGAGAGATTCACCTGCCTCTGCCTTCAGAGTTCTGTGATTAAAGGCGTGCATCACCACTGCCTAGTTCTAGCCCTCCACCTTAAAAAAATCCAGAATGCAGGTATGATGGAGGAAGGTCATTGGCTAATAAAGGGACTGCCTTGGCCCATTTCATTGGTTAGAAGATAGGTGAGAGGAGTAAACAGAACAAAACGCTGAGAGGAAGAGGAAGTGAGATCAGACCCAACAGCTCTCCTCTCGGGAGCAGACGCCTCAGGAGAGACGCCATGCTCTCGGCTCCTGGGCAGACACACGCGATGAAGCTCTGAACTAGAATCTTCCCGGTAAGACCGGTGCTCACAGATTGTTAGAGATGGGTTGATTGGGATATCAGAATTAGCCAGTAAGGGCTAGAGCTAAGGGCCAAGCAGTGATTAAAAGAATACAGTGTCTGTGTAATTATTTCGGGGCATAAGCTAGCCGAGCAGGTGGCTGGGGTGTTGGGGACGCAGCCCTGCCGCCGCTCCTTATTACTACAAATGGCGCCCACGTGGACAACTGCTTCCACATAAAGCCTGAGACAGCTTGGGAAGTAATTCTAGAACAGAATGACAGCTTTGTGCATGGATTCTTGGTAGCAGCACTCTCTCGGGTCTACTCTGTTTGCCAGAGGTAAGCAAGCACCTCATCTAAGAGAGGCTTCCTGACTCCGCTTTAGCTGCAAAGCCTGCAGCTCATTAAGAGGTCCTGCCATGAAACACTTAAACGGTGTTGACGAAAAGCTGAACTCATGCTTTTCGGTTTTCAGCCGTAGCAGGAAAAAAGCTGTGCCATTTAAAAATGCCAGCTTTCTGGGCCATCCTGCCAGGCCAAACTATGACTGTTTGAGACAGGAGGGCTGGCTACTGAGAGAGGACTTGAGTGTTGTCTGTTGTAGCTCGCTGGCTGGCAGGGACCTTGAAACGCCATAGAGGTGTGGCTATAAATATGGCTGCAGCCTGTATATCCACCATGAGGCTGGAAAGCTAAGGAATGGGCTACATCTAGCCCGCAAAACCACGGCTTTAGTCCTACTGATATTGTTTGGTAAATTAAAGACCCATGTGGTCAAAAAACAGAGAGATACACAGTAAAGAGAGATTCAAAGACAATGAAAATTTCTAAATGGTTTACAGTGTGTTAAAAATATATGCAGACTGAAAGTTAAAATTCTTAAAGTAAACCTCTGAGACTTCAAGGTGTGGTAGCACACGCCTTTAATCCCAGTGCCTAAAAGGCAGAGACAAACAGATCTCTGTGAGTTCAAGGTGTAGTAGCAAACACCTTTAATCCCAATGCCTGGGAGGCAGAGACAGGCGGATCTCTGAGAGTTCAAAGACAGCCTGGTCTACAGAGTTATTCCAGGTCAAAGATATACGCTCAAAAAGCAAAAAGTTAACCTATGAATGTCACAGCTTAGATTCTTAAGCACCTAGTGATTTAAAGGTGCAAATCAAAACTGCTCCTGGATAGTAAAAAATTACAGATTCACAATAGGACAGATTCAGACCACTAAATGAGTCACACTGTTGGATGAATGTACGTAGGCTTGGGAGAGAGAAGAAAAAGAATATAGAAAATAAAGTTAATGTTAAAAAAAGGTAAAGTCTTTAAAGAGACAGAGTAGAGATAGTTAAGAGATAAAAAGAAATAAAGAAAAATAAGCCACGTAAAAATGGAAAATTCACAGAGAGTCTGGATTATGTACATTGTGTTTTCTTTAAATTTTTTGACTGTGAAGGAGCTAAGTACAGAGAGACATTTCATTACATGGGCTGCCAAGCTAAACCAGAATGGATATAAGGGTATTACGATTTCAGAATTTGGGTCTAAGGATATGATGCTTTGGAGAGAGTCTTCTTTTGTTTTCACAGAGGATGAGACTCTATGGATTTCTTCTATCCCAATTTGGTATGATAGACCACGACCTCCCGAAAGGTTCCTGTGAACGCCCTCAAAAAATTACTTCACTCAACTGCCAACTGAGATGACCCTGGCACACAGGTTATACCATGAAAGACCTAATTAACGACACCCCCATTCAGCAGGAAGCAGTTTGGAGAGAAAAAACTGCACCCATGTTCCCAAAATATTGTTTATAAATGTTCTTTTACATTTAAAGGGGGATATGATATAGATATGAATAATTTGCATTAGTATAGATTTTGCTTTATTGATAGAGATTTACGGTCAATTTTGTTATATGTATAAGTGTTTCTGATTTTGAGTAAGGTATTGTGATTGTGTAGTTCATTTAAATATATACTGTATAATTAAGAAATATAGGTTGTTAATGGATAATCATCGATAACAGTAAAGCTTGTAGTCATGTTAGTTAGATTTTCTAGATATATAGAGATATATTTTAGATAGACATTCTTCATGTCTTTCAAAGATTACAGAATAGGACATTTAATGTTTTAATAACTGAGGACTTTTCATGACAATGAGACACTCTGCTCCTGGCAGCACCAATCAACTTCAAGAAGAAGATGGGCATCGAAGAGGATCCTTATGGAGTTTGATAGCCATTTGGGCAAGAAACTGCTCTTGCCTGGACTATTGCATAAACTGGACACAGAGAACCCGCAGAGAGAGGACTACTGAACTTGCCTAAGGTGAGATGATCTTTTGGGGTTCCTGATTCATGAAAGAGTCTACGAGACATTATGCAGGACACAACAGATAGTGACTGAACTGACTTTGAATTTTCCTGCTTTATGGAAATGTCTGCTGGATACTATGGGCCTGAAGGCTGAAGATGGATGCCCCAATGGTACAGAGGAACTTTGGGTGACTGTCCAGGCAGCGAGATGTCTCTGTCATTTCTAGAGTTTTAAAAGTTGCTTTTTTCTTGTTTGCTTATGTAGTATTGTATCTTTCTGGAGTCTTTGATGGAGTTAAGAATAGTTAGTTATAGTTTTCCTTAGTTATGATAAAGATTATTGTAACTTTTACTTGATAACAGTTTGGTTATATGTAATCTTGCTATGTTAAAGATAAAGCCTTTTTTTTGTTTAAACTGAAAAAGGGGACATGATGGAGGAAGGTCATTGGCTAATAAAGGAACTGCCTTGGCCCATTTCATTGGTTAGAAGATAGGTGGGAGGAGTAAACAGAACAAAACGCTGAGAGGAAGAGGAAGTGAGATCAGACCCAACAGCTCTCCTCTCGGGAGCAGACGCCTCAGGAGAGACGCCATGCTCCCGGCTCCTGGGCAGACACACGCGATGAAGCTCTGAACTAGAATCTTCCCGGTAAGACCGGTGCTCACAGATTGTTAGAGATGGGTTGATTGGGATATCAGAATTATCCAGTAAGGACTAGAGCTAAGAGCCAAGCAGTGATTAAAAGAATACAGTGTCTGTGTAATTATTTCGGGGCATAAGCTAGCCGAGCAAGCGGCTGGGGTGTTGGGGACGCAGCCCTGCCGCCGCTCCTTATTACTACACAGGTACCTTCCATGTATGAGGAAAAATAGCCTTTGTGCCATCTAATAGAAGCATAGAGACATTTTTCTAGCTTTTCCAGTGTCTTAGAATGTTGATCTCTATCTTCTTTATTGAGGCAGTCTCTGTCAATTGAACTTGGGATTCACTGGTAGACTAGTCTACCCAGCTAACTTGCTCTCAGGATTTTCTGTCTCTCTGACTTCTGAGTGCTGGAATTACAGGAGAACCACACCCAGTCAGCACTTACATGGGTTCTGTGGATCTGAGCACTGTTCCTCTTGCTTATATCGCAAAGCCTTTATTCATTGAGCCAGTTCATCAAGCCAGAAAACTCTAAAAAATAATGTTTTGCTGGTTGTCCTTTTGATTTTATGGTTTCTGCATTAGAAAGTGTAGGGTTAAGTCAGCCCCTTTAGGGGGCGGGGTTTGCCTCGGGCGAATGCGTACTGATAAATGAGCATGCGGGAGACGGCTCCTCCCTTTTTTCCTTTTTCCTGCCTCCTGTGAAACGGTTAAGCGGAAACCTCGGTTCTGTAAGTTTGTTTAAACATTAAAACTGTATATATATATATATATATATATATATATTCTTTAATATCTGCCTTTGCATTTATTTACTGCCTATACATTTGCTGTCTCAGGTCAGGAGCCATGAAGTGGAACAGAATAAGAATAATTTTATATTTGATAAACTTTCTTTGCCTTTCCTCATATCTGTGTCTTTCTTTATATGTCAGTATATGTCCTTGTTGTTAATGTTTTAATTTCCCATAACAAGCAACATATTTTCCTACAGTAATCTTTGAAGTTTCCAGCATGAAGATGGGGCCCCACAACATCAACTCAATCTGGTTTTTATGACGTCATGAATTTTTTTTTAAGCGCTAATATTAGACCTGTTTTTTGGTAGCAACTGCAGGAGACAATTTCGAATGATGCACATTTTTGACAACACTCTGGCTGGACCTTCTCAAAACGCTCAGAGACTAGTTATAATTTTCTTAGGCCAAAGGTTAATTTGGGAATTTTACCATCATTTGCCTTCACAGGGGCCCCTAAGAAGAACGTCGTCCCCATGTCAGCTAGAAGCAATCTAAGAGGACGACGTCCCCTCTCCCAACAGAGTTTGCCCACAGGGTTAGGGACATCTTTTAGTGGTTGGTATAGGGTTGAGGGGATGGGGAGATATTGTATGGAATTAGGGGTATATTCAAAAAAAGGGGGGGATTAACTGGTTTGATGGGATGATTGGTGTTTGTGACTTACTGTTTTTAGAATATTATATTGGTACTGTTTCTTGTATATTGATATATTGAATGTGAGTGTTCCTACCTCTATTTTTTATATAAGAGTATGCTTATATTGTATGGATACATCTATCATATCACAATGTACATTTCTACCTCTGGTACTATTTATGTAATAACATTGTTTACATTTGATATGTAATGACATTGTTTACAGGTGAAGATCATTGTCTTCATATATTGCACAGTTGTTTATTCTCTTAGTTTTCAAATTAGATAGGTATTGAGAATTATATGTTTGTCATATTTATTTTTAGGTTAATCAGGTCTGTTAGATACATAGAGATTATTTTTAGTATAGATAGTATAATCTTCAGCCTCTTTGAAGAGCTGTAGAAAATGGCCTTTAATCTAACCTAGAATTCTGTGCCAACGAGACACAATTACTCCTGGCAACACCTCTCTACTCCCGAGAGATCGTTGAGCACCAAAGACACTCCACTGGGAGCTTGTCTTCCTGGCAGAACTGGCCTTTGAGTTAAGAAAAGCCCATACCTCAACTACTGACTAAGATATGAAACAGGATTGTCTTATCTTGCCAAGACAGGGTAGGGTAATTCTAAGAATGTTCCTTGCATTTGATAATGGTATGTCAGTTATGTTAGGCCTTAGCCAAAGTTGGTTGACTCAACATTGCAAATGAGACTTTGGGTGATTGCCCAGGTAGTCAGTTGTCTCTGTCATTTGTTGCATATTTTGGATATCTCTCATTTGTTAAGTAATATTTATTCCCTTCTCAGATCTTTGATGGAGTTGAAGATTATTTAATTGTAGTTACTCTCTACATTATTTAGACTCCTTGAGATAGAATGTCTAGCAAAACTTTTGTTCTCAATATTGTTTGTTATATTTATCATTTGTTATTATTGTTTATAGTTATATTTGGTTTAGTTCTGTCTTATTTAGACAAAAGGGGGAGATGTAGGGTTAAGTCAGCCCCTTTAGGGGGCGGAGTTTGCCTCGGGCGAATGCGTACTGATAAATGGGCACACGGGAGGGGGCTCCTCCCTTTTTTCCTTTTTCCTGCCTCCTGTGAAACAGCTAAGAACAAACCTCGGTTCTGTAAGTTTGTTTAAACATTAAAACTATATATATATATATATATATATATATATATATATATATATATATATATATATATATATATATATTCTTTAATATCTGCCTTTGCATTTATTTACTGCCGATACAAGAAAGTTCTTCTGCAATTCAATATTGTAAGTGAAGTGATTGATATGCTGGCAGATTGTGAAGCCTTGGAGAGGATAGTTTCTGAGGGAAGAGAAGAAATGGGTAAGAAGTGGCATTAAGAGAAAAAAGATGAAGGATAACTAAGGTGTTAAAAAGATTCTTATTTATTTTTAATGTGTGTGTGTGTGTCTATGTATGGGTATGTGCTCATGCATATAGGTGCCTACAGAGGTGATAAAATCACCAGGTCCCCTGAATCTAGAGTTATAGGCATCTGTGAACTGCTTGACGTGGGTGCTGGGAACCTGATTTAGTTCCCTACCACAGTAGTATGCATGCATAACTCCTGAGCCATCTTGTAAGCCCTAATCCTTATACTAAGTTCTTGCATCTGCTCTGAGATGGGTTCTTGGTGAGAAGCAAGCTTTGGGTGGACAGTTTACTATTTGTGGACATGTTTTATAGAGATTTCTGCTAGATAGTCCAGTGGGACTGCCAAGCTGACATGTGTATCTATGAACTAGTGGTTCTGAGGAGACATTATAAGGCTCGAGAGAGATATCATAGTTATGTCAAAAAAGACTTATTCAATGCTGTTGAACTAGAGATAGCCATGGGGACCAAAGGATGGCACCTAGGCTTCCTGCGTGAGCAAATAAGATGGGAAAGAAGGGACTGAGAAACAGATATGACTGGGTGAACAACTGTGTTTGGAGCTTATGATATTTGCATGAGAATGCTGAGTAACCACAGGAATTGGCTTTGAATCCCTCTCCTCTGTAATTACACAAGAATAACCTCTGCAGACTCATCCCCCTTTTCTCCTTCCCCACTCTCTCCCTCTTCCCCTCCCCTCTTAATCTGTGAACCTAGGTATAAAACAATGAAGTAAACACTCTATAGCTCAGCCTAGCCCATCCCTGCATATTTGTTATATACATCTTTGCCCCCTTAGGTTTCAAAAAATTTGTTTTTAGTGTCTTGTTTGTTGTTGTTGTTGTTGTTGTTGTTGTTTATGAGACAGGGACTTGCTATATAACCTAAGTTGGCCTAGATTCCAGACTTGAGCCACCATACCTGGCATTATTTTAGGTTGAACATTCAACTGCATTTTCTTAGGGTGAAAATCCAGGAAGTAGGTCAGTGAAAACCCAGAAGGGTCACACCTTAGGAACAGGTCTACACTGACTGTTGGTAAAAGCTTCCTAGACTTGCCCTACCAAAGCTTAATAACAGACCTTAGCAGAGGATCATGTGTATCTCTAACCACCTGCCAAAGTCCAATATTCTTCAGGAAGGCAACAAATCCAGACATTCAAACCATAAAAGTGTCATAAATGTCCAGTATGCAATAGAGAACTACCACATACTCAAAGATCTTTAGCTAGAAGAAACAGGCTAAGTGAGACAGAAAGAATTTTTTGAAATATAAAATTAAAAGAATATGGAGAGTCAGAATAGAGCCACACATCTTCAATCCTAGCACTCAGGAGATAGCAAGGCAGGAGAATCAGGAGTTCAAGGCAACCTTGCCCAGATAGTGGGTTCAAGGCTAGCCCGGTCTTATGAAACCAAGCCATAAAAATCCAAAATGAGCTGGGCATCAGTGGTACCTTCCTTTAATCCCAGCACTCTAGAGGCAGAGGCAGGCAGATCTCTGAATCTGAGGCCAGACTGATCTACAGAGTGAATTCCAGGACCAAATAAACAAACAAAAACAAACAAAAAACCCAAATGAATAAATAGATGTAGTAATAAAAGGAAGCGTGGGCACAGTGGCATAAACATGTAATCCCAGCACTCAGAAGCCTGAGACTAGAGGATCATTGTGAATCTGAGGATATTGATATCCTGTGTCAGAAAACAAACTAGGGTAAAGATGTTCACAAGACTAATAGCCTGAGTTCAATTCACAGGACCCACATACTAGAAGGAAAGAACTGACTTGTGCAAATTAAGTTATCCTCTGGCACACATGCAAACACACACACACACACACACACACACACACATACACACACACACACACACATGTTATAAAAGGCCTAAATATCCAGGCAGTGGTGGCATGCACCTTTAATCCCAGCACTTGGGAGGCAGGCAGATCTCTGTGAGTTCATGGCCAGCCTGGTCTACAAGAGCTAGTGCCAGGACAAGATCCAAAGCTACAGAGAAACCCTGTCTCAAAAAAAAAAAAAAAAACAAAAAAAGGCCTAAATAAATAAATAAGTAAAATAAAATAAAAGGGAACTGAGTGTGATAGTGCATACTGGCAAACAGAAATTGGTGATACAGTATAAAAGTCATTCTTTTAAAAGGATTTCTTAGAAGCTGGGAAGTGGTGGTATATGCCTTTAATCCCAGCATTCAGGATGCAGAGGCAGGCAGATCTCTGTGAGTTCAAGGCTAGCCTGGTACAGAAAGAGTTCTGGAACAGCTAGGGCTGTTACACAGAGAAATCCTGTCTCGAAAATAATAAATAAATAAAACGAGTGTAAACAGGTTCCCCTGTCCCACCCTGTCTCATAGTGACTTATAAATAACAATTCAGAGGCTTATATTAATTATTAATGTTTGGCCAATAGCTCAGGCTTATTACTAGCTCTTACATTTAAATTAACCCATATTTCTCCATGTCCTGCTTATTTGGAAACTGGATGATATCTTTCTTCTTGGGCAGCTAGCTTGCATATCCCCTGATTCTGCCATTCTTCTCCCTATATCCAGTTTGGCTTTCCTGCTCAGCTATATTCTTCCTTGCTATAGACTAAAGCAGCTTTTATTATCAACCAATGAGAGGAACATATATTCATAGTGTACAGAAAAGTTATCCCACAGCAAAAGATCTGAGTATAATGATGTACACCTTTAATTCCAGCACTCAGAAGGCAGAGACAGGTGGCTCTCTGTGAGTTTTGAGGTCAGCCCGGTCTAGAGAGTGAGTGCTAGGACAGCCAGGGTTACATAGTGAGACCCTGTCTGTAATTTTTTTTCAATCTTTGGGGGCCTACCACCCAGCTCTCAAATAAATACATGGATACTTATTCCTTTTTTTAAAAAACAGTTGTAAATGGTTTATTTTTCTTTTGAACTATTTCCTTGGGATAGGATTTCTAGGTCAAGGTGTATATGTGAATTATGGCTGTTGATGTAGATTAGCCTTCAGAAGTTCTGTGTCAAGTTCCATTGAAGATGCCTGCCCATTCCTGCTGGCCTTGCTGTATCCAAGATGTATAGGTATGAAATGAAATTAGCACTGGTTAAATCCAGCCCTCTCAACTAAGCTACAGACTAGGTGACTAGCCATGGTCATGTGACAGAGACTTATTCTTAATTATGAATGCCCAGCCTTAACATGGCTTGTTCCTAGCCAGCTTTTCTAACTTAAATTATCCCATTTCTCTTTACCTACATGTTGGCACTAGGCATCTTACCTTTCTTTATTCTATGCATCTTTCTTTACTGCTTACTGCGTGGCTGGCTCTGTGGCTATGTGACTGGCCCCTGGCATCCTCTTCCTCTTCTTTTCTTCTTCCTCCTTCTACCTATCCTAGATTTATCCTCCCGTTTATTCTCTCTGCCTGACAGCCTCAGCTATCCCTCTCCTGCCTAGCAATTGGCCATTCAGCTCTTTATCAGACCAATCAGGTGTTTCAGGCAGTCAAAGTAGGACAGCCTCACAGAGTTAAACAAATGCAGCATAAGCAAAAACAATACATCTTTACAACATTAAACAAATGTTCCACAGCATAAGCAAATGTAACACATCTTAAACTAGTACTCCACAATAAGACCCTGTCTCAATTTTTTTAATTACATGTGCTTGTGCTTGCCTTTGAGTAAGTGCATGTGAATGTAGATATCCATTGAGGACAGAGGCATCACATGCCATGGATCTGGAGTTACAGGCATTTGTGAGCTACCAGATGTAGGTACTGGGAACGGAACTTTGGTCCTTTTCAAGAGCAGTATGCTCTATTAACTGCTGAATCATCTCCTTAACACCCAGTATACAATTCATTCTTAGAGCTGAAGAGTTGGTTCAGAGCACTGGCTGCTCATCCAGGGAACCTGGGTTTGATTCTGGTAACTAATTACTGTCTATAACTCCTAGTTCTAGAGGATCTTGTGCCCTCCTCTGGCCCCTAAGGGCACTGCATGACTACAGTGCATCAATTGATATATAGGCAAAGTACCCATACATATAAAACTTCTAAAAGTTTAAAAATAAAATTTAATTGGGTTAATTAGCATTTTAAAGTCTAGTTTCTTGAGTTCTTTATATATTTTGGAGATAAGACCTTTGTCTGTTGCAGGGATGGTGAAGATCTTCTCCCAGTAGGGGTTGCCTTTTTGTCTTAGTGACAGTGTCCTTTGCTTTACAGAAGCTTCTCATTTTCAGTAAGTCCCATTTATTCAATGTTGCCCTTAATGTCTGTGCTGCTGGGGTTATACCTAGGAAGCGATCGCCTGTGCCCATATGTTGTAGGGTACCTCCCAATTTCTCTTCTATCAGGTTCAGAGTGTTTGGATTGATATTGAGGTCTTTGATCCATTTGGACTTGAGTTTTATGCATGGAGATAGATATGGGTCAATTTTCATTCTTCTCCAGGTTGACATCCAATTGTGCCAGCACCATTTGTTGAAGATGCATTCTTTCTTCCATTGTATACTTTTAGCTCCTTTATCGAAAATCAGGTGTTCATAGATTTGTGGGTTAAAATCTGGGTCTTCTATACGATTCCAATGGCCGACTTCTCTGTTTTTATACCAATACCAACCTGTTTTCAATACTGTAGCTCTGTAGTAAAGTTTGAAGTCAGGGATGGTAATGCCTCCAGAAGTTCCTTTATTATATAAAACTCTTTTGGCTATCCTGGGTTTTTTGTTTTTCCATATGAAGTTGATTATTGTCCTCTCAAGATCTGTGAAGAATTTTGATGGGACTTTGATGGGGATTGCATTGAACCTATAAATTGCTTTTGGTAGAATTTCCATTTTTACTATGTTGATCCTCCCAATCCAAGAGCAAAGGAGATCTTTCCACTTTCTGGTATCCTCTTCAATTTCTTTCTTCAATTCCTTAAAGTTCTTGTCAAATAGATCTTTCACTTCTTTGGTTAGAGTTACCCCCAAGATATTTTATGCTATTTGTGGCTATCGTGAAAGGTGATGCTTCTCTGATTTCCCTCTCTGCTTCCATATCCTTGGTGTATAGGAGGGCAACTGATTTTTTGGAGTTGATCTTGTATCCTGCCACATTACTAAAGCTGTTTATCAGCTTTAGGAGTTCTTTGGTGGAGTTTTGTGCGTTGCTTATGTACACTATCATATCATCTGCAAATAATGAAAGTTTAACCTCTTCCTTCCCAATTCGAATCCCCTTGATCCCCTTATGTTTTCTTATTGTTATTGCTAAAACTTCAAGCACTATATTGAAGAGGTATGGAGAGAGTGGACAGCCTTGCTGTGTTCCTGATTATAGTGGGATGGCTTTGAGTTTCTCTCCGTTTAGTTTGATGTTGGCTGTCGGCTTGCTGTATATAGCTTTTATTATATTTAGGTATGATCCTTGTATCCCTAATCTCTCCAAGACTTTTATCATAAAGGGATGTGGAATTTTGTCAAAAGCTTTTTCAGCATCTAATGAAATGATCATGTGATTTTTTTCTTTCAGTTTATTTATATGATGGATTACATTGATAGATTTTCATATGTTGAACCAGCCCTGCATCTCTGGAATGAAGCCTACTTGATCATAATGGAAAATTTTTCTAATGTGTTCTTGGATACGGTTTGCCAGTATTTTGTTGAGGATTTTTGCGTCGATGTTCATTAGTGAGATTGGCCTGTAGTTCTCTTTCTTGGTTGAGTCTTTGTGTGGTTTTGGTATCAGAGTGACTGTAGCTTCATAAAAGCAATTTGGCAATGACTCTTCTGTTTCTATATTGTGAAATACATTAAGGAGCATAGGAATAAGCTCTTCTTGGAAGTTCTGGTAGAATTCTGCATAGAAACCATCTGGTCCTGGGCTTTATTTGATAGGGAAGTTTTTGATGACAGCTTCTAATTCTTCGTGACTAACAGGTCTATTTAGATTGTTCAGCTGGTCCTGGTTTAGCTTTGGTATATGGTATTTATGTAAAAACGTGTCCATTTCTTTTACATTTTCCAGTTTTGTGGCACACAGGCTTTTGTAGTAAGATCTAACGATTCTCTGAATTTCCTCTGTGTCTGTGGTTATGTCCCCCTTTTCATTTCTGATCTTATTAATTTGCATATTCTCTCTCTGCCATTTGATTAGTTTGGATAGGGGTTTATCAATTTTGTTGATTTTCTCTAGGAACCAGCTTTTTGTTTCATTGATTCTTTGGATTGTTTTCTGTGTTTCTATTTTGTTGATTTCAGCCCTCAGTTTGAATATTTCAAGTATTCTACTCCTCCTAGGTGAGTCTGCTTCTTTTTTTTCTAGAGCTTTCATGCGGGCTGTTAAGTCTCCAATGTGTGCTTTCTCTGTTTTCTTTAAGTGGGCACTTAGTGTTATGAACTTTCCTCTCAGGACTGCTTTCATAGTGTCCCATACGTTTGAATAGGTTGTTTCTTTATTTTCATTGAATTCCAGGAAGACTTTGATTTCTTTCTTTATTTCTTCCTTGATCCAGGTGTGGTCCAGAAGTTCACTGTTCAGTTTCCATGAGTTTGTAGGCTTTCTGGGGGTAACATTGTTGTTGAATTCTAACTTTAATCCATGGTCGTCTGATAAGACGCAGGAGGTTACAAATATTTTTTTGTAACTGTGGAAGTTTGCTTTGTTACCGAGTATGTGGTCAATTTTCGAGAAGGTTCCATGAGCTGCAGAGAAGAAGGTATATTCTTTCCTATTTGGGTGGAATGTTCTATAGATGTGTGTTAAGTCCATTTGATTCATTACCTCCATTAATTCCCTTATTTCTCTCTTAGGTTTCTGTCTGATTGACCTGTCCATTGGTGAGAGAGGAGTGTTGAAGTCTCCTACTATTAGTGTGTGCCGTTTGATGGCAGACTTGAGTTTTAGTAATGTTTCTTTTACGTATGTGGGTGCTTTTATATTAGGGGCATAGATATTCAGGAATGAGACTTCATCCTGATGAATTGTTCCTGTTATGAGTATAAAATATCTCTCTCTATCTTTTCTGATTGATTTAAGTTTGAAGTCAACTTTGTTAGAAATTAATATGGCCACACCTGCTTGTTTCTTAGGTCCATTTGCTTGATAAGCCTTTTCCCAGCCCATTACTCTGAGTAGGTGCCTGTCTTTGTGGTTGAGGTGTGTTTCTTGTAAACAGCAGAATGTTGGATCCTGTTTTCGTATCCAATCTTTTAGCCTGTGCCTTTTTATAGGTGAGTTGAGTCCATTGACATTAAGTGATATTAATGATGAGAGGTTGTTAACTCCGGTCACTTTTTTAGTAGTAGAGTTTGTGTGTTTCCCTTCTTTGAGTTGTGCTGGTGAAGGGTCTCTAGATGTTTGAGTTATTCTGGTCATTGTTGTCCTCCTTGGTTTGTGATTTTCCTTCTATGACTTTCTGTAAGGCTGGATTTGTGGCTGCGTATTGTTTAAATTTGTTTTTATCCTGGAAAATTTTGATCTGAACAGAGAATTTTCAACAGACGAAGCTCAAATTGCCAAAAGACACTTAAGGTCATGCTCAACCTCCTTAGCAATCAGGGAAGTGCAAATCAAAACAACTTTGAGATATCATCTTACACCTGTCAGATTGGCTAAAATCAAAAACACCAATGATAGCCTCTGCTGGAGAGGTTGTGGAGGAAGGGGTTCCCTCATCCATTGCTGGTGGGAATGCAAACTTGTGCAACCACTTTGGAAAGCAGTGTGGCGGTTTCTCAGGTAATTCGGGATCAACCTACCCCTGGTCCCAGCAATACCACTCTTGGGAATATACCCAAGAGATGCCCGATCATATGACAAGGGCATTTGTTCAACTATGTTCATAGCAGCATTATTTGTAATAGCCAGAACCTGGAAACAACCTAGATGTCCTTCAATGGAAGAATGGATGAAGAAAGTGTGGAATATATACACATTAGAGTACTACTCAGCTGAAAAAAACAATGACTTCTCAAATTTTGCATGCAAATGGATGGAAATAGAAAATACTATCCTGAGTGAGGTAACCTAGACCCAAAAAGATGAACAGGTGATGTACTCACTCATAATTGGTTTCTATCCTTAAATAAAGGTCAGTGAGTCAATAATTGGATATACTAAAGAAGCTAAAGAAGAAGGTGAACCCAAAGAAAAACATATAGCTATCCTCCTGGGTAAGGGAAGCAGACAAGATTGCCAGGCAAAAAATCGGTATCTTAAGGGTGGGGTGGGAGGGGGGTAAGGGGAGATGGGGAGAGAAAAGTGAGACGTGTAGGATGGGGAGAACTTGGGGCAACGGGATGATTGGGATAAAGGAAGGTTGGATAGGGGAGCAGGGAAGCACATATCTTAATTAAGGGAGCCATCTTAGGGTTGGGAAGAGACTTGGACGTAGAGGGGCTTCCAGGTGCCCAAGGCGAGGTCCCCAGTTAGTTTCTGGGGCAGCTGAAGATAGGGAACCTGAAATTATCCTATCCTATAGCCATACTGATGAATATTTTGCATATCACCATAGAACCTTCATCTGGCGATGGATGGAGATAGAGACAGAGACCCACACTGGAGTACTGGACTGAGCTCCCAAAGTCCCAATGAGGAACAGAAGGAGGGAGAAGATGAGCAAGGAAGTCAAGACCAAGAGGGGTGCACCCGCCCACGGAGACAGAGGGGCTGATCTATTGGGAGCTCACCAAGGCCAGCTGGACTGCGACTGAAAAAGCAGGAGATAAAACCGGACTCTCTGAATATGGCGGACAATGAGGGCTGCTGAGAACCAAAGACAATGGCACGTGGTTTTGATACTACTTCATGTTCTGGCTTTGTGGGAGCCTAGCCAGTTTGGATGTTCACCCTCCTAGACCAGGATGGAGGGGGGAGGACTTTGGACTTTCCACAGGGCAGGGAACCCTGACTGCTCTTCAGACTTGAGAGGGAGGGGAAGAGGAGTAGGGGGACGGGGAGAGGATTGGGGGGGAGGAGTGGGAGGCTAGGAGGAGGCCGAAATTTTTTTTTCAATAAAAAAAAGAATAACCGGAGTAAACACCACTGGTCATTAATATCACTTAATATTAGTGGTCTCAATTCACCTATAAAAAGACACAGGCTGGCTTTGTTTGCGACCTGCCCAACCAGCACGGAGGCCTGATCTCTCGGCCCCAGGAGAACCAGAGTTGGGGTGAGTTTCTGGCCCGCTGCGCCAGCCTGGGACGGGGAGCTCGGGGGTTCCTTGGCCCCCTGTCCTTCTTGGGCTCTCTGCAGGGCCTCTATTCCCTGGGTACTGCCTCTTTCTTCCTGGCCCACCCAGCTTCCGTCCAGAGCCCTCCCCACTTCGGCTCCACTGCCCTCTTTCAGCACGGGGCATCGCCCAGCCCAGCCTGTCTGGGCGCTGGGTCCGAGTCCTCTGGGCGCCCAAGCAGGCTGGAGTTCCTTTGTTTCTATGGCCTGCCTGCACCAAGCAGGGTAGGCACTTTGTTTGCGAGCTGCCCAACCAGCACGGAGGCCTGATCTCTCCGCGCCAGGAGAGCCAGTGTTGGGCACGAGACCTGATCTCTCAGCACCAGGAGAGCCAACATTGGGGAGGCCGCATTGGATAGGCAAGGAGACCTGATCCGGTAAAAGAAGATCCATAAGGGAGCATTTGGAAGAAGAGATGGGCAGACGCCAAGGCAAGAATTCGCCCAACAAGCTGAAAAGCAACATGAAGCCACCAGAAACTAGCGACCTCACAACGGAAGGACATGAACACCTTAATCAAGAAGGAGAAAAGATTGACTTCATGAAAGTGATTGACGCCCTTAAACAGCATGTAAAAAATGCCCTTATAGAAATGGATGAGAAATATAACAAAAAGTTTGAAGAATTGAATAAATCAGTGAAAGATACCCTAAAAAACCAAGGAAAAACAATCAAACAGATAATGGAAACAGTTCAAGACTTGAAAACTGAAATGGAGGCAAAGAAGAAAACACAAACAGAGGGCCGGCTGGACATGGAAAATCTAGGTAAACGAATAGAGACTACAGAAACAAGCATACCCAGCAGAATACAAGAGATAGAAGAAAGACTCTCAGATTCTGAAGAAACCATAGAGAAAATAAACACACTGATCAAAGAAAACAGCAAGTCTAACAAACTCTCATCACAAAACATTCAGGAAATATGGGACACAATAAAAAGACTAAACCTAAGAATAATAGGAGTAGAAGAAGGAGAAGAAGTACAGCTCAATGGTCCAGAAAATATATTTAATAAAATTATAGAAGAAAACTTTCCCAACCTAAAGAAAGATATACCTATGAAGGTGCAAGAAGCATACAGAACACCGAATAGGCTGGATCAAAAAAAAATCCCCTCGCCATATAATTATCAAAACACAAAGCATACAGAATAAGGAAAAATATTAAGAGCTGCAAAGGAAAAAGGCCAAAATACTTACAAAGGTAAAGCTATCAAACTTACACCTGACTTCTCCATGAAAGCCAGGTCCTGGATAGATGTACTGCAGAAACTGAGAGACCATGGATGCAAGCCCAGATTACTATACCCAGCCAAGCTTTCGTTCACTAAAAATGGAGAAAATAAAATTTTCGAGGATAAAAACAAATTTAAACAATACGCAGCCACAAATCCAGCCTTACAGAAAGTAATTGAAGGAAAATCACTAACCACGGAGTCCAACAATGACCAGAATAACTCAGACATCTAGAGACCCTTCACCAACACAAATCAAAGAAGGGAAAAATACAAACTCTACGATTAAAAAAAATGACCGGAGTTAACAACCACTGGTCATTAATATCACTTAATGTCAATGGACTCAACTCACCTATAAAAAGGCACAGGCTAAGAGATTGGATAAGAAAACAGGATCCAACATTCTGCTGTTTACAAGAAACACAGCTCAACCACAAAGACAGGCACCTACTCAGAGTAAAGGGCTGGGAAAAGGCCTATCAAGCAAATGGACCTAAGAAACAAGCAGGTGTGGCCATACTAATCTCTAACAATGTTGACTTCAAAATTAAATCAATCAAAAGAGATGGAGAGGGGCATGTTATATTTATAACAGGAACAGTTCATCAGGATGAAGTCTCAATCCTGAACATCTATGCCCCTAATATAAAAGCACCCACGTACATAAAAGAAACATTGCTAAAATCCAAGGCAGCCATCAAACCGCACACTCTAATAGTGGGAGACTTCAACACTCCTCTCTCACCAATGGACAGGTCAATCAGACAGAAACCTAAGAGAGAAATAAGGGAATTAATGGAGGTAATGAAGCAAATGGACTTAACAGACACCTATAGAACATTCCACCCAAATAGGAAAGAATATACCTTCTTCTCTGCAGCTCATGGAACCTTCTCGAAAATTGACCACATAGTCAGTAACAAAGCAAACATCCACAGTTACAAAAAAATATTTGTAACCACCTGTGCCTTATCAGATCACCATGGATTAAAGTTGGAATTCAACAACAGTGGTACCCCCAGAAAGTCTACAAACTCATGGAAACTGAACAGCCAACTACTGAACCATACCTGGATTAAGGAAGAAATAAAGAAAGAAATTAAAGTCTTCCTGGAATTCAATGAATATAGAGAAACAACATACTCAAACTTATGGGACACTATGAAACAAGTCCTAAGAGGAAAGTTCATAGCACTAAGTGCCCACTTAAAGAAAACAGAGAAAGCTCACATTGGAGACGTAACAGCCCGCATGAAAGCTCTAGGAAAAAAAGAAGCAGACTCACCTAGGAGCAGTAGGAGACTAAAAATAATCAAACTGAGGGCTGAAATCAACAAAATAGAAACACAGAGAACAATCCAAAGAAACAATGAAACAAAAAGCTGGTTCCTGGAGAAAATCAACAAGATTGACAAACCCCTATCCAAACTAATCAAACGGCAGAGAGAGAATTTACAAATTAATAAGATCAGAAATGAAAAAAGGGGACATAACCACAGACACAGAGGAAATTCAGAGAATCATTAGATCTTACAACAAAAGCCTATATGCCGCAAAACAGGAAAATGTAAAGGAAATGGATATTTTTTAGATAAAACTGAAAGCCATCCCACTAAACTCAGGAACTCGACAAGGCTGTCCACTCTGGCCATACCTCTTCAATATAGTGCTTGAAGTTCTAGCAATAACAATAAGACAACATAAGGGGATCAAGGGGATTCAAATTGGAAAGCAAGAAGTTAAACTTTCGTTATTTGCAGATGATATGATAGTGTACATAAGCGACCCCCAAAACTCCAGCAAAGAACTTTTACAGCTGATAAACAGCTTTAGTAATGTGGCAGGATACAAGAACAACTCCAAAAAATCAGTCGCCCTCTTATACACAAAGGATAGGGAAGCAGAGAGGGAACTCAGAGAAGCTTCACTTTTCACGATAGCCACAAATAGCATAAAATATCTTGGGGTAACTCTAACCAAGGAAGTGAAAGATCTATTTGACAAGAACTTTAAGGCATTGAAGAAAGAAACTGAGGAGTATACCAGAAAATGGAAGGACCTCCCTTGCTCTTGGATTGGGAGGATCAACATAGTAAAAATGGCAATTCTACCAAAGGCAATTTATAGATTCAATGCAGTCCCCATCAAGATCCCATCAAAATTCTTCACAGATCTTGAGAGGACAATAATCAACGTTATATGGAAAAACAAGAAACCCAGGATAGCCAAAACAATCCTATACAATAAAGGATTGTCTGGAGGCATTAACCATCCCTGACTTCAAACTCTATTACAGAGCTACAGTGATGAAAACAGTGTGGTACTGGCATAAAAACAGAGAAGTCGACCAATGGAATCGTATAGAAGACCCGAATTTTAACCCACAAACCTATGAACACCTCATTTTTGATAAAGGAGGCAAAAGTATACAATAGAAGAAAGAAAGCATCTTCAACAAATGGTGCTGGCATAACTGGACGTCAACCTGTAGAAGAATGAAAATAGACCCATATCTATCACCATGCACAAAACTCAAGTCCAAATGGATTAAAGACCTCACTATCAGTCAGAACACATTGAACCTGACAGAAGAGAAATTGGGAAGTACCCTACATCAGATGGGCACAGGAGATCGCTTCCTATGTGTAACCCCAACAGCTCAGACATTAAGGGCAACATTGAATAAATGGGACCTACTAAAAATGAGAAGCTTCTGTAAAGCAAAGGACACTGTCACCAAGACACAACGGCAACCTACTTACTGGGAGAAGATCTTCACCAACCCCACAACAGACAAAGGTCTGATCTCCAAAATATATAGAGAACTCAGGAAACTAGACTTTAAAATGCTAATTAACCCAATTAAAAAATGGGGCACTGAACTGAACAGAGAATTCTCAGCAGAGGAAGTTTAAATGGCCAAAAGACACTTAAGGTCATGCTCAACCTCCTTAGAGATCAGGGAAATGCAAATTAAAACAACTTTGAGATACCATCTTACACCTGTCAGAATGGCTAAAATAAAAAACTCCAATGATAGCCTTTGCTGGAGAGGTTGTGGAGGAAGGGGTACCCTCATCCATTGCTGGTGGCAATGCAATCTTGTGCAACCACTTTGGAAATCATTGTTTCGGTTTCTCAGGAAATTTGGGATCAACCTACCCCTGGACCCATCAATACCACTCCTGGGAATATACCCAAGAGATGCCCTATCATATGACAAGAGCATTTGTTCAACTATGTTCATAGCAGTATTATTTGTAAAAGCCAGAACCTGGAAACAACCTAGATGCCCTTCAATGGAAGAATGGATGAAGAAAGTGTGGAATATCTACACATTAGAGTACTATGCTGCGGTAAAAAACAATGACTTCTCGAATTTTGCATGCAAATGGATGGAAATAGAAAACACTATCCTGAGTGAGGTAACCCAGACCCAAAAAGATGAATATGGGATGTACTCACTCATAATTGGTTTCTAGCCGTAAATAAGGGACACGGAGCCTACAATTAGTGATCTTAAAGAAGCTAAGTAAGAAGGTGAACCAAAGGAAAAACATATAGTTATCCTCTTGGCTATGGGAAGTAGACAAAGTTGCCGGGAAGAAAATTGAGATCTTGGGGGTGGGGTGGGATGGGGGTAAGGGTTGATGGGGAGAGAAAAGAGAGAAGGGAAGAAGGGGGGAACTTGGGGAAAAAGAAGGATTGGGATTAAGGAAGGTTGGATAGGGGAGTACGGAAGCACAATTCTTAGTTAAGGGAGCCACCTTAGGGTTGGCAAGAGATTTGAACCTAGAGTGGCTCCCAGGTGCCCAAGCCGAGGTCCTCAGTTAATTCCTTGGGCAGCTGGGGATAGGGAACCTGAAATGACCCTATCCTATTGCAATACTGATAAATATCTTGCATATCATCATAGAACCTTCATCTGGCGATGGATGGAGATAGAGACAGAGACCCACACTGGAGCACTGGACTGAGCTCCCAAGGTCCCAATGAGGAGCAGAAGGAGGGAGAACAAGAGCAAAGAAGTCGGGACCACGAGGGGTGCACCCACCCACTGAGACAGTGGAGCTGATCTATTAGGAGCTCACCAAGGCCAGCTGGTGTGACTGAAAAAGCATGGGATAAAACTGGACTCTCTGAACATGGCGACCAATGAGAGCTGATGAGATGCCAAGGACAATGGCAAGGGGTTTTGATCCTACGTAATGTGCTGGCTTTGTGGGAGCCTAGCCAGTTTGGATATTCACCTTCCTAGATATAGACGGAGGGGGGCGGACCTAGGACTTACCACAGGGCAGGGAACCCTGACTGCTCTTTGGACTGGAGAGGGAGGGGGAAAGGAGTGGGGGGAGGGGGAGAAGGGTGGGAGGTGGGGGAGAAGGGTGGGAGGAGGGGGAGGGAAATGGGAGGCTGGGAGGAGGTGGAAACTTGTTTTCTTTTTTCTCATTTCCTCAATAAAAAAAAGATTTAAAAAAAAAGACACAGGCTAAGAGATTGGATACGAAAACAGGATCCAACATTCTGCTGTTTGCAAGAAGCACATCTCAACCACAAATACAGGCATCTACTCAGTGTAAAGTGTTGGGAAAAGGTGTTTCAAGCAAATGGTCCTAAGAAAAATGCAGGTGTGGCCATACTAATTTCTATCAAAACTGACTTCAAACTAAAGTCAATCAGAAGAGATCGAGATGGACACTTTATACTCATAACAGGAACAATTCATCAGGATGAAGTCCCAATCCTGCATATCTATGCCCCTAATATAAAAGCACCCACTTATGTAAAAGAAATATTACTAAAACTCAAGGCAGCCATCAAACCGCACACACTAATAGTAGGAGACTTCAACACTCCTCTCTTACCAATGGACAGGTTAATCAGACAGAAACCTAATAGAGAATTATTGGAGGTAATGAAGCATCTATAGAACATTCTACCCAAATAGGAAAGAATATACGTTCATCTCTGCAGCTCATGGAATCTTCTCGAAAATTGACCATATACTCGGAAACAAAGGAAACCTCCACAGTTACAAAAAAATATCAGTGTTCACCTGTGTCTTGTAAGATCACCACGGACTAAAGTTAGAAGGCAACAACAATGTTACCCCCAGAAAGCCTACAAAGTCATGGAAACTGAGCAGTCAACTACTGTTGAAATATGGAGCGGCGGGCTGTGTCCCGCCACCCGGCTTGCTTTACCCGAAATAATTACACAGAAACTGTATTCTTTTAAACACCGCTTGGCCCATTTCTATCTAGCCTCTTCTAGGCTAGCTCTCGCACCTGGACTAGCCCATTTCTAATAATCTGCTGTAGCCCACGATCTGGCTTACCAGGAATGATCTTAACCTGCATCTGCCTGGAGTGGGAAAATCATGGCGACTCAGTTCACTCAGCTTCTTTCTCCCAGCCTTCTGTTCTGTTTACTCCTCCCACCTAAGTTTTAACCTATCAAATGGGCCTAGCAGTTTCTTTATTGCTTAACCAACGAAATCAACAGATTGATATATGACACTCCCACATCAAACTACTGAACCACACCTGGGTCAAGGAAGAAATTAAGAAAGAAATTAAAGTCTTCCTTGAATTTAATGAAAACAAAGAGAAAACATACTCAAACCTATGGAACACGATGAAAGCAGTGCTAAGAGAAAAGTTCATAGCACTAAGTGCCCACTTAAAGAAAACAGAGAAAGCATATATTGGGAACTTAACAGCACACCTGAAAGCTCTAGAAAAAAAAGAAGCAGGCACGCCCAGGAGGAGTAGAAGACTGGAAATAATCAAAAAGAGGGCTGAAATCAACAAAATATAAACACAGAAAACAATACAAGAATCAATGAAACAAAAAAAAATTGGTTCTTGGAGAAAATCAACAAGATCGACAAACCCCTATCCAAACTAACTTAACAACAGAGAGAGAACATGCAAATAAATAAGATCAGAAATGAAAAGGGGGACATAACCACAGACACAGAGGAAATTCAGAGAATCATTAGATCTTACTACAAAAGCCTGTATGCCACAAAACTGGAAAATGCAAAAGAAATGGACATTTTTTAGATAAATACCATATACCAAAGTTAAAACAGGACAAGGTGAACAATCTAAATAGACCTAATCTAAATAGTCATGAAGAATTAGAAGATGTTATCAAAAGCCTCCCTACCAAAAAAAGCCCAGGACCAGATGGTTTCAATGCAGAATTCTACCAGAACTTCCAAGAAGAGCTTATTCCTATACTCCTTAATGTATTTCACAATATAGAAACAGAAGAGACATTGCCAAATTCCTTTTATGAAGCTACAGTTACTCTGATAACAAAACCACACAAAGACTCAACCAAGAAAGAGAATTACAGGCATAAATCACTCATGAATATAGACGCAAAAATTCTCAATAAAATACTGGCAAACCGAATCCAAGAACACATTAAAAAATTATCCATTATGATCAAGTAGGCTTCATCTCAGAGATGCAGGACTGGTTCAACATACGCAAATCTATCAATGTAATCCACCATATAAATAAACTGAAAGAAAAAAACATATGATCATTTCATTAGATGCTGAAAAAGCATTTGACAAAATTCAACATACCTTTATGATAAAGGTCTTGGAGAGATTAAGGATACAAGGGTCCTACCTAAATATAATAAAAGCTATTTAAAGCAAGCCGACAGCTAACATTAAATTAAACGGAGAAAAACTCAAAGCCATCCCACTAAAATCAAGAACACAACAAGGATGTCCACTCTCTCCATACCTCTTCAATATAGTGCTTGAAGTTCTAGCAATAGCAATAAGACAACATAAAGGGATAAAGAACACACTGAACCTGATAGAAGAGAAAGTGGGAAGTACCCTACAACACGTGGGCACAGGAGACCAATTCCTATATATAACTCCAGCAGCACAGCCATTAAAAGCCTCATTGAAAAAATGGGACCTCCTGAGACTGAGAAGCTTCTGTAATACAAAGGACACTGTCACTAAGACAGAAAGGCAACCCCTGACTGGGAGAAGATCTTCACCAACCCCGCAACAGACAAAGGTCTGATCTCTAAAATATATAAAGAACTCAAGAAACTAGACCGTAAAAGGCTAATCAACCCAATTATAAAATGGGGCACTGAACTGAACAGAGAACTCTCAACAGAAGTTCAAATGGCCCAAAGACACTTAAGGTCATGCTCATCTTCCTTAGCGATCAGGGAAATGCAAATCAAGACAACTTTAAGATACCATCTTACACCTGTCAGAATGGATAAAATCAAAAACACCAATGATAGCCTTTGCTGGAGTGGTTGTGGAGAAAGGGGTACCCTTATCCATTGCTGGTGGGAATGCAGACTTGTGCAACCACTTTGGAAAGCAGTGTGGCGGTTTCTCATGAAATTCGGGATCAACCTACCCGTGTACCCAGCAATACCACTCTTGGGAATATACCCAAGAGAGGCTTTGGGCATCTGAGTGTAGAGTTATGAAGAGTGTATATTGGTAAATTTGTTATATTAACTTAAGGTTGCTCTGAAGGAAAGAGAGAGGCAGACAAGAAGTGAGTGCTGGTGTCTGCCAAGTCCAGAGGAGAGGGTGGCTATGAGTACAGGTCCCTGCAGATCAGAAGGGATTTGTAGGCATGTTTACAAAAGGCCGAGTGGGGACCAGGAACATCTGAGTACAGGTGGCGCCAAGGGGCGGAGAGGGTCAGTAAGAAAGTAGTCATGTGAATGCAGGTGTCAGCAATGATCAGTTGGGCAGTGGGTATGTGAATTCAGATGCCTGCAGAACCCAAAGGGGCAGTGGTCACATGTGTGAGATGCCTGCAAAGGCCACAGTTGGAATGTACTTTTACTGCACACCTTCAGTCCCTCAACTTGTGATGCAGAGGCATGTTGGTCTCTGATTTTGAAAACACCTTGATTTACAGGGCATTTTCCAGGACAGCCAGGACTACACAGGGAAACTATGGCTCAAAAAAAAACAAGAATTAAAACTCTGTGATGTGGGAGTGTCATATATCAATCTGTTGATTTCATTGGCTAAGCAATAAAGGAACTGCCTCGGCCCATTTCATTGGTTAGAAGATAGGTGGGAGGAGTAGACAGAACAAAACGCTGGGAGGAAGAGGAAGTGAGGTCAGACTCCGCAGCTCTCCTCTCCAGAGCAGACGCTTCAGAGAGACGCCATGCCCCAGCTCCGACCCAGGATGGACTTAGGCTAGAATCTTCCCGGTAAGACCGGTGCTCACAGATTATTAGAGATGGGTTGATCGGGATGTGCAAATTAGCCTAGAAGAGGTTAGATAGGAATGGGCCAAAGCAGTGTTTAAATGAATACAGTTTGTGTGTTGTTATTTCGGGGCAAAAGCTAGCCGAGCAGGCGGCTGGGGTGTTGGGGACGCAGCCCCGCCTCCGCTCCTTATTACTACAACTCTGGGGGTGCAATTGACATATGAGTGCAGTTTTATGCAGAGCCCAGGGTGCAGTAAACATGTTTGTGTAGGTGCACACAAAGGCAAAAAGCTGACAGGGTGCATATACAGCTTCCTACAAAGACCAAGTGGGCAGTGGCCATGCGATTGATGCTGCCTGCTGAGACCTGGGACAGTTGTCATATGAGTGTAAGTGCCTACCACGGCCAGTGAAAATGGTGCTGAAGAGTTCAGGCGCATATAGACCAGAGCATTGACATGTGAGTGCAGGTTCTTGCAGACTCATGGTCCGGCAGTGAGCATGTGTGGAGGCCCCAAAATGTGAGCCTATTCCAACTTACCTGAAGGTCAGAGAGTTCCAGCTTTCTCAAAGTTATTAACAACCAGTGTGACTACACACCCTGACCTAGCGTGTGCTTATTTGGTGTTTGGACAGCAAGATGGCCCGAAGAGGTAGATTCACTCCACCCTGACCAAAAGTCAGAGAATTCAAGCCTAGTTCTGCTCCTTCTTTTGAGTTAGGAGGTTTGACCTAGGTAGTGACTGCTCTTAGGATATTTGATCAAGGGTGGGTTCACTGCCTAAACAACAGAATGTTTTTCTCAAGAAATAATGACTTGATGTCTCGAGTGTTGAGGCAAATAACAGTTCTGGTAGTCCTTTGTGTCATGTTAAAGCAGTCTTTTGCCTTCTTTCCTCTTATTGTATTGGGCTATATAGATGTATGGAAAATTAAATGTGGGCAAACTCAGAAATAAGAAGTCAGAAAAAGAATTCAGCATTCAGTGCTGAGTTGCTCTCCCATTTCTATCCTGTGTCTCTGTAATTCTTTCTTATCTCTGTTCCTCCTACCTAACATTTCTAATCCTCAGCTCCTACTCTGGAAATTGCAAGCTGGTTGTAGCTAGGATCATGGCAGAAGTCACCCCCAAAAGTACACCCCTAACAGGCATGTGAGTGGAGGTGCCTGCAAAACCAGTTTGGGGCAGTGGGCATGTGCATGAAGGTGCCTACAGAGGCCAGAGTTGGGAGGTTGGCATGACAGTGCAGGTGCTTGAGGAGAACAGAGAGGTTGCAATGGGTCTATGAATCCCTGCATAGGTCAGGGGGCATGCGCGTGTACTCGCCTGCAGAGCATGGAGGTCAGCGAGTATGTGAGTACATTTTCCTGAAGTTGCAAGAGCAGAGCAATGGATATGAGTGCAGAGGGCTTTGAAGAGGGTAGATGGGTAAATTTGGCATGTTAGAGAAGATTCCTTCTGAGGAAAGAGTGAAGAAGAGAGCAAGTGAGTGCTGAAATCTGCAGAGGCCAGGAATGCAGTGGACATGTGAGTGCGGGCTCCTATGCTCCTACAGAAGACAGAGTAGGGTATGTAGGATCTAGAAAATGCTGAAGGAAGACCCGAGACTCAAATAGTATGTATCAGCAAAGAGTGTCAGTTATACCACATGCACATGGGCTCATTCACCTGTACAAAATGGCAAGAAATCCTGAGAGAAACTTATAGGCTCCTTTTACGCATAGCTAAGGGGCATTTCAGGAGGAGTTAGGTCATCGCAAACTTAACTGACTAAGCAAGCATCAGTTATGTTAGTCTTATCTTTTTTGGACACATCTGCACAAGCTTGGAGGTCACTCAGAAATGGGCTGCTGTGTTTGTCCTTGAGATATTGTGAGGCTGACTTAGACCCTCTGTGTTTGCTCTCTCTCTCAACCCTGAGTATAAGGGCCTTGAAGATAAAGGATCCTTTGTTGGAAAAGACACCTGTGTGTCCTTCTCAGACAACTGAAACTTAAATTCAGTTGTAAAATGTGGGAGAACTTAACCCCTTCGGGTGGTAGGCAAGTGACTGAAGGTGCCTAAAGAGGTCTGACTGTGCCAGTGAACTTGTGAGGACAGGGGCCTAAAGAGGCCCACAGGCAGTTGGCATGTGAGTGCAGATAATTGCAGAGGACAGTGGGGAAGTGGGATGTGAATGCAAGTGCCTGTAATGGTCAGTAGGCAGTGAACAAGTGCCTGCCAAGAACAGAGGGGCTGTGCTCATGGGAGTTCAAGTGTGCACAGAGGCCAGAGGTGGACCATGGGTACGTGAGGGCAGATTCCTGGAGACACGAGGGCAGGCAGTGGGGATGGTATTTATCAGCTATAGGAGTTCTCTG
Organism: Microtus pennsylvanicus; assembly: GCF_037038515.1. Classification (NCBI taxonomy): domain Eukaryota; kingdom Metazoa; phylum Chordata; class Mammalia; order Rodentia; family Cricetidae; genus Microtus; species Microtus pennsylvanicus. The sequence goes on along the minus strand of NC_134601.1, from coordinate 126,240,000 downwards.
GTAGAGTTTTGTGGGTCGCTTATGTACACTATCATATCATCTGCAAATAACAAAAGTTTGACTTCTTCCTTTCCAACTTGAATCCCCTTGATCTCCTTATGTTGTCTTACTGCTATTGCTAAAACCTCAAGAACTATATTGAAAAGATATGGAGAGAGTGGACAGCCTGTCTTGTTCCTGATTCCTCAATATTTTCAAATTATTTGGCACAGAAAGATAATTATCACATGTACTCACTCATGGGTGGTTTTTAAACATAAAGCAAAGAAAGCCAGCCTACCAACAACAATCCCAGAGAAGTTAGACAACAATGTGGACACTAAGAGAGACTTACATAGATATAATCTACATGAGAAGTAGAAAGTAGAAAAAGACAAGATCCCCTGAGTAAATTGGGAGCATGGGACCTTGGGGGAGGGTTGAAGGGGGAGGGAAGAGGTAGGGAGGGGAGCAGAGAAAATGTAGTGATCAATAAATATCAATAAAAATGTATACAAATTATTTTACCAGTGCCTTTTGTGAAGTTTGAATCTCATGTCCAGTGTTTTGTTCTAAATGCTCTTATTGATGAATCCAAGTCATGAAATTTGTCCAGTAAAGATAACATCTCATCCTTGGACATAATTGTGATGGTGTACGTATTTCCCTCCCGGAGAGATACCTTATCCATTAACCTATGATAACTTTTCAACAGATTCCTATTGGTAAATTCAACATCATGACTTCTTTCAGATATTATCTCAGCACCCTTCAACATTGACTGGATTTTGTCTGTTAAATTAATGTTATCCTTTTCGATAGTATAAATTTTTCAACTAGCCGTTTATTATTAGTATGTAAAGACTCTACCATTTCTATAAGTGTCTCATTCTTGGTTCTGTTATGAAACTATATTCTTAGTGATATAATACGAAAAACAAAACTATTTCCCAAAATCAAATAAATGGATGTATCACAAAAATCACATAAGCCTTGCAGAATAGCATAAGTAAAATTTGGTTAGTAAATTCGTGAATAGTAATATTGTTAGTCATCATTTAATTCTCAAATCTTAATCTGCCTTAGGTAATTATGGTGAATTGGAATACGTGTAATAATCTGTATTGACCAGAAGGTGTCATGGTTGTAGCCATCTAGTAGAGGGACATCATTTCTTTGATACTGATAAATATGCTTTGTTTAACAAATTAATAGCAGTTATTAAGGACAATTAAAGTGATTCTGAGAGTTAGTGGTCAGAATAAGAAGGAAGCCCAAAGCTTTCATTCAGTTGTGAGTCATGAAGTATGTACTACTGGCAGAAGAAACACCACAGGGATCACTGGCTATAAAAGGAATGGCATGTGAGTCGTGAGCCATGGGTAGGGAAAGTCAGGTAACTAAGCATCGGCAGACAGGCTGGTGAACAAGGAGTGCCACAGGAGTGGGGGCTGTCCCAATAAGTGTAGACTTGTTCCCATATTGGGGACACCAGACGGAGTAAATAAAGGAATCCCACACTAGTTCTGAATAGGGTGTATTGAGGTGTTTGTTTACTAAAAGGGAACTCATGGATAACTGCAATGAAATACCCAGGTGTGGCACATGGGAAGAAGAGGGTGAGTGGGTGGGACTGTGGCCTTTTTGTACACAAAGTCTTGCCTCAACCTGGTCCAGCCTTTCAAAGGCCTTTGGCTGAAGGAGGTTACCCATCAAATTTTTATTGAATTTATGATCCACTGCATGAGATGGAACCTATAGAAGACACCACTGAAGTGGAAAGGAATCTGGAATTAGATAGGTCATATTAAATCTCCTATTATTATTATTCAGAAAAGGAATACTGAAATAAAATGACTTCTAAAGAACTATTCCCATAGATTTGTGCCCCACTATACCCCACACATATCATGGAAACTCCTTACTAGATGGTAATTAACACAGAGGCCCACAACTGGACAATCTGCAGAATATGAGACATATTGAAATACTCAGTCCTCAATGGAATGTCCTCATCAGATTTCCCCGTTCAAGGCTTAGGGATGTGTACAGTAGAAGAGAGGGAAAGATTGTAGGAGTCAGAGTTAGTGGATGACTCTTAGGAAACAGTGTCCTGGAGACACAAGACAGATACCACATGAGAACTGAAGGAGATTTTGAAAGGACAAACAAGACCCATACTCATTCAAACAAGACCATATGCCAGTATTATTAACTGTGTAGTAGACACAAAAAATCTCCACTAACCAAGAAGATATTTGCAATTGATACGTGCTGGAAAAAGAAGATCAGTTTTTTTCAAAGGAATATAACTGGGAAAACTCAATACATTCCAGCATAGGCCTCATAACTAGCAGTAGTTGGTGAAGGCAAACCTTATGCCATGTGTTCATTTTGTAGTTTTGTCTTTCCAGTATTAAGATTTTTTTTCAGAGAGATAGAGAAAGCAAAGACTGAACAAGTGGGCAGGTAGAGATGTGGGAAACAAAGGGAGTAGAAAACGTTGTGGAAGGGAGAAATCATGATAAATTTATATTTTATGATAATTTTTTCAAATTAATTCTAGATTCATTTGTACCTTTAATAGATTAACTATATCCAGAAGGGTTTATACATATGAGAGGGACATTAGCAACCCTGGCCCTTTAAGACTATGTGTCTTCACTCTGGTTCTTTGCTCATAATATGACATTCATCTCTGGTAGCTACGGAAACAAGAATTTTTAAAGTCACTCTCATACTGGGCAGTCACTAGCATTTGGCCTTCATAGAAGGGAAGAGAGGCAAGTATTTTATGTTTTCTACATGGTTTCTGTTAAAAGCTTTCAATTTCAGGGGACATAGAAGGTCAAAGAAGTCAATGACCTAAGATTCAACTCTTTGTTGATATCATGTCTATGTCAGTAAATCCTACTGAATATAAGTACTGGGGATCCCTGTGTAGCTGTGAAGGCTCTGTAGCCTGTATTGGCCTTTATACATTTGTAGTTTCCTGAAACTGAGTATGTGAATTAGACTTTCTGTGTTTTTTTTCTGTTTATATAATGGGGTAATGATTGCGTGAATCTCATTGGAGGGTCAGGACTATCAGATGGGCTAATATCCCTGAAGAGTATAAATGAGGCTTCAACTAAGCAAAGCAGAGGAAGGGGTTGGTTTGTGTGAACCAGGGGTTGATGGTGAGACACCATTCTGAGCTGAAATATCTGCCTAACAGAACTTCTTTTACTGAAGGTGATTCAACTCTTGTGAGACTCCCTGTCTGTTCAACATTTCCTGCTATTTGGAAGATATTTATGATCGCGACATTCCTCAAATGGATCTCTTCCTCCTGGATAAACAAAGGTAAAAGCTTAAGATGAGCTTCATGGAGGGTTTCAAATTGGATCTTTATGAAGCATAAGCACCTCCTCCATGGGTTTCAGACATGGGCAAAACTAAATCTTGCCATGCTAGCTCATTTGTCTTGCACAACAGAATTTTCCACCCTGATTCTGGTTGTGCTCCAAAACTCACTAATTCTGACATCAAAAGGCTCAGATCTGCCTTAACAAGGAAGAGGGCATGGGTAGGGTGTTACTCAATTCATACTAGATTTTAAAGTCACCTTGCTGATGTGACTTCCCAATTTAGTAGAGCTACTGCCTTTACCCTGTTAGGAAGTACATTCCACAGAGAATGTGGAGTAATGGGGAGCTGGTAAGGAAATTTTCCTGGCAAAGAGATACAGTTTGTAGGCCACTCAAACCTTCTGCATCAGAGGTGGCAATGCTTTCATGTACATGCCTGAACTTGCTTTCTGCTCATGAACACAGTGACATCTTTCAGGGCATAGTTATTCATGAACATTGACCCTGCATCCAAAGATATGAACCAAGAAGTTATCTAAATATGTTGGTAAGTACAGTAAATGTAGAGTATTAATTTGGTGCTGGAGAAGATAGTTGCTCACATAAGACAGTTGGGATACTTCATATTCAGCAATGAAATGAAGATCACTTTCTAATGTGTATGTTTGAGTAATTTATGAGAAATGATTGAAATATCCATGAGGGCTCATGTTTCACATACGGATTTTAATTTTGGTCACATAATAAGAATTTAGGTTTTCAAATATGTTTTCCCATGACATGTACACTAGCATACACATTTACAAATATAGCAGACAATATAGGTGAATTAAATTTGTATAAGTTCACTACCATAATTTATAGATATTTGTGCTTTCTTCTGCCTATACCTCTCATTTAAGCTATTTTTCTTTTTTATGTATTGTAAAGACTGATTAATTAAACATCATTGTGTTGTAAACTTTGTAATCTTTATTCAGTATTAATTCCGAGCATTAAATATTTATTTAACAAATCTACACATTTCAGCATTTGATAGATACAGTGAAATTGCTAATCAAAACCTCTTATAGAGGAAACTTTGGCCATAAGTATATTATTTAAATACAACTTTATGTGACAGCAAGGGCAAGGTATGAGAACTTATTACTGTGTGAACCATGTCTCATTTTGTTTTCCACTGTCCCTTGTGTTCCTGACTTGACCATATACTTGTTGAATTTCATCTTCAGATTTGCCAATGCGAAGGAGTGCTTCTTCAAGTTGAGTGGCCTCCTTTGCAGCCTATCAGCTTTGGTGTTTGAAACAATCATTGCAAGAAGCCAATTCTGGCGCCTGTGGGAATTCGATGACAAGATTGTACAATTTGTGTCCCTAGGATTGTGGGAAGCTTATTACCCTCAAGAGTTTAATGTCTCAGGGACTGTAACCAAGATTCTGGTGCACACCCCTATCAATTCCACGTGGACCATTTCACCCGAATTTCAGTACGCACAGACCCTGATAATGTGGACTGTTTTGATGAAGCCTGTAGTTCTGATTTTCGGGTCAATTGCCAATAAGATTGGCTGTATGAAAGACCCATTTATTGAGATGCAGATATATTGCTACAAGGTTGCTGCCTTAGTTTTGTATGTTAGCAGCATCTTCACATTTGTTTCTGTGAGCTGGAACCACTTTGTAGATCATTATGGCCAAACCACTCTTGACTTTCCACCTGACTTTCCGGTTAAAAAAGAAGCCTTAATAAGCAAACACTATACTGCTGTGTTCCCAGTAGGGGTACTGATGACCACCATTTCACTCATTGGTGTGATATTCTTTCTATCTGAGATGAAATCTTTGAAACTACAGAATCAAGTGAAGGCCAAGTGTGCTTCTATTGTGGCTGATCGGGAAATCTGAAGTGAGGACTCCTACATGTACAACATCTGTCAGAAGGTTCCTAGAGTTTCCTATTGATATACAAAACTCCTGTAGTTCTCAACTTGTTCTAATTAAAGCATCAAATGGATTCTCTTGGTCTGTCTAAATGACTTCTTCCTCTGTCTAACTTGTTTCTTTCTTTGGATATTTTCATATCCCAATCTCTGAAGGCCATGATCATGCGTTCAGATATTTCTGACAAGCAGTAGCAAGCAAAAGTAATGGTGAAATGCATGTTGCAAAAACATTTATCACAAGATAAATATCAAGTGAAAGAAGGTTGTAAGGAAACTGACACATAAACAGAAAAGTAAACACCATTTTATCTGGAGACCCTCTGAATCTCTGGTCTCCTGAAGGCAGAGCTGGACTTCATAGTGTTGGCTCTGCAGACAGTGTGTGCCTTTGTCATGGAGTATGAAGACTATACTGAACGCTGGACAGTCAGACATATCTTCCTGTTTGTTAATATTCCAAATTGCCGAGCATTCCCAGTGTGCTCTCACAGAAAATGGGGTGTGAAGATCAGAGGGCTGCTTGCCCGAGTTGTATTTCTTGTTTTTTACCTTCTGAAACACTGGGTTCAAACTCATATTAAGCTTGATGGCAAGCTTACATAGCCACTGGGCAATCTCACTAACTTCAAATATACCCCACTTCACATAGGATATCCCATGTTTGGCATCCATAGAATGTAGGCCATTTCATAAAGTAAAAGAAATTTGCTTGCAAATGGGTAGAACTAGAAAAGGTCATCCTGAGTGAGGTAACCCAGACCCAGAAAGACAATCATTGTATGTACTCACGTATAAGTGAATATTAGCTGTAAGGTAATCATGATGCAATCACAGGCCCAGAGAGGATAACCATGCTACAATCACAGGTTCAGAGAGAAGCTAATTGACAAGGGGTTACAATAGGGCTTGAGAATCTCCCTGTGAAAGGGTAATAGAAAAGACATCACTGATGGATGGGAGAGGGGTCTAGATGCAGGTAAGGAATGGGAACAAGAGGGATCAGGTGAAGGGAAGATGGAGGGAGAGTACTGAGAGAGACAGCTGGCTCCTGGGACATCTCTGGCATGAGCTATAAACCTAGGCAAATGGAAACTCCCAGCAATCTATGAGGTAACCCATTCCTCTCCATCATGCCTTGTACTCCATCCACTCTTCCTCCTCTGTTTCTCTTCAGAAAAAGGTGGGCCTCCCATGGATTTCAGTCAATCACGGAATATCAAGTTGCAGTGAGACTAGGCATCTCCTGTTTTATTTAGGCTGGATGAGGTAATCTGGTAGGCAGAAAGGGTCCAAAAAGTAGGCAACAGCTTCAGCGATAGCCCCTCTTGCCATTGATAGGAGTCCCAAAAGAAGACCAGTCTACACGGCTGTAATACACACACACACACACACACACACACACACACACACACACACAGAAGGCCTAGGGCTTCTGATTTTCCTTGTTAGATTTACATAACTTTATTCACCAGGGCAATGTCTAAGCACAAAGACCTATTTCTTGCATCTCTGCTTCTACATGGATTCCCTGCTTAATCCCATTAAAGCCAGGCCTACCAGAATAATCTGCAATCCTCAATTCTTGACTGTGCATGAATATATTATACATTGGATTTCCCTGTTGCTCTTGACCATATCTTACTCTTCTGTTTAATCCTAAAGCTCTTAATAGTACTTCTCATCATATAGTTTCTATACCAGCTTTCCCTGCTGGATCCATAAGACATAAACTCATGTTCTTGTCCTCTTCATAGTCCCAAGTCCTATCTGTGGGAACACAGATTAAGCACTAATTTCCATGATGATTTTCCCCATAACCTCTTCTGCTCTGTGCCATTTCCACACTCCTTGGCTTTGCTCTGGTAACACAAGTTCATTCACTGGCTCTCTCTGCCATGTACCATAAGAACAGATCTCGCTCCAGTGCCTTGATATGATACCTACTTCTCAATACACACATTGCTTAGCCATTTTCCTACTGCAAAAACCTCAGCTGTCAGTTATCCCCATGTCCCCAGTCCTACTTGTGATCACACCATTATATAATTGCTTTACCTGGTGAGTGCCCCTATTACACATACACCTGCTTTATCTCCACACACAAAGCCCTAGACCTGAACGCAAAATCAGTCATCAGCTTTCCTCATGACACTCAACTCACCTCTGCTATCTCTGGACTAGCCAACTGTACACTGACTTTGCATGTGGATTTTCCAAGAATGGCATTTCACCGCCTCAAAACCAGACTTCTAACACAACCAGTAGTCATGCAACTTCTACATCAGATTTCATGTTGAGTTTCACCAAATCCAAATTCATCGGATCCATCTCTACACTTCAGTTTGACCCCGTGTTTGCAGGAATCTAAAACATGGTTGTTTTGGTGTGCTCTCTAAGTTCTTCTGCACCAGTGACTCCCCAACACTCTCAGATCTGTCTGTGGAGATGCAGCTCCTGCAACAGATTTCCCTGATAAGTTCTGCAAAAAGACATCCTATATGATATCCACTATCCAATGCCTGCCATCAGATGCACAGTAGGCATATTAGCTATGCCTGATGGAATTACCCTCAGTCTGTCACACTTTCTTGTTTAATACCTAGCTGTGTGTTTTCAGATTGCATGACATATTTGCTCTCTGAGTTTCAAAAAAAAAAACCAACATTGTCTGGAAGCAGCTTTTAAAACTGTGGAGTAATTCCAACTAATGCATATCCCGCAGTGGTCATACATTATAAATATCCCCAGTACAGGGATTGCTCATGTCAAATCCACAACCCAACGAGTAATTTGGGATTGCCAATTTAGATATACATATACAGAATTCTCAGATTCCTTGAACCCTTCCAGCCTCTGTGACTTCCATCCTCTTAGGTTTAGATCTGCTCATTCATATCTTGTTTCTTTCCATGCCACATTACCACAGAATCAAAAAGATCTGTACTATGTGCACTATTAGGCTTCTCTGTAGTCACACAGCTCTGGCACTTTCTCTTCCTGGTGATTCCCTCTCGGACAACAGCTGGCATGTCCCAAATTAAAAAGCTGATTCCTGGCTAAAGAATGAGTAAATGGTCGGGACCACGAGGGGTGCACCCACCCACTGAGACAGTGGAGCTGATCTATTGGGAGCTCACCAAGGCCAGCTGGACTGTGACTGAAAAAGCATGGGATAAAACTGGACTCTCTGAACATGGCGAACAATGAGGGCTGATGAGAAGCCAAGGACAATGGCATGGGGTTTTGATCCTACGTAATGTGCTGGCTTTGTGGGAGCCTAGCCAGTTTGGATGTTCACCTTCCTAGATATGGACGGAGGGGGGAGGACCTAGGACTTACCACAGGGCAGGGAACTCTGACTGCTCTTTGGACTGAAGAGGGAGGAGGAAAGGAGTGGGGGGAGGGGGAGAAGGGTGGGAGGAGGGGGAGAAGGGTGGGAGGAGGGGGAGGGAAATGGGAGGCTGGGAGGCGGTGGAAACTTGTTTTCTTTTTTCTCATTTTCTCAATAAAAAAAGATTTAAGAAAAAAAGAATGAGTAAATGGCTTTTTGTTTTCACTGGATGAGAGTCACCGAACTTGCTCCTACAGGACCATTCAGAATTTTCACTTCTAGCTCTGGCCACCCAACTGTTGCTCTGGATTTATCTAAGAAGTACCTTCAGAAACCTTTCTGTTTGGGATGTATTAACATTATCATGTTTAGCTCTGGAAACATAGATCCTCTCCTAGGTCTGTTTGGTGGGATCCTATGAGCCCTACCACAGCATGTCAAAGCCTAGAACTACCCATTTAGTTCCTGCACCATGTTTCCCTGATTCTTTTCCAGAACCCAGGTTGTGTAGACCACATCTACTCTTTTAGGAATAACTCCCTTTCATTACCTATGCCAAATTTGCAACATAATTTCAACAGAAGTTTGTGTGCCAGCTTCATCCCCACAGTCCCAGGCATAGCTTGGTTTGCAGCTCTTTAGTTTAATTCTCCTTCACCATCCCCCAGAGCCATGCGTACCTGTATCATCTGCACACTCCAAGTGTTGATATGCAGGTCATGCATCAGACTATTCTGGTGATCTTTACCTATTTTCACTGGCCAGTGTTATCCATTTACTCCCAACAGTGTCTGCGACAAAACATTTGCTGTATCATCTTTCCCTGGTCTTGTCTTCAGAAACAGGTCTGCCTGTATCATCTCCACACTGACAAATACTAGTGCAATAAGTTCAGATTATGTACCAGTTTGTATTGGTGCATACATCCCCTGCCAGTACCCATACTCCCTGGTCTATAGTTCCAACACAGTTAAATGCACAGAACACATACCTGGCTTGCCTAGTTTACTAGTACCATCCCTCCCGACTCCCATACATTGCTCCTTTGTAGCAGATTCTGTGAGATCTTCCCCTGCAGCATCCTCCACTCAGAAATAAGCCTCCTTCAACTGTCTGTCCAGTCCAAGGCCTCTCTGGAATTTCATCTATTATGCATCAAGTTTTCCTGGTGATCTCCACATAACCTCACCTGCTTTTGCCATTCCCACTCTCCCAGAAGAAGCTCCAAGGCAACTGCACCCAAATTTCCTAGTGAGTTCTGCTTGAATCCAGAACTCTTGGATCTCTCTGTATTCCCAGGCCTACTTGCAGTTGCTTTCATTACTCACCAAACTTTCCTTTTGAGTTCTCCTTAAGGTTGACTGCCAGTGCCACCCGTACACTTTGAGATCTTATCTAGTCTTGAGGCTGCAGCACTCACATTCCTTGGTCAGTTCTGATCGAAACAACACCACCTGGACCATCTCCATAATCCAGATTCTAACATTCTCACTTGCACAGTTCATGAAAATGTTTGCCTGATAATGGTCATCAGAAAGTTTTCCCTAGCATATAACTGCCTCCCTTTCTGATGGGATGAAATAATATGATCAACAACCACTTTGGAGGAAAAGGTTTATTTCAGCTTAGACATTCCAACTCCAGTCAGGAACCTCAAGGCAAGATCTGACACTGAGGTCATAGAGGGGAGTTGGTTACTAGTTTTAAATCCATGGCTCACAAAACTTGCTTTTTAAAATATAATTCAATATAACCCGAACAGCTGTGATAGGAAGTCTAATTGGCTGGGCTCTGAAATATCAAACATTAATCAAGAAAATGTTTCACAATCTCCATTACAGGCCAATCAGATAGAAACATATTTTTCAATTAAGTTTACTTTCTTACAGATGACCCTAGTTTATGTTAAGTTGGCAAATTATTAGTCAACCCCACTGAGTACTTACCCTTCACATACGTGCTTCACTATTAAGCCATAATATTTCCTTTCATGGTTATCCCCGAGGTCTCGGTTAATATTGTGATACTTAAATATATATATATATATATATATATATATATATATATATATTTGTAAAAGCCCTTCAGTTTTAACAAATTAAAATACTGAAAAATTTAATGTTCTTTAAAATAATTAAAGACTCTTCAAAAGTCCATAGACTCTTATCTCTTGGCTCCTGTAAGACAAAAATAAAACTAAAACCAAAATCAAAATAAATGCACTCTTAATCTAAAGGTGAAGAATAAGGGAGAAGTTTGAACAAACTAAAGTCTAAAAAAACTGTAGAAGGGTAAACCACTTAGTTTTCAATGTATGGGACTCAATCACATCTTTCTGGACTTCACAGAGATTAGGTAACTCTGGCTCTGTCATCAAAAGCCAAAAACGTAATCTCACTGTTGGGTCCAGGTCCACTCTAGACCTGCCACTGCCCTTGGTCATATCCTGTCCTTGCATCTCCACCACACTGGGGTCTAAAATACAAGTAGGTTGTACCTTTTCCAATAGCCTCTCCTCAGGTTTTTTCATGGCTTCCGATCTTACATAATAGTGCCAAGGCTCAGCTTCTATCCATGTCTTCTTTAATACTTCTTCCTTCACTGCAGGTAAGGTTGCTCCTTCAAAAACTGGCCTCTTCTAGGACCCCAAAAGAGACATACATGGATCTAATCTACATTGGAAGTAGGAAAAGCTTAGATCTCCTGAGTAAATTGGGAGCATGGGGTTCACAGGAGAAGGCAAAAGGGGAGGAAGAAGGAAGGGACAGGATCAGAGAAAAATATATCTCAACTAAAACAAGAAAAAGAAACAAAAAAACCTTCTGACCTCACACAGAGTCAAACTTCGGATGCTCTCTGTACAGTAAGATCCAAAGAATCACACCCACCAGATCCACTTCCACACTCCCACAATCAGTTCAGAACACACAGATCATGAAAGAATTTGCATGATGAGCTTCCCAGAACTTTGGACACTTTATAATCTCCACTGTCATAGACCTGGATCCTGATAAGCAACTCTTGCTCTACTGTTGACTTACTTCATCATTCACACAGAATACGAAATAGGAACATAAAAGAAATTGCCCCTAGCACAGAATAATAAAAACATTAAATGCAGACTGAAGAATGAGATAAAACTCTCAAGAGAAATTCTATAAGACATATATGAGTGTGTTTTATAAACCAATCAGAATAATATCTGCTTTCCTATTGGAAACTTTAAAAATAAGAACATGGAGTCATGTGTCTCATATTCTAAAACAACATGAATGCCAACCTAGAGTACTGTACCCAACAAAACAATATGACAATGTGCTGCAGTTATAGGAGAAACAAAAATTTAACATTATATAATCATGCCGTTATTCTTCATGCCCATCAAAACAGACTCATGGGGAAATCTGGACTGAAGACAGGAATAATAAAAGCAAAGAGATTATAATAAGAAAACAAATCTTGTTCTAACTACAGAAACCTCAAAATAAGTCTAAGAAAACCATGGGAAAAAACAAATAACAAGATGACAGCATCAGCACAGACCTTGTCATAATAACTTTAAATATTAATGACCTTATAACCCTGATGGAGGAAGGTCATTGGCTAATAAAGGAACTGCCTTGGCCCATTGTATTGGTTAGAACATAGGTAGGTGGAGTAAACAGAACAGAATGCTGGGAGGAAGAGGAAGTGAGCTCAGACTCCACAGCTTTCCTCTCGGGAGCAGACACCTCAGACAGACGCCATGCTCCCCTCTCCTGGGAAGATGCACGCGACTCTTTTACGCAGGCAGTTTGTGCGGTTTGCAAGCACAGGCTGCTGAAGCTCGCTTGCTGACAGGGACCTTGAAATGCCATAGAGTTATGGCAGTAAACATGGCTACAGCCAGTACCGCAGCCATGAGGCTGGAAAGCTAAGGAATGCGCTACATCTAGCCGGCAAAGCCACGCCTTTAGTCCTACTGAGATTGCTTTGTAAATTAAAGACTCACGTGGTCAGAAAAAGAGAGATATACAGTAAAGAGAGATTCAAAGGCAGAGAAAATTTCTGAATGGTTTAAAGTGTGTTAAAAATATATGCAGACTAAAAGTTAAAATTCTTAAAATAAAAAAAATTAAGGAAGAAAGAGAGTAGTTGTGTGTGGTAGTACACACTTTTAATCCCAACGCTTGGGAGGCAGAGAGAGATTGACCTCTGTGACTTCAAGGTGTGGTAGCACGTGCCTTTAATCCCAGTGCCTAGAAGGCAGACACAAACAGTTCTCTGTGAGTTCAAGGTGTCATAGCATACACCTTTAATCCCAATGCCTGGGAGGCAGAGACAGGCGGATCTCTGAGAGTTCAAGGACAGCCTGGTCTATAGAGTTACTTCAGGTCAAAGATACAGAGAACCTGTCTCAAAAAGCAAAAAGTTAAAAGTAAAAATAAACAAAATAGAGGTTAAAATAAAGCGCACAAAGATGGAAAATACACAAGAGAATTTTGATACTGTATGCTATTATGCTCTCTTTGAATTATTTGAATGCTGAGGAAAGAGCAACAGCTGCTGAAAGATATTTATTTATAAATGCTTTTGAACTAATCCAACATAGATATTTTGATGCCTTGACTTTGAAATTTGGATCTAAGGACATGATGCTTTGGAAAGGAGTTTCTTATTTTGTTTTCACAGAGGATGAGACCCTGTTCATTTCTTCTATTCCGAAATGGTATGATAGACCACATCCTCCTGAAAGGTTGCTGTGAACGCCCTCAAAAAATTACTTCATTCAACTGCTGACTGAGATGAACCTAGAAGACAGGTTATACCCTGAAATACCTAAATAACATTTCTCAGACTGGATAGAGATTGAAATTTGAGGTATTTTTCTCTACTGAGGCAGCTACCCATATTATTCTGTTTGATGTCCACTGAAAACATGACATGTTCCTTCTATTCTGGACTCTGCCCATGGGGTTATAATCATCCTCAAAATGTTTTCTTTTGAGATCAGAATAAGACTGATGTCTCCCCTTTGCTTTAAAATCTAGAACACTTCACATTTACCTCTCTTTGCTTTCTGCCCTCTGGTAAATTCTTGTCTGTATGACAGGGTAAACATGACTATGAGAGTGTGAACAGAGTTCAGAAATCTGACAGAGGATTTTCCTATATTTCTAGTGGAAAGAGCAGGAAGACTCCATCCTCATGAACATCTAGAAGAAACTCAGGGATACTGAGTGTGTAAGAAATATTTCCACTGTTAGAGAAATATTTGTTACTCAATAAAATTTTTATTTAATACTGCAATAAAATGCCACAGCTAAGACTACATAAACATACATTTCCCATTACTTTTATTTTATTGTCCCCTTTCTTTAATAATTCTTTTCCCAACACCTGATGTTTATATATGTGTGTACCCATCTCTTAGTAAATACAGATAAGTACTCTGTTAGCTATTCTTGGTGCCTTTGTCCTTCCTTCCTAGCTTTATCTTTTGTAACTTTATGACTTCCTAACAGCTTTCCATCATTTATTTTTTATCATGCCAAACAACATGTTTCTTTTATTTTCTTTTACTTTCTTTTTCTTTTAATGTTTTTGTTTTTGTTGTTGTTGTTGGTACAGGGTTTCACTGTAGTTTCCAGAGCCTGCCCTAGAACTAGATATTACAAATAAGTCTGGACTCAAATTCATATAGAGATCTGCCTGCTTCTGCCTCCTGAGTGCTGGGAATAAAGGCACACATGATCAAGGCCTAGTTACAAAAGTATCTTTTATAGATTATTTTACTTAGGTATTTTTATTACATTTCTCTTGTTCAAAACTAAATTTTATTTCATTTTTATTTATTTTATAATATTATTTTATTTTATATAAAAATCACAAATCACTTTCCATAATTTCTTTCTGATCCCTTCATATACCCTTTAAGTTCAACCACCAACAACCCCTTAGGGTGGTAAAGGCCCCCCACTGGAATTCAATAATTTTGCTACATCACATGAGACAGGATCAAAGGCAATCAGGATACAGTAAGATACGTGAATATGAATATTAAGGTGTTAACTACTTTTCAAACAATGGTTCTAAAAGAAAAATAATTGTCCCAGTATTACCTCTTGGTATTTGAAACTTTGTAACTTGGTGTGCATATTTGGCATCTAGTTCTGGCAGTGGATATGTGTCATAAAAGAGAAGAGTACTTTTTCTCAGTATAAGGATTTGCTGAAAAAAAGATTGTCGAGTTGTGATCAATTGGTGTTTTTTCATATTTTATTTTATTGATTTTATTGAGCTACACATTTTTTTCTGCTCACCTCCTGACCTCTCCCCTCCCCTCCCCTTCAACACTCACCCAAAGTCCCCATGCTCACAATTGATCCAGAGATCTTGCCTTTTTCTACTTCCCATGTAGATTAGATTCATGTATGTATCTCTTAGGTTATTCGTTGTTGTCTAGGTTCTCAGGTATTATGATTTGTAGGCTGGTTTTCTTTGATTTATGTTTCAAAACCACTTATGAATGAGTACATACGATAATTGTATTTTGGTATCTGGGTTACCTCACTCATGATGCTTTCTAGCTACATCCATTTGCCTGAAAATTTCAGGATGTTATTATTTTTTTCTGCTGTGTAGTACTCCACTGTGTAAATATACTACATTTTCCTTATCTATTATTTGGTTGAGGGGCATCTAGGTTCTTTCCAGATTCTGGCTATGAAAAAAAATTTGGGTTTAACCCAGTGAAATAAGGAGAGATTTGTTGGGGGCTGGAGAGATGGCTCAGTGGTAAGAGGGATTGCCTGCTCTTCCAAAGGTCCTGAGTTCAATTCCCAGCAACCACATGGTGGCTCACAACCATCTGTAAAGAGGTCTGGCGCCCTCTTCTGGCCTTCAGGCATACAGACAGAATATTGTATACATAATAAATAAATATTAAAAATAGAAGAGATTTGTTTCCATCTTTTAATTTCTTGGTGGCTAACCTAAACAACATGCATCTTGAAATACCTGACTCACTTTTACTACTGTGGCAGTTTTTTCAAGTTGGATAAAATCCCATGTAGAAATATCAGGATCAAAACTCATAAAACTTTCCAGTCATAATATGGTAAAACATGTCAGTACTCCTTGTTAAGATATGGTAAAATCAAGGTGGAATAATTGGTAGCTTAAAGTCTACATATTACATATAAAAATCTGACTTAAGAAATGCCATAAAATAATGATGGAATATGCATTCTGTGTTTGCTTCCTAGAGATGAATCTATGCATGGAAAGTTGAAGGAGAAATTTCAGAGTGATTTTTGCAATTAGTAAATGTAGAACAACACATTTACTAAAATAACTTTCCAAATATTAAGACAGACAAACACAATTATAAAGAGGAGGCCATCTACAGATAGAAATTTCATCAGAGCCCTGGTTAACACAGGCTATAATCATTGGAGCAGTTCGGACAGTCATCTATTCTCGGCAGCAGAGTTTTCTATTTTTCTGTGATAGTTGCTAACACCTTTACTGGCAACCATGTGTAGAGCAACTTATAAGACAATCGGAAAACATAGCTTGATCTTGATGAGAATTCTGAGAGGGTTGAAACACAGGAATTAGCAAACGTGTTACCATTTAAATTTAAGGGTATGGAATAAAACAAAGGAATACGACTGGTGCTTTCTTCATTCTGGGGATGTGAAATATAGAAGAAAAGATCTAGATCTTAATATTCCTTAATCTATTATAAGGCTATAGTAACACCTTCACATATATGTGGTTTCCTGTTTCATAGTCAGTAGCTATGGAGTAGAAGAAGAAATGATAATAGTATTATCTAACTAATTTATGTCATTAGTATAAATTAAATTAGGCTAAATGTGGAAAATGTAGGTGCTTGGGGTTGCTTTAGAATATGGAGATGTATTAGATTTGGACAGACTTTGAGATCCTAACTGTTGCCTCCAAATGCCAATGAGATTCTTACTGCTCATATAAAAGTGCAAAGAAGCAAGGAGTTATTGAAATGTAGTGTTTTCTTTGTGATTTTAGTCTCAGGTATAAGTCTACTGTATAAGTATTCTTCAGTGGCAGAATAGGTGTCAATCGATTTTCCAAAGGAGGCTTTGATCAAATTCATGATCAATCACTTAGCAACTGACACTCTTTTCCAAGTCATGGTTACCTCATCTCACTGAATACAGTGTGTGGAAGAGATTATCAAAGAGTTGGTACACATCCAGAATTAAAACTCTAAACAAAAATATTAAAGGCCTGAATCATATCCCACAAATGGTGAGTTTTCCATTGCTACCTCGTTCAGCAATGTTTCATTAATTGTTATCACTCAGATGGAATAGAATCTTGTCAGGTGGGTGCCAAAGGATACCAAAATGTCACACTTCACAGAAAAAACTGACACCAGAGATTTTTGGGTTGGATTAAATCAGGAAGGTGGTTATGTTCAGGCAAGAAACAATATAGACCAGAGAGGAAGATTAGGTTTGTATAGATTTTCATGGGAGGGGCTGTAACTTTTCAGGGTGCATTTTTCCTGGGTATATATTAGTTATATTTCTATTTCAAAGTTTGGGCTTTTACCTACCTCAGTAGAACAGTGGCTAGAATGGGCCTGTCTTCTGTCTTTAGAACAGTTAGACTGTTTTATTGCTAAAACTTTTCAAATGTAGGTCCTTAGGAAGGGTTCATGGGTACGAGTATATCTAGGGAATTAGAGGTTTGCAGCCATTAATTTACACTAAACATAGATTAATGTGTGAGATATTTACTTCTGATGAGGCAGCTACCCAAATTTATTCTTTTTGGTGTCCTCTAAAACCTCAATATATACTGCATATTATAGCCTAGATCTATAACAATGAAGTGTTCCTCAAAATGTTCCTCTTGTAAAAATTTTTGAGATTGGAATCTGATTGATGTTTCTTCTTTGCTTTACAATCTAGAATACCTTCATTTATCTCTGATAGTTTCCTGTACTCTAACAAAACGTACCATCAGGCAGTATAAACACGTTTATAATACATAAACAACAATTTAAAAATCTAACAATAGATATACCAGTATTTATGTGGGAAAAAAAACAGCAGGTCTCTACCCAACAATAAGATGTATAAACCTATGGAAGGTTAGGGATATAAGGATCATATGTAAATATAACAAAAGCAATATACAGCAAGCTGACAGCTAACATCAAATTAAATGGAGAGAAACTCTAAGCGATTCCACTTAAATCAGGAACAAGACAAGGCTGTCCGCTCTCTCCATATCTCTTCAACATAGTTTTTGAAGTTTTAGCAATAACATAAGGAGATCAAGGAGATTCTAATTAGGAAGGAAGAAGTTAAACTTTCGTTATTTGCAGATGATATGGTAGTGTATATAAGTGACTCAAAAACTATATCAGAAAACCCCTGCAGCTGATAAATAGCTGCAGTAATGTGGCAGGATACAAGATCAACTTAAAAAAATCAGTAGCTGGGGCTTGAGAAATGGCTCAGAGGTTAAGAGCATTGCCTGCTCTTCTAAAGGTCCTGAGTTCAATTCCCTGCAACCACATGGTGGCTCACAGCCATCTGTAATGGGGTCTGGTGCCCTCTTCTGACATGCAGGCATACACACAGACAGAATATTGTATACATAATAAATAAGTATTAAAAATATCAGTAGCCCACCTATATGCAAAGGAGAAAGAAGCTGAGAGAGAAATCAGAGTAACATCACCTTGCACAATAAATAAAAATCACATAAAATGTCTGTAGGTAACACTCCCAAAGGACATGAAAGATGTATTTGACTAGAACTTTAAGTCTTTGAAGAAAGAAATTGAAGAAGATACTAGAAAATGAGAATTCCCATGCTCTTGGAAAGAAAGGATCAGCATAGTAAAAATGGCAATCTTACCAAAAGCAATCTGTAGATTCAATGCAATCCCTATCAAAATCCCAACACAATTCATCACAGATTTTTAGAGAACAATAATCAACTTCATATGGAAAAACAAGAAACCCAGGATAGCCAAAACAATCCTGTAAAGTAAAGAAACTGCCAGAGGCATTACCATCGCTGATATTAAGCACTATTACAGAGCTACAATAATGAAAACAGCTTGGTATTGGCACAAAAATGGAGACATTGACCAATGTAATCAAACTGAAGACCCAGATATTAATTCACACAACTACGAACACCTGATTTTCGACAAAGAAGCAAAAGAGATACCATGGAAAAAAGAAAGCATCTTCAACAAATGGTGCTGGCATAACTGGATGTCAACCTGTAGAAGAATGAAAATGGATTCATATCTGTCACCATCCACAAAACTCAAGTCCAAATGGATTAAAGACCTCAATATAAATCTGACCACACTGAACCTGGAGAGAGTGGGAAGTAGCCTGCAATACATGGGCACTGGAGACCACTTGCTATGTATAACCCCAGTAGCACAGACAATAAGAGCATCAATAAATAAATTGGACCCCCTGGAACTGAGAAACTTCTGTAAAGCAAAGGACACAGTCAATAAGATAATAAGGCAGCCCACTGAATGGGAAAATATCTTCAGCAACCCCTTTTCAGACAAAGGACAGATCTCCAAAATATATAAAGAACTCAAGAAATTAGACATTAAATTTCTAAATAACCCAATTAAAAAGTGGTGTACTGAACTAAACAGAGAATTCTCAATAGAAGAATTTCAAATGGCCAAAAGATACTTAAGGACATTTTCTTCTTTTTTAGCAATCAGTGAAATGAAAATCAAAACAACTTTGAGCTACCATCTTACGTCTGTCAGAATTGCTAATATCAAAAACGCTAATGATAGCTTATACTGGAGAGGTTGTGGAGCAAGGGGAACCCTCATCCATTGCTGGTGGAAATGCAAACATGTGCAACCACTTTGGAAATCAGTGTGGTGGTTTCTCAAAAAACTGGGAATCAACCTACCCCAGGATCCAGCATTCCACTATTGGGAATAAACCCAAAAGATAATCAATCGTACTACAAGAGCATTTGTTCAACTATGTTCATAGCAGCATTATTTGTAATAGCCAGAACCTGGAAACAACCTAGATGCGCCTCAACTGAAGAATGGATGAAGAAAGTGTGGCACATCTACTCATTAGAGTACTACTCAGCAGTAAAAAAATAATGACATCTTGAATTCTGCATGGAAATGAATGGAATTAGAAAACATTATCCTGAGTTAGGTTACCCAGACCCCAAAAAACCAACATGGTATCAACTCACTCATAAGTGGATACTAGTCATAAACAAAGGCCAATGAGCCTATAGCTTGTGATCCTAGAGAACCTAAGTAATACAGTGAACCCAAAGAAAAACATATATAGACTAACCTGGAAACTGGAATCAGACAAAAATTTGGAAGCAGGGGTGCAGGGGGTAGAAGGAAGGGGACAAGGGGTGGTTGACGAGAACTTGAAGGAATGGGATAGGAGGAAGGACATATATGAGAGCAAGGAAAGACAATGTCTTGATTGAGGGATCCATTATGGAGTTGGCAAGACACCTAGCTCTAGAAAAATGCCCAAGAACCTACAGGGATGACCCTAGCTGAGACCCTAAGCAATAGAGGAGAGGGTGCCTGAACTGGCCTTGCCCTGTGGTCAGTTTGATTATTACCTTAAATATCACCATAGAACTTTTATCCAACAACAGATGGAAACAGAGGCAGAGACCTTCGTCAGATCACTGGACTGAGCTCCTTAAGTCAAGTTGAAGAGTGGAAGGAGTGAGAGTATGAGCAAGGAGGTCAAGACCATGATGGATTCACCCACTGAGACAGTTTTCCTGAGCTAATGGTAGCTTACCAACTCCAACTGGAATGGGAAGGAAGAAACACAGGAACAAATCAGTCCCTCTGAATGTGGTTGACAGTTGAGGCAGAATGAGTGGCCAATGTCAGTGGCACTGGGATTTGCCTCTACAGCATGTACTGGCTTTTGGGGATCTTATTTTCTTTGGATGTATACCTTGCTCAACCTAGGTGTAGTGGGGGAGGGCCTTATACCTTGCATAAAGCGAAATGCCTTACCCTCTCTGAGGATTGGAGAAGGTGGGGTTGCAGGGTGTGTGGAGGGAATGGGAGGAGGAAAGGGAGTGGGAATTTGGATTGGTATTTCTTTTAAAGTAATAAAAGAAAACAAAAAAGAAAATGCCTAGACAGTATGTACTGTTGGAGGCTATGTCTTTACAATAAGTCCTGTGGAGACCCTCATGGTGAAGGAGATCTGCGTGTTTGCATATGGGAAAATGTTCAGAGACATAATGTTGAATAAGGAAAGAAAGTGCGGCGTTGACACTAAATGCATCTTCTTCTCTATAAAAAAGACTGGGAGATACAGTCTATACATTGCGATGTTTGTAGGCACTGATGTGGATTTTTCCAGAAGCTCTTAGCAGCAGCAGTTTCCTCTCTCCGAGAGACAGACTGATCACACACGGAGGGAAAAAGACCTCTCTTCTATGACAAATTTTACTTTCTAGACCTTTACCAACGCGACCCAAGGAGGTGATGATGCAGGGGTCTGAGGACAGAGCCATGTGATGAAGCATGGGTGTAAAAACAGCCCCAGGGTGATGAAACATGGGTGTGAGGACAGCCCCAGGGTGATGAAGCATGGGTGTAAGGACGGCCCCGCGGCGATGACACATGAGTGTAAGGATGGCCCCGGTGATGATGCATGGGTGTGAGGGCAGCCCAGCGGTGATGAAGCTTGCATGTAAGGACGGCATCAGGGGGATTAAGTATGAGTGTAAGGACGGCCCCGCGGGGATGAAGACTCTGAGTGGCGAGATGCAAATGCCCTCCGCTATGCGCACCGCCCCTTCTTCCTGTCTGTCTCCATCAGGATGACGCGATTCACCCGGACTAACACGAGCGCCCCGTTTTAAGCCCCCACGCACAGAGGGCGAGATCGCGTTGTGCCGTCGCCATGGAGACGGTGGCGCAATATGATGACGCGCCGTCAAGTTGCAAGTGCTGCTCTGATGACGCTGAGCAGCGGGAGAGTGCACGCGTCACTCCCCGCCCCCGAGTTCTGCCCTGTTGTGAGCCAGCGCGCCATGATGACGCAAACATCAGTTTTCCCGACGTCACTGTGAGGAAGCATATCCCTCGCCGCGGAAGCGCCCACTTTTAAGAAGAGCTGAGCAGCGGGCATGTCTGCAATTCGGTTCCTGCCCTTCCTGTCCGTCCGTCATTCCGGTCCGTGTGTCTGCCCTTCCGCTCAGCGTTTTCGCCTTCCCTCCCCGTCCGTGTGTCCGGTCATCCGGTCCATGTGTCCGCTCTTCTGGTCAGTGTGTCTTCCCCTTCCGTGTGTCCGCTTTTCCGTTCTGCGTGTCCATCTGCCCTCCCGGTCTGTGTCCTCCGCTCATCCGGTCCGCATGTCCCCCTCCCCTCCCTGTCCGTGTGTCCGCACTCCCCGCTTAAGTGGGTCCACTCTCCCTCCCCTTCCCTGAGTCTGCTTTTCCGGTGTGTCCTCTTTTCCGGTCCCTGCGTCTGTTCTTCTCTTCCATTTGTCCGCCCTTCTGGACCAGGCCACCACACTAACCACAGTGGGGGTCGGGGCCTGGGGCGTGAGCGGGGCCTTGGTGGGAGGGACATTGGATGTGGTGGAGCCTGCAGTTGGATTAGCAGGACCTGGGCACCATGCCAACCACAGTGAGGGTGTAAGACAGGCAAGGCCTGGATGTGGGTGGGGCCTGGGTGGGTGGAGCTTCTGATGCGGCCAGTCCTGCAGGTGGATGAGGAAGACCTAGGTACCATGCTGACCACAGTCAGGGATTTAAGGGGTGGGAGGGACTTCGGATGGGGGCGGGACTTGCAGATGGACAAGCAGGACCTGCTTACCATCTTAACCACAGTGAGGGTCGGAGATGGACAGGGCCTGGCTGGAAGGGGCTAGAGTGTGAGGATAGGACCAGCAGGTGGGCGTGCAGAACCTGATGTGCCCCCCTGACCATGGTCAGCTTTGTGTGAGGGGTGGGTCCTACAGAGGGTCTAGGGTGGGGGAGGGGCATTCGATTGGGGCAAGGCCTGCATTGCAGGGGCGTGGCCGAGTCTGACAGTGGGGCAGAGTCAGGCTCCCTCAATCATCAGTCTTGACCCCTCCCACGATGCCTGTCTTCTTTCACAGCCATCTCCTCCCAGATGATTGACAGGATCCTCTTGGGCATTGTGACAGGGTGCATGTTGGCATGGCAGTGGGCTGGCCCCTGGGTGTGGACATCACTACTCGTGGTCTCAGTCACGTGAACAAAGTTATGACATCCTGGGTATGGGGCCTGGCCACTGAATTGATGCCACTCGGGGGTGGGCGTGGTCCCTGGGTTCGCGGTGGTGTCACTGGTTGGGTGTGGCTGCTATGAACAGTGATGCCTCCCAGAGGTAAGCATGGCCGCACCACCTGCGGTGACCCCGCCCCCACATGAGACCCCTTTCCCTTATTCTCCTAGAGGCCCAGAGGTGCTGAAGGTCAGGAAGATCAGCTACTTGGATTAGTGCCTTTCCCATGCAAAAACACAAAAGCCAACTTACCCTCCATCTCCACCCCCTTCATTAGTATTTCCCTAGGCCTAGTCTCCCCAGGGCCAGTTTCTAGGTAAGTCTGGACTCACCCACTGAAATCATTCAAATTAGCCAATCTTTAACATGCTCACCTAGCCAAGCACCCTTCCTACCTACACAAATCACAACAAGGAGACTTTTCTATTACAACCTAACCCATTTTTTTCCTTATATTGACCCCCACCCAGAGCCTGCCCTAGTATTTCCCAATGTAGCCAACTTCTTTCTTAGAACCTATGAACTATAAACTGTGTTTCAGGAATCCCTATCATACAATCTGATGCCCTTTTCTGGCATGCAAGAATATATGCAGAGGGCTGGAGAGATGGCACAGGGTATAAGAGCCCTGGCTGCTCTCCCAAGGATCCTGAATCCAATTCCAGAAACCATATTATAGTGGCTCACAGACAACCGTTATGAGATCTGGTGCCCTCTTCTGGCCAACAGGCAGACATACAGGCAGAATTCTGTATGCATAATGAATAAATGAAGGAAGGAATGATAAATGAATGAACAAATGAACGAATGAATGACTATAGGCAGAGCACTCATGAATAAAAATTAAAAAAATAAATTTTTTACAAAATTACCATCTCGGGGCTGGAGAGATGGCCCAATGGTTAAGTACACCTGCTGCTTTTCCAGAGGGCACAGGTTCAATTACCAGCACTCGTGTGGCAGCTCACCATTGTTTGCAGTTTAATTCCAGGTTATCACCCAGTTCCACACGGACATATATGCAGGGAAAATGGAAATGCATAAAAAGTAAAAATTAATAAAATTAAAAATAAGAGTTGCCATCTTCTGAAATATCAGTTTCACTGTACCCCTAAAATAATAGATAATATAAAGGCAGGGTGTGTGCCTTTAATTGCAGCAGTCTAAAGATGAAAGCAAGATCAGGATTTTGAAGTCATCACAAACTCCATAGAAAGAGTTCAAAGCAAGCATGACCTACAGGAGAGCATATCTAAGGAGGAAAACAACAAACAAGCCAACAGAAATGACTTTATCTGGGGTTGCAATGCTGGGACTAGAACCAAGGACCTTACACATTCTAAGCATTCTTCCTAACTTGGCTGGATATTTTTAATTCAATAAAATCATGAGGTAAGTCAGGCGGTGGTGGCGCACGCCTTTAATCCCAGCACTTGGGAGGCAGAGGCAGGCGGATCTCTGTGAGTTCGAGACCAGCCTGGTCTACAAGGCTAGTTCCAGGACAGGCTCCAAACCCTCAGAGAAACCCTGTCTCGAAAAACCAAAAAAAAAAAAAAAATCATGAGGTAAATGAAAGGACAAGAGTGAAGTCTTATGGCTTCTGTATTTCTGGCCTGTCAAATTGACCATGAGGATATTTTAACATTACTCACTCCTGGCCAAGGAATGAAATCATGCATCCAGACCTAGTAGGCAAACACTAGTATCCCTTGTTCACTTTTTAAAGGATTGGCAGTGCTGGGATGGAACCCAGAGCCTTCTGCATGCTATGCAAGTACTCTAGCTACACCCAATATGGAACAAGGCCCTTGAGAAATTCTTGTGTGTTCGCTTTTGTTTGCAGACAACATCTGGGTATATAGGATAAGCTGGTGTCTGCTGCCTCTGCCTTCTGTGGGCTGGAGTCATAAATGTGGGTCACCAGGTCTACCTTACATAGATTTATCTAAAGATCATTGATAAAGAATTTGAACCACCTGACAGTCACTTGCTGACAAACAGTAGGACTGTGTGGACAGATGATTCAGACCAAACACCATTGGAGTAACTGATATACGGTCTACTTGTGCAAACAACACAAAGTCCCACACAGGATGCACAGTGGAAAGACCAACAGCACTTTCCTGGCCAAAGGGAAATGAGGAGTTCTCACCATGCTGCAAAGGTTTCAATATAAGTGAGGGATGGAAACACAGTGACAGCTGTCATATTTGCAGGAGTAAGGGCTACATATCAAACTTTCTGGAAACTAATTGGTCTGTTTAGAAATGTCTAATACAAATTGGGTAGGTATATGCCAGAAACACTTGTGTCAAAGCAAGATGTTCGTCCTTGATGCAGTTGTACTGGGTAAATCCTCTATTATAAGTGACAAATGACAGTTTGAAGTGAACTGACATTCTAAGCTCTAGGCAGGGTGTGTGTGTATGTGCGTGTGCGTGTAAACCTTTGTTAAAGATTCTAGGAAGTTAATTTTTTTTGAAGCTTCTGGTGGTGATGAAGACTACGAATGTTTCACATCCTGATAATGGATTATCTTGGGCTATCTTTAAGAGCCGCCTATTGCCACCGCTCTGTCTGAACTAACGTCCCTTTCAATATCATGTGAAATCCTTTTGGAATGAAGCAACACATCACTACCTTCTATCAACCCAAATGCAAAGAATATTGTTAAATAACAATTGACCCTATAATCTATTTTACCCAACTTGCTCCAATTTCCCTACTTAATGTTTCCATCAAGTTGGGAGAGAGAGAGACAAAGAAAGACAATGAAGGCAGATATAGTCAGTACACACCAGACAGTGTTGTCACATGCCTTTAGAAATGCATTCATAACTGTCATGCAATAAGAATGAATTATTTTTCTATGTATTATCTTTAGTCAGTAGATCACAGTGTGCTAACAAGCACATATATATTAAACTATATGGTTAACACATCCAAAACCGTTTGAAACTCTGAACAAGTCTATAATGGAGGTTTATCATTCCTGAATTTTATTAAATTAGAAAATATTGCTGGGTTGAGATGACTCACATCTTAAATCCCAGCCTCCGGGAGTCAGAGGCAGGCAGATCGCTGAGCTTGATTAATATGTGGGAAATCAATTGGATTCCATTGGTCAACCACTGTTTTAATGTCAATATCAAGCTGTTTTCATTACTGTAGCTCTGTGATAGAGCTTGATGTCATTGATGGTGATGACTCTGGAAGTTCCTTTATTGTACAGGAATGTTTTGGTGATCATGTGTTTTTTGTTTTTCCATATGAAGTTTAGTATTGTTCTTTCAAGGTCTATGAAGAATTATGTTGGGATTTTGATGAGGATTTCATTGAATCTATAGATTACTTTTGGTAGGATTGGCATTTTTATTATGTTGATCCTCCCTATCCAAGAAGATGGGAGATCTTTCCATCTTCTGGTGTATTCTTCAATTTCTTTCTTCAAAGACTTAATGTTTTTGTCGAATAGGTCTTTCACTTGTTTGGTTGTTGTTACCCCAAGATATCTTATCCTATTTATGGCTAATGTGAAGGGTGATGTTTCTCTGTTTTCTTTCTCAGCCTCTTATGATTTGTGTATAGAAGGGATATTAATTTTTTTGAGTTGATCTTGTATCCTGTCACTTTACTGAAGGTATTTATCAGCTGTAGGAGTTCCCTCAAAGGGATTTTGGGGTCACTTATATATATACTGTCTTATCATCTGAAAATAACAAATGTTTGACTTCTTCCTTTCCAATATTTAATGCCCTTGATTTCCTTTTGTTTGTCTTATCCAGAACTTCAGGAACCCTGTTGTCCTATCCAGAACTTCAGGAACTGTGTTGAAGAGATATAAAGAGAGTGGCAGCCTTGCCTTGTTCCTGATTTTAGTGGAATTGCCTTGAGTTTCTATCTATTTAGTTTAGATATGTTACTTGTATTACTGATGTCCTCAAGGCCTTTATCATGAAGGGGTTTGGATTTTGGTGAATGATTTTTCATCATGTAATGAGATGATCATATGGCTTTTTTCTTTCATTTTATTTATATGATGGAATACCTTGATAGATTTTCATATGTTGAACCATCTCTGTATCACTTGGATGAAGCCGACTTGATCATGATGAATTTTTTTCGTGTATTCTGGGATTCAGTTTTCCGTTATTTTATAGAGTATTTTTGCCTCTATGTTCATGAGTGAGATCAATCAGTTATTCTCTTTCTTGGTTGAGGTTTTGTGTTGTTTCAGTATCAAGGAAACTGTAGCCTCATGAAAAGTGTTTGACAATGTTTCTTCACTTTCTGTCATATGGAATACTTTGAGGAGGAAAAGTACTAGCTCTGTTTGGATGCTCTGATAGAATTCTGCACTAAAATCATCTGGCTCTGGGGTTTTTTTGATTGGGAAGCTTTTGGATGACAGCTTCTGTTTTCATTTTATAAGTCTATTTAAATTGTTTGCCTGTTCCTAATTTAATTTTGGGATATGGTATCTATCCAGAAAATTATCCATTTCTATTTTGTTTTCCAATTATGTGGAGTACAGAGTTTTGTAATATGACCTAATGATTTTCTGGATTTTTTAAGTGTCTGTTGTTATGTTGCCCTTTTCCTTTCTGATTTTGTTAATTTGGATGTTCTCTATTTGCCTTTTGATTAGTTTGGATAAGGGTTTGTCTGTCTTGTTAATTTTCTCAAAGAACCAGCTCTTTGTTTCATTTATTCTTTTTATTATTTTCTTGGTTTCTATTTTATTGATTTCAGCCCTCAATTTGATGATTTCCTGTCTTCTACTCCTGCTGGGTACATCTGCTTCTTTTTGTTCAAGAGCTCTCAGGTGTGTTGTTAAGTCACTAGTGTCAGTTTTTTGTATTTTCTTTATGTGGACACTAAGTGCTTTCTTCTATCTCTTGTATTCTGCTGGTTATGCTTGTTTCTGTAGTCTCTATTCGTTTACCTAGATTTTCCTTGTCCAGCCAGCCCTCTGTTTGTGTTTTCTTCTTTGCCTCCATTTCAGTTTTCAAGTCTTGAACTGTTTCCATTATCTGTTTGATTGTTTTTCCTTGGTTTCCTAGGGTATCATTCACTGATTTAGTCATTCTTCAAACTTTCTGTTATACTTCTCATCCATTTCTATAAGGGAATTTTTTACATGCTGTTTAAGGGCGTCAATCACTTTCATAAAGTCAATTTTTTCTACTTCTTCTTGATTAAGGTGGTCATGTCCTCCTGTTGTGAGGTCGCTGGGATCTGGTGGTTTCATGTTTTTTTCAGATTGTTGGGTGAATTCTTGCATTGGCGCCTGCCCATCTCTTCCTCCGAATGCTTCCCTATGGATCTTCTTCTACAGGATCAGGTCTCCTTGCCTACTGATGTACCTTCCCAGTGATGGCACTCCCCAGTGATGGCTCTCCTGGTGCTCGAGAGATGTCTCTCCCCAATGATGGCTCTCCTGTTGCCGAGATCAGATCTGGTTGGGTAGCTCGTAAACAAAGCACCTACCTTGCTTGCTGCAGACAGGCTATTGAAACAAAGGAGCTCCCACCCGCACATTTCAGCATTTGATAGATATAGTGAAATTGCTAATCAAAACCTCTTATAGAGGGAACTTTGGCCATAGGTATATTACTTAAATACAACTTTTTGTGACAGCAAGGACAAGGTATGAGAACTTATTGCTCTGTAAACCATGACTCATTTTGTTTTCCCCTGTCCCTTGTGTTCCTGACTTGACTATATACTTGTTCAATTTCATCTTCAGACTTGCCAATGCGAAGGAGAACATCTTCAAGTTTAGTGGCCTCCTTTGCAGCCTATCAGCCTTGGTGTTTGAGCTTGTTATCACAAGCAGCCAATTCTGGCGCCTCTGGGAATTTGACGACAAGCTTATGCAATTCGTGTCTTTTGGCCTATGGGAAGCCTACTACCCCCAGGAATTTAATTTTTCAGGCACTGTAACCAAGATTCTGGTGCACACCCCTATCAATTCCACATGTACCATTTCACATGAATTTCAGTACGCACAGACCCTGATAATGTGGACTGTTTCGATGAAGCCTGTAGTTCTGATTTTCAGTGCAATCGCCATTAATATTGGCTGCATGAAAGACCCATTTATTGAGATGCAGTTATATTGCTACAAGTTTGCTGCCTTAGTTTTGTGTGTTAGCAGCATCTTCATATTTGTTCACATTTGTTTCTGTGAGCTGGAACCACTTTGTAGATCATTATGGCCAAACCACTCTTGACTTTCCACCTGACTTTCCGGTTAAAAAAGAAGCCTTAATAAGCAAACACTATACTGTTGTGTTCCCAATAGGGGTACCGATTGCCACCATGTCACTCTTTGGTGTTATCTTCTTTCTCTTTGAGATAAACTCTTTGAAACTAAAGAATCAGGTGAAGGCCAAGTGTGCTTCCATAGTAGCCAATCAAGAGATATGAAGTGAGAACTACATTTGCAACATCTGTCGGAATGTTCCTAGAAGAAAGTTCCTATTCATATAAAAACTCTTGTAGTTCTCAACTCGTTCTAAAGAAAGCATCAACTTTATTTTCTTGGTTGTCTAAATGACTTCCTCCTCTGTCTAACCTGTTTCTTTCTTTGGGCATTTTTGTATCCTAATCTCTGAAGGCCATGATCATGCGTTCAGGTATTTCCGACAGGCAGTAGCAGGGAAAAGTAATGGTGAAATGCATGTTGCAAAGATATTTATCACAGGATAAATATCAAGTGAAAGAAGGTTTGTAAGGAAGCTGACACATAAACAGAAAAGTAAACACAATTCTGTCTGGAGACACTCTGAAACTCAGGTCTCCTGAAGGCAGAGCTGGACTTCATAGAGTTAGCTATGCAGATAGTGTGTTCCCTTGTTTTGTAGTAGGAAGACTATGCTGTACACTGGACAGTCATGCATATCATTCTGTTTGTGAGTATCACAAATTGCCGAGTATTCCCTGTGTGCTCTAATAGAAAATATGGTGTAAAAATCAGAGGGCTGCTTGTCCAAGTTGTATTTTTTGTTTTTACCTTAAGAAACACTGGGTTCAAACCCACATTAAGCTTGGTGGCAAGCTTACATAGCTACTGGGCAATCTCGCTAACTTCAAATATACCCCACTTTACATTAAGGATACCCCATGCTTGACATCCATAGAATGTAGGCCATTTTATAAAGTAAAAGAAATTTGCTTGCAAATAGGTAGAACTAGAAAAGGTCATCCTGAGTGAGGTAACCCAGACCCAGAAAGACAATCATTGTATGTACTCACTTATAAGTGAGTATTAGCTGTAAGGTAACCATGATGCAATCACAGACCCAGAGAGGATAACCATGCTACAATCACAGGTTCAGAGAGAAGCTAATTAACAAGGGGTTACAATGGGGCTTGAGAATCTCACTGTGAAAGGGTAATAGAATAGACATCACTGATGGATGGGAGAGGGGTCTAGATGGGGGCAAGGAATGGGAACAGGATGGATCAGGTGAGGGGAAAATGGAGAGAGAGTACTGAGAGAGAAAACTGGCTCCTGGGACATCTCTGGGATGAGATAAAAACCTAGTAAAATGGAAACTCCCAGCAATCTATGAGGTAACCCATTCCTCTCCATCATGCCTTGTACTCCATCCACTCTTCCTCCTCTGTTTCTCTTCATAAAAGGGTGGGCCTCCCATGGATTTCAGTCAATCACGGAATATCAAGTTGCAGTGAGACTAGGCATCTCCTGTTTTATTTAGGCTGGATGAGGTAATCTGGTAGGCAGAAAGGGTCCCAAAAGTAGGCAACAGCTTCAGCGATACCCCCTCTTGCCATTGATAGGAGTCCCAAAAGAAGACCAGTCTACACGGCTGTAACACACACACATACACACACACACACACACACACACACACACACACACACACAGAAGGCCTAGGGCTTCTGATTTTCCTTGTTAGATTTACATAACTTTATTCACCAGGGCAATGTCTAACCACAAAGACTTATTTCCTGAATCTCTGCTACTATAAGGATTCCCTGCTTAATCCCATTAAAACTAGGCCTATCAGAATAATCTGCAATCCTCAAGTCCTTACTGTGGATGAGTATATTATACATTGGAATTCCCTGTTGCTTTTGACCATATCTTACTCTTCTTTTTTTTATTGAGAAAAGGAGAAAAAAAAACAAGTTTTCACCTCCTCCCAGCCTCCCATTTCCCTCCGCCTCCTCCCACCCTTCTCCCCCTCCCCCCACTCCTCTCCCCCTCCCTCTCCAGTCCAAAGAGCAGTCAGGGTTCCCTGCCCAGTGATAAGTCCTAGGTCCTCCCACCTCCGTCCATATCAAGGAAGGTGAACATCCAAACTGGCTAGGCTCCCACCAAGCCAGCACATTAAGTAGGATCAAAACCCCGTGCCATTGTCCTTTGTGTCTCATCAGCCCTCATTGTTCGCCATGTTTAGAGAGTCCAGTTTTATCCCATGCTTTTTCAGTCACAGTCCAGCTGGCCTTGGTGAGCTCCCAATAGATCAGCTCCACTGTCTCAGTGGGTGGGTGCACCCCTCGTGGTCCTGACTTCTTAGCTCATGTTCTCCCTCCTTCTGCTCCTCATTGGGACCTTGGGAGCTCAGTCCAGTGCTCCAGTGTGGGTCTCTGTCTCTATCTCCATCCATCACCAGATGAAGGTTCTATGATGATATGAAAGATATTCGTCAGTATTGCTATAGGCTAGGGTCATTTCAGGTTCCCTATCCTCAGCTGCCCAAGGAACTAACTGGGGACCTCGGCTTGGGCACCTGGGAGCCCCTCTAGGGTCAGGTCTCTTGCCAAACCTAAAGTGGCTCCCTTAACTAAGAATTGTGGTTCTGTGCTCCCCTATCCAACCTTCCTTTATCCCAATCCTCCTGTTTCCCCAAGGCCCCACCTCCTTCCCTTCTAACTTTTCTCTCCCCATCTCCCCTTACCCCCATCCCACCCCACCCCCAAGATCCCAATTTTCTCCCCGGCAATTTTGTCTACTTCCCTTAGCCAAGAGGATAACTATATGTTTTTCTTTGGGTTCCCCTTCTTACTTAGCTTCTTTAGATTCATCTATTGTAGACTCCGTGACTCTTATTTATGGCTAGAAACCAATTATGAGTGAGTACATCCCATGTTCATCTTTTGGGGTCTGGGGATACCTCACTCAGGATAGTGTTTTCTATTTCCATCCATTTGCATGCAAAATTCGAGAAGTCATTGTTTTTTACCGCAGCGTAGTACACTAATGTGTATATATTCCATACTTTCTTCATCCATTCTTCCATTGAAGGGCATCTAGGTTGTTTCCAGGTTCTGGCTATTACAAATAATACTGCTATGAACATAGTTGAACAAATGCTTTTGTCATATGATAGGGCATCTCTTGGGTATATTCCCAAGAGTGGTATTGCTGGGTCCAGGGGTAGGCTGATCCCGAATTTCCTGAGAAACCGCAACACTGACTTCCATAGTGATTGCACAAGATTGCATTCCCACCAGCAATGGATGAGGGTATCCCGTCCTCCACAGCCTCTCCAGCAAAGGCTATCATTGGTGTTTTTGACTTTAGCTATTCTGACAGGTGTAAGATGATATCTCAAAGTTGTTTTGATTTGCATTTCCCTGATTGCTAAGGAAGTTGAGCACGACCTTAAGTGTCTTTTGGCCATTTGAACTTCTTCTGTCGAGAATTCTCTGTTCAGTTCAGTGCCTCATTTTTTAATTGGGTTAATTAGCATTTTAAAGTCTAGTTTCTTGAGTTCTCTATATATTTTGGAGATCAGTCCTTTTTCTGTTGCGGGGTTGATGAAGATCTTCTCCCAGTCAGTGGGTTGCCTTTTTGTCTTGGTGACAGTGTCCTTTGCTTTACAGAAGCTTCTCAGTTTTAGTAGGTCCCATTTATTCAATGTTGCCCTTAATGTCTGTGCTTCTGGGGTTATACATAGGAAGCGATCTCCTGTGCCCATCTGTTGTAGGGTGTTTCCCACTTTCTCTTCTATCATTTTCAGTGTGTTCGGGCTGATATTGAGGTCTTTAATCCATTTGGACTTGAGTTTTGTGCACGGTGATAGATATGGGTCTATTTTCATTCTTCTGCAGGTTGACATCCAGTTGTGCCAGCACCATTTGTTGAAGATGCTTCCTTTCTTCCATTGTATACTTTTAGCTCCTTTATCAAAAATGAGGTGTTCATAGGTTTGTGGGTTAAAATCCGGGTCTTCTATACGATTCCATTGGTCGACTTCTCTGTTTTTATGCCAGTACCACACTGTTTTCATTACTGTAGCTCTGTAATAGAGTTTGAAGTCAGGGATGGTAATGCCTCCAGAAGATCCTTTATTGTATAGGATTGTTTTGGCTATCCTGGGTTTTTTGTTCTTCCATATAAAGTTGATTATTGTCCTCTCAAGATCTGTGAAGAATTTTGATGGGATCTTGATGGGGACTGCATTGAATCTATAAATTGCCTTAGGTAGAATTGCCATTTTTACTATGTTGATCCTCCCAATCCAAGAGCAAGGGAGGTCCTTCCATTTTTTGGTATCGTCTTCAATTTCTTTCTTCAATGCCTTAAAGTTCTTGTCAATTAGATCTTTCACTTCCTTGGTTAGATTTACCCCAAGATATTTTATGCTGTTTGTGGCTATTGTGAATGGTGTCCTTTTTTGCATAATAGTTCAGGTTTAATAACTAAAGCAATAATCAAATAACAACATATGTCAAATGATCAGAAGAGGTTAAGCAGCTTGTACCACAGAAACAATATGTTATGTTCTGTGGACTTAGGGCCTATTGCTTCAAAAGCAACAGGAAGAACGTGTTTATAACAGTAGCTGAAAATAAATGATAAATATGAGCATAGGAATATAGTAGGTGAAAATATTCTACACATGAAAAAGACAAAATATTCAGAAAATGATTAACTGGGCATGTTTATTTATTTATTAAAGATTTCTGTCTCCTCCCCCACCACCGCCTCCCATTTCCCTCCCCCTCCCCCAATCAAGTCCCCCTCCCTAATCCGCCAGAAGAGCAGTCAGGGTTCCCTGCCCTGTGGGGAGTCCAAGAACCTCCCACCTCCTTCCAGGTCTACTAAGGTGAACATCCAAACAGCCTAGGCTTCCACAAAGCCAGTATGTGCAGTAGGATCAAAACCCAGTGCCATTGTTCTTGACTTCTCAGCAGTCCTCATTGTTTGCTATGTTCAGCAAGTCCGGTTTTATCCCATTCTTTTTTAGACCCAGTCCAGCTGTCCTTGGTGAGTTCCCGATAGAACATCCCCATTGTCTCAGTGTGTGGGTGCACCCCTCGCGTTCCTGAGTTCCTTGCTTGTGCTCTCTTCTCTTTCTGCTCCTGATTTGGACCTTGGGGTTTCAGTCCGGTGCTCCAATGTGGAACTCTGTCTCTGTCTCCTTTCATCGCCTGATGAAGGTTAATATCCAGGAGGATGCCTATATGTTTTTCTTTGGGTTCACCTTCTTATTTAGCTTCTCTAGGATCACGAATTATAGGCTCAATGTCCTTTATTTATGGCTAGAAACTAATTATGAGTGAGTACATCAGGAGACTGCTTCCTACGTATAACCCCAGCAGCATAGACATTAAGGGCATCATTGAATAAATGGGACCTCCTGAGACTGAGAAGCTTCTGTAAAGCAAAGGACACTGTCATTAAGACAAAAAGGCAACCCACTGACTGGGAGAAGATCTTCACCAACTCTGCAACTGACGAAGGTCTGATCTCCAAAATATATAGAGAACTCAAGAAACTAGACCGTAAAAGGCTAATCAACCCAATTATAAAATGGGGCACTGAGCTGAACAGAGAATTCTCAACAGAAGAAGTTCAAATGGCCAAAAGACACTTAAGGTCATGCTCAACTTCCTTAGCAATCAGGGAAATGCAAATCAAGACAACTTTAAGATACCATCTTACGCCTGTCAGAATGGCTAAAATCAAAAACACCAACGATAGCCTTTTCTGGAGAGGTTGTGGAATAAGGGGTACACTCATCCATTGCTGGTGGGAATGCAGACTTGTGCAACCACTTTGGAAATCAGTGTGGCGGTTTCTCAGGAAATTCGGGATCAACCCACCCCTGGACCCAGCAATACCATTCTTGGGAATATACCCAAGAGAGGCCCTTTCATACAACAAAAGTATATGCTCAACTATGTTCATAGCAGCATTGTTTGTAATAGCCAGAACCTGGAAACGACCTAGATGCCCTTCAATGGAAGAATGGATGAAGAATGGATGGAATATATACTTATTAGAGTACTACTCAGCAGTAAAAAACAATGACTTTGTGAATCTTCTGTTTAATGCTAAAGCTCTTAATAGTACTTCTCATCATATAGTTTCTATACCAGCTTTTCCTGATGGATCCATAAGACATAAACTCATGTTCTTGTCCTCTTCATAGTCCCAAGTCCTATCTGTGGGAACACAGATTAAGCGCTAATTTCCATGATGATTTTCCCCATAACCTCTTCTGCTCTGTGCCATTTCCACACTCCTTGGCTTTGCTCTGGTAACACAAGTTCATTCACTGGCTTTCTCTGCCATGTACCATAAGAACAGATCTTGCTCCAGTGCCTTGATATGATACCTACTTCTCAATACACACATTGCTCAGCCATTTTCCTACTGCAAAAACCTCAGCTGTCAGAGTTATCCCCATGTCCCCAGTCCTACTTGTGATCACACAGTTATGTAACTGCCTTGCCTGGTGAGTGCCCCTATTCCACATACACCTCCTGTATCTCCACACACAAAGCCCTAGACCTGAATGCAGAATCAGTCATCAGCTTTCCTCATGACACTCAACTTATCCTCTGCTATCTCTGGACTAGCCAACTGTACATTGGCTTTGCATGGGAATTTCCCAAGAATAACACTTCACAGCCTCAAAACCACACTTCTAACCCAACCAGTAGTCATGCAAGTCCTACATCAGATTTCATCAAATCCAAATTCATCTGATCCATCTCTACACTTCAGTTCAACTCCGTGTTTGCAGGAATCTAACACATGATTGGCTCTGGAGACAAAAGACGGATACCACGTGAGAACTGAAGGAGACTTTGAAAGGACGAACAAGACCCATACCCATTCAAACCAGACCATATGCCAGTATTATTAACTGTGTAGCAGACACAAAAAATCTCCACTAACCAAGAAGATATTTGCAATTGATACTTGCTGGAAAAAGAAGATCTGAACTGCCATCTTGTGTCCCCGCATGTGTGCGCATTATCTCAGCTGGTCCGCCAGAGACCCCGCCTGAGCGCAAACCCTAGTTCCCCGCACGGCCCCATTTCCACTCTGACAAGATGAAAGAAACGATCTTGAACCAGGAAAAACTGGCCAAGCTGCAGGCACAAGTGCGCATTGGTGGGAAAGGAACTGCTAACAGAAAGAAGAAGGTGGTTCACAGAACAGCCACAGCAGATGATAAAAAACTGCAGTTCTCCTTAAAGAAGTTCTCTGGTATTGAAGAGGTGAACATGGTCACAAACCAAGGAACAGTGATCCATTTTAACAACCCTAAAGTTCAGGCGTCTCTGGTAGCAAACACCTTCACCGTTACAGGCCATGCCGAGACAAAGCAACTGACAGAAATGCTTCCCAGCATTCTAAAACAACTTGGGGCAGACAGTCTGACTAGTTTAAGGAGACTGGCAGAAGCTCTGTCCAAACAATCTGTGGATGGAAAAACACCCCTTGCTACTGGAGAGGATGATGATGATGAAGTCCCAGATCTGGTGGAGAATTTTGATGAGGCTTCTAAGAATGAGGCAAACGGAACGGAGGAGACTTCTGAAGAACTGACACTTGCAGAAGTTACAGGAGCTGCTATTTTATATCATGGCTGCTTTTTAAAGGTCTTTTGTTTATGGATCTTATCAAATCTAGATCGCTAATATTTTTAAGCCCAAGCCCCTTGGACACTGCAGCTCTTTTCAGTTTTTGCTTAAACACAATTCATTCTTTGCAGCAAATTAAGCTGAAGAAGCCTGGGAATAAAGTTTGGAAAAGGGTTAATAAAATTCTTTGCCTAGAAAAAAATAAAAAGAAAATCAGTTTTGTTCAATGGAATATAACTGGGAATACACAATACATTCCAGTGTAGGCTTCATAACTAGCAGTAGCTGGCCAATGCAAACCTTATGCCATGTGTTCATTTTGTATTTTCGTCTTTCTAGTATTATGATTTTTTTTCAGAGAGATAGAGAAAGCAAAGACTGAACTAGTGGGCAGGTAGAGATGTGGGAAACAAAGGGAGTAGAAAACTTTGTTGAAGGGAGAAATCATGAAAATTTATTTTATGAGAATTTTTTCAAATTAATCCTAGATTAATTTATACCTTTAATAGATGAATTATATCTCTAAAGGTTTGTACATATGAGAGGGACATTAACCACTCTGGCCCTTTAAAACTGTATGTCTTGACTCTGATTCTTTGCTCATAATGTGACATTCATCTCTGGTAGCTACGGAAACAAGAATTTTTAAAGTCACTCTCATACTGGGCAGTCACTAGCATTTGGCCTTCATAGAAGGGAAGAGAGGCAAGTATTTTATGTTTTCTACATGGTTTCTGTTAAAAGCTTTCAATTTCAGGGGACATAGAAGGTCAAAGAAGTCAATGACCTAAGATTCAACTCTTTGTTGATATCATGTCTATGTCAGTAAATCCTACTGAATATAAGTACTGGGAATCCCTGTGTAGCTGTGAAGGCTCTGTAGCCTGTATTGGC
Organism: Microtus pennsylvanicus; assembly: GCF_037038515.1. NCBI lineage: Eukaryota > Metazoa > Chordata > Mammalia > Rodentia > Cricetidae > Microtus > Microtus pennsylvanicus. The sequence continues at coordinate 126,202,335 of NC_134601.1, read as the reverse complement.
CTTTATACATTTGTAGTTTCCCGAAACCGAGTATGTGAATTAGACTTTCTGTGTTTTTTTCTGTTTATATAATGGGGTAATGATTGCGTGAATCTCATTGGAGGGTCAGGACTATCAGATGGGCTAATATCCCTGAAGAGTATAAATGAGGCTTCAACTAAGCAAAGCAGAGGAAGGGGTTGGTTTGTGTGAACCAGGGGTTGATGGTGAGACACCATTCTGAGCTGAAATATCTGCCTAACAGAACTTCTTTTACTGAAGGTGATTCAACTCTTGTGAGACTCCCTGTCTGTTCAACATTTCCTGCTATTTGGAAGATATTTATGATCTAGACATTTCTCAAATGGATCTCTTCCTCCTGGATAAACAAAGGTAAAAGCTTAAGATGAGCTTCATGGAGGGTTTCAAATTGGATCTTTATGAAGCATAAGCACCTCCTCCATGGGTTTCAGACATGGGCAAAACTAAATCTTGCCATGCTAGCTCATTTGTCTTGCACAACAGAATTTTCCACCCTGATTCTGGTTGTGCTCCAAAACTCACTAATTCTGACATCAAAAGGCTCAGATCTGCCTTAACAAGGAAGAGGGCATGGGTAGGGTGTTACTCAATTCATACTAGATTTTAAAGTCACCTTGCTGATGTGACTTCCCAATTTAGTAGAGCTACTGCCTTTACCCTGTTAGGAAGTACATTCCACAGAGAATGTGGAGTAATGGGGAGCTGGTAAGGAAATTTTCCTGGCAAAGAGATACAGTTTGTAGGCCACTCAAACCTTCTGCATCAGAGGTGGCAATGCTTTCATGTACATGCCTGAACTTGCTTTCTGCTCATGAACACAGTGACATCTTTCAGGGCATAGTTATTCATGAACATTGACCCTGCATCCAAAGATATGAACCAAGAAGTTATCTAAATATGTTGGTAAGTACAGTAAATGTAGAGTATTAATTTGGTGCTGGAGAAGATAGTTGCTCACATAAGACAGTTGGGATACTTCATATTCAGCAATGAAATGAAGATCATTTTCTAATGTGTATGTTTGAGTAATTTATGAGAAATGATTGAAATATCCATGAGGGCTCATGTTTCACATACGGATTTTAATTTTGGTCACATAATAAGAATTTAGGTTTTCAAATATGTTTTCCCATGACATGTACACTAGCATACACATTTACAAATATAGCAGACAATATAGGTGAATTAAATTTGTATAAGTTCACTACCATAATTTATAGATATTAGTGCTTTCTTCTGCCTATACCTCTCATTTAAGCTATTTTTTCTTTTTTATGTATTGTAAAGACTGATTAGTTAAACATCATTGTGTTGTAAACTTTGTAATCTTTATTCACTATTAATTCTGAGCATTAAATATTTAGTTAAAAAAACTGCACATTTCAGCATTTGATAGATACAGTGAAATTGCTAATCAAAACCTCTTATAGAGGGAACTTTGGCCATAAGTATATTATTTAAATACAACTTTATGTGACAGCAAGGACAAGGTATGAGAACTTATTACTGTGTAAACCATGTCTCATTTTGTTTTCCACTGTCCCTTGTGTTCCTGACTTGACCATATACTTGTTGAATTTCATCTTCAGATTTGCCAATGCGAAGGAGTGCTTCTTCAAGTTGAGTGGCCTCCTTTGCAGCCTATCAGCTTTGGTGTTTGAAACAATCATTGCAAGAAGCCAATTCTGGCGCCTGTGGGAATTCGATGACAAGATTGTACAATTTGTGTCCCTAGGATTGTGGGAAGCTTATTACCCTCAAGAGTTTAATGTCTCAGGGACTGTAACCAAGATTCTGGTGCACACCCCTATCAATTCCACGTGGACCATTTCACCCGAATTTCAGTACGCACAGACCCTGATAATGTGGACTGTTTTGATGAAGCCTGTAGTTCTGATTTTCGGGTCAATTGCCAATAAGATTGGCTGTATGAAAGACCCATTTATTGAGATGCAGATATATTGCTACAAGGTTGCTGCCTTAGTTTTGTATGTTAGCAGCATCTTCACATTTGTTTCTGTGAGCTGGAACCACTTTGTAGATCATTATGGCCAAACCACTCTTGACTTTCCACCTGACTTTCCGGTTAAAAAAGAAGCCTTAATAAGCAAACACTATACTGCTGTGTTCCCAGTAGGGGTACTGATGACCACCATTTCACTCATTGGTGTGATATTCTTTCTATCTGAGATGAAATCTTTGAAACTACAGAATCAAGTGAAGGCCAAGTGTGCTTCTATTGTGGCTGATCGGGAAATCTGAAGTGAGGACTCCTACATTTACAACATCTGTCAGAAGGTTCCTAGAAAGAGTTTCCTATTGATATACAAAACTCCTGTAGTTCTCAACTTGTTCTAATTAAAGCATCAAATGGATTCTCTTGGTCTGTCTAAATGACTTCTTCCTCTGTCTAACTTGTTTCTTTCTTTGGATATTTTCATATCCCAATCTCTGAAGGCCATGATCATGCGTTCAGATATTTCTGACAAGCAGTAGCAAGCAAAAGTAATGGTGAAATGCATGTTGCAAAAACATTTATCACAAGATAAATATCAAGTGAAAGAAGGTTGTAAGGAAACTGACACATAAACAGAAAAGTAAACACCATTTTATCTGGAGACCCTCTGAATCTCTGGTCTCCTGAAGGCAGAGCTGGACTTCATAGTGTTGGCTCTGCAGACAGTGTGTGCCTTTGTCATGGAGTATGAAGACTATACTGAACGCTGGACAGTCAGACATATCTTCCTGTTTGTTAATATTCCAAATTGCCGAGCATTCCCAGTGTGCTCTCACAGAAAATGGGGAGTGAAGATCAGAGGGCTGCTTGCCCGAGTTGTATTTCTTGTTTTTTACCTTCTGAAACACTGGGTTCAAACTCATATTAAGCTTGATGGCAAGCTTACATAGCCACTGGGCAATCTCACTAACTTCAAATATACCCCACTTCACATAAGGATATCCCATGTTTGGCATCCATAGAATGTAGGCCATTTCATAAAGTAAAAGAAATTTGCTTGCAAATGGGTAGAACTAGAAAAGGTCATCCTGAGTGAGGTAACCCAGACCCAGAAAGACAATCATTGTATGTACTCACGTATAAGTGAATATTAGCTGTAAGGTAATCATGATGCAATCACAGGCCCAGAGAGGATAACCATGCTACAATCACAGGTTCAGAGAGAAGCTAATTGACAAGGGGTTACAATAGGGCTTGAGAATCTCACTGTGAAAGGGTAATAGAAAAGACATCACTGATGGATGGGAGAGGGGTCTAGATGCAGGTAAGGAATGGGAACAAGAGGGATCAGGTGAAGGGAAGATGGAGGGAGAGTACTGAGAGAGACAGCTGGCTCCTGGGACATCTCTGGCATGAGCTATAAACCTAGGCAAATGGAAACTCCCAGCAATCTATGAGGTAACCCATTCCTCTCCATCATGCCTTGTACTCCATCCACTCTTCCTCCTCTGTTTCTCTTCAGAAAAAGGTGGGCCTCCCATGGATTTCAGTCAATCACGGAATATCAAGTTGCAGTGAGACTAGGCATCTCCTGTTTTATTTAGGCTGGATGAGGTAATCTGGTAGGCAGAAAGGGTCCAAAAAGTAGGCAACAGCTTCAGCGATAGCCCCTCTTGCCATTGATAGGAGTCCCAAAAGAAGACCAGTCTACACGGCTGTAATACACACACACACACACACACACACACACACACACACACACACACACACACACACACAGAAGGCCTAGGGCTTCTGATTTTCCTTGTTAGATTTACATAACTTTATTCACCAGGGCAATGTCTAAGCACAAAGACCTATTTCTTGCATCTCTGCTTCTACATGGATTCCCTGCTTAATCCCATTAAAGCCAGGCCTACCAGAATAATCTGCAATCCTCAATTCTTGACTGTGCATGAATATATTATACATTGGATTTCCCTGTTGCTCTTGACCATATCTTACTCTTCTGTTTAATCCTAAAGCTCTTAATAGTACTTCTCATCATATAGTTTCTATACCAGCTTTCCCTGCTGGATCCATAAGACATAAACTCATGTTCTTGTCCTCTTCATAGTCCCAAGTCCTATCTGTGGGAACACAGATTAAGCACTAATTTCCATGATGATTTTCCCCATAACCTCTTCTGCTCTGTGCCATTTCCACACTCCTTGGCTTTGCTCTGGTAACACAAGTTCATTCACTGGCTCTCTCTGCCATGTACCATAAGAACAGATCTCGCTCCAGTGCCTTGATATGATACCTACTTCTCAATACACACATTGCTTAGCCATTTTCCTACTGCAAAAACCTCAGCTGTCAGTTATCCCCATGTCCCCAGTCCTACTTGTGATCACACCATTATATAATTGCTTTACCTGGTGAGTGCCCCTATTACACATACACCTGCTTTATCTCCACACACAAAGCCCTAGACCTGAACGCAAAATCAGTCATCAGCTTTCCTCATGACACTCAACTCACCTCTGCTATCTCTGGACTAGCCAACTGTACACTGACTTTGCATGTGGATTTTCCAAGAATGGCATTTCACCGCCTCAAAACCAGACTTCTAACACAACCAGTAGTCATGCAACTTCTACATCAGATTTCATGTTGAGTTTCACCAAATCCAAATTCATCGGATCCATCTCTACACTTCAGTTTGACCCCGTGTTTGCAGGAATCTAAAACATGGTTGTTTTGGTGTGCTCTCTAAGTTCTTCTGCACCAGTGACTCCCCAACACTCTCAGATCTGTCTGTGGAGATGCAGCTCCTGCAACAGATTTCCCTGATAAGTTCTGCAAAAAGACATCCTATATGATATCCACTATCCAATGCCTGCCATCAGATGCACAGTAGGCATATTAGCTATGCCTGATGGAATTACCCTCAGTCTGTCACACTTTCTTGTTTAATACCTAGCTGTGTGTTTTCAGATTGCATGACATATTTGCTCTCTGAGTTTCAAAAAAAAAAACCAACATTGTCTGGAAGCAGCTTTTAAAACTGTGGAGTAATTCCAACTAATGCATATCCCGCAGTGGTCATACATTATAAATATCCCCAGTACAGGGATTGCTCATGTCAAATCCACAACCCAACGAGTAATTTGGGATTGCCAATTTAGATATACATATACAGAATTCTCAGATTCCTTGAACCCTTCCAGCCTCTGTGACTTCCATCCTCTTAGGTTTAGATCTGCTCATTCATATCTTGTTTCTTTCCATGCCACATTACCACAGAATCAAAAAGATCTGTACTATGTGCACTATTAGGCTTCTCTGTAGTCACACAGCTCTGGCACTTTCTCTTCCTGGTGATTCCCTCTCGGACAACAGCTGGCATGTCCCAAATTAAAAAGCTGATTCCTGGCTAAAGAATGAGTAAATGGTCGGGACCACGAGGGGTGCACCCACCCACTGAGACAGTGGAGCTGATCTATTGGGAGCTCACCAAGGCCAGCTGGACTGTGACTGAAAAAGCATGGGATAAAACTGGACTCTCTGAACATGGCGAACAATGAGGGCTGATGAGAAGCCAAGGACAATGGCATGGGGTTTTGATCCTACGTAATGTGCTGGCTTTGTGGGAGCCTAGCCAGTTTGGATGTTCACCTTCCTAGATATGGACGGAGGGGGGAGGACCTAGGACTTACCACAGGGCAGGGAACTCTGACTGCTCTTTGGACTGAAGAGGGAGGAGGAAAGGAGTGGGGGGAGGGGGAGAAGGGTGGGAGGAGGGGGAGAAGGGTGGGAGGAGGGGGAGGGAAATGGGAGGCTGGGAGGCGGTGGAAACTTGTTTTCTTTTTTCTCATTTTCTCAATAAAAAAAGATTTAAAAAAAAAAGAATGAGTAAATGGCTTTTTGTTTTCACTGGATGAGAGTCACCGAACTTGCTCCTACAGGACCATTCAGAATTTTCACTTCTAGCTCTGGCCACCCAACTGTTGCTCTGGATTTATCTAAGAAGTACCTTCAGAAACCTTTCTGTTTGGGATGTATTAACATTATCATGTTTAGCTCTGGAAACATAGATCCTCTCCTAGGTCTGTTTGGTGGGATCCTATGAGCCCTACCACAGCATGTCAAAGCCTAGAACTACCCATTTAGTTCCTGCACCATGTTTCCCTGATTCTTTTCCAGAACCCAGGTTGTGTAGACCACATCTACTCTTTTAGGAATAACTCCCTTTCATTACCTATGCCAAATTTGCAACATAATTTCAACAGAAGTTTGTGTGCCAGCTTCATCCCCACAGTCCCAGGCATAGCTTGGTTTGCAGCTCTTTAGTTTAATTCTCCTTCACCATCCCCCAGAGCCATGCGTACCTGTATCATCTGCACACTCCAAGTGTTGATATGCAGGTCATGCATCAGACTATTCTGGTGATCTTTACCTATTTTCACTGGCCAGTGTTATCCATTTACTCCCAACAGTGTCTGCGACAAAACATTTGCTGTATCATCTTTCCCTGGTCTTGTCTTCAGAAACAGGTCTGCCTGTATCATCTCCACACTGACAAATACTAGTGCAATAAGTTCAGATTATGTACCAGTTTGTATTGGTGCATACATCCCCTGCCAGTACCCATACTCCCTGGTCTATAGTTCCAACACAGTTAAATGCACAGAACACATACCTGGCTTGCCTAGTTTACTAGTACCATCCCTCCCGACTCCCATACATTGCTCCTTTGTAGCAGATTCTGTGAGATCTTCCCCTGCAGCATCCTCCACTCAGAAATAAGCCTCCTTCAACTGTCTGTCCAGTCCAAGGCCTCTCTGGAATTTCATCTATTATGCATCAAGTTTTCCTGGTGATCTCCACATAACCTCACCTGCTTTTGCCATTCCCACTCTCCCAGAAGAAGCTCCAAGGCAACTGCACCCAAATTTCCTAGTGAGTTCTGCTTGAATCCAGAACTCTTGGATCTCTCTGTATTCCCAGGCCTACTTGCAGTTGCTTTCATTACTCACCAAACTTTCCTTTTGAGTTCTCCTTAAGGTTGACTGCCAGTGCCACCCGTACACTTTGAGATCTTATCTAGTCTTGAGGCTGCAGCACTCACATTCCTTGGTCAGTTCTGATCGAAACAACACCACCTGGACCATCTCCACAATCCAGATTCTAACATTCTCACTTGCACAGTTCATGGAAATGTTTGCCTGATAATGGTCATCAGAAAGTTTTCCCTAGCATATAACTGCCTCCCTTTCTGATGGGATGAAATAATATGATCAACAACCACTTTGGAGGAAAAGGTTTATTTCAGCTTAGACATTCCAACTCCAGTCAGGAACCTCAAGGCAAGATCTGACACTGAGGTCATAGAGGGGAGTTGGTTACTAGTTTTAAATCCATGGCTCACAAAACTTGCTTTTTAAAATATAATTCAATATAACCCGAACAGCTGTGATAGGAAGTCTAATTGGCTGGGCTCTGAAATATCAAACATTAATCAAGAAAATGTTTCACAATCTCCATTACAGGCCAATCAGATAGAAACATATTTTTCAATTAAGTTTACTTTCTTACAGATGACCCTAGTTTATGTTAAGTTGGCAAATTATTAATCAACCCCACTGAGTACTTACCCTTCACATACGTGCTTCACTATTAAGCCATAATATTTCCTTTCATGGTTATCCCCGAGGTCTCGGTTAATATTGTGATACTTAAATATATATATATATATATTTGTAAAAGCCCTTCAGTTTTAACAAATTAAAATACTGAAAAATTTAATGTTCTTTAAAATAATTAAAGACTCTTCAAAAGTCCATAGACTCTTATCTCTTGGCTCCTGTAAGACAAAAATAAAACTAAAACCAAAATCAAAATAAATGCACTCTTAATCTAAAGGTGAAGAATAAGGGAGAAGTTTGAACAAACTAAAGTCTAAAAAAACTGTAGAAGGGTAAACCACTTAGTTTTCAATGTATGGGACTCAATCACATCTTTCTGGACTTCACAGAGATTAGGTAACTCTGGCTCTGTCATCAAAAGCCAAAAACGTAATCTCACTGTTGGGTCCAGGTCCACTCTAGACCTGCCACTGCCCTTGGTCATATCCTGTCCTTGCATCTCCACCACACTGGGGTCTAAAATACAAGTAGGTTGTACCTTTTCCAATAGCCTCTCCTCAGGTTTTTTCAGGGCTTCTGATCTTACATAATAGTGCCAAGGCTCAGCTTCTATCCATGTCTTCTTTAATACTTCTTCCTTCACTGCAGGTAAGGTTGCTCCTTCAAAAACTGGCCTCTTCTAGGACCCCAAAAGAGACATACATGGATCTAATCTACATTGGAAGTAGGAAAAGCTTAGATCTCCTGAGTAAATTGGGAGCATGGGGTTCACAGGAGAAGGCAAAAGGGGAGGAAGAAGGAAGGGACAGGATCAGAGAAAAATATATCTCAACTAAAACAAGAAAAAGAAACAAAAAAAACCTTCTGACCTCACACAGAGTCAAACTTCGGATGTTCTCTGTACAGTAAGATCCAAAGAATCACACCCACCAGATCCACTTCCACACTCCCACAATCAGTTCAGAACACACAGATCATGAAAGAATTTGCATGATGAGCTTCCCAGAACTTTGGACACTTTATAATCTCCACTGTCATAGACCTGGATCCTGATAAGCAACTCTTGCTCTACTGTTGACTTACTTCATCATTCACACAGAATACGAAATAGGAACATAAAAGAAATTGCCCCTAGCACAGAATAATAAAAACATTAAATGCAGACTGAAGAATGAGATAAAACTCTCAAGAGAAATTCTATAAGACGTATATGAGTGTGTTTTATAAACCAATCAGAATAATATCTGCTTTCCTATTGGAAACTTTAAAAATAAGAACATGGAGTCATGTGTCTCATATTCTAAAACAACATGAATGCCAACCTAGAGTACTGTACCCAACAAAACAATATGACAATGTGCTGCAGTTATAGGAGAAACAAAAATTTAACATTATATAATCATGCCGTTATTCTTCATGCCCATCAAAACAGACTCATGGGGAAATCTGGACTGAAGACAGGAATAATAAAAGCAAAGAGATTATAATAAGAAAACAAATCTTGTTCTAACTACAGAAACCTCAAAATAAGTCTAAGAAAACCATGGGAAAAAACAAATAACAAGATGACAGCATCAGCACAGACCTTGTCATAATAACTTTAAATATTAATGACCTTATTACCCCAACCAAAAACACATATAAATTGAACAGGTTAAGAAACAAAATCCATCTTACTTTTATCTACACGAAACTCATCTTACTGTCAAATATAGATGACACCTTAAATAAAGTTTGGAAAACATATTCTAAGCAAATCACATCAAGAAACAAGTAGGTATTGATAGTTTAATGTTTAACAACATAGATTTCAAAAAGAGACTAATGACAAGACACAAAGAAGTGCTGTTGTAAGGACCAGCCTCCAATAGCTCAGGAATTGAAGAGGAACCTTGGAGTTGGCAGACAAATCACTCTACTGACTTTCCTATTTGAGAGAATAAAACTTAATTCTTCGGGGTTGGTGAGTGGGGAAAAAGTAAATTTCCTGAGGCTGGTGAAAAAGAGAAACACACACACACACCTCAACAGGGCAGGAGCTCACCTAGGGTGTTGATGAATGTCAAGTCTTCAGTAGGCCAGAGAGACTGAAGTGGGAAGCAGAGTAGGTGAACAACTAGACAGACATATATATGACACCATTTCCAAGGACCAGAGCATAGTTCTTCATTTTATTATTCCTTCTGTTGCTTATTATACTCTATTCTTTTTCTTTTCTATTCATATACATTGGTGTTTTCCTTATTCTGTGTCTTTATTTTTTCTTTTGTACAAAAATTTTTTAAACAGTAAAAAAGTCACAATATGGTTACATTCTATTTTTTAAGAGAATGATTACAATGAGTACAAGTAAAAAATATTTCCCATTTTTCTTACATGATTAAATATTTACATATTACACAAGGAAAACCAAATTTTTCCCATGAACCCACATAGAGCTACACATTTATCTTTTATACTTTTCACTGATCAGGAACCTTTCAGCCATAACTATTTATGTAGGCAGTAGATTTTTTTTTTTAGAAAAGGGGAATGATGTGGGAGTGTCATATCAATCTGTTGATTTCTTTGGCTAAGCAATAAAGAAACTGCTAGGCCCATTTGATAGGCCCACCCTTAGGTGGGTGGAGTAAACAGAACAGAACGCTGGGAGGAAGTGAGGTCAGACTCGACAGCTCTGCTCTCCGGAGCAGCCGCTTCAGAGAGACTCCATGCTACCTGCTCCAGGGAAGACGCACGCCATGCCCCAGCTCCGACCCAGGATGGACTTAGGCTAGAATCTTCCCGGTAAGACCGGTGCTCACAGATTATTAGAAATGGGTCGTTCGGGATGTGAGAATTAGCCTAGAAGAGGCTAGATAGGAATGGGCCAAAGCAGTGTTTAAAAGAATACAGTGTCTGTGTAATTATTTCGGGGCATAAGCTAGCCAGGCAAGCGGCTGGGGTTTTGGGGACGCAGCCCTGCCGCTCCCATATTACTACAGGGGAATCCACTTTTTATTTCAATTTTTTAAATTTTTTTAAATTTTTGATTGAGGAAAAGAAAAAAAAAGTTTCCGCCTCCTCCCAGCCTCCCATTTCCCTCCCTCTCCTCCCGCCCCTCTCCCCCTCCTCCCAGGTGTAAGTCTGAATTTCCTCTGTGTCTGTGGTTATGTCCCCCTTTTCATTTCTGATCTTATTAATTTGCGTACTGCCGTTTGAATAGTTTGGAGAGGGGTTTATCAATCTTGTTGATTTTCTCCAGGAACCAGCTTTTTGTTTCATTGATTCTTTGGATTGTTTTCTGTGTTTCTATTTTGTTGAATTCAGCCCTCAGTTTGATTATTTCCAATCTTCTACTCCTCCTAGGTGAGTCTGCTTTTTTTTTCTAGAGCATTCAGGTGTGCTGTTAAGTCTCCAATGTGTGCTTTCTCCATTTTCTTTAAGTGGGCACTTAGTGCTAAGAACTTTCCTCTTAGGACTGCTTTCATAGTGTCCCATAAGTTTGAGTATGTTGTTTCTTTATTTTCCTTGAATTTAAGGAAGACTTTAATTTCTTTCTTTCTTCCTTCCTTAATCCAGGTATGGTTCAGTAGTTGACTGTTCAGTTTCCATGAGTTGGTAGGCTTTCTGGGGGTAGCATTGTTGTTGAATTCTAACTTTAATCCATGGTGATCTGATAAGACACAGGTGGTTACTAATATTTTTTGTAACTGTGGATGTTTGCTTTGTTACCGAGTATGTGGTCAATTTTCGAGAAGGTTCCATGAGCTGCAGAGAAGAAGGTATATTCTTTCCTATTTGGGTGGAATATTATATAGATGTCTGTTAAGTCCAATTGATTTCATTACCTCCATTAATTCTCTTATTTCTCTCTTAGGTTTCTGTCTGATTGACCTGTCCATTGGTGAGAGAGGAGTGTTGAAGTCTCCTACTATTAGTGTGTGCGGTTTGATGGCTGCCTTGAGTTTTAGTAATGTTTCTTTTACATAAGTGGGTGCTTTTATTTTAGGGGCATAGATATTCAGGATTGAGACTTCATCCTGATGAATTGTTCCTGTTATGAGTATAAAATGTCCCTCTCCATCTCTTCTGATTGATTTAAGTTTTAAGTCAACTTTGTTAGAAATTAGTATGGCCACTCCTGCTTGTTTCTTAGGTCCATTTGCTTGATAAGCATTTTCCCAGGCCTTTACTCTGAGTAGGTGCCTGTCTTTGTGGTTGTGGTGTGTTTCTTGTAAACAGCAGAATGTTGGATCCTGTTTTCTTATCCAATCTCTTAGCCTGTGCCTTCTTATAGGTGAGTTGAATCCATTGACATTAAGTGATATTAATGACCAGTGGTTGTTAACTCCGGTCACTTTTTTAGTAATAGAGTTTGTGTGTTTCCCTTCTTTGAGTTGCGCTGGTGAAGGGTCTCTAGATGTCTGAGTTCTTTGGTCATTGTTGAACTCCTTGGTTAGTGATTTTCCTTCTATAACTTTCTGTAAGGCTGGATTTTTGGCTACGTATTGTTTAAATTTGTTTTTATCCTGGAAAATTTTGTTTTCTCCATTTATAGAGAGTGAAAGCCTAGCAGGATATAGTAGTCTGGGCTTGCATCCATGGTCTCTTAGTTTCTGAAGTACATCTATCCAGGACCTTCTGGCTTTCATGGTTTCCATGGAGAAGTCAGGTGTAAGTCTGATAGGTTTACATTTATAAGTAACTTGGCCTTTTTCCTTTGCAGCTCTTAATATTCTTTCTTTATTCTATATGCTTTGTGTTTTGATTATTATATGGCGAGGGGATTTTTTTTTGATCCAGCCAATTTGTGTTCTGTATGCTTCTTTAATCTTCATAGATACATCTTTCTTTAGGTTGGGAAAGTTTTGGGGTTTTTTTATTTTATTTTATTTTTTTATTGAAAAAAAATTTACGCCTCCTCCCATCCTCCCATTTCCCTCCCCCTCCTCCCGCCCTTCTCCCCCTCCTCCCACTTCTCTCCCCCGCCCTCTCCAGTCCAAATTGCAGTCAAGATTCCCTGCCCTGTGGAAGGTCCAAGGTCCTTCCCCCTCCAACCAGGTCTAGGAAGGTGAACATCCAAACTGGCTAGGCTCCCACAAAGCCAGAACATGAAGTAGGAACAAAACCCCATGCCATTGTCCTTGAGTTCTCATCAGCCCTCATTGTCTGCCATGTTCAGAGAGTCCGTGTTTATCCCATGCTTTTTCAGTCACAGTCCAGCTGGCCTTGTTGAGCTCTCAATAGATCAGCCCCACTGTCTCAGTGGGTGGGTGCACCTCTCGTGGTCCCGACTTCCTTGCTCATGTTCTCCCTCCTTCTGCTCCTCATTGGGACCTAGGGAGCTTAGCTGGATGCTCCAGTGTGGGTCTTTGTCTCTATCTCCATCCATCGCTAGATGAAGGTTCTATGGTGATATGCAAGATATTTATCAGTATGGCTATAGGATAGGGTCATTTCAGGATCCCTATCCACAGCTGCCAAAGGAACTAACTGGGGACATTGCCCTGGGTACATGGGAGACACTCTACGTTCAAGTCTCTTACAAACCCTAAGGTGGTCCCCTTAATTAAGTTATGTGATTCCCTGCTCCTCTATCCAACCTTGTTTTATCCCAATTCATCTGGTTTCCCCAAGTTCCCCCCTCCTCCCCTTCTCACTTTTCTCTCCTCTTCTCCCCTTATGCCCATCGCACCCCACACCCAAGACCCCAATTTTTTGCCCAGCAATCTTGTCTATTTCCCATAGCAGAGATAATAACTATGTTTTTCCTTGGGTTCACCTTCTTATTTAGCTTCTTTAGGACCACAAATTATAGACTCAGTGACCTTTATTTATTGCTAGAAACCAATTATGAGTGAGTACATCACATGATCCTCTTTTTGGGTCTGGGTTACCTCACTGAGGATAGTATTTTCTATTTCCATCCATTTGCATGCAAAATTTGAGAAGTCATTGTTTTTTATGGCAGAGTAGTACTATAATGTATATTCCACACTTTCTTCATCCATTCTTCCATTGAAGGACATCTAGGTTGTTTCCAGGTTCTGGCTATTACAAATAATGCTGCTATGAACATAGCTGAACAAATGCTTTTGTCATATGATAGGGCATCTCTTGGGTATATTCCCAAGAGTGGTATTGCTGGGTACAGGGGTAGGTTGATCCCGAATTTCCTGAGAAAACACCACACTGCTTTCCAAACTGGTTGCACAAGTTTGCATTCCCACCAGCAATGGATAAGGGTACGACTTTCTCCACAACCTCTCCAGCAAAGGCTATCACTGGTGTTTTTGATTTTAGCCATTCTGACAGGTGTAAGATGGTATCTCAAAGTTGTCTTGATTTGCATTTCCCTGATCGCTAAGGAGGTTGAGCATGACCTTAAGTATCTTTTGGCCATTTGAACTTCTTCTATTGAGAATTCTCTGTTCAGTTCAGTGCCCCATTTTTTAATTGGGTTAATTAGCATTTTAAAGTCTAGTTTCTTGAGTTCTTTATATATTTTCGAGATCAGACCGTTTTCTGTTGCGGGGTTGTTGAAGATCTTCTCCCAGTCAGTAGGTTGCCTTTCTGTCTTAGTGACAGTGTCTTTTGCTTTACAGAAGCATTTCAATTTTAGTAGGTCCCATTTATTCAATGTTGCCCTTAATGTCTGTGCTGCTGGGGTTATACCTAGGAAGCGATCTCATGTGCCCATATGTTGTAGGGTACTTCCCACTTTCTCTTCTATCAGGTTCAGTAGGTTCAGATTGATATTGAGGTCTTTGAGCCATTTGGACTTGAGTTTTGTGCATGGTGATAGATATGGGTCTATTTTCATTCTTCTACAGGTTGACATCCAGTTGTTCCAGCACCATTTGTTGAAGATGCTTTCTTTCTTCCATTGTATGCTTTTAGCTCCTTTATCGAAAATGAGGTGTTTATAGGTTTGTGGGCTAAAATCTGGGTCTTCTATACGATTCCATTGGTCGACTTCTCTGCTTTTATGCCAGTACCATACTGTTTTCATTACTGTAGCCCTATAATAGTGTTTGAAGTCAGGGATTGTAATGCCTCCCAAAGTTCGTTTATTGTATGAAATTGTTTTGGCTATCCTGGGTTTTTTTGTTTTTCCATATAAAGTTGATTATTGTCCTCTCAAGATCTGTGAAGAATTTTGATGGGACCTTGATAAGGATTGCATTGAATCTATAAATTGCCTTTGGTAATATTGCCATTTTTACTATGTTGATCCTCCCAATCCAAGAGCAAGGGAGATCCTTCCATTTTCTGGTATCCTCTTCAATTTCTTTCTTCAATGCCTTAAAGTTCTTGTCAAATAGATCTTTTACTTCCTTGGTTAGAGTTACCCCAAGATATTTTATGCTGTTTGTGGCTATCGTGAAAGGTGATGATTCTCTGATTTCCCTCTCTGCTTCCATATCTTTTGTGTATAAGAGGGCGACTGATTTTTTGGAGTTGATCTTGTATCCTGCCACATTACTAAAGGTGTTTATCAGATGTAGGAGTTCTTTGGTGGAGTTTTTGGGGTCCCTTATGTACACTATCATATCATCTGCAAATAACGAAAGTTTAACTTCTTCCTTTCCAATTCCAATCCCCTTGATCCCCTTATGCTGTCTTATTGCAATTTCTAAAACTTCAAGCACTATATTGAAGAGGTATGGAGAGAGTGGACAACCTTGTCGTGTTCCTGATTTTAGTGGGATGGCTTTGAGTTTCTCTCCGTTTAATTTGTTATTAGCTGTCGGTTGCTGTAAATAGCTTTAATTATATTTAGGTATGACCCTTGTATCCCTAATCTCTCCAAGACTTTTATCATAAAGGGATGTTGAATTTTGTCAAATGGTTTTTCAGCATCTAATCAAACGATCATATGGTTTTTTTCTTTCAGTTTATTTATGTGATGGATTACATTGATAGATTTTCATATGTTGAACCAGCCCTGCATCTCTGGGAAGAAGCCTACTTGATCATAATGGATAATTTTTCTAATGTTTTCTTGGATTCGGTTTGCCAGTATTTTGTAGAGGATTTTTGCGTCAATGTTGATGAGTGAGATTGGCCTGTAATTCTCTTTCTTGGTTGAGTCTTTGTGTGGTTTTTGTATCAGAGTAACTGTAGCTTCATAAAAGGAATTTGGCAATGACTCTTCTGTTTCTATATTGTGAAATACATTAAGGAGTATAGGTATTAGGTCTTCTTGGACGTTCTGGTAGAATTCCACATTGAAACCATCTGGTCCTGGGCTTTTTTTGGTAGGGAGGTTTTTAATAACCGCTTCTAGTTCTTCGCGACTAACAGGTCTATTTAGCTTGTTCACCTGGTCCAGGTTTAACTTTGGTATATGGTATTTATCTAAAAAGATGTCCATTTCTTTTGCATTTTCCAGTTTTGTGCCATATAGGCGTTTGTAGTAAGATCAAAAGATTCTCTGAATTTTTCGGTGTCTGTAGTTATGTCCCCCTTTTCATTTCTGATCTTATTAATTTGTGTGTTCTCTCTCTGCCATTTGATTCGTTTGGATAGAGGTTAGTTGATCTTTTTGATTTTCTCCAAGAAACAACTTTTTGTTTCATTGATTCTTTGGATTGTTTTCTGTGTTTCTATTTTGTGGATTTCAGCCCTCAGTTTGATTATTTCCAGTCTTCTACTCCTCCTTGGTGAGTCTGCTTTTTTTTCTAGAGCATTCAGGTGTGCTGTTAAGTCTCCAATGTGTGCTTTCTGTTTTCTCTAAATGGGCACTTAGTGCTATGAACGTTCCTCTTAGCACTGCTTTCATTGTGTTCCATAGCTTTGAGTATGTTGTCTCTTTATTTTCATTAAATTCAAGGAAGAATTTAATTTCTTTATTTTTTCCTTGACCCAGGTGTGTTTCAGCAGTTGACTGTTCAGTTTCCATGAGTTTGTAGGCTTTCTGGGGGTAGCCTCATTGTTGAATTCTAACTTTTTAATCCATGGTGATCCGATAATACACATGTGATCACAAAAATTTTTTTGTATCTGTGAAGGTTTGCTTTGTTACCGAGTATGTGGTCAATTTTCGAGAAGGTTCCTTGAGCTGCAGAGAAGAAGGTATATTTTGTTTTGTTTTGGTACTTATTGTAGCAATAAGGAGCAGTGGCGGGGCTGCGTCCACAACAACCCAGCTGCCTGCCCAGCTAGCTTATGCCCCGAAATAATTACACAGACACTGTATTCTTTTAAACACTGCTTTGGCCCATTCCTATCTAGCCTCTTCTAGGCTAATTCTCACATCCCGATCAACCCATCTCTAATAATCTGTGAGCACCGGTCTTACCGGGAAGATTCTAGCCTTAGTCCATCCTGGGTTGGAGCTGGGGCATGGCGTCTCTCTGAGGCGTCTGCTCTGGAGAGGAGAGCTGTGAAGTCTGACCTCACTTCCTCTTCCTCCCAGCGTTCTGTTCTGTTTACTCCACCTACCTATGTCCTAACCAATAACATGGGCCAAAGCAGTTCCTTTATTAGCCAATGACCTTCCTCCATCAGTTCCCCTTTTCCGGTTTAAACAAAAAAAAGGCTTTAACTTTAACATAGCAAAATTACATATAACAGAACAGTTATCAAGTAAAAGTTACAATAATCTTTATCATAACTAAGGAAAATTATAACTATAACTAACTATTCTTAACTCCATCAAAGACTCCAGAAAGATACAATAAGCAAACAAGAAAAAAGCAACTTTTAAAACTCGAGAAATGACAGAGACATCTCACTGCCTGGACAGTCACCCAAAGTTCCTCTGTACCGTTGGGGCATCCATCTTCAGCCTTCAGGCCCATGGTATCCAGCAGACATTTCCATAAAGCAGGAAAATTCAAAGTCAGTTCAGTCACTATCTGTTGTGTCCTGCAGAATGTCTCGCAGACTCTTTCATGAATCAGGAACCCCAAAAGATCATCTCACCTTAGGCAAATTCAGTAGTCCTCTCTCTGCGGGTTCTCTGTTTCCAGTTTATGCAATAGTCCAGGCAAGAGCAGTTTCTTGCCCAAATGGCTATCAAACTCCATAAGGATCCTCTTCGATGCCCATCTTCCTCTTGAAGTAGATTGGTGCTGCCAGGAGCAGAGTGTCTCATTGTCATGAAAAGTCCTAAGTTATTGAAACATTAAAGGCCATATTCTGCAGTCTTTGAAAGATGTGAAGAATGTCTATCTAACTGAAATGTATCTCTATATATCTAGAAAATCTAACTAACATGACTACAAGCTTGACTATTACTGATGATTATCCACTAATCTATATTTGTAATTATACAGTACATATTTAAATGAACTACACAATCACAATACCTTAATCAAAATCAGAAACACTTATACATATAACAAAATTGACCTTAAATCTCTATCAATAAAGCAAAATCTATACTAATGCAAATTATTCATGTCTATATCATATCCCCCTTTAAATGTAAAAGAATTTATACACCATATTTGGGAACATGGGCGCAGTTTTTTTCTCTCCAAACTGCTTCCTGCTGAATGGGGGCGTTGTTAATTAGGTCTTTTATGGTATAACCTGTGTGCCAGGGTCATCTCAGTTGGCAGTTGAGCGAAGCAATTTTCTGAAGATGTTCACAGCAACCCTTCAGGAGGACGTGGTCCATCATACCAAATCGGAATAGAAGAAATGAACAGGGTCTCATCCTCTGTGAAAACAAAATAAGAAACTCCTTTCCAAAGCATCATGTCCTTAGACCCAAATTCTGAAATCATAATACCCTTATCATATCCGTTCTGGTTCCATATGGCAGTCCATATAATGAAATGTCTGTCTGTACTTAGCTCCTTTACAGTCAAAAATTTTAAAGAAAACACAATGTACATAATGCAGACTCTCTGTGAATTTTCCATTTTTACATGGCTTGTTTTTATTTATTTCTTTTAATCTCTTATCTATCTGTACTCTGTCTCTTTAAAGACTTTACCTTTTTTTAACATTAACTTTATTTTCTATATTCTTTTTCTTCTCTCTCCCAAGCCTGCATATATTCATCCAACAGTGTGACTCATTTCGTGGTCTGAATCTGTCCTATTGTGAATCTCCAATTTTTTACTATCCAGGAGCACTTTTGATTTGCGCCTTTAAATCACTAGGCGCTTAAGAATCTAAGCTGTGACATTCCTAGGTTAACTTTTTGCTTTTTGAGCGTCTATCTTTGACCTGTAGACCAGGCTGTCTTTGAACTCTCAGAGATCCGCCTGTCTCTGCCTCCCAGGCATTGGGATTAAAGGTGTTTGCTACTACACCTTGAACTCACAGAGATCTGTTCGTCTCTGCCTTCTAGGCACTGGGATTAAAGGCGTGTGCTACCACACCTTGAAGTCACAGAGGTTTACTTTAAGAATTTTAACTTTTAGTCTGCATATATTTTTAACACACTTTAAACCATTCAGAAATTTTCTCTGTCTTTGAATCTCTCTTTACTGTATATCTCTCTTTTTCTGACCACATAAGTCTTTAATTTACCAAGCAATCTCAGTAGGACTAAAGGCGTGGCTTTGCCGGCTAGATGTAGCCCATTCCTTAGCTTTCCAGCCTCATGGCTGAGGTACTGGCTGTAGCCATGTTTATAGCCACACCTCTATGGCGTTTCAAGGTCCCTGCCAGCCAGCAAGCTACAACAGACAACACTCAAGTCCTCTCTCGGTAGCTGGCCCTCCTGCCTCAAACAGCCAGAGTTTGCCCTGGCAGGATGGCCCAGAAAGCCGGCATTTTTAAACAGCGCAGCTTTTTTCCTGCTCTGGCTGAAAACCGAAAAGCATGCGTTAAGCTTTTAGTCAACACCGTTTAAGTGTTTCGTGGCAGGACCTCTTAATGAGCTACAGGCTTTGCAGCTAAAGCTGAGTCAGGAAGCCTCTCTTAGATGAGAGTGCTTGCTTGCCTCTAGCAAGCAGAGTAGACCCAAGAAACTGCCATAACAAACATGCTTTACTCTATTCTTTTCCAAGCTTTCTCAGGCTTTCTGTGGACTCAGTTTGCCACACGTCTGGGCGTCATTTGTAGTAATAAGGAGCTGCGGCAGGGCTGCGTCCCCAACACCCCAGTTGCCTGCCCGGCTAGCTTATGCCCCGAAATAATTACAAAGACACTGTATTCTTTTAAACACTGCTTTGGCCCATTCCTATCTAGCCTCTTCTAGGCTAATTCTCACATCCCGATCAACCCATCTCTAATAATCTGTGAGCACCGGTCTTACCGGGAAGATTCTAGCCTAAGTCCATCCTGGGTCGGAGCTGGGGCATGGCGTCTCTCTGAGGCGTCTGCTCTGGAGAGGAGAGCTGTGAAGTCTGACCTCACTTCCTCTTCCTCCCAGCGTTCTGTTCTGTTTACTCCACCTACCTATGTCCTAACCAATAACATGGGCCAAAGCAGTTCCTTTATTAGCCAATGACCTTCCTCCATCAACTTATACTTGCAAGTGAAATCCTTTTAAATAAATATCAAAGACAGGGTTTGAGCCCACTACTAAATTTCCCAGGTCAAGATATTACAAGGTAACATCCATTTTTTCTTCAGTCTCTTCTTATGCAAACCATGCATGTCAGTCAGTGTAACCCTTTAACAATTCCAATCTATCTCCTGGGGGGACATCTGTTTATTATATAGCCAAGATATCATGAGAAAGACTTTTGAGATTTCTAGGCCACAAACAAGAACAGAGTAGCAATTTCTTTTACAGATAACTGAGTATGAAAGCCCAACCAACTTGAGATCCTGTACAGTACTGAGCACAACTCCTATTCAGTCATTCAGAAGCACTGCTGTCAGTCTCCCAGTCAATAACTTCAACCTGGGTTTGACAACACCTTATACATGAACATTAGACTTACACAAATGAATGATGGCCTCTGTGAACCTCATGAAATGTCAACTGGAGCCATTCATGTCTGTGAAGGCCCCACTTGGGTTACAAAGCCTAATTGGAAATCCTTTCTGAGAATTCTCTGAGATACCAACAGTGGAAGCAAGAAATAAGGCTCCATGATTAGAATCAACTTAGTTTGTTTCTTACAAGTGAGATTTTGTTTAAAGGAGTGGTGTGGCCATAAGATACTACTGACACATACTCCATTCTTGTATTTACAGAATTATTTATGTGTATTTGTTAATATATAATTTATGGGGTGATGAATTAGAATCATAACACAGAAAAGACAAGTTCAAATAATCCTCTAACCAAGGAAGTGAAAGATCTATTTGACAAGAACTTTAAGCCATTGAAGAAAGAAATTGAAGAGGATACCGGAAAATGGAAGGATCTCCCTTGCTCTTGGATTGGGAGGATCAACATAGTAAAAATGGCAATTCTACCAAAAGCAATCTATAGAATCAATGAATCCCTATCAAAATCCCAACTAAATTCTTCACAGATCTTGAGAGAACAATAATCAACTTTAGATGGAAAAACAAAAAATTCAGAATAGCCAAAACAATCCTATACAATAAAAGTACTTATAGAGGTATTACCATCCTTGACTACAAACTCTATTACACAGCTACAGTAATGAAAACACTCTGGTATTGGCATAAAAACAGAGATGTTGACAAATGGAATTGAATTGAAGCCCCGGATATTAACCCACAAACCTATGAACACCTGATTTTCGACAAAGGAGCTAAATTTATACAATGGAAGAAAGAAAGCATCTTTAACAAATAGTGCTGGCATAACGGAATGTCAACCTGTAGAAGAATAAAAATAGATCCATATCTATCACCATGCACAAAACTCAAGTCCAAATGGATTAAAGACATCAATATTAATCGTAACACAGTGAACCTGATAGAAGAGAAAGTGGGAAGTACTCTACAACATATGGTCACAGGAGACCACTTCCTATGCATAATCCCAGTAGCACAGACAATAAGATCAACAATGAATAAATGGTCCTTCTGAAATGGAGAAGCTTTTGTAATGCAAAGGAAACTGACATTAAGACAAAAAAGGCAACCTAGTGAATGGGAGAAGATCTTCAACAACCCCACATCAGACAATGGTCTGAATTCTAAAATATATAAAGAACTCAAAAAACTAGATATTAAAACTCTAATTAACCCAATTAAAAATGGGGTACTGAACTGAACAGAGAATTCTCAACAAAAGAAATTCAAATGGCTAAAAGACACTTAAGGTCATGCTCAACCTCCTTAGTGATCAGGGAAATGCAAATATAAACAAATTTGAGATACCATTTTATACCTGACAGAATGGCTAAAATCAAGAACACTGATGATAGCCTATGCTGGAGAGGATGTGGAGTAAGAGGAACACTCATCCATTGTTGGTGGGAATGCAAACTTGTGCAACCACTTTGGGAATCAGTGTTGTGGTTTCTCAGGAAACTGGGAGTCAACCTACCTCAGAATCCAAGAAATGCCACTCTTGGGAATATACCCAAGAGATGCCCAATCATACTACAAAAACATTTGTTCAACTATGTTCATAGCAGCACTATTTATAATAGCCAGAACCTGGAAACAACCTACATGCACGTCAATAGAAGAATGGATAAAGAAGGTGTGGCATATATACATTTTAGAGTTGTACTCAGCAGTAAAAAAAATGACATCTTGAATTTTGCATGCAAATGGATGGAAAGAGAGAACACTTTACTGAGTGAGGTAACCCAGACCCAAAAAGAGTAATATGGTATGTACTCACACATAAGTGGATTCTAGCCATAAACAAAGGACATTGAGCCTATAGTTCATGATCCCAGAGACACTAAATAAGAAGGTGAACCCAAAGAAAAACATAGAGTTATCCTCCTGGATATTGGAATTTGACAAGATCGCAGGGCAAAAGTTGGGAGCAGAGGGGTGGGTAGGTTGGAGGAAGGGGAGAGAGAAGGGAGAAGGGGATGATGGGGGAAAGCTTGGGGGAATAGGATGGTTGAGATGGAGGAAGGGTCGATATGGGAGCAGGGAAGAAGATATCTTTTTTTTTCAGTTCAAACTCATTTCACTTTATTAAAGTCCAAGTTACTATTACATGGTTTGATACTCAAAAGAAAATTTGTTCAAATAAAACATTTCCAGGCGACTATTTTAATCAAGTAGCAATAGCAGTGAGTCCTTGGGAAGCCCATAGACGGGAGTTTACACTTTGTCGAGGCGAGGCCCAGTTCCTCTGGAGTGGAAATTCCCAGTTCATTTAAAGTTGGTCTAAGTTCCTGAATGACATAGGGATAGATTTCCTTATGAGGTCCTGCTTTGTCCTTAACAACCTCCAATATGCGAACAGCACTAGCAAAATCATTTAACCGTCTACATGCAAGCAAAGCAGCATCAATGATTTTGGGCTCAGGAACCAAATCATAACCAACAAGTGTGTTCATCCCTTTACACAATTCCCAGGCATCGATGTCTGGCTTGTTGAAGTATGTCACCCAGCGAGCATCAAACTCCTCATCTGTCTCATGTGATCCATGAGAATAGCAGCGAATGGACTGGACAGCGGCGGCGGGGCTGGGGGCTGAGACGGGGTGCAGAAAGCCTTGGGTGGCCTTGGCTGCGGTACAGCTACGAAGGGCAGCGGCAAGCATGACGGCGACCGCATGACGGCGACCGCAGCGCACTGGCTGAGGCTGAAGAGAAGCCGGTGTGAGCTCGCGGGCGGCTCAGCAGCTCGTGGGGGCCGGACTCACCGGAAGAAGATATCCAAGGGAGCCATTTTACGGTTGGCAAGAGACTTGGCACAACAAGGGTTTCCTGGTGCCCAAGAGACCATGGATGTTTGGATGCTGGCAGAATAAAAAATAACTGTCCTATAAGGATCATCAAGAAATACGAGCATGACTCATAAGTACAGGTGATTTATATACACACATATATATACATATATACATTAAATGGGTGTAAATATATGTGTGTGTGTATGTATATAAAACTGGGTTTGGATTTAGACACTGGCTCTGTTACTCTCTAAATCAAAGCATGTTGTTAAAATAAAAATTCAGAGTTTCAATCTCACATCAGCAGCCATGACTTGGGAAAAACAGAAAAAAGAGTTTAGAAAAATTTACAACTTCACCTTGTTGATATGATGTCATGATGATGATAGCACTACTTTAAGACCTGTTTTGGGTACCAGCTGTTCAAGATGGTTCCAAATTAGTTAGCTGAAATGGTGCTTTTTTTTTTTACAGTGTTCTGGCCAGACTTTCAAATAGGAACCTCAGAAAAATCCTACCAAATACTCAGAGACTAGTTGCAATTATACCAGACAGTAATCTTGTAACTTAAGCATCATTTTCACTCCCATGACAGCTAGAAGTAATTCTAGAAGATAACGTCCACTCTCTCAACAAAGTTTGTCCTCAGAGTTAGGGACATCATTTAGGGGTTCATTATAATTGGTATAGGGTTGGGGGTTGGTGGAAAATTTAGTAGGCTCAGGGATCTCTTTTGGGAAAAATGAATTTTAGATGGGATAATAGATTAGTGTGAGCTTACTCACACAAATAATAAAAGTGAGTAATAGAGTGAATACTTGTGAGTTATTATTTATAGGCAATTTACATTGGTTAGATTCTTGTATATTGATACAAAGTTAAATTATATTGAATATTGTATGCATGCATGCTTCTACCTCTGCTTAAAACACCTTTATATATTGATATATATTTATCATATTGCAATGTAAATTTCTCTGATCAAGATGCTTATACACTGCTTACATTTTGGGGTCATTGTCCTCATTTATTGCACAGTTGTTTATTGTCTTAAAGATATATAGGTATTAAGAATTATAGATCAATAGTCATCTATGTTTGTTATACTTAATAGACAAATCAGGTTCTTTAGATACATACAGATTATATTCTGCATAGAGAGATAATCTTTAACCACTTTAAAGAGCTGTAGAATATGGCATTTAAATAACTTAGGGTTCTGTTGAAGTGAGACCTGATTGCTCCTGGAAGCACCGATCTATTCCTGAGAGAATGTTGAACACCAAAGACACTCCACTCGGAGTTTGTTTTCTTCTTGGCAAAACTGGCCTTTGAGCAAGGAACTGCCCATGCAACAACCAATGACAAGATACACGGTATCCAGAAATGGATAAGCAGGACGGTCAAATCTTGCCAAGACAGAGTAAGATGGTTTTGAAAAAAATTCCTGACTCTGAAAATGGTCTGTCAGTTACTCTAGGCCATAGCCAAAGTTGGTTGCTTCAACATTGCAAATAAGATCTTGGGCGATTGCCCAGGTAGTCAGTTGTCTCTGTCATTTGTTGCAGATTTTGGAAGTTGCTTGATTACACTACCTGCTTACTCAAGTAATATTATATCCTTTTTTGGATCTTTGATGAGGTTGAAGACTAGATAATTGTAGTTACTTTCCTTTCATGACTTGGCCAAGTTATTTATTATACAAGACTTAAACTCATTAGGATAAGATAATTATTGAATATATTTGTTCTTATTGTATATAATTTTATATTAGGCGTAGAACTCTTTTATTTAAACAAAAGGGGGAGGTGTTTTAGCAAATCCTACAGTCAGTAGTTACCCCGCTCACTGGGGCATGGCCTCTTACACTATTTATGCTGCTGTAGAGCATGCGACCTGCCTCTTTTCCAGCTGCAGGATTTGGTTTCTGATCTTCTTTCCAGGAGAGGATTCTTATTTGTGAGTCTATCCCTAAATAAATAATCATCTATCTCTCAATTTTGAGCTAGTGTGGGATTTTTTAAGTGTCCTTCTTCATCCTCTGAGTCAGGAAAACCTCTCTTAAAAGAGCTCCGGCATGCTGCAAGCAAACAGCAAGAAGCTGTGTTAAACTCTGCATCTTTGTGTCTAGAAGTCCTTTTCAAGCTTTCTTAGGTTTTTAAGTGGATTTTAGTTGGCCACATAGGTGCCAATTTGTTTGAGGAGGCTGCTTGTTTTACCTGGCCACCCTGAACTGAAACAATCACAGAGAAACTCTCTCACTTAAATCACTGCTTGGCCCATTAGCTCTAGCTTATTATTGACTAACACATCTTAATTTAATTAATTTCTATTAAACTGTGTATTGCAAAGTGGCTATGGCTAACCAGCTAAAGTTGTAGCATCTGTCTCTGGCAGGGCCTCGTGGCTTTTCTCTAACTCTGCCTTTCTTTTTCCCAGCATTCAGTTTAGATTTCCCCGCCTACCTCTATTCCCTATGCAGGCCCAAGTCAGTTTCTTTATTAAGCAATGGTATTCATAAGATACAGAGGTGAATCCCACATCAATAGGACACCAAGCATGAGCAAGGATAGAGATACCTTGAAAGAGGTAGCCATTTGGGGGTTAGCCAAAAAACAGGTACTAGGGAAACTCACAGAAAATCACAAGGATGAACCCAACTAAGAATCTCAGCAATATTGGAGAAGGTATCTAAACTACCCTTGCTGGGTAATCAAATTCATGACTACCTTAATTGTCATCACAGAAACTTCATCCAGTAACTTATGGAAGCAGATGCAGAGATCCCCAGCTAAGCACTAGGCTAAACTCCTGTAGGACAGTCACAGACAGGGAAGAGTGATATTATGAGCAAAGGGGCCAAGGCCATGATGGGGTTGCCCACAGAAACAGCTGACTCAAGCTTGTTGAGAGTTCACTGACTCTGGATTGACAGCTGGCAAACCAGCATAAAACAATCTAGGCCTTGTGGGTGGTGACAGTTCTGTGGCAAGGATGGTTTGTGGGGCCACTAGCAGTACTACCAGTATTTATCCCTAGGGCACAATATGGCTCTCTAGGGCCCATTCAGGTACTGTGCTCAGCCTATATACATGGAAGGGACCTTGTTTCAGCCTCAAGTGATTGCACAGAATTTTTTGACACCCCATGGGAGATTTCATCATCTCTAATGAGTGAGTGAGGGTAGACTGGGTAGAAGCTGGGAGGAGTGGGAGGAGGAGAGGGAGAGAAAACTGTTGTTGTTGGCATGCAAAATAATATTGCTTCAAATATATGTGTGTGTGTATGTATGTATATGTATATGCATAGGGTGCCCAATGATAGATCCTACTACATACATTCAGTGGCAGGAAGAATAGTTTTCCTACTAGAAAACAGGTCAATGTCCTATATAAATAAAACTTGTAGACAACTCTAATATTATGCTTCAATCCTTTGATTCCAAAAATTTTCAAATTGGTTAAATTTCAGATTGTTATAACTCAGGTATAACTTTTAACAGCAGCTTAATGTTCAATAACGACCTTTTGAATCTGCATTATGATTCCAAATCATTACCCTATGGAATATGTATTAACAAATACATGTAAATGATTCTGTAAATAGAAGAATGGAGTAGGTGTCTGAAGTATCTTATTAGCACCCCACTCCTTTAAATAAAACTCATTTGTAAGAAACGAAATGAATTGATTCCATGCAGGGAGCTTTACTGCTTCCTTTCACTGTTGCTTTCTAAGAGAATTCACAGAAAGGATTTCTATTAGGATTTGTATGGCCAAGTGGGCCCTTCACAGACATGAATGGCTCCAGTTGACATTTCATGAGGTTCATGCAGACCATCATTCATTTCTGCAAGGCTAATGTTCATGTATAAGATGTGGGCAAACCCTGGTTGAAGGTATTGACTGGGAGACTGACAGAAGTGCTTCCCAATGACCAAATAGGAGTTGGTCTCAGTAGTTGGGGGGGGGGGAGGTCTTGAGTTGGATGGTCTTTTATACTCAATTATCTCTAAAAGAAATTACTACTCTGGTTTTGTTTGGGGCAAAAAATCTGCAAAATCTGTCTCATGATAATTTAGCTATAACAATGAACAGATATTCCCCCAGTAGATTTAGATAGGAATGTGTTTAAGTGTAACAGTGACTAACATACACGTTTTGCAGAAGCACAGACTGAGGGAAATAATGGATGTCACCTTGTATCATCTTGGCTTGGAAATT
The DNA here is from genome assembly GCF_037038515.1 of Microtus pennsylvanicus. NCBI lineage: Eukaryota > Metazoa > Chordata > Mammalia > Rodentia > Cricetidae > Microtus > Microtus pennsylvanicus. The sequence goes on along the minus strand of NC_134601.1, from coordinate 126,174,821 downwards.
TCAGAAGTAGCCTCAAACCCTGTTTTTGATTTTTATTTAAAAGCACTTCACTTGCAAATTTCAGTATCAAAACAAAACATAGAAACAAAAAGCAAACCACATTTTTAGAACAGTGTATACTTGGAATACCCATAAGTTCCCAAAGCTATGGTGGAAGAGGAAAAGATTAACATGGATCCAGAGAGAGAGACAGAGTAGACTGCTATGAGAGAAATGAAGGAAGAAAAGAGATTCATTCTTAGAGTGAAAATGTTAATTTTAGATATTTATAAACATTGAATTGATTTTTGTAAATGCCACCGTTGGGAAAACAATTTAACACTAACTGTATAAGCAGGGACTTTTAAAACAAGATTCTGATACCACAGGAAATACTCTCAATGATCAATAAATGAAACTATAAGAAATTAAAATATTTCACAAGAAATGGAAGAGAGACTATCAGGTGCTGAAGATACTATAGAAGAAATTAATTCTTTGGTCAACAAAGAAATTCTTAACACACAACATCCAGAAAATCTGGGACACCATGAAAAGACTAAATCTAAAAAACATGGGGATAGGATAAGTTGAAGAACTCCAGCACAAAGGCATAGAAAATATATTCAACAAAATCATAGAGGAAAATTTTTCTAACCTAAAGAAAGACATCCCTGTAAATGTACAAGAAGCTTATAGAACACCAAATAGACTTGATCCAAAAGCATTCCCCTGACAACATAATAATCATAATGCAAGACAAACAGAATAAAGAAAGAATATTATGAGCTGCAAAGAAAAAGCTCAAGTAGCATATAAATGTAGACCTGTTTGAATTATATCCAAATTCCCAATGAAAATCATAAAAGCCAGTAGGTCCTGGCCGTATGTGTTGCAGATACCAAGAGACTATGAATTCAAGCCCAGATGACTATATGCAGCAAAGCCCTCAATCACAATCAATGGAGAAAAAAATATATTCAATGACAAAACCAGATTTAAACAATATGTTTCCACAATCCCATCCATACAGAAAGTACTAGAAGGAAAACGCCAACTCAAGGAAGCTAACTGCACCCACAAAAATACAGAAAACAGATAGCTTCCCACTAGCAAAACTCAAAAAAAAGAAAGAAAAACACAACCACTACCACTGTAAATTAACAGGAACTAACAACTATGGATAATTAATATCTCTTAAAATCAGTGGAATCAATTCACCTATAAAATGACACAGGCTAAGAAAATGTATACTGATGGAGGAAGGTCATTGGCTAATAAAGGAACTGCCTTGGCCCATTTTATTGGTTAGAACATAGGTAGGTGGAGTAAACAGAACAGAACGCTGGGAGGAAGAGGAAGTGAGCTGAGACTCCACAGCTCTCCTCTCCTGAGCAGACGCCTCAGAGAGATGCCATGTCCCAGCTCCGACCCAGGATGGACTTAGGCTAGAATCTTCCCAGTAAGACCGGTGCTCACAGATTATTAGAGATGGGTTGATCGGGATATCAGAATTAGCCAGTAAGGGCTAGAGCTAAAGGGCCAAGCAGTGATTGAATGAATACAGTTTGTGTGTTGTTATTTCGGGCATAAGCTAGCCAGGCAGCTGGGGTGCTGGGGACGCAGCCCTGCCGCCCTTATTACTACAGTATACAAAAACAGGATCCAGCCTTCTGCTGTATACAAGAAACACACCTCAACCTCAAAGACAGATGTTACCTCAGAGTAAAAAGGTGAAGAAAGTTTTTTTTTCCCAACAAATAGACCTACTAATCAAGTGGGCACAGCTTTCCTAATATCTAGCAAAATAGATTTCAAACAGAAATCAATCAAAAGAGATGGAGGACACTTTATACTCATAACAGGAACAATCAAGATAAAGTCTCATTTCTGAACATCTATGGCCCAAATGCAAGAGCACCCACATATGTTAAAGAAACACTGCTACAGTTTAAGCCACACAGCAAACCTCACACACTAATAGTAGGAGACTTCAACACTCCATGCTTGCCAGTGGACAGGTCAGCCAGACAGAAACTTAACAGAGAAATAAGAGAACTAACAGATGTCATGACTCAAATTGACTTTACACACATCTATAGATTATTCTACCCAAACAAACAAAAGTGTATACCTTCTTCTCAGCACCTCATGGAACCTCCTCTAAAACTGACCACATACTTGATAACAAAACAAACCACAATAGATACAAAAAACTAGAGCAACCCTGTATTATATTGTATCACCATGGTTTAACGTTAGAGTTTAATAAAAACACTACTATAAGAAAGCATAAAACCTCAAGGAAATGGAATAGTGTTCTGTTGATCCACCTCTGGGTCAAGGAAGAAAGAAAGAAATTAAAAACTTCCTTGAATACAATGAAAATGAAGGCACAACATACTCAAACCTATGGGACAATATGAAAGCAACACTAAGGAAATTTCATAGCACTAAGTGTCCACATAAAGAAAATACAAAAAACTGACACTAGTGACTTAACAACACACCTGAGAGCTCTTGAACAAAAAGAAGCAGATGTACCCAGCAGGAGTAGAAGACAGGAAATCATCAAATTGAGGGCTGAAATCAATAAAATAGAAACCAAGAAAATAATAAAAAGAATAAATGAAACAAAGAGCTGGTTCTTTGAGAAAATTAACAAGACAGACAAACCCTTATCCAAACTAATCAAAAGGCAAATAGAGAACATCCAAATTAACAAAATCAGAAAGGAAAAGGGCAACATAACAACAGACACTTAAAAAATCCAGAAAATCATTAGGTCATATTACAAAACTCTGTACTCCACATAATTGGAAAACAAAATAGAAATGGATAATTTTCTGGATAGATACCATATCCCAAAATTAAATTAGGAACAGGCAAACAATTTAAATAGACTTATAAAATGAAAACAGAAGCTGTCATCCAAAAGCTTCCCAATCAAAAAAACCCCAGAGCCAGATGATTTTAGTGCAGAATTCTATCAGAGCATCCAAACAGAGCTAGTACTTTTCCTCCTCAAAGTATTCCATATGACAGAAAGTGAAGAAACATTGTCAAACACTTTTCATGAGGCTACAGTTTCCTTGATACTGAAACAACACAAAACCTCAACCAAGAAAGAGAATAACTGATTGATCTCACTCATGAACATAGAGGCAAAAATACTCTATAAAATAACGGAAAACTGAATCCCAGAATACACGAAAAAAATTCATCATGATCAAGTCGGCTTCATCCAAGTGATACAGAGATGGTTCAACATATGAAAATCTATCAAGGTATTCCATCATATAAATAAAATGAAAGAAAAAAGCCATATGATCATCTCATTACATGATGAAAAATCATTCACCAAAATCCAAACCCCTTCATGATAAAGGCCTTGAGGACATCAGTAATACAAGTAACATATCTAAACTAAATAGATAGAAACTCAAGGCAATTCCACTAAAATCAGGAACAAGGCAAGGCTGCCACTCTCTTTATATCTCTTCAACACAGTTCCTGAAGTTCTGGATAGGACAACAGGGTTCCTGAAGTTCTGGATAAGACAAACAAAAGGAAATCAAGGGCATTAAATATTGGAAAGGAAGAAGTCAAACATTTGTTATTTTCAGATGATAAGACAGTATATATATAAGTGACCCCAAAATCCCTTTGAGGGAACTCCTACAGCTGATAAATACCTTCAGTAAAGTGACAGGATACAAGATCAACTCAAAAAAATTAATATCCCTTCTATACACAAATCATAAGAGGCTGAGAAAGAAAACAGAGAAACATCACCCTTCACATTAGCCATAAATAGGATAAGATATCTTGGGGTAACAACAACCAAACAAGTGAAAGACCTATTCGACAAAAACATTAAGTCTTTGAAGAAAGAAATTGAAGAATACACCAGAAGATGGAAAGATCTCCCATCTTCTTGGATAGGGAGGATCAACATAATAAAAATGCCAATCCTACCAAAAGTAATCTATAGATTCAATGAAATTCTCATCAAAATCCCAACATAATTCTTCATAGACCTTGAAAGAACAATACTAAACTTCATATGGAAAAACAAAAAACACATGATCACCAAAACATTCCTGTACAATAAAGGAACTTCCAGAGTCATCACCATCAATGACATCAAGCTCTATCACAGAGCTACAGTAATGAAAACAGCTTGATATTGACATTAAAACAGTGGTTGACCAATGGAATCCAATTGATTTCCCACATATTAATCAAGCTCAGCGATCTGCCTGCCTCTGACTCCCGGAGGCTGGGATTTAAGATGTGAGTCATCTCAACCCAGCAATATTTTCTAATTTAATAAAATTCAGGAATGATAAACCTCCATTATAGACTTGTTCAGAGTTTCAAACGGTTTTGGATGTGTTAACCATATAGTTTAATATATATGTGCTTGTTAGCACACTGTGATCTACTGACTAAAGATAATACATAGAAAAATAATTCATTCTTATTGCATGACAGTTATGAATGCATTTCTAAAGGCATGTGACAACACTGTCTGGTGTGTACTGACTATATCTGCCTTCATTGTCTTTCTTTGTCTCTCTCTCTCCCAACTTGATGGAAACATTAAGTAGGGAAATTGGAGCAAGTTGGGTAAAATAGATTATAGGGTCAATTGTTATTTAACAATATTCTTTGCATTTGGGTTGATAGAAGGTAGTGATGTGTTGCTTCATTCCAAAAGGATTTCACATGATATTGAAAGGGACGTTAGTTCAGACAGAGCGGTGGCAATAGGCGGCTCTTAAAGATAGCCCAAGATAATCCATTATCAGGATGTGAAACATTCGTAGTCTTCATCACCACCAGAAGCTTCAAAAAAAATTAACTTCCTAGAATCTTTAACAAAGGTTTACACGCACACGCACATACACACACACCCTGCCTAGAGCTTAGAATGTCAGTTCACTTCAAACTGTCATTTGTCACTTATAATAGAGGATTTACCCAGTACAACTGCATCAAGGACGAACATCTTGCTTTGACACAAGTGTTTCTGGCATATACCTACCCAATTTGTATTAGACATTTCTAAACAGACCAATTAGTTTCCAGAAAGTTTGATATGTAGCCCTTACTCCTGCAAATATGACAGCTGTCACTGTGTTTCCATCCCTCACTTATATTGAAACCTTTGCAGCATGGTGAGAACTCCTCATTTCCCTTTGGCCAGGAAAGTGCTGTTGGTCTTTCCACTGTGCATCCTGTGTGGGACTTTGTGTTGTTTACACAAGTAGACCGTATCTCAGTTACTCCAATGGTATTTGGTCTGAATCATCTGTCCACACAGTCCTACTGTTTGTCAGCAAGTGACTGTCAGGTGGTTCAAATTCTTTATCAATGATCTTTAGATAAATCTATGTAAGGTAGACCTGGTGACCCACATTTATGACTCCAGCCCACAGAAGGCAGAGGCAGCAGACACCAGCTTATCCTATATACCCAGATGTTGTCTGCAAACAAAAGCGAACACACAAGAATTTCTCAAGGGCCTTGTTCCATATTGGGTGTAGCTAGAGTACTTGCATAGCATGCAGAAGGCTCTGGGTTCCATCCCAGCACTGCCAATCCTTTAAAAAGTGAACAAGGGATACTAGTGTTTGCCTACTAGGTCTGGATGCATGATTTCATTCCTTGGCCAGGAGTGAGTAATGTTAAAATATCCTCATGGTCAATTTGACAGGCCAGAAATACAGAAGCCATAAGACTTCACTCTTGTCCTTTCATTTACCTCATGATTTTTTTTTTTTTTTGGTTTTTCGAGACAGGGTTTCTCTGAGGGTTTGGAGCCTGTCCTGGAACTAGCCTTGTAGACCAGGCTGGTCTCGAACTCACAGAGATCCGCCTGCCTCTGCCTCCCAAGTGCTGGGATTAAAGGCGTGCGCCACCACCGCCTGACTTACCTCATGATTTTATTGAATTAAAAATATCCAGCCAAGTTAGGAAGAATGCTTAGAATGTGTAAGGTCCTTGGTTCTAGTCCCAGCATTGCAACCCCAGATAAAGTCATTTCTGTTGGCTTGTTTGTTGTTTTCCTCCTTAGATATGCTCTCCTGTAGGTCATGCTTGCTTTGAACTCTTTCTATGGAGTTTGTGATGACTTCAAAATCCTGATCTTGCTTTCATCTTTAGACTGCTGCAATTAAAGGCACACACCCTGCCTTTATATTATCTATTATTTTAGGGGTACAGTGAAACTGATATTTCAGAAGATGGCAACTCTTATTTTTAATTTTATTAATTTTTACTTTTTATGCATTTCCATTTTCCCTGCATATATGTCCGTGTGGAACTGGGTGATAACCTGGAATTAAACTGCAAACAATGGTGAGCTGCCACACGAGTGCTGGTAATTGAACCTGTGCCCTCTGGAAAAGCAGCAGGTGTACTTAACCATTGGGCCATCTCTCCAGCCCCGAGATGGTAATTTTGTAAAAAATTTATTTTTTTAATTTTTATTCATGAGTGCTCTGCCTATAGTCATTCATTCGTTCATTTGTTCATTCATTTATCATTCCTTCCTTCATTTATTCATTATGCATACAGAATTCTGCCTGTATGTCTGCCTGTTGGCCAGAAGAGGGCACCAGATCTCATAACGGTTGTCTGTGAGCCACTATAATATGGTTTCTGGAATTGGATTCAGGATCCTTGGGAGAGCAGCCAGGGCTCTTATACCCTGTGCCATCTCTCCAGCCCTCTGCATATATTCTTGCATGCCAGAAAAGGGCATCAGATTGTATGATAGGGATTCCTGAAACACAGTTTATAGTTCATAGGTTCTAAGAAAGAAGTTGGCTACATTGGGAAATACTAGGGCAGGCTCTGGGTGGGGGTCAATATAAGGAAAAAAATGGGTTAGGTTGTAATAGAAAAGTCTCCTTGTTGTGATTTGTGTAGGTAGGAAGGGTGCTTGGCTAGGTGAGCATGTTAAAGATTGGCTAATTTGAATGATTTCAGTGGGTGAGTCCAGACTTACCTAGAAACTGGCCCTGGGGAGACTAGGCCTAGGGAAATACTAATGAAGGGGGTGGAGATGGAGGGTAAGTTGGCTTTTGTGTTTTTGCATGGGAAAGGCACTAATCCAAGTAGCTGATCTTCCTGACCTTCAGCACCTCTGGGCCTCTAGGAGAATAAGGGAAAGGGGTCTCATGTGGGGGCGGGGTCACCGCAGGTGGTGCGGCCATGCTTACCTCTGGGAGGCATCACTGTTCATAGCAGCCACACCCAACCAGTGACACCACCGCGAACCCAGGGACCACGCCCACCCCCGAGTGGCATCAATTCAGTGGCCAGGCCCCATACCCAGGATGTCATAACTTTGTTCACGTGACTGAGACCACGAGTAGTGATGTCCACACCCAGGGGCCAGCCCACTGCCATGCCAACATGCACCCTGTCACAATGCCCAAGAGGATCCTGTCAATCATCTGGGAGGAGATGGCTGTGAAAGAAGACAGGCATCGTGGGAGGGGTCAAGACTGATGATTGAGGGAGCCTGACTCTGCCCCACTGTCAGACTCGGCCACGCCCCTGCAATGCAGGCCTTGCCCCAATCGAATGCCCCTCCATCACCCTAGACCCTCTGTAGGACCCACCCCTCACACAAAGCTGACCATGGTCAGGGGCACATCAGGTTCTGCACGCCCACCTGCTGGTCCTATCCTCACACTCTAGCCCCTTCCAGCCAGGCCCTGTCCATCTCCGACCCTCACTGTGGTTAAGATGGTAAGCAGGTCCTGCTTGTCCATCTGCAAGTCCCGCCCCCATCCGAAGTCCCTCCCACCCCTTAAATCCCTGACTGTGGTCAGCATGGTACCCAGGTCTTGCTCATCCACCTGCAGGACAGGCAGCACCAGAAGCTCCACCCACCCAGGCCCCACCCACATCCAGGCCTTGCCTGTCTTACACCCTCACTGTGGTTGGCATGGTGCCCAGGTCCTGCTAATCCAACTGCAGGCTCCACCACATCCAATGTCCCTCCCACCAAGGCCCCGCCCACACCCCAGGCCCCGCCCCCCTGTGGTTAGTGTGGTGGCCTGGTCCAGAAGGGCGGACAAATGGAAGAGAAGAACAGACACAGGGACCGGAAAAGCGGACACACCGGAAAAGCAGACTCAGGGAAGGGGAGGGAGAGTGGACCCACTTAAGGGGGGAGTGCGGACACACGGACAGGGAGGGGAGGGGGACATGCGGACCGGATGAGCGGAGGACACAGACCGGGAGGGCAGATGGACACGCAGAACGGAAAAACGGACACACGGAAGGGGAAGACACACTGACCAGAAGAGCGGACACATGGACCGGATGACCGGACACACGGACGGGGAGGGAAGTCGAAAACGCTGAGCGGAAGGGCAGACACACGGACCGGAATGACGGACGGACAGGAAGGGCAGGAACCGAATTGCAGACATGCCCGCTGCTCAGCTCTTCTTAAAAGTGGGCGCTTCCGCGGCGAGGGATACGCGTCATCACAGTGACGTCGGGAAAACTGATGTTTGCGTCATCACGGCGCGCTGGCTCACAACAGGGCAGAACTCGGGGGCGGGGAGTGAGGCGTGCACTCTCCCGCTGCTCAGCGTCATCAGAGCAGCACTTGCAACTTGACGGGCATCATCAGATCGCGCCCACCGTCTCCATGGCGACGGCCCAACGCGATCTCGCCCTCTGTGCGTGGGAGCTTAAAACCAGGCGCGCCTGTTAGTCCAGGTGAATCGCGTCATCATGAGGGACACAGACGGGAAGAAGGGGCGCTGCGCATGGCGGAGGGCATTTGCATCTCGCCGCTCAGAGTCTTTCTTCATACCCGCGGGGCCGTCTTTACACCCATGCTTTACATCCCCGCGATGCCGTCCTTACATGCAAGCTTCATCACCCATGCGTCATCACCGGGACCATCCTTACACTCATGTGTCATCACCGCGGGGTCGTCCTTACACCCATGCTTCATCACCCTGGGGCCGTCCTTACACCCATGTTTCATCACCGCGGTTCTGTCTTTACACCCATGCTTCATCACGTGGCTCTGTCCTCAGACCCCTGCATCATCACCTCCTCTGGTCGCGTTGGTAAAAGTCTAGAGAGTAAAATTTGTCATAGAAGAGAGGTCTTTTTCCCTCCGTGGGTAATCAGTATGCCTATCAGAGAGAGGAAACTGCTGCTAACAGCTTATTGAAAAATCCACATCATTGCCTACAAACATACATCGCAATGTATAGACTGTATCTCCCAGTCTTTTTTATAGAGAAGAAGATGCATTTAGTGTCAACGCCGCACTTTCTTTTCTTATTCAACATTATGTCTCTGAACATTTTCCCATATGCAAACACGCAGATCTCCTTCACCATGAGGGTCTCCACAGGACTTATTGTAAAGACATAGCCTCCAGCAGTACATACTGTCTAGACATTTTCTTTTTTGTTTTCTTTTATTACTTTAAAAGAAATACCAATCCAAATTCCCACTCCCTTTCCTCCTCCCATTCCCTCCACAGACCCTCCAGCCCCACCTTCTCCAATCCTCAGAGAGGGTAAGGCACTTCGCTTTATGCAAGGTATAAGGCCCTCCCCCACTACACCTAGGTTGAGCAAGGTATACATCCAAAGAAAATAAGATCCCCAAAGCCAGTACATGCTGTAGAGGCAAATCCCAGTGCCATTGACGTTGGCCGCTCATTCTGCCTCAACTGTCAACCACATTCAGAGGGACTGATTTGTTCCTGTGTTTCTTCCTTCCCATTCCAGTTGGAGTTGGTAAGCTACCATTAGCTCAGGAAAACTGTCTCAGTGGGTGAATCCATCATGGTCTTGACCTCCTTGCTCATACTCTCACTCCTTCCACTCTTCAACTTGACTTAAGGAGCTCAGTCCAGTGATCTGACGAAGGTCTCTGCCTCTGTTTCCATCTGTTGTTGGATAAAAGTTCTATGGTGATATTTAAGGTAATAATCAATCTGACCACAGGGCAAGGCCAGTTCAGGCACCCTCTCCTCTATTGCTTAGGGTCTCAGCTAGGGTCATCCCTGTAGGTTCTTGGGCATTTTTCTAGAGCTAGGTTTCTTGCCAACTCCATAATGGATCCCTCAATCAAGATACTGTCTTTCTTTGCTCTTATATATGTCCTTCCTCTTATCCCATTCCTTCAAGTTCTCCTCAACCACCCCTTGTCCCCTTCCTTCTACCCCCTGCACCCCTGCTTCCAAATTTTTGTCTGATTCCAGTTTCCAGGTTAGTCTATATATGTTTTTCTTTGGGTTCACTGTATTACTTAGGTTCTCTAGGATCACAAGCTATAGGCTCATTGGCCTTTGTTTATGACTAGCATCCACTTATGAGTGAGTTGATACCATGTTGGTTTTTTGGGGTCTGGGTAACCTAACTCAGGATAATGTTTTCTAATTCCATTCATTTGCATGCAGATTTCAAGATGTCATTAATTTTTTACTGCTGAGTAGTACTCTAATGAGTAGATGTGCCACACTTTCTTCATCCATTCTTCAGTTGAGGAGCATCTAGGTTGTTTCCAGGTTCTGGCTATTGCAAATAATGCTGCTATGAACATAGTTGAACAAATGCTTTTGTAGTATGATTGATTATCTTTTGGATTTATTCCCAATAGTGGAATGCTGGATCCTGGGGTAGGTTGATTCCCAGTTTTTTGAGAAACCACCACACTGATTTCCAAAGTGGTTGCACATGTTTGCATTTCCACCAGCAATGGATGAGGGTTCCCCTGGCCCCACAACCTCTCCAGTATAAGCTATCATTAGCGTTTTTGATATTAGCAATTCTGACAGATGTAAGATGGTATCTCAAAGTTGTTTTGATTTGCATTTCACTGATAGCTAAAAAAGAAGAAAATGTCCTTAAGTATCTTTTGGCCATTTGGAATTCTTTTATTGAGAATTCTCTGTTTAGTTCAGTACACCACTTTTTAATTGGGTTTTTTAGAATTTTAATGTCTAATTTCTTGAGTTCTTTATATATTTTGGAGATCTGTCCTTTGTCTGAAAAGGGGTTGGTGAAGATATTTTCCCATTCAGTAGGTTGCCTTATTGTCTTACTGACTGTGTCCTTTGCTTTACAGAAGTTTCTCAGTTCCAGGGGGTCCAATTTATTTATTGATGCTCTTATTGTCTGTGCTACTGGGATTATACATAGGAAGTGGTCTCCAGTGCCCATGTATTGCAGGCTACTTCCCACTTTCTCCAGGTTCAGTGTGGTCAGATTTATATTGAGGTCTTTAATCCATTTGGACTTGAGTTTTGTGGATGGTGACAGATATGAATCCATATTCATTTTTCTACGGGTTGACATCCAGTTATGCCAGCACCATTTGTTGAAGATGCTTTCTTTTTTTTCCATGGTATATCTTTGCTTGTTTGTCGAAATCAGGTGTTCATAGTTGTGTGAATTAATATCTGGGTCTTCAATTTGATTACATTGGTCAACGTCTCCATGTTTGTGCCAATACCAAGCTGTTTTCATTACTGTAGCTCTGTAATAGTGCTTAATATCAGCGATGGTAATGCCTCTGGCAGTTTCTTTACAGGATTGTTTTGGCTATCCTGGGTTTCTTGTTTTTCCATATGAAGTTGATTATTGTTCTCTAAAAATTTGTGATGAATTGTGTTGGGATTTTGATAGGGATTGCATTGAATCTACAGATTGCTTTTGGTAAGATTGCCATTTTTTCTATGCTGATTGCCAGTATTTTATTGAGAATTTTTGCATCGATGTTCATGAGTGACATAGTTCTGTATTTGTTTTTCTTGCTTAAGTCTTTGTGTGATTTAGGTATCAGGGTAACTGCAGCTTCAAAAGAAGAGTTCGGTAAGACACTTATGTTTCTATAATGTGAAACACATAAAGGAGTATAGGTATCAGCTGTTCTTGGAATTTCTTGTAAAATTCTGCATTAAAACCATTATGTGGTTGCCAAGAATCGAACTTCTGACCTGTGGAAGGGCAGCCAGTGCTCTTAACCACTGAGCTATCTCTCCAGCTCTTCTTGTTGTAGCCATAAAGAGCAGAAGACCTCATTGAAGATGGTTTGCCAGTATTTTATTGAGAATTTTTCATTGATGTTCATGAGTGACATAGGTCTGTATTTGTCTTTCTTGCTTAAGTCTTTGTGTGGTTTACGTATCAGGGTAACTGCAGCTTCAAAGGAAGAGTTCGGTAAGACTCTTATGTTTCTATAATGTGAAACACATAAAGGAGTATAGGTATCAGCTGTTCTTGGAATTTCTTGTAAAATTCTGCATTAAAACCATTATGTGGTTGCCAAGAATCGAACTTCTACCTGTGGAATGGCAGCCAATGCTCTTAACCATTGATCTATCTCTCCAGCTCTTCTTTCTGTAGCCAAAAAGAGCAGAAGACCTCATTGAAGATGGTTTGGCAATATTTTCTTGAGAATAAATAAAATAAATAAATAAATAAAAATAAATAAATAAATAAAAATAAAGGTCCTGGTCCTGGTCCTGTCCCTAGCCGTGGTCCTGTCCCTGGCCCTGGGGTCCCTGGTTAGTCCCTGGGTCCACCCTGGGATCCCTGGTTCGTCCCTGGGTCCCTCCTGGTGTCCATGGTTCGGGCCTGGGTCCCCCCAGAGGTCCCTGGTTCGGCCCTGGGTCCCCCCCGGGGCCCCTGGTTCAGCCCTGGGTCCCTCCCCGGGGTCCCTGGTTCGGCCCTGGGTCCTCCCTGGGGGGCCTGTCCCCGCTGGGTCCTCCCTTTGGTGCCGGACCCCGGGTCCCACCTGGGGTCCTTGCGGCGGCCCTGGGTCCTCCCTGGGGTCCCTGGGGAGTCCCTGGGTCCCGACTGGGGTCTGTGGTGCATCCCTGAGTCCCCCCTGGGGAGCCGGAACCCGCTGGGTCCCCCCTTCGGTACAAGACCCCGGGTCCCCCCACGGGGTCCCTGGAGCGTCCCTGGGTCCACACCTGGGGTCCGTGTGGCATACCTGGGTACCCCCCCCCGGTGTCCCTGGGGCGTCTGGGGCGTCCTTGGGTCCCCCCGGGGTACCTGGGGCATCCCTGGGTCCCCCCTGGGGGGCCGGACCCAGCTGGTTCCCCCGTCGGTGCAGGACCCCGGGACCCCTCCTTGGGTCACTGGGGCATCCCTGGGTCCCCCTGGGGTTGCGGGTCCCCCACGGGGGCGGACCCCGCTGGGTCCCCCCCTTGGGTGCCGGACCTCGGGTCCCCCCTGGGGTCCCTGGGGCATCCCTGGGTCCCCCCCCAAGGTTCCTGGGGTATCCCTGGTTCCCACCCCCGGGTCCCTGGGGCGTCCCTGCGTCCCCCCCAGGGGACCCTGGGGCATCCCTGGGTCCACACCTGGCGTCTGTGGGCGTCCCTGTATCCCCCCGGAGTCCCTGGTTTGGCCCTGGTTTCCCCCCCAGGGTCCCTGGGGCGTCCCTAGATCCTCCCTCCAGGGCCCCTGGTTCGGCTCTGGGTCCCCCCTGGTGTCCCTGGCACTGGCAGTGGCCCTGGCCCTGACCCTGGCCCTGGCCCTTTATTTTATTGCGAATAAAATAAATAAATAAATAAAAAATAAATAAAATAAATAAATAAAAATAAATAAATAAAGGTCCTGGTCTTGGTCCTGGTCCTGGTCCTGGCCCTGGCCTTGGCCCTGGGGTCCCTGGGGCGTCCCTGGGTCCCCCCTGGGGTCCCTGGGGTGTCCCTTGGTCCCCCCGGCGCCCCTCGGACTTCCCTGGGTCCCACCTCGGGCTCCCTGGTGCGTCCCTGGGTCCCCCGGAGTCCCTAGGGCATCCCTGGGTCCTCCTGGGGTCCTTGCTGCATCCCTGGGTCCCCCTTGTGTCCCTGGAGCGTCCCTGGGTCCCATCTGGAGGGCCAGACCCCGCTGGGTCCCTCCATCGGTGCCAGACCACAGGTCCTCCCCCCCCACCCCGGGTACCCTTGGGCGTCCCTGGGTCCCCCACCTGGGGTCCCTGGGGCGTCCCTGGGTCCCCCCCAGGTCCCTGGTTCGGCTCTGGGTCCCCACCGGGGTCCCTGGTTCGGCCCTGGGTTTCCCACAGGGTCCCTGGGTCGGCCCTGGGCCCCCCTGGGGTCCCTGGCACTGGCCCTGGCCCTAGCCCTGACCCTGGCCCTGTATTTTATTGTGAATAAATAAAATAAATAAATAAATAAATAAATAAATAAATAAATAAATAAAATATATAAATAAAGGTCCTGGTCCGGGCCCTGGCCCTGAGGTCCTTGGGGTGTCCCTGGGTGCCCCCCGGGGCCCCTGGGCCTTCCCTGGTTCCCCCCTGGCGTCCCTTGTTCGGCACTGGGTCCCCCCAGGGTCCCTGGTTCTTCCCTGGGTCCTGCCCCACCCCCGCGTCCCTCATTCGGCCCTGGGTCCCCCTTGGGGTCGTTGGGGCATCCCTGGGTCCTCCCCTGTGTCCCTGGGGCGTCCCTGGGTCCCCGCCAGGGTCCTTAGGGCAACCCTGGGTCCCCCCTGGGTCCCTAGTTCACCCCCTGGGGTCCCTGTGGCGTCCCTGGGTCCCCCCCAGGGGTCCCTGGGGCGTCCCTGGGTCCGCCCCCCCCAAGGTCCCTGGTTCAGCTCTGGGTCCCCACCGGGGTCGCTCGGGTGTCCCTGGGTCCTCCCCCAGGAACATGGTTCTGCCCTGGCTCCCCCCCCCCGGGGTCCCTGGTTCGGCCCTGGGTCCCCCCCCCCCCCGGGGTCCCTGGTTCGGCCCTGGGCCCCCCCCCGGGGTCCCTGGCCCTGGCCCTGGCCCTGGCCCTTGCCCTGACCCTGGCCCTGTATTTTATTGCGAATAAATAAAATAATAAATAAATAAATAAATAAAATATATAAATAAAGGTCCTGGTCCTGGCCCTGGCCCTGGGGTCCTTGGGGCGTCCCTGGGTGTCCCCCAAGGACCCCAGTGCCAGGGCCAGGGTGGCTAATGTCCTTCTCATATGTATAAACCCTTAGTGATATAGTTAATATATTAAAGGTACAAATTAATCTAGAATTAATTTGAAAAAATTATCATAAAATATAAATTTATCATGATTTCTCCCTTCCACAACATTTTCTACTCCCTTTGTTTCCCACATCTCTACCTGCCCACTTGTTCAGTCTTTGCTTTCTTTATCTCTCTGAAAAAAATCTTTTTCTTTGGATTTATTTATTTATTAGAGATTTCTGCCTCTTCCCCGCCACCGCCTCCCATTTCCCTCCCCCTCCCCCGATCAACTCCCCTTCCCCCGATCAAGTCCCCCTCCCTCATCAGCCCAAAGAGCAATCAGGGTTCCCTGACATGTGGGAAGTCCAAGAACCACCCACCTCCATCCAGGTCTAGTAAGGTGAGCATCCAAACTGCCTAGGCTCCCACAAAGCCAGTACGTGCAGTAGGATCAAAAACCCGTTGCCGATCATTGGGGTGAGTTTGAGACCGGCGGCAGCATCCCCGAACAGGGAACTCAGACTTTCCTTATCCTCCCTATACTTCCTGGGCTTCCTGCTGGGCCTATACTCCCAGCATACTGCCTCTCTCTTCCTATCCCACCCAGCTTGCATCCAGTACCCTCCCCCCTTTTTGCCTCCCTTCCCTGTTGGGGCTCTGGGGCTGAATCCCGAGGGCAACCCAGCAGGCAGAAGCTCCTTTGTTTCAATAGCCTGCCTGCAGCAAACAAGGTAGGCACTTTGTTTACAAGCTACCCAACCAGCACAGAGATCTGATCTCGGCACAAGGAGAGACATCACTTGAGCACCAGGAGAGCCATCACTGGGGAGTGCCATCACTGGGAAGGTACATCAGTAGGCAAGGAGACCTGATCCTATAAAAGAAGATCCATAGGGAAGCATTCGGAGGAAGAGATGGGCAGGCGCCAATGCAAGAATTCAACCAACAATCTGAAGAACAACATGAAACCACCAGAACCCAGCGACCTCACAAAAGGAGGATAGGAACACCTTAATGAATAAGAAGTAGAAAAAATTGACTTTATGAAAGTGATTGACACCCTTAAACAGCATGTAAAAAATGCCCTTATAGAAATGGATGAGAAGTATAACCGAAAGTTTGAAAAATTGAATAAATCATTGAATGATACCCTAGGAAACCAAGGAAAAACAATCAAACAGATAATGGAAACAGTTCAAGACGTGAAAACTGAAATGGAGGCAAAGAAGAAAACACAAACAGAGGGCTGGCTGGACATGGAAAATCTAGGTAAATGAATAGAGACTACAGAAACAAGCATAACCAGCAGAATACAAGAGATAGAAGAAAGAATCTCAGATTCTGAAGATAACATGGAGAAAATAAATGCACTGATCAAAGAAAACAGCAAGTCCAACAAACTCTCATTACAAAACATTCAGGAAATATGGGACACAATAAAAAGACCAAACCTAAGAATAATTGGAGTAGAAGAAGGAGAAGAAGTGCAGCTCAACGGTCCAAAAAAATTTAATAAAATTATAGAAGAAAACTTTCCCACCTAAATAAAGATATTCTTATGAAGGTTCAAGAAGCATACAGAACACCGAATAGACTGGATAAATAGAAAACTTTTCGCCATATAATAATCAAAACACAAAACATGCAGAATAAAGAAAGAATATTAAGAGCTGCAAAGGAAAAAGGCCAAGTTACTTATAAAGGTAAACCTATCAGGCTTACACAGAACTTCTCTACGGAAACCATGAAAGCCAGAAGGTCCTGGATAGATGTACTGCAAAAACTAAGAGAGCATGGATGCAAGCCCAGACTACTATACCCAGCCAAGCTTTCGTTTACTATAAATGGAGAAAACAAAAATTTCCAGGATAAAAATAAATTTAACAATACATAGCCACAAATCCAGGCTTACAGAAAGTAATAGAAGGAAAATCACAATGCAAGGAGTCCAACAATGCCCACAATAACTCAGACATCTAATGACCATTCACAAGCACAACTCAAAGAAGGGAAACACACAAACACTAATACCAAAAAAGAAAAAAAAATGACTGGAGTTAACAACCACTGGTCATTAATATCACTTAATGTCAATGGACTCAACTCACTTATAAAAAGACACCGGCTAAGAGATTGGATACAAAAACAGGATCCAACATTCTGATGTTTACAAGAAACACACCTCAAACACAAAGATAGACATCTACTCAGAGTAAATGGGCTGGGAAAAGGCTTATCAAGCAAATGGACCTAAGAAACAAGCAGGTGTGGCCATTCTAATTTCTAACAAAGTTGAATTCAAACTAAAATCAATCAGAAGAGATGGAGGGGGACATTTTATACTCATAACAGGAACAGTTCATCAGGATGAAGTCTCAATCCTGAATATCTATGTCCCTAATATAAAAGCACACACGTACGTAAAAGAAACATTAATAAAACTCAAGATAGTCATCAAACCACACACACACTAATAGTAGGAGACTTCAACACTCCTCTCTCACCAATGGAGAGGTCAATCAGACAGAAACCTAACAGAGAAATAAGAGGATTAATGGAGGTAATGAATAAAATGGACTTAAGATCCCAGGTGCCCAAGCTGAGGCCCCCAGTTAGTTCCTTGGGCAGCTGAGGATAGGGAACCTGAAATGACCCTATCCTAGAGCAATACTGACGAATATCATGCATATCATCCTAGAACTTTCATCTGGCGACGGATGGAGATAGAGACAGAGACCCACACTGGAACACTGGATAGAGCTCCCAAGGTCCTAAGGAGGAGCAGAAGGAGGGAGAACATGAGCAAAGAAGTCGGGACCACGAGGGGTGCACCCACCCACTGAGACAATGGAGCTGATCTACTGGGAGCTCACCAAGGCCAGCTGGACTGTTACCAAAAAAAGCATGGGATAAAACTGGACTCTCTGAACATGACGAACAATGAGGGCTGATGAGACGCCAAGGACAATGGCACGCGGTTTTGATCCAACGCAATGTGCTGGCTTGGTGGGAGCCTAGCCAGTTTGGATGTTCACCTTCCTAGATATGGACGGAGGGGGGAGGACCTAGGACATACCACAGGGCAGGGAACCCTGACTGCTCTTTGGACTGGAGAGGGAGGGAGAGAAAAGTGGGGGGGAAGGGGAGAGGGGTGGGAGGAGGGGGAGAAGAATGGGAGGAGGGGGAGGGAAATGGGAGGCTGGGAGGAGGTGGAAATTTGTTTTTTTTTCTTTCTTTTCTTTATTCTCCTTTTATCAATAAAAAAAATACATAAAAAAAAAGAAAAACAAAAAAAAAAACATTCCACCCAAATAGGAAAGAATATGCCTTCTTTTCTGCAGCTCATGGAACCTTCTCAAAAATTGACCACATACTCAGTAACAAAGCAAACTTCCACAGTTACAAAAAAATATTAGTAACCACATGTGTCTTATCAGATCACCATGGATTAAAGTTAGAATTCAACATCAGTGCAACCCCCAGAAAGCCTACAAACTCATGGAAACTGGACAGTCAACTAACGAACAACATCTGGATCAAGGAAGAAATAAAGAAATTAAAGTCTTTCTTGAATTCAATGAAAATAAAGACTCAAATACTCAAACCTATGGGACAAGATGAAACCAGTGCTAAGAGGGAAGTTCATAGCACTAAGTGCCCACTTGAAGAAAATGGAGAAAGCACAAATTGGAGACTTAACAGCCCACCAGAAAGCTCTGGAACAAAAATAAGCAGACTCACCTAGGAGGAGTACAATACTGGAAATAATCAAACTGAGGGCAGAAATTAACAAAATAGAAACACAGAAAACAATCCAAAGAATCAATGAAAAAAAAACGCTAGTTCTTGGTGAAAATCAACAAGATTGACAAACCCCTACGCAAACTAATCAAACAGCAGAGAGAGAATACACAAACTAACAAGATCAGAAATGAAAAGGGGGACATAACCACAGAAACAGAGGAAATTCAGAGAATCGTTAGATCTTACTACAAGAGCCTGTATGGCACAAAATGGGAAAATGTAAAAGAAATGGACACTTTTTTAGATAAGTACCATATACAAAAGTTAAACCAGGACCAGGTGAACAATCTAAATAGACCTGTCACGAAGAATTAGAAGTTGTAATCAAAAACCTCCCTACCATTGGAAATCAGTGTTTTGGTTTTTCAGGAAATTCGGGATCAACCTACCCCTAGACCCAGCAATACCACTCTTGGGAATATACCCAAGAGATGCCCTATCATATGACAAAAGCATTTGTTCAACTATGTTCATAGCAGCATTATTTGTAATAGCCAGAACCTGAAAACAACTTAGATGCCCTTCAATGGAAGAATGGATGAAGAAAGTATGGAATATATACACATTAGAGTACTACTCAGTGGTAAAAAACAATGACTTCTCGAATCTTGCATGCAAATGGATGGAAATAGAAAACATTATACTGAGTGAGGTAACCCAGACCCAAAAAAGATGAACATAGGATGTACTCACTCATAATTGGTTTCTAGCCATAAATAGGGGTCACGGAATCTATAATGGGTGATCCTAAAGAAGCTAAATAAGAAGGTGAACCCAAAGAAAAACATATAGCTATCATCCTGGTTATGGGAATTAGACAAGATTTCCGGGCAAAAAATTGGGATCTTGGGGGTAGGGTGGGAGAGGGGTTAAGGGGAGATGGGGAGAGAAAAGTGAGAAGGGTAGGATGGGGAGAACTTGGGGAAACGGGATGATTGGGATAAAGCAAGTTTGGATAGGGGGCAGGGAAGCACATATCTTAATTAAGGGAGCCATCTTAGGGTTGGCAAGAGACTTGAACCTACAGGGGCTCCCAGAAGCCCAACGCGAGGTCCCCAGTTAGTTCCTTGGGCCGCTGAGGAGAGGGAACCTGAAATGACCCTATCCTATAGCCATACTGATGAATATCTTGCATATCACCATAGAACCTTTCTGGTGATGGATTGAGATAGAGACAAAGACCCACACTGGAGCTCTGGACTGAGATCCCAATGTCCCAAAGAGTAGCAGAAGGAGGGAGAACATGAGCAAAGAAGTTGGGACCACAAGGGGTGCACCCACCCACTCAGACAGCGGGGTTGTTCTATTGGGAGCTCACCAAGGCCACCTGGACTGTGACTGAAAAAGCATGGGATAAAACCAGACTCTCTGAATATGGCTGACAATGAGGGCTGCTGAGAATCCAAGGACAATGGCACTGGGTTTTGATCCTACTTCATGTTCTGACTTTGTGGAAGCCTAGCCAGTTTGGATGTTCACCTTCCTAGACCAGGATGGAGGGGGGAGGACTTTGGACTTTCCACAGGGCAGGGAACCCTGACTGCTCTTCAGACTGGTAGGGAACGGGAGAGGAGTGGGGGGAGGGGAAGAGTAGTGGGGGAAGGGGGAGACGAGTGGCAGGCTGGGAGGAGGCAGAAATTTTTTTCAATAAAAAAAATAAAAAATTAAAAAAATAACTCTGAGAGGCTATCCTTTGGTAATATAAAAGGCAGAAAAATTCCAGACTGTAGAGGGCCCATACATTGAATAACCTTGTGGACCGCTCTAAGATCTGTCACCATTCTCCATTTTTACAGATTTCTTTTCAGTAACAAATGCAGGAGAATTCCAAGAGATGATTGATTTTTAAATATGGTGAGCATTTAATTGCTCCTTTACCACCTGCTCTAAAGCCTGAAGCTTCTCTCCTGGTAAAGACCATTGTTTAACCCATATTGATTTCTTACTTAACCATTTTAAAGGTAGGGCCATTAGTACCTCTGAAGGTTTGCTAGTTGCTCTGTATTCTTTTATAGCCTGAATGGCTGGTGACCTTTGTTCAGAGTACTTTGTAATATCTGTGGGAATGTTAATCTGGGTATTCCATTGCTGCAACTGGTCACAACCCCATAAATTCACTGCAATAATAGCTACATACAGCCTCAGCCTTCATCTCTGTCTCTCCGGCCCTATTCATTCAACCCATCTTGCATTTTGTTTCACTTGAGATAGAGTTCTAATTTCTAGGAATTAAACATCTGCTTCTTGAAGAGGCCAATTCAGATGCCGAGATTTTGGAGTAATGCTACTCTTACACACACCTGTGTCTAGTAATTCCTCAATGATAATGTTATTTATATGCACTCTTAGCTTTGGTCCTTGATCATTTATAGAAATCTGCCAAAACATAAGTTTCCAATTTCTTACTGGAGTTTTTTTTATCTTATTCTCAATGTTGAAGATGCATTCTTTTTTCCATTGTATAATTTTAGCTTCTTTGTAAAAAATCAGGTGTTCATGTGTATGTGGATTAATATTCAGGTATTCAATTTTATTCCATTGGTCAATATCTCTGTTTTTATGCCAATACCAAGATGTTTTGATTACTGTAGCTCAGTAATAGAGGTTAATGTCAGGGATGGTAATGCCTCTGTAAGTTCCTTTATTGTATAGGATTGCTTTGGATATCCTGGGTTTCTGTTTTTCAATATGAAGTTGATTATTGTTCTTTCAAGGTATGTGAAGAGTTGTCTTGGGATGTTGATGGGAATTGCATTGAATCTATAGATTGCCTTTTGTAGGATGGCCATTTTCCCAATGTTTATCCTTCCTATCCTAGAGCATGGGAGATCTCTTTATTTTCTGGTATCTTCTTCAATTTCTTTCTTCAAAGACTTAAAGTTCTTGTCAAATAGGTCTTTCACTTCCCTGGTTAGTGTTATCCCAAGATATTTTATGTTATCTGTGGCTATTCTGAAAGGTGATGTTTCTCTGATTTCCGTTTTAGCTTCTTTATTTTTTTTGTGTGTATAGGAGGGCTTCTTTTTTTTGAGTTGATCTTGTATCCTACCACATTACTGAAGGTATTTATCAGCTGTAGGAATTCTCTGGTATAGTTTTTGGGGTCACTTATGTACACTATCATATCATCTGCAAATAACAAAAGTTTGACTTCTTCCTTTCTAATTTGAATCCCCTTGATTTCCTTATGTTGTCTTATTGCTATTGCTAAAACTTCAAGAGCTATGTTGAAGAGATATGGTAAGAGTAGACAGCCTTGTCTTGTTCCTGATTCCTCAATATTTTCAAATTATTTGACACAGAAAGACAATTATCCCATGTACTCACTCATAGGTGGTTTTGAAACATAAAGCAAAGAAAGCTAGCCTAAAAACCACAATCCCAGAGAACTTATACAACAATGTGGACACTAAGAAAGACTTACATAGATATAATATACATGAGAAATAGAAAGTAGAACAATACAAGATCTCTTGAGTAAATTGGGAGCATGGGGAACTTGTAGGATTGAAGAGGGGAGGGGAGATTCAGGGAGGGGAGCAGAGAAAAATGTAGAACTCAATAAATATCAAAAAACTGTATAAAAATTATTTTACCAATGCATTTTGTAAAGTCTCAATCTCATGTCCAGTGTTTTGTTCTAATGTTCTTATTGATGATTATAAGTTATGAAATTTGTCCAGTAAGGATAACATCTCATCCTTGGACATAATTGTGATGGTGTGCATATTTCTTTCCTGGAGAGATACCTTATCCATTAACCTACCATAACTTTTCAACAGATTCCTATTAGTAAGTTCAATGGCATGAATTCGTCAGATATTACCTCAGCATCCTTCAACATTAATTGTATTTTGTCTGTTAAATTAATGTTATCCTTTTCAATAGTATAAATTTTTCAACTAGCTGTTCATTATTAGTCTGTAAAGACTGTACCATTTCTAAAACTGTCTTCTTCTTGGCTCTGTTATAAAACCATATTCTTAGCGATATAATATGAAAAACAAAACTATTTCCCCAAATAAAATAAATGGATGCATCAGGAAAATCACATAAGCCTTGCAGAATAGCATAAGCAAAATGATTATTAAATTTGTGAATGGTAATACTGTTAGTCATCATATAACTCTCAAATCTTAACATGCCTTAGGTAATTATGGTGAATTGGAATAGGTGTAATAATCTTTGTTGACCAGAAGGTGTCATGGTTGCAGCCATCTAGTAAAGGGACATCATTTCTTTTATACTGATAAATATGTTTTGTTTAACAAATTGATAGCAGTTATTAAGAACAATTGAGGTGGTTCTGAGAGTTGATGATCACAAAAAGAAGGAAGACCAAAGCTTTCATTTAGTTGTGAGTCATGAACTATGTGCTACTGGCAGAAGAAATACCAGATTTTATTACAGTATACCTTTCAAAGGCCTTTGGCTGAAGGAGGATAACCATCAATTTTTTTTCTTTAGTTTAGAAAAGTTTTCTTTTTTCCCATTTATTTATTTATTGAAAAAATTTCTGCCTCCTCCCCGCCTCCCATTTCCTTCCCCCTCCTCCCACTCCTCTCCCCATCCTCCACTCCTCTCCCCCTCCCCCACTCCATTTCCCCTCCCTCTCCAGTCTGAAGAGCAGTGTGGATTCCCTGCCCTGTGGAAAGTCCAAGGTCCTCCCCCCTCCATCAAGGTCCAGGAAGGTAAGCATCCAAACAGGCTAGGCTTTCACAAAGCCAGTTCATGTAGTAAGATCAAAACCCAGTGCCATTCTCATCAGCCCTCATTGTTCATCATGTTCATAGAGTCCGGTTTTATACCATGCTTATTCAGTCGCAGTCCAGGTGGCCTTGGTGAGCTCCCAATAGATCAGCCCCACTGTCACAGTGGGTGGGTGCACCCCTTGAGGTCCTGACTTCCTTGCTCATGTTCACCATCCTTCTGCTCCTCATTTGGACCTTGGGAGTTCAGTCCAGTGCTCCAATGTGGGTCTCTGTCTCTATCTCCATCCATTGTCAGATGAAGGTTCTATGGTGATATGCAAGATATTCATCAGTATGTCTATAGAATAGAGTCATTTCAGTTTCACTTTCCTCAGTTGCCCAAGGAATTAGCTGGGGACATCTCCCTGGACATCTGTGAGCCCCTCGACAGTCAAACCTCTTGCCAACCCTAAGATGGCTCCCTTAATAAAGATATATACGTCCCTGCTCCCAGATCCACATTTCCTTTATCCCAACCATCCCATTTCCCCAAGTTCCCCCATCCTTCCCTACTCACTTTTCTCTCCCCATTTCCCCTCACCCCCATCCCACCCCACCCCCAAGTTCCCAATTTTTGCCTGGAAAACTTGTCTACTTCCCATATCCAGGTGGATGACTATATGTTTTTCTTTGGGTTCACCTTCTTATTTAGCTTCTCTAGGATCACAAATTATAGGCTCAATGTCCTTTATTTATGGCTATGAACCAATTATGAGTGAGTACATCCCATGTTCAACTTTTTTGGTCTGGGTTACCTCAAGCAGGATAGTGTTTTCTATTTCCATCCATTTGCATGCAAAATTCAAGAAGTCATTGTTTTTTTACTGATGAGTAGTACTCTAATATGTATATATTCCACACTTTCTTCATCCATTCTTCCATTGAAGGGCATCTAAGTTGTTTTCAGGTTCTGGCTATTACAAATAACGCTGCTATGAACATAGTTGAACAAATGCTTTTGTCATATGATAGGGCATCTCTTGGGTATATTCCCAAGAGTGGCATTGCTGGGTCCAGGGTTAGGTTGATCCTGAATTTCCTGAGAAACCGCGACGCTGCTTTCCAAAGTGGTTGCACAAGTTTGCATTCCCACCAGCAATGGATGAGAGTACCCCTTCCTCTACAACCTCTCCAGCAAAGGCTATCATTGGTGTTTATGATTTTAGCCAATCTGACAGGTGTAAGATGATATCTCAAAGTTGTTTTGATTTGAATATCCCTGATCGCTAAGGAGGTTGAGTATGACCTTAAGTGTCTTTTGGCCATTTGAACTTCTTCTGTTGAGAATTCTCTGTTCAGCTCAGTGCCCCATTTTTTAATTGGGTGAATTAGCATTTTAAAGTCTAGTTTCTTGAGTTCTTTATATATTTTGGAGATCAGACCTTTGTCTGTTGTGGGGTTGGTGAAGATCTTCTCCCAGTCAGTGGGTTGCCTTTTTGTCTTAGTGACAGTGTCCTTTGCTTTACAGAAGCTTCTCAGGTTCAGTAGGTTGTTGCGGGAGGTCCTCCTGCTTCTCCAACCTATAGCTGCTGAGATACCAGCCCATTGGGGCGTGGTCTCTCTCCCTTTAAAAAAGCGGCCACTTCCCTCTCCTTGCTCTCTTCACTTCCTGCTCCGCCGGCGACTAGACTCCTGGTTGCGTAGAGGGCTGTTGCCTGGGACAGTGATCTGTAAGTTTTTTCCGCTTTAAATAAATATCACCCTATTAATCATAATCCCAAATTGGTATGGCATTGTTTGTGACTTACGCCTTCATTTTGGCACCCAACGTTTGGTTTTAGAACCTCTCCCTGCTCGCAGCCGCGAGTTCGGCTTGGCGGGCGCTAGTTCGGCTTGGAAGGAACCCTCCCTTCCTCAGCTGCTGCCTGTGCCTTGCAGCGGTGGCCTTGGCCTCCCCACGTGGATTTAAACTCCACAGGCCCGCTTAGTCTCTGCCCGCGTGGTTTGCTCTTTTCTGAGTCGTTTTTAAATCTCCCTTGCAAGCACAGCTCTTAAGTGGCACGAACCAGAGCACGCGGTTGCTGAAAGCTACAACCCCTCAGGGTGACTCTGTCACGTGGAGGCATAAGCGGCTTCCAGATTGCTCTTCTCTACCCCTGGATTCTGGGTTTCTGGTTCCGTCTCTGGAATTGATTTAATTACATTTACTTTGTTGAGAAACTTGCATTTTCCAGTTTTTAACATCTACTAAGGCACTGAAACAGGACCATGTTTTCATCGCGATTCTGCAACAGCGCCACCTGCTGGATAATAGGTAATATGGCAATTTTCGTTTCTAACGCAAATTTTACTGCTTTGTTTTCACTAATACAATGGATTAGTAATTTTATATTTACTAATGCAATGAATTACATCATACAAGGTTTATATGATTATGGAAATACCTTAATTTGCTTGTTACTAGGCTTCAGTTTTCTTTTCCATATTCTATCATTAAGGAAGAATATGGCACTCCTAAGAACGATTAAATCTTTACGTACTAATAATGAACAGAAAAATATGGCACTCCTAAGAACGATAGAATCTTTACAAACTAATAATGAACAGAAGAATATGACACTCCTAAGAATGATAGAATCTTTACGAACTAATAATGAACAACTAATTGACAGGATTAAAATTATTGAAAATCAGAGGTTATCTGAACAAGTGGATACTATGACAGACAAAATTGATTCCATATCCAAGGGTATTAGAAAGTTACCTGAAAGGGTTCAGGCTGTTGAATTTGACCTTCAGACTTTATCACAAAGTTTTGATAAGGTAACAGACAGAATATACCGCCAAGATGGGAATCTACATGATATACAAGAAAAGTTTAAGGAGGACATGTTATCTTTGAAGGAAAAAATTAAAGCTTTGGAATCACAGGTGCAGAATGGGGACCAAAAAGTTGATACCTCAGTGAAATCACTGGAAATATATACAGGTCAGGAGATTCAGGATTTAAGAGAGACAATGATAAAAAGATTTGAAAAGATTGGAGAAATGATTGCAGCTGGTGAACAGAGTAAGGAGGCACAAGGACAGGATACAATGCCTCCACCAGCTAATAGAACTGGCTTACCCAGGGTTCTAGTGACATACCCTATACTTAATTCTGACAAAGCGTCAACTTCTAAAGGCTCAAAGGGAGTCAGAGAAGCGAGATGGACACCAATAGCAATGAATGATCTGAAAGACATTAAGCAAGCTGTTGTTAATTTTGGCTTGCACAATGCATATGTAAAGGAAATGATAAAGACTTGGGCTTCTAATGCTAGAGCTACCCCCCATGATTTCCATCAGTTAGTGTCTGCAGTTTTAGATAATGGACCTTCCTTGATGTTTGGAATTTATTTCAGAGAAGAATCCAAACATATGGAACAGCAAGGAAGAGCAAAAGGTATTGAGGTTTCCCAAGATTAAATTCTTGGTGCAGGAAAATATGCTGATCCACAGGTCCAAGCTCTTTATGATGATGAAGTACTGTGTCTATGTCACCAAGCAGCTTTAAATGCTTGGAATAGGATACAAGATCCAGCAAAAAGGGTTGAATCATATACCAGAATTAGGCAGGGACAGAGAGAACCCTTTATTGACGTTTTGCAAAGATTGATTAAGGCTCTGGACATAGGGGTAACAGACCCAGAATCTAGACGAATACTTCTTGAATCTCTAGCTTTTGAGAATGCAAACAGAATGCAAAAAGATAATTGGGCCTTTAAAGTCTAGATCAGCAACTATGGATGAATGGATTCAGCATACGATGAATGTTGAGACGTTTAACTATAATGATGAATCTTGGGTAGGAGAAATGATTTCCAAAGCAATGAGGAGACATCAAACTGCCAGGTGTTTTAATTGTGGTAAATTAGGACATTTACAAAGGGATTGCAGGCAAAGAATTTCTAGGAATAATATCTCTTCTGGGAATGACAAAAATAGGAGACCTCGGCCTTCAGGTATATGTAGGAGATGCGGTAAAGGCAGGCATTGGTCCAACGAATGTAGGTCAACAACAGATAGACGGGGCAATCCGATATCATCGGGAAACTCCTTGGGGGGCCTCTCGCAGGCCCCCAAGCCAACAGTGGCCCACTCATTCCCAGTCACAGTGGAGAACGTGCCTCACCAAGAAAATTAAAAGTTCCAATTTCTGCTGTAAAAAGTAATAATGGTCTAAATGATGAATTACGTGTGGAGGATGAGTCAAAAAACCCAGTAGGACAGAGTAAACGTATATTTTGGCAGACTTCTATTAATGACCAAAGACCAAAGCTAAGAGTCTGTATAAATGGCACTTTTATTGAAGGCTTATTAGACACAGGTGCGGATGTAAGTATCATTACTCCAGAATCTTGGCGTCCGAATTGGCCTCTTCAAGAGGTAGATGTTCAGTTCCTAGGAATTGGAACCCTATCTCGTGTAAAACAAAGCACAAGATGGGTTGAATGCATAGGGCCCGAAGGGCAAATAGGAAGACTAAGGCCATATATAGCCAATATTGCCATAAATTTATGGGGCCGTGACCTGCTACAGCAATGGAATACCCAGATTAACATTCCTGTATTTCCAGGAATTCATAATTCTGGGAAGGATATGATGAGGTATTATGGAAAAAGGTCACCAGCCATTCAGGCTGTACAAGAACATACAGCAAATACCAAACCTTTAGAGGTACCAACAGCCCTACCTTTAAAATGGCTAACTGAGAAGCCAATATGGATCAAACAGTGGCCTCTAGCTGAAGATAAATTACAGGCATTGGAACAGCTGGTGCAAGAGCAACTAGATGCTCACCATATTGAAGAATCAACCAGCCCTTGGAATTCTCCTGTGTTTGTTGTAAAAAAGAAATCTGGTAAATGGAGAATGGTGACAGATCTAAGAGCTGTCAACAAAGTAATTCAACCTATGGGCCCACTACAATCTGGAATTCCTTTGCCTTCTCTCTTACCAAAAGGATGGCCTCTTATAGTTATTGATTTGAAAGATTGTTTTTTCACTATGCCGTTACAAGAAAAGGATAGAGAAAAATTTGCCTTCACAGTGCCTACTTATAATAATTCTCAGCCTAATAGGAGATATCAATGGACTACCCTCCCACAGGGTATGCTCAATAGTCCTACACTGTGCCAATATTTTGTAAGTAAGCCATTGGAAATAATTCGTAAACAATTCCCCAAGTCCATAATTTATCATTACATGGATGACATCTTGTTATCTGATTCAAATAAAGATACTTTAGAAAGGATGTTTGAAGAAGTAAAGAAAGTCTTGCCTAGGTGGGGATTACAAATTGCCCCTGAAAAGATTCAAAGAGGAAACTCTATTAATTACCTAGGTTACAGAATAGGGTTAGAGAAAATTAAAACGCAAAAGGCACAAATTAGGAGAGACCGCTTAAAGACTCTTAATGACTTCCAAATATTGTTAGGAGACATTTCCAGTCTACGACCAGCTGTTGGGATAACGCCTAATCTAGTAGTTCATTTAAACAAAACCATAGATGGTGATAAAGATTTGAATAGTCCAATAAAACTGACAGCTGAAGCAGAAAAGAAACTGACAATGATTGAGGAAAAATTACAGGAGGCACATGTGGATAGGGTGAACCCAAATCTTAGCTGCATCCTAGTCATATTGCCTTCCAGAATTTCTCCTACAGGGATTCTAATGCAGAGGGAAGATATTATTTTAGAGTGGATATTTATACCTAATAAACCAAGTAAAAAATTAAAAACTTATGTGGAAAAAGTCTCTAAATTAATTATAAAAGGTAAGCTGAGACTTCGTCAACTAGCAGGTATAGACCCAGCAGAAATTATAGTGCCTTTTACTACTGAAGAAATAAAAAAGTTATGGGAAGACAATGAACCGTGGCAAAGAGCTTGTGCTAATTTTGGGGGAGAAATTAATAGCAACTATCCCAAAAGTGGTAGACTTAACCTCATAAAAAGAACTTCTTGGATTCTTCCTAGAATTGTACGTGATGCTCCAATAACTGGAGCCCGTACTTTCTATACTGATGCAAATAAATCAGGGAAAGCAAGTTACAAGTCAGATGAATTGAGTAAGGTGGAACAAAGCCCTTATAATTCTGTCCAGAAGGCAG
The DNA here is from genome assembly GCF_037038515.1 of Microtus pennsylvanicus. Lineage (NCBI taxonomy): Eukaryota > Metazoa > Chordata > Mammalia > Rodentia > Cricetidae > Microtus > Microtus pennsylvanicus. The sequence continues at coordinate 126,145,238 of NC_134601.1, read as the reverse complement.
AATTATATGCCATTCTTATGGTGCTAAGGGATTTTAAAGAACCTCTTAATATAGTTACAGATTCACAATATGCAGAAAGAGTTATCTTGCATATTGAGACAGCTGAATTCATACCAGAAGACACAGAGTTGACTTCCTTGATTATTCAGGTACAAGACATAATCAGTAACAGGCTTTGTCCGATGTACATAACACACATCCGGTCCCATACAGGTCTGCCTGGTCCTCTAGCCCAAGGCAACGCTGAGATTGATCAATTATTGATTGGAAGTGTGTTGCAGGCCTCAGAATTTCATAAGAAGCATCATGTCAATAGTAAAGGCCAAAAGAAAGAATTTTCCATTACTTGGCAACAAGCTAAGGACATTATAAAGAGATGTCCTACTTGTTCTTTCTATAATCAAACACCGTTGCCTGCAGGGAGTAACCCAAAGGGTACTAAGAGAAATGAAATCTGGCAGATGGATGTGTTCCACTTTATGGAATTCGGAAAATTAAAATATGTACACCACACCATAGACACGTATTCAGGTTTTCAATGGGCTACTGCCCTGAGCTCAGAAAAGGCTGATTCAGTAATCACACATTTATTGGAAGTTATGGCCATCATGGGTATACCTGCAAAAATAAAGACAGATAATGGTCCAGCATATGTATCTAAGAAAATGAAATGCTTTTTTGATTATTACAATATAAAACACATTACAGGTATACCAAATAATCCTACAGATCAGGCAGTTATAGAAAGATCAAATCGTACTATAAAGGATATGCTGAACAAACAGAAAGGGACCAAAAATACCCCCAGAAATAGATTACATAATGCTTTATTAACCTTGAATTTTCTTAACGCTAATGAGAAAGGAACAACAGCAGCAGAAAGACATTGGATAATGGAAAAGTCTGCTGAACTAAATCAACCAATTTATTTCAAAGATGTGCTGACCTCTCAATGGAAGCCAGGAGATGTGCTACGTTGGGGAAGGGGTTTTGCTCTTGTTTCCACAGGAGAAGAAAAATTGTGGATACCATCAAAATTAATAAAGTTTCGATTTGAAGAGGAGAAACCTCTTGGAAAGGAGAAATGACAACTTATCTACAATGATGATATTCATACAGGTGGTAAAAAAAAACATATCATGTGCAAGGACTTTAAAAATCAGTGTTTTGGTTTCTCAGCAAATTCGGGATCAACCTACCCCTGGACCCAGCAATACCACTCTTGGGAATTTACCCAAGAGATGCTCTATCACATGTCAAAAGCATTTGTTCAACTATGTTCATAGCAGTATTATTTGTAATAGCCAGAACCTGGAAACAACCTAGATGCCCTTCAATGGAAGAATGGATGAAGAAAGTATGGAATATATACACACTAGAGTACTTCGCTGCGGTAAAAAACAATGACTTCTCGAATTTTGCATGCAAATGGATGGAAATAGAAAACACTATCCTGAGTGAGGTATCCCAGGCCCAAAAAGACGAACATGGGATGTACTCACTCATAATTGGTTTCTAGCCATAAATAGGGTTCACGGAGTCTACAATAGGCGAATCTAAAGAAGCTAAGTAAGACGGTGAACCCAAGGAAAAACATATAGTTATCCTCTTGGATAAGGGAAGTAGACAAAATTGCCGGGGGGAAAAGTGGGATCTTGGGGGTGGGGTGGGATGGGGGTTAGGGGAGATGGGGAGAGAAAAGGTAGAAGGGAAGGAGGGTGGACTTGGGGAAACAGGAGGATCGGGATAAAGGAAGGTTGGATAGGGGAACACGGAACCACAATTCTTAGTTAAGGGACCCACTTTAGGGTGGGCAGGAGACTTGACCCTAGAGGGGCTCCCAGGTGCCCAAGCTGAGGTCCCCAGTTAGTTCCCTGGGCAGCTGAGGATAGGGAACCTGAAATGACCCTACCCTAGAGCAATACTGACGAATATATTGCATATCATCCTAGAACTTGCATCTGGCGATGGATGGAGATAGAGACAGAGACCCACACTGGAGCACTGGACTGAGCTCCCAAGGTCCCAATGAGGAGCAGAAGGAGTGAGAACATGAGCAAAGATGTCGGGACCACGAGGAGTGCACCCACCCACTGAGACAGTGGAGATGATCTACTGGGAGCTCACCAAGGCCAGCTGGACTGTTACCAGAAAAAGCATGGGATAAAACTGGACTCTCGGAACATGGCGAACAATGAGGGCTGATGAGACGCCAAGGACAATGGCACGCGGTTTTGATCCTACGCAATGTGCTGGCTTGGTGGGAGCCTAGCCAGTCTGGATGTTCACCTTCCTAGATATGGATGGAGGGGGGAGGACCTAGGACGTACCACAGGGCAGGGAACCCTGACAGCTCTTTGAACTGGAAAGGGAGGGGGAGAGGAGTGGGGGGAAGGGGAGAGGGGTGGGAGGAGGGGGAGAAGAGTGGGAGGAGGGGGAGGGAAATGGGAGGCTGGTGGGAGGAGGTGGAAATTTGTTTTTTTTTTCTTTTCTTTATCCTCCTTTTATCAATAAAAAAATTTAAAAAAAAAACATAGAATGGGGGCAGGGTTCTGTCCTTATCTCCACAGGAAAACACTCATCTTTGAAAAATTCAAGGGACCTTAGATATTTGGATACTGACAGTTGGAAAAATACCTGCCCAATAGGAAATATCAAGAAAACTGAAAGGGTTGTGTAAGTAATATTAAACCATATTTCTAAATTTATAAAGCTGGTTTTGAAGTTGGACTCTGGCTCAGTCCCTCTCCAATTCCAAGCCTCTTAGTAAGAGAAAAACCCAGCGTTTCTGGAGTTTCTGTCTCATGTCAAGAGCCATGATATGGGACAGAAAGAAATATGAGTTTAGAAAACATCTTTGCTTTTCTTCATATCTATCATACTTTTCATTGAACATATCTATCATGCCTTTCAGTGAATATGTATATATATATGTCTATCTATGTCTATATGATTAATGTTTAAGTTTGTCACAATGAACAATGAGTTTTTCCTGAAGTGACATTTGAAGTTTCCAGGAAGAAGATGGGGCCCCATAACAACAACTCCACCTGGTTGATATGACGTCATGATACTGATAGCGCTACTACAAGACCTGCTTTGGGTACCAGCTGCACAAGACAGTTCCAACTTGGTTAGCTGAAATGGTGCACATCTTGTACAACATTTTGGCCAGACCTGCACAAAATACTCAGAGACTATTGGCAATTTTAAAAGACATTGATCTTGAAATTTAACCATCATTTTACTTTCACAGGATCCCCCAGAAAGAACGTCGCCCCTATGACAGCTGGAAGTAATTCTAGAGGATGACGTCCCCTCTCCCAGTAAAGTTTGCCCTTGGGTTTAGGGACATCATTTAGTGGTCGATTATAATTATTATACGATTGAGGGTTGGGGGAGGAATTTTATAAGCTCAGGGATCTTTTTTTAAAAAAAAGAGGGATGATTGGATAATAGATTTGTAATTGTGAGTTACTGTTTTTAGACAAATATATTGATATAGATTCTTGTATATTGATACAAAGTTAAATTATATTGACTATTGTATGCATGCATATTTCTACCTCTGTTTAAAACATTTTTTATGTATTGACATATATTATATTGATATATATATATATTGTATATATTTACCATTGCAGTGTACATTTTTACCTCTGATTAAGATACTTATATAATGTTTGTGTATTGATATATATTGACCCACTGCGATGTATATTTGTACATTGTTTATATTTGGAGGTCATTGTCCTCATTTATTTCACAGTAGTTTATTTTCTTAGTCTTTAAGTTAGATAGATATTGAGAATTATATAGATTAATAGTCATCTAAGTTTGTCATTTATAATTAGACTAATCAGGTTCTCTAGATATATAGAGATTATACTCAGTATAGATAGATAATCTTCAACTTCTTCAAGGAGCTGTACAAAATGGCCTTTAATCTAACTCAGAGTTTTGTGGTAGTGAGACACAATTGCTCCTGGCAACACCGCTCTATTCCCGAGAGAATGTTGAGCACCAAAGACACTCCACCTGGAGCCTTTCTTTTTAGCAGAACTGGCTTTTGGGCAAAGAAATGCCCGTACCTCAACCACTGACAGAGATACAGAGCATGCATCAATGAATAAAACAGGACTGTCATATCCTGCCAAGACAGGGTAAGATAGTTTTGAAAAGTTGCTTGCCTTTGAAAATGGTATGTCAGTTATGTTAGGCCTTAGCCAAAGTTGGTTGCTTCAATGCTGCTAACGTGACTTTGGGTGACTGACCAGGTAGCTAGTTTTCTCTGTGATCTGTTGCATGTTTTGGAAGTTGTTTTCCTGAACTTCCTAATTACCCAGGTAACATTATTTCCCTTCTCAGATCTTTGATGGGGTTGAAGACTATATAAATGTAGTTACTTTTCTCTCATGACTTGGCCAAGTTATTTATTATACAAGACCTAAGCTAGTTAGAATCGGATATTTGTACTTATTGTATATGATTTCATAATAGGTTTAGAACTCTCTTATTTAAACAAAAGGGGGAGGTGTTGCAGGAGGTCCTCCTGCTTCTCCAACCTATAGCTGCTGAGATACCAGCCCATTGGGGCGTGGTCTCTCTCCCTTTAAAAAAGCGCCCACTTCCCTCTCCTCACTCTCTTCACTTCCTGCTCCGCCGGCGACTAGACTCCTGGTTGCGTAGAGGGCTGTTGCCTGGGACAATGATCTTTAAGTTTTTTCCCCTTTAAATAAATACCACCCTATTAATCATAATTCTAAATTGGTGTGGCATTGTTTGTGACTTACGCCTTCAGTAGGTCTCATTTATTCAATGTTACCCTTAATGTCTGTGCTGCTGGGGTTATACCTAGGAAGCGATCGCCTGTGCCCATATGTTGTAGGGTACTTCCCACTTTCTCTTCTATCAGGTTCAGTGTGTTCGGACTGATATTGAGGTCTTTAATCCATTTGGACTTGAGTTTTGTGAATGGAGATAGATATGGGTCTATTTTCATTCTTCTACAGGTTGACATCCAGTTGTGCCAGCACCATTTGTTGAAGATGCTTTCTTTCTTCCATTGTATACTTTTAGCTCCTTTATCAAAAATGAGGTGTTCATAGGTTTGTGGGTTAAAATCTGGGTCTTCTATACGATCCCATTGGTCGACTTCTCTGTTTTTATACCAATACCAAGCTGTTTTCAATACTGTAGCTCTGTAGTAGAGTTTGAAGTCAGGGATGGTAATGCCTCCAGAAGTTCCTTTATTATATAAGACAGTTTTGGCTATCCTGGGTTTTTTGTTTTTCCATATAAATTTGATTATTTTCCTCTCAAGTTCTGTGAAGAATTTTGATGGGACCTTGATGGGCATTGCATTGAATCTATAAATTGCCTTTGGTAGAATTGCCATTTTTACTATGTTGATCCTCCCAATCCTACAGCAAAGGAGATCTTTCCACTTTCTGGTATCCGCTTCAATTTCTTTCTTCAATTCCTTAAAGTTCTTGTCAAATAGATCTTTCACTTCCTTGGTTAGAGTTACCCCAAGATATTTTATGCTGTTTGTGGCTATTGTGAAAGGTGATGCTTCTCTGATATCCCTCTCTGCTTCCAAATCATTTGTGTATAGGAGGGCAACTGATTTTTTGGAGTTGATCTTGTATCCTGCCACATTACTAAAGGTGTTTATCAGCTTTAGGAGTTCTTTGGTGGAGTTTTGGGCGTTGCTTATGTACACTATCATATCATCTGCAAATAATGAAAGTTTAACCTCTGCCTTCCCAATTCGAATCCCCTTGATCCCCTTATGTTGTCTTATTCCAATTGCTAAAACTTCAAGCACTATATTGAAGAGGTATGGAGAGAGTGGACAGCCTTGCCGTGTTCCTGATTTTAGTGGGATGGCTTTGAGTTTCTCTCCGTTTAGTTTGATGTTAGCTGTCGGCTTGCTGTAAATAGCTTTTATTATATTTAGGTATGACCCTTGTTTCCCTAATCTCTCTAAGACTTTTATCATAAAGGGATGTGGAATTTTGTCAAAAGCTTTTTCAGCATCTAATGAAATGATCATGTTAGTTTTTTTCTTTCAGTTAATTTATATGATGGATTACATTGATAGATTTTCGTATGTTGAACCAGCCCTGCATCTCTGGGATGAAGACTACTTGATCATAATGGATAATTTTTCTAATGTGTTCTTGGATACAGTTTGCCAGTATTTTGTTGAGGATTTTTGCGTCGATGTTCATGAGTGAGATTGGCCTGTAATTCTCTTTCTTGGTTGAGTCTTTGTGTGGTTTTGGTATCAGAGTGACTGTAGCTTCATAAAAGGAATTTGTCAATGACTCTTCTGTTAAAATATTGTGAAATACATTAAGGAGTATAGGTATAAGCTCCTCTTGGAAGTTCTGGTATAATTCCGCATTGAAACCATCTGGCCCTGGGCTTTTTTTGGTAGTGAGGTTTTTGATGACAGCTTCTAATTCTTCTCGACTAACAGGTCTATTTAGATTGTTCACCTGTTCCTGCTTTAGCTTTGGTATATGGTATTTATCTAAAAACGTGTCTATTTCTTTTACATTTTCTAGTTTTGTGGCATACAGGCTTTTGTAGTAAGATCTAATGATTCTCTGAATTTCCTCTGTGTCTGTGGTTATGTCCCCCTTTTCATTTCTGATCTTATTAATTTGCATATTCTCTCTGCCGTTTGATTAGTTTGGATAGGGGTTTATCAATTTTGTTGATTTTCTTTAGGAACCAGCTTTTTGTTTCATTGATTCTTTGGATTGTTTTCTGTGTTTCTATTTTGTTGATTTCAGCCCTCAGTTTGATTATTTCAAGTCTTCTACTCCTCCTAGGTTAGTCTGCTTCTCTTTTTTCTAGAGCTTTCAGGTGGGCTGTTAAGTCTTCAATGTGTGCTTTTTCTGTTTTCTTTAAGTGGGCACTTAGTGCGATGAACTTTCCTCTCAGGACTGCTTTCATAGTGTCCCATAAGTTTGAATAGGTTGTTTCTTTATTTTCACTGAATTCCAGGAAGACTTTGATTTCTTTCTTTATTTCTTCCTTGATCCAGGTGTGGTTCAGAAGTTGACTGTTCAGTTTCCATGAGTTTCTAGGCTTTCTGGGGGTAGCATTGTTGTTGAATTCTAACTTTAATCCATGGTGGTGTGATAAGACACAGGAGGTTACAAATATTTTTTTGTAACTGTGGAAGTTTGCTTTGTTACTGAGTATGTGGTCAATTTTCGAGAAGGTTCCATGAGCTGCAGAGAAGAAGGTATATTCTTTCCTATTTGGGTGGAATATTCTATAGATGTCTGTTAAGTCCATTTGATTCATTACCTCCATTAATTCTCTTATTTCTCTCTTAGGTTTCTGTCTGATTGACCTGTCCATTGGTGAGAGAGGAGTGTTGAAGTCTCCTACTATTAGTGTGTGCGGTTTGATGGTAGCCTTGAGTTTTAGCAATGTTTCTTTTACGTACGTGGGTGCTTTTATATTAGGGACATAGATATTCAGGATTGATACTTCATCCTGATGGATTGTTCCTGTTATGAGTATAAAATGTCCCTCTCTATCTTTTCTGATTGATTTAAGTTTGAAGTCAACTTTGTTAGAAATTAGTATGGCCACACCTGCTTGTTTCTTGGGTCCATTTGCTTGATAAGCCTTTTCCCAGCCCTTTACTCTGAGTAGGTGCCTGTCTTTGTGGTTGAGGTGTGTTTCTTGCAAACAGCAGAATGTTGGATCCTGTTTTCGTATCCAATCTTTTAGCCTGTGCCTTTTTATAAGTGAGTTGAGTCCATTGACATTAAGTGATATTAATGACCAGTGGTTGTTAACTCCGGTCACTTTTTTAGTAGTAGACTTTGTGTGTTTCCCTTCTTTGAGTTGTGCTGGTGAAAGGTCTCTAGATGTTTGAGTTATTGTCGTCATTGTTGGACTCCTTGGTTTGTGATTTTCCTTCTATTACTTTTGTAAGGCTTAATTTGTGGCTACGTATTGTTTAAATTTGTTTTTATCCTGGAAAATTTTGATTTCTCCATTTATAGTGAATGAAAGCTTGGCTGGGTATAGTAGTCTGGGCTTGCATCCATGGTCTCTTAGTTTTTGAAGTACATCTATCCAGGACCTTCTGGCTTTCATGGTTTCCATAGAGAAGTCAGGTGTAAGTCTGATAGGTTTACCTTTATAAGTGACTTGTCCTGTTTCCTTTGCAGCTCTTAATATTCTTTCTTTATTCTGTATGTTTTGTGTTTTGATTATTAAATGGTGAGGAGATTTTTTTTGGTCCAGTCTATTCGGTGTTCTGTATGCTTCTTGAACCTTCAAAGGAATATCTTTATATAGGTTGGGAAAGTTTTCTTCTATAATTTTATTAAATATATTTTCTGGACCGTTGAGCTGTACTTCTTCTCCTTCTTCTATCCCAATTATTCTTAGGTTTGGTCTTTTTATTGTGTCCCAGATTTCCTGAATGTTTTGTGATGAGGATTTGTTCGTTTTGCTGTTTTCTTTGATCAGTGTGTTTATTTTCTCTATGGTATCTTCAGTGTCTGACATTCTTTCTTCTATCTCTTGTAATCTGTTGTTAGTACTTGTCTCTGTAGTTCCTGTTCATTTACCCAGATTTTCCATCTCCATCCTTCCCTCGGTTTGTGTTTACTTCATTGCTTCCATCTCATTCTTCAAGTCTTGAACTGCTTCCCTAACCTGGTTGATTGCTTTTTCTTGTTTCTCTTGGTTTTCTTGCGTGTCTTTGAGCGATTTATTCATTTCCTCTACCTTTTTATTTGTAATCTCTAATTGTTTATGGCAGTTTTTCACCTCCTGTTTAAGGTCCTCTATTATTTTCATGTAGTTCACTTTTGAGTCGATTTCTTCTATTTCTTCTGGAGTAGGGTGTACAATTCTTCTTATTTCGGGATCCCTGGATTCCGGTGGTGTCATGTTGCCTTTCAGGTTGTAGGAGGAATTCTTGCCTTGGCGCCTTCCCATCTCTTCCTTCAAATGGAGCCAGGAGAGGCCTGGTGTCTTGGTCCAGTCTCTGCTCTGATTGACTCTCTGAGTATATCTCTTCAGTGTAGAAGCAGGAACCGTTCCTGTCCAGATGGGATTCCTCAGCAACTAAACAGGGCCGCTGGTAGCCCAATGATCCGGGGGCAAAAGGATGAACGGAGCAAGGAGGGGAGGGCGATATCCAGAAGAGCACCGGAAGCCTGGCGCAGGAGCTGAAGCTGCGCGGGCTCCCTTACAGGGAACACTGAGGCCTGCCCGGTAGGCAGGCACTCACTGCTCTGGGTGGGTAGCCTTAGTGTAGGAGTTTAAAACTGTTCTTGAGCACTGGTCCTAGCATACAGCAGGGCAGAGTTGGGGAGGGGGGCTGGGGGGCTGGGTCAAAAGAAAGACAGCCCTGCAGAAGGAGCTGGGGGAGCGGGGTTTGTGCTCTCTTCCGGGACAGTCCACCCCTGGATAGCACACACTCACACGTCCAGATGGAATTCCTCAGCAACTAGATGGGGGAAGTCTTAACAACACAACCTACAAAGGTGTCCCCCCGGAAAGTCACCTCAGAGATGAAAGCTATGAGATGGCGACCTGACCAGGGCCTAGGCACCTTGCATCAGGGCCAGACATTAACACCTGATGACCAGGTTACTCATCTTTCAGGGGACCGCACTTGCCTGGGACATTTTTAGTATGGGTCACTGTCCCACTGCCTGCATCACATGATTGTCAGATGACCCCGTATGGGTGGAACAGTGGCCCCTAACAGAAGAAAAATTGAGGGCAGCCCATGCTTTAGTACAAGAGCAATTACTCGCTGGGCGTACAGTGCCATCCACGTCCCCCTTGAATACTCCTATTTTTGTAATAAAGAAAAAATCTGGTAAATGGAGGTTGCTTCAAGATCTTCGTGCATTAAATAGAACCATGCAAATTATGGGGCCACTGCAGCAAGGGCTCCCCTCTCCTCTAGCTATTCCCAAAGATTGGCATCTTATTGTAATTGATTTAAAGGATTGCTTTTTTACTATTCCTTTGCATCCTGATGATTGCTTTTCATTTGCTTTCAGCCTACCCTCTATTAATTTTAAAGTACCTGCATTACTCTTCCATTGGGTCGTATTGCCCCAGGTCATGTCAAACAGTCCTCTGACATGCCAATCTTATGTGGCAGCAGCACTACATCCTATTAGAGAGAAAAATCCTGATCTTTATACAATTCATTATATGGATGATATTCTATTGACTGCTAAATGTCTGGAAAAAGTGTGTGATGCATTTGCTGATATGCAACAGGCCCTAGCAGTTACTGAATTGATTATTGCATCAGAAAAGGTTCAAACCATGCCTCCGTATTCTTAGCTAGGATATATTTTTTGCAAAAAGGAGAAATTAAACCAGAGAAGTTGCAGTTTGATTGTGATCATTTTAAAACCTTACATGACTGGCAATGTTTTTTGGGTGACATGCAATGGATACATCCTTCACTATCTGTTAAGTCTGGAGATCTTAAACCATTATGACATGTTACCTGAAAATACTGACCCCTCATCCTCCCAAATACTTACTCCAGAAGCCAAAAGAGCTCTAAAAATGCATATGCAGAGTATAGAACAGGTGCATTTACAAAGGGTAGATTATGATAAGCCTATACAATTATTAGTGTTAACATCTTATTTTGCACCAACTGGAGTTTTTTGGCAATCTGGACCTATTATGTGGGTACATATGCCTATTTCTCCTTCTCGTGTTGTTACGCCCTATTATGAGTTAGCACATGGAGGCACATTCCATGTCCCACACCTACCCAGCAAAGTCCCAGCTTCTGGGAGAAGCCTCCCCACACTGGCAACCATCCCACAGCATGTCTGACCAACTGAGCCTTGGCCCTGACTTACGCTGGAGAAGTGAGAATCTAGGTTCACAGCTGGAGGGCCCAGTTCTCTAGACCCTAGAGGCACATGCCATGCCCCATCCCCATCCAGCAAAGCCCCAGAGACCAGGGAGCAAACTCCCTGTGCCAGCAACCATTCCCCACCACATCTCTGACCCGCTGAGCCCTTGTCCTGATTGCCCCTGGAAACGTGTCTGTGTTCATGGCTGGAGAGCCCAGCTCTCATCACTTCCCACCAGAGCCTTGGCCCTGACAGCCCTTAGAGAGCTGACCATCTGGGCTCACAGGTGGAGGGTACAGCATTATTGAGCCTAGACCCCCCAAAGGCATATCCAGTGTCACAACATCACCCAGTGAAGCCCAACAGACTTGGGAGCGGCCTCCCCACACCGGCAACCATCCCCCAAAGCATCGCTGCCTACCAGACTCTTGGTCCTTACTGCCCATGAAAAGGTGTCTAGATTCACAGCTGGAGAATTTAGCTATCATCTCTCACCACAGGTGCCTTGGCCCTTTCTATCATCCCTGGAGAGGTGAGAGTCTGGGTTCATGACTGGAGGGCACGGCTCTCTATACCTTAGCCCCTGGATGCACATCCCACACCTACCTGTATCAGTAAAACCCCAGAGACCTTGTAGCAGCCTTTCCACACCAGCAACCATCTTCAACTGCATATCTGACCACCTGAGCCTTGGCCCTGACTACCCCTTGAGAGGTGAGTGTCCGAGTTTATGGCTGGAGAGTCCATCTCTGTAGGCACTAGCAAATGGAGGCACATCCCAGTACCAAGGCTACCTACCAAAGCCCCAGAGACCTAGGAGCAACCTACCCACACCAGCAACTGTTCCCCACCACGTCTCTAGCCAATGAAACTTTGATCATGACTGCCCCTGGAGAGTTGTTTGGGTTTAAGGCTGGAGGGCCCTGCTCTCATCTCTGACCCTGGAGAGGTGGGAGTCTAGATTCATGGCTGGAGGTCACAGCTCTCTAGACCCTAGACCCCAGAAGCACATCTCGTGACCCACCCCCACCCAGTAAAGCCCCAGAGATCTGGGAACACCTTCCCAACATCCACAACCATTGCTCCTAGGATCTCTGACAGTGGGAGTCTTGGCCCTGACTGCCCCCTGGAGACATGAGTTTATTAATGGAGGGCCCAGCTTTATAGACCCTATCTCCAGAGGCACATCCTATACCTGATCACCACCCAGCAAAGCTCCAGAGACGTGGGATCAGCCTGCCCAACCACTCCCCACTACATCTCTGACCAACAGAAACTTGTTCCTAACTCTCCCTAGAAAAGTGTGTTTCTGGGTTCTCAGATGGAGGGTGCAGTTCTCATCTCTGACCAACAAAGCCTATGCCCTAAATGCCCCTGGAGAGGTGAGTGTCTGGGATCACAGCTTGGGTCCAGCTCTCTAGATTCTAACCCCCAGAGGCACATTCCTTGCCCCACCTGCACCCAGGAATGACCCAGAGAACTAGGAGAAGCCTCCTCACACTAAAATCCATCCCCACTGCATCTTTGACCAAAAGAGCCTTCTTTGTGACTGCCTCTTGGAGAGGTGAGAGTCTGGGTTCATGGCTGGAGGGCACAACTCCCTAAACCCTAGCACATGGAGGGACATCCAGCAAAACCCCAGAGAACTGGGAGCAGCCTCCCAACAACAAAAAATCAACCCCCACTGTATCTCTGACCACCTAAGCTTTTTCTCTGATTGCCCCTGCTGAGGTGAGAGTCTAGGTTCAAGACTGGAAGACCCAGTTTTCATCTCTGACCACCTTAGCCATGGCTCTGATAGCTGGTGGAGAGGTGAAAGTCTCAGTTCACAGATGGAGAGGCCAGCCCTCAAGACCCTACTTCCTGGAAGCACATCCCATGACCCACCCTCACTCAGCAAAGCCTCAGAGACATGGGAACAGACTCTCTACACAGGCAGCCATTCTCTACTGCATCTCTGACGACCAGAGCTTTTGACCCTGACTTCCCCTAGAGAGGTGAGTGTCTAGGTTCACATCTGGAGGGCCCTGCTCTCTAGACCCTAGCCTCCAGAGGCATATGCCATGCTCCAACTCCACCCAGCAAAGACCCAGAGAACAGGAAGGAACCTCCGCACAACTGCAACCATCACCCACCACATTTCTGGTCACTGGATCCTTGATCCTGAGTGCCACTGGAGAGATGAGTGTCTGGATTCACAGCTGGTAGGCCCTCCTCTCATCTCTGACCCAGAAACATTGGCCCTGACTGCCCCTAGAGAGGTAAGTAACTAGGTTCAGGGCTGGAGGGCGTTTTCTAGACCCTGGACCCAAAAGGCACATCCTGTGTGCCACCCCCCCACCATCCAGCAAAGCTCCAGAGACCTGCCCACACCACCAAACACTCCCCACTGCATCTCTGACCAACAAAGACTTGTTCCTGACTGCCCCTAGAGAAATGTGTTTCTGGGTTCTCGGAGCCACAGCTCTCATCTCTGACCACCAAAGCCTAGGCACTGACTGCCCCTAGAGAGGTGAGTATCTGGGTTCACAGCAGGAGGGCCAAGCTCTCTATACCATAGCCCCCAGAGGCACATTCCCTGCCCACTCCCAAGCAGCAAAGCCCTAAAGACCTAGAAGGAGCCTCCCCCCACACACCACCTTCCTCCACTGCATCTCTGATCCTCACAGCCTTGGCCCTGCATGCCCCTGGAGAAGTCAGTGTCTGGGTTCATGACTGGAGGCCACAGTTCTCATCTCTGACCTCTGGAGCCTTGGCCCTGACTATCCCTGTAGAGGTGAGAGTCTGGGTTCATGGCTGGAGGACCCAGCTCTCTAGATCCTAGTCCCCTGATGCACATGCCATGCCCCACCCCACCCAGCATAGCCCCATTGGCCTGGGAAAAGCCTCACTTCCTAGAACCCTCCCCCAGCATCTCTGACCTCTCAGCCTTGTCCCTAAGTATGCCTGTCTAGGTGAGTCTCTGGAGTCACAATTGAAGGGCCTAACTCTTTAGACCCTAGCCCCCAGAGATATATCCCATGCCCCATCCTGCCCAGTGAAGTCTCAGAGGCTAGGGAGCAGCCGCCCACTCTGGCAACCATTCCCCCCACACACATCTCTGACCACAGGAGCCTTGGTCCTGGCTGGCCCTAGAGAGGTGAGTGTCTGAGTTCATGGCTAGAATGCCCAGTTTTCATCTCTGAGCACCAGAGTCTTGACTGACCCTGAAGAGGTGAGAGTCTGGGTTCAAGGCTAGAGAAATCAACTCTCTAGACCCTAGATACTGGAGGCACATCCTATTCCATTTGCCCACCCAGCAAAGCCCCAGAAACCTAGAAGCAGCATCTCCACACCAGAAACCACCCCTAACCCTATCTCTGACCACTGGAGTCTTCTTTCAAAGTTCCCCAGGAGATGTGAGTGTCTAGGATCACTGGTAAAGAGGCCAGCTCTTACCTGTGACCACCCTAGCCTTGAACCTGACTGCCTGAGGAGTAGTGAGTGTCTGGGTCATAGCTGGAGGGATCTTCTCTCTGGACCCTTTGGTGAGGGAGAATTGTCTGTATTCTGTCAATCATGTTTTAAATAAATGCTGATTGGCCAAGAAAAAAGTATAGGCAGGAAAACCAGACAGGAAGTAAAAATGATGCAATGAGAACAGCAGAATTCTGGGAAGGAGGAAGTTGATTCCTCCCAGTCCTGTGCAGACCACCGAGGAAGCAGGATGTGACCTGCCAGCTGAAAAAGGTACCAAGCCATATGGCAAAAATAGATTAGAAAAATGGGTTAATATAAGCTACAAGAGCTAATAAGTAGACTGAGCTAATGGGCCAATCAGCTTTATAACTTACAGAGATCTCTGTGTGATTTTCTTTGGGGCTTGCTGGCTGTGGGGAACCAGGCAGGACATAAAACCCAACAAGCAGGACCCTCCATGTTACAACCCTTGTCCCAAGAGAAACATCTCTTCCCATACTGCAAAGCAGTGATGCCTCCAAGACTTAGGAGCAGCCTCTCCACACCAGCAACCATCTCACACCACATCTCTGATCATGAGAGTGTTGGTCCTGAGTACTCCTAGAGAGGGGAGGTTCTGGGTTCACAGTTGGCGAGCCAAGCTCTCATATGTGACCACCAGAGCCTTGGCCCTGCCTGCCCTAGGAGAGGTGAGTATCTGGATTCACAGCTGGAGGGCCCTAGTCTCTAGACTCTAGCCCCCAAGAGCATATCCCATGTCCCACCACCATTATGTGAAGACCCAGAGACCTGGGAGCAGCCTCCCCAAACATCACCCACTGCCCTTGGAGAGACAAGTGTCTGAGAGCATGACTGGAGGACCCATCTCTCTAGAACCTAGCCCTGAGGGCATATCCCAAGCCCCATTCCCACCCAGTGGAACCCTAGAGACTTGGGAGCAGTCTCCCCACACTAGCATCAATCCTAGAACACATCTCTGACTACATAACTCTTAGCATTTACTTCCACTGGAGAGGTGAGTGTCTGGGTTCAAGGCTGGAGGGCCCAGCTCTCCAGACCCTAGATGCCAGAGGCACATCCTTTACCCCACCCCCACCCAGCAAAGCAACAGAGTCCTGGGGGCAGGTTTTCCATTCAGCAACCATCCCCCAACTTATCTCTGACCACAGGAGTCTTGATCCTGACTGCCACTGGAGAGGAGAGAAGCTGGGTTTAGGGGTGGAGGGCCCAGTTCTCATCTCTGACCACCTGATCATTGGTTCCACTGCCCCTGGGGAGGTGAAAGCCCAGGTCACAGCTGAAGGGCCCAGCTTTCTAGACACTAGCCCCAGGAGGAACATCCCATGTCCCAACCCCACCAAGCAATGAACCAGAGAACAGGCAACAACCTCTTCACACTGAAAACCATCACCCACAATATCTCTGACCACTGGAACCTTGGTCCTGACTGCCCCTGGAGTGGTGAGTCTCCCTTCAAAATTAGAGGATCCAGCTCTCTAGATCCTAGCCCCTGCAGACACATCCAGTGCCCCACCCCAACCCAGTGAAGCCCTAAACCTGGAACCAGACTCCCCACACAAGAAGCCATCACCCTCTGCTCCTCTGACCACCAAGACCTTGGCCCTGACTGCCCCTGGAGAGGTGAGTGTCTGCGTTCATGGCTGGAAGGCCCTTCTCTCTAGACCCTAGCCCCCAGAAACACTTCCCATGCCCTAAAACCACCCAGAAAATCCCAACAGACATGGGAACAGCCTCCACAACTAGGCAACCACCCACCACCATATCTTTGACCATAGGAACCTTGGTCCTGACTGGCCCTGAAGAGGTGAGTATCTGGGTCAGAGCTGGAAGGCCAGCTCTCATCTCTATCCACAAGACCTTTGTTTTTGACCTGGAGTAGCAAGTGTCTTGATTCATGACTGGAGGGCCCAGTTCTATAGAAGCTTGCCTCAGGAGGCACATTCCTTACCCTACTCACACCCAGAGAAGCCTAAAAGATCTCTGAGAAGCCTCCCCACACCACCAACCATCCCCCACCACATCTCTGACTGCTTGAGCCTTGGTCCTGACTACCCCTAGATAAATGAGTGTCTGGGTTTAGGGGCTAGTGGCACAGCTCTCATCTCTGACCACTGGGACCTTGGCCCTGACTGTCCCTGGAGAGGTGAGAGTCTGGGTAAATTGATGGAGGTTCCAGCTCTCTAGACCCTAGACACTGAAGATGCATCCTGTGTCCCACCCTTACCCACCAAGGCCCCAGAGACCTGGGAGTAGTCCCACACCAGCAACCACACCCTCACTGCAGGTTTGACCACTGGAGCCTTCTTCCTGACTGCCTCTAGAGTTGTGAGTGTCTGGGTTCATGGATGGAGAGCCCAGCTCTCAACTGTGCCTACCAGAGCCTTGCACCTGACTGCCACAGTAGAAGTGAGTATCTGGGATGACAGCTGGAGGGACCAGTTCTCCAGATTCAAGTCTCTAAGGTCACATTCAGCTAAACCCCAGAGACCAGGCAGCAGATGCCCCAAAAAGGCAACCATCTCCCACTGAATCTCTGAGCAGTTGAGTCTTGGTCCTAACTGCCCCTGGAGAAGAGAGTATCTTGGTTCATTGCTGAGGGGGGCAAACTCTTTAGACACTAGTACAAGGAGGCACATCACCTGCCTCACCCCCACCCAGAAAATCCCTAGAGATGTGGGATCAGCATTTACACACTGGCATCCATCCCCGACTCATCACTGACACCAGAACCCTTGGCCTTGACTTCTACAAAAGAGTTGAATGTTTTGTTTGAAGGCTAGAGGGTCCAGGTCTGTAGAACCTAGACCCCAGAGGCACATTCCCTACCCCACCCACACCCTACAGATCTCCATGGTGTCTCTGACCACAGGATCCTTGGTCCTGACCGCCACTGGAGATGAGAGTGAATAGTTCATGGCTGGAGGAACCAATTCTCTGCTCTGACCACCAGATTTTTTTTATTATTATTTATTTATTAAAATTTTCCACCTCCTCCACTCCTCCCATTTCCCTCCCACTCCTCCCACTCCCTCCTCCCCTCACTCTCCAGTCCTAAGAGCAGTCAGGGTTTCCTGCCCTGTGGGAAGTCCAAGGTCCTCCCCCCTCCATCCAGGTCTAGGAAGGTGAGCATCCAAACAAACTAGTCTTCCACAAGGCCAGTCCATGCAGTAGAATCAAAACTCAGTGCCATTGTCCTTGGCTTCTGAGTCAGCCCTCATTGTCAGCCACATTCGGAGAGTCCAGTTTGATCACATGCTCCATCAGTCCCAGTCCAGCTGGCCTTGTTGAGCTCCCATTAGATCAGTCCCATTATCTCAGTGGGTGGATGCACCCCTCGCAGTCCTGACTTCCTTGCTCATGTTCTCCATCCTTCTGCTCCTCATTTGGACCTTGGGAGCTCAGTTCAGTGCTCCAATGTGTGACCACCAGATTTTTGGTCCTGACTGTCCCCAGAGAGGTGAGAGCATGGGTCAAGATTGGAGGACCCAGTTCTCTAGACCCTATCTCCCAGCAGGCACATCCCATGCCCCACCACCAACCAGGAAAGCCCCGAAGACAGAGAGCAGGCTCCCCATACTATGACCACCACCACCTTGCATCTCTGACCACCAGAACTTGTTCCTGATTGCCCCTGGAGAGGTGGGTTTTTGCTTTCTCAGCTGGCAGGCCCAGATTGCAGCTTTGACCTCCAGAGCCTACGCACTGACTGCCTCAGGACAGGTGAGTGTCTGGGTTCATAGCTGGAGGACCCAGCTCTCTAGATTCTAGCATCTAGGGGCACATCCTGTGTCCCACCAACATCCAACAAATGCCAGAGACCTGGGAGCAGCCTATCTACACCGGCAACCATCCCTCACTACATCTCTGACCACAGGAACCTTTGCTCTGACTACCCCTGGAGAGTTGAGTGTCTCGGATCAAGGTTCAGGTCCATCTCTCTGGACTCTAGCCTCCTGAGGCACATCCCATGCACCACCAACACCCAGGAAATCCCCCAGAGAACTGGGAGCAGCCTCCTAATACCCACAACCATCCCTCACAGCATCTTTGACCAAAGGAAACTTTCTTCCTGACTGCTCCTAAAGAGGTGAGTGTCTGGGATCATGGCTAGAGAGGCAATCTCTCTAGACCCTAGCCCCTGGAGGCACATCCCATGCCTCACCCACACCCAGAAAAGTCCAAGAGATCTGGGAACAGCATCTCCACACTAGCAATCATCCCCTACTGCATCTGTAACCATAAGAGTCTTGGCCCTGATTGCCCCTGGAGAGGTGAGGGTCTGTGTTCGGGACTAGAGTGCCCAGCTCTCAAGATCCTAGCACAAGAAGGCATATCTTTTGCCTCAACTCCTCCACAGGAAACCCCAGAGACCTGGGAGCAGACTCTCCACACTGGCATCCATTCCCAACCTCATCTCTCACAACAGAACCCTTGGCCTTGACTTCAACTAGAGAGGTGAATGTCTGGGTTCAAGGCTGGAGGGCCCAGCTCACTAGATCCTAGACCCCAGAGGCACATTCCCTACCCCACCCACACCCAGCAAAGCCCCAGAGACCTGGGGCAGGTTTCCCAAACTGGCAACCATTCCTCAAGGTATCTATGACCACAGAAGCCTTGGTCCTGATGGCCACTAGAGAGGAGAGTGATTGGTTCATGGCTTGAGGGACCAGCTCTCTGCTCTGACCACCAGATCCTTGTCCTGACTGTTCCTGGAAAGATGAGAGCCTGGGTCAAGGCTGCAGGGCCCAGATCTCTAGACCCTAACCCCCAGGGGGCACATCCTATGCCTCATTGCCACCCACCAAAGCCCCAGAGACCTGGAGCAGCCTCCCCACACCAGGAACCACCCCCCACTGCATCTTTGACAACCAGAGACTTGTTCCTGACTCCCTCTGAGTGGTGAGTTTCTACTTTTTGAGGTGGAAGGCCCAGCTCTCTAGACCAAATCCCCTGGAATCACATTCAGTTACTCACCTCACCCAGCGAAGCCTCAGAAATCTGGAAACAGCCTGTCCATACTGGCATCCTTCCTCGACTCATCACGGACACCAGAACCCTTGGCCTTGACTTCTACAGGAGAGTTGAATGTTTTGGTTGAAGGCTGGAGGGTCCAGGTCTGTATAACCTAGACCCAACCTACACCCAGAGAAGCCTCAGAGACCTAGGAGAAGGCTTCCCACACTGGCAATCATCCCCATGATATCTTGACCACAGGATCCTTGGTCCTGACTGCCACTGGAGAGGAGAGTAACTGGGTTCATGGTTGGAGAGTCCACCTCTCTGCTATGACCCCCAGATTTTTGGTCCTGATTGTCCCCGTAAAGGTAAGAGCCTGGGTCATAGCTGGAGGGACCAGCTGTCTAAATTATAGGCCCTGGGAGCTCATCCCATGTCTCACCCCCATCCAGTAAAGTCTATGAGAGCACGGAGCAGTCTCCTAACACTAACCACCACCTCCCACCATATCTCTGACCAGAGGAGCCTTGGCTCTGACTGCCCCTGGAGAAGTGAGTGTCTGGGTTCATTGCTGGAGGGCACATCTCTCTAGACCCTAGCACACAGAGGCACATCCTGTACCTCACCTCTACCCAGTGAAACTCTAGAGACCTGGGAGCAGCTTCTTCACACTGGCATCCATCCCTGACAAATCTCTGACAAAGCAACCCTTGGTCTTGAATTCCACTGAAGATGTGTCTGCATTCAAGCCTGGAGAACCCAGCTCTCTAGACCCTAGCCCCTTAGGGACACATACATTGCCCCACTGCCACCCAGAAAAGCCCCAGAGATAAGGAGCAGCCTCCCCACACTAGGAACCACCCCCACTTCATCTCTAACCAGTGCAAACTTGTTGCTTACAGCCCCTGAGTTTCTGCTTACTCAGCAGGAGGACCCAGCTTTTATTTCTGACCAACAGAGCCTTGACCCTATTTGCCTTGGACAGGTGAGTGTCACAGTTCACTGCTGGAGGGTCCAGCTCTCTGGACCCAAGCCTCCAGAACCACATTCAGTGACCCACCCTCACCCAGAGAAGCCTTAAAGACCAGAGAGCAGGTTTTCCACACTGGCAACCATCTGATGTGGGAGTGTCATATATCAATCTGTTGATTTCATTGGTTAAGCAATAAAGAAACTGCTTGGCCCTATGGGTGGAGTAAACAGAACAGAATGATGGGAGGAAGAGGAAGTGAGCTCAGACTCCACAGCTCTCCTCTCGGGAGCAGACGCCTCAGAGAGATGCCATACCCCGCTCCCTGGGCAGACACATGTGATGAAGCTCCGACCTAGAATCTTCCCGGTAAGACCGGTGCTCACAGATTATTAGAGATGGGTTGATCGGTATATCAGAATTAGCCAGTAAGGGCTAAAGCTAAAGGGCCAAGCAATGTTTAAATGAATACAGTTTGTGTGTTGTTATTTCGGGGCAAAAGCTAGTCGAGCAGGCAGCTGGGGTGTTGGGGACGCAGCCCCGCCGCCGCCCTTATTACTACAAATGGCGCCCACGTGGACAACTGCTTCCACATAAAGCCTGAGACAGCTTGGGAAGTAATTCTAGAACAAAATGAAAGCATTGTGCCTGGTTTCTTGGTAGCAGCAATTTCTCAGTTCTACTCTGCTTGCTAGAGGCAAGCAAGAGCTCTCATCTAAGAGAGGCTTCCTGACTCAGCTTCAGCTGCAAAACCCTGCACCTCATTAAGAGGTCCTGCCAAAAAACACTTAAACGATGTTGACGAAAAGCTGAATGCATGCTTTTTGGTTTTCAGCCGTAGCAGGAAAAAAGCTGCACCGTTTAAAAATGCCGGCTTTCTGGGCCATCCTGCCAGGGCAAACTCTGACTGTTTGAGGCAGGAGGGCCGGTTACAGAGAGAGGACTTGAGTGTTGTCTGTTGTAGCTCGCTGGCTGGCAGGGACCTTGAAATGCCATAGAGTTTTGGCTATAAACATGGCTACAGCCAGTACCTCAGGCATGAGGCTGGAAAGCTAAGGAATGGGCTACATCTAGCCCACAAAGCCACAGCTTTAGTCCTACTGATATTGCTTGGTAAATTAAAGGCTCTTGTGGTCAGAAAAAGAGAGATATACAGTAAAGAGAGATTCAAAGACAAAGAAAATTTCTAAATGGTTTACTGTGTGTTAAAATATATATGCAAGCTAAAAGTTGAAGTTCTTAAAGTAAAAAAGAAAAGGAAGAGAGTTGTTGTGTGTGGTAGTACACACCTTTAATCCCAACACTTGGGAGGCAGAGGGAGATAGACCTCTGTGACTTCAAGGTGTGGTAGCACACGCCTTTAATCCCAGTGCCTAAAAGGCAGAGACAAACAGATCTCTGTGAGTTCAAGGTGTAGTAGCAAACACCTTTAATCCCAATGCCTGGGAGGTAGAGACAGGCGGATCTCTGAGAGTTCAAAGACAGCCTGGTCTACAGAGTTATTCCAGGTCAAAGATATACGCTCAAAAACCAGAAGGTTAACGTAGGAATGTCACAGCTTAGATTCTTAAGCGCCTACTGATTTAAAGGCGCAAATCAAAACTGCTCCTGGATAGTAAAAAATTGCAGATTCACAATAGGACAGATTCAGACCACTAAATGAGTCACACTGTTGGATGAATGTACATAGGCTTGAGAGAGAGAAGAAAAAGAATATAGAGAATAAAGTTAATGGTTTAAAAAAAAAGGTAAAGTCTTTAAAGAAACAGAGTATAGATAGTTAAGAGATTAAAAGTAATAAAGAAAAATAAGCCACGTAAAAATGGAAAATTCACAGAGAGTCTGGATTATGTACATTGTGTTTTCTTTAAAATTTTTGACTGTGAAGGAGCTAAGTACAGAGAGACATTTCATTACATGGGCTGCCACGCTAAACCAGAATGGATATAAGGGTATTACGATTTCAGAATTTGGGTTTAAGGATATGATGCTTTGGAAAGAGTCTTCTTTTGTTTTCACAGAGGATGAGACTCTATGGATTTCTTCTATCCCAGTTTGGTATGATAGACCACGCCCTCCTGAAAGGTTGATGTGAACGCCCTCAAAAAATTACTTCACTCAACTGCCAACTGAGATGACCCTGGCACACAGGTTATACCATGAAACACCTAATTAACGACCCCCCCATTCAGCAGGAAGCAGTTTGGAGAGAAAAAACTGCGCCCATGTTCCCAAATATGGTTTATAAACGTTCTTTTACATTTAAATGGGGATATGATATAGATATGAATAATTTGCATTAGTATAGATTTTACTTTATTTATAGAGATTTAAGGTCAATTTTGTTATATGTATAAGTGCTTCTGATTTTGAATAAGGTATTGTGATTGTGTAGTTCATTATTAAAATGTAATGTATAATTAAGAAATATAGGTTGTTAATGGATAATCATCGTTAATAGTAAAGCTTGTAGTCATGTTAGTTAGATTTTCTAGATATATAGAGATATATTTTAGATAGACATTCTTCATGTCTTTCAAAGATTACAGAATAGGACATTTAATGTTTTAATAATTTAGGACTTTTCATGACAATGAGACATGTCTGCTCCTGGCAGCACCAATCTACTTCAAGAGGAAGATGGGCATTGAAGAGGATCCTTATGGAGTTTGGTAGCCATTTGGGCAAGAAACTGCACTTGCCTGGACTATTGCATAAACTGGACACAGAGAACCCACAGAGAGAGGACGACTGAACTTGCCTAAGGTGAGATGATCTTTTGGGGTTCCTGATTCATGAAAGAGTCTGCGAGACATTCTGCAGGACACAACAGATAGTGACTGAACTGACTTTGAATTTTCCCACTTTATGGAAATGTCTGATGGATACTATGGGCCTGAAGGCTGAAGATGGATGCCCCAACGGTACAAAAGAACTTTGGGTGACTGCCCAGGCAGCGAGATGTCTTTGTCATTTCTAGAGTTTGAAGTTTCTTAGTTCTTGTTTACTTAGGTAATATTATATCTTTCTTGAGTCTTTGATGGAGTTAAGCATAGTTAGTTATAGTTATAGTTTTCCTTAGTTATGATAAAGATTATTGTAACTTTTACTTGATAACTGTTTTGTTATATGTAATTTTGCTATGTTAAAGTTAAAGCCTTCCTTTTTTTGTTTAAACAGAAAAAGGGGAAGTGATGTGGGAGTGTCATATACCAATCTGTTGATTTCATTGGTTAAGCAATAAAGAAACTTCTTGGCCCTGTGGGTGGAGTAAACAGAACAGAATGCTGGGAGGAAGAGGAAGTGAGCTCAGACTCCACAGCTCTCCTCTCGGGAGCAGACGCCTCAGAGAGATGCCATACCCCGCTCCCTGGGCAGACACATGTGATGAAGCTCCGACCTAGAATCTTCCCGGTAAGACCGGTGCTCACAGATTATTAGAGATGGGTTGATCGGTATATCAGAATTAGCCAGTAAGGGCTAAAGCTAAAGGGCCAAGCAGTGTTTAAATGAATACAGTTTGTGTGTTGTTATTTCGGGGCAAAAGCTAGCCGAGCAGGCTGCTGGGGTGTTGGGGATGCAGCCCCGCTGCCCTTATTACTACAACCATCCCTCATGATATCTCCAACCACAGGTGTCTTGGTCCTCACTGCTGCTGGATAGGACAAGGACTGGGTTTCATATCTGGAGGGACTATCTCTCTAGTCCGTAGCCCTAAAAGGCATAGTCTGTGGCCCACCCCCACCCAGAAAAGCCTCAGAAACCAGGTGCATCCTTCCCACACTGAGACCCCTCCCCTGCCACTGCATTTCTGACCACCAAAGACATCTATCTTCCTGACAGTCCCTATAGTGGTGAGTGTCTGGATTCAGGGCTGGAAGTCCCAGCTCTCTAGACCCTAGACACCAGAGACACATCCCCTAACCAACCCCCACCCAGTGAAGCCCCAAAGACCTGGAAGCAGGCATCCACACCATCAACCATCCCCCATCTTTTTTTCTGATCACATTAGCCTTGGTCCTGGCCTCCACTGGAGAGAACAGGGTTCGTGGCTGGAGGGACCATCTCTACTCTGACCACCAGATCCTTAGTTCTGACTGCCCCTGGAGAGGTAAGAGTCTCAATACACAGCCCCTGAGGGCCTAGTTCTCTAGACCCTAACCCTGACATGCATGTCCTTTGCCCCTACCCCACCTAGCAAAGCTCCAGAAACCCATGAGCAGCTTCCCCACACCAGTAACCATCCCCCACTGCATCTCTGACCACTAGAGCCTTGGTCCTGACTTCCACTGAAGAGGTGATTGTCTGGGCTATCTACTGAAGCCCCAGTACTCATCTTTGACCATGTGCAGACAGGGAGCACTCCTCCACTGCTGGTGGGAGTACAAACTTGTACAGTCACTTTGTAAATCAGTATGGCATAAAGATATAATTGGCAAATAAAATTTTGAAATCAAAATACAAAGCTGATATAAATTGTGAATCCAAAGCAAGATGCCCCAGATGTGTGTGTGTGTGTGTGTGTGTGTGTGTGTGTGTGTGTTTGTATGAGTATGTTTATGTATGAAAATGGAGGGTTCTGGATAGCTTCATCAGGCATTACTGATATGCTCGCTATGCATCCAGAGATAGTCATTAGACACTGGAGATGGCATAAGTGTGCTTGGTTCTGGAGAACTCACCAGGGAAATACGTTGTAGGAGCTTCTTGGCCACAGTTTGACCAGTGTGAGAAATGATGCTGACCCATATGGATTTGGAGAACTCACCAGGCAAACCAGTGTTAGTTCTCTACAACCACAGCTACAAGCTATGAGTAGAGATGATGCAGGTGGGCTTTGTTTTGGAAGAACATCTGGAAAACTGTGGCAGCAACTTAGTAAGCAGAGGTAAGACTGGGAGTATCCTTATGAAGCTGTAGGGTGACATGATGAAGGCAACACCACAAAAACCAGGATACCATTTGCCAGCAGATGAGTAACTCCAGTGAATGACTGACTCACCTGAACTATCTCTGAGAGCATGGAAAAAGATGTGGCAGGATTATTTGGAGCTCACCAAAGAAATCTGACAAGCAATGTGTCCGTTAGGAAGCATTTCTGGAAATAAACAGATGGAGTGGGCAAGTTCAGTTCAGTGAGCATTAAACAGAGAACTCCACAAAAGGGAATTTACATGGGTAGCATTATTAGAAGATGTTCTTTCTGCCTCAAAACATAAAACTGTTGTGAATTCTGTCCATATAGAACTAGACCAATGGACCTGGAAATATAGACTCAAGGCCTGAGAGGAAGCTTCCAGGTAGTATCATGAAGAAAAATTCCTGCACAATCTCTGAGTCCAAGGCTAGGACACGGACAAGTGAGATGGTGCCAGTGTGCTTTGTTCTGGGGGATCTGATTTTGGAAAACTTTTGCAGAATTTATATGAGTTAGGAATTGCAGTGAGTGGATGTCTCTGTGCAAATATGTGTCATGTCAATGCCAACAGAAAAATCTAATCTTGGGTATGTGCATCTAGACCCAGCATTAGAATCTGGAGATGGTGCATGGGTGCTTGGTTTCAACATAATAGAAATGGGAAACTATTGCTGTTGAGTCAAGACAAGATGTAAACATGGGAGTGAGCAAATGTCTCTCGTGTATATAGATCTGGCATTATCAACAGGAAAAAAAGATTTCATACAGACCTGGGTTGGGAATATGGACCAGAAACAGTAGGTCTTGGTTCTTGTATAACCTACCAAGAAAAGCTGGTGTAGGAGATACATGACTATATCCAGTCATGTAGTCATGTAAATAGTTCAGGAGTGGTCATCAGGCAAGTCCAGTGTACATATGACCTGTGAACCAAGAGATATACCTATCTTACACTATAAAGTTGTCACAGGAAGATTTGGTCATACAGGAACTCACCAAGGAAATCCAGTGTTGCACACATATGACTGGAGACCAACCTGGACACAGAGAGATGACACAGATGGGAAAGGATATAAGGAGACTACCAGATGAGGCAGGGACGTGGTCTGAACATTTAGACCCAAACCTTGGAGTGTGAAGGGAGTAGAGCAGAACTTGTGTCTAAGAACAGAAAACAAGGAAGTCTAATATACGTAGTGATATATACTAATACCCCAGTGATGCCTGGAATCAAGACATGGCACTGGAGGATGAGGATCAAGATTGTTCATAAAGGGCATCCATGTGTAATCTTCACATTCTTGGCTAGGCCTCTTAGTATAGAGAATACACATGTGGCCTCTGTTGCGGGAGGTCCTTCCGTTCCTCCAGCCTATAGCCGCTGAGATACCAGCCCATTGGGGCATGGTCTCTCTCCCTTTAAAAAAGCGGCCACTTCCCTCTCCTCTCTTCATTTCCTGCTCTGCTTCCGGTGACTAGACTCCCTTCCTGGTTGCGCAGAGGGCTGTTGTCTGGGACGGTGATCTGTAAGTTTTTTCCCCTTTAAATAAATACCACCCTATTAATCATAATTCCAAACTGATATGGCATTGTTTGTGACTTACGCCTTCCCCTGGTGCCCAACGTTAGGACCTCTCCTTCCCCACTCGGCTGACGGCCGCGAGTTCGGCTTGGCGCGAGCCCTCCCTTCCTCAGCCACGGCCTGTGCCTTGTGGTCTGTGTCTTGTGCATGGAGCCAGCAGTTTAATATAAATTATCACGCACTGGCTTTTCTTGCTGCAGTTCTTTATATTTTTGTTTTAGACACCTCAGATTGACTTCAGGTCCCCACGTACCCTATCGTCTGCCTCCCCACATGGATTTAAACTCCACAGGCCTGCAAAGTCTCTGTCCGCGTGGTTCACTCTTTTCTGAGTCATTTTTAAATCTCCCTTGCAAGCACAGCTCTTAAGTGGCGCGAACCAGAGCACGCGGTTGCTGGCTGCCGAAAACTGCAACCCCTCAGAGTGACTCTGTCACGTGGAGGCATACACGGCTTCCAGGTTACTCTTCTCTACCCCTGGATTCTGGGTTTATGGTTCAGTGTACAGAATTGATTTAATTACATTTACTTTGTTGAGCAACTTGCATTTCCCAGTTTTTAACAAATACTAGGTGGACTCTGAAAGAGGACCCTGTTTTCATCACGACTTGGCAACAGTGCCACCTGCTGGATAATAGGTAATATGGCAGTTTTTGTTTCCAACACGAATTTTACTGTTCTGGTTACCAATATAATGGGTTATATCATGCAATGTTTATATGACTATGGAGATAACTTAATTTACTGGTTACTAGGTTTCAGTATTCTTTTGCATATTCTATCATTTAGGAAGAATATGGCACTCCTAAGAACCATACAATCTTTACTAGAAACTTATGCAGGTCAGGATATTCAGGATTCAAAAGAGACAATAATAAAAACAATAATAAAAAGACTTGAAATGATTGAAGAAATGATTGGAGCTGGTGAACAGAGTAATAAGGCACAAGGACAGGATACAATGCCAACACCAGCTATTAGAACTAGCTTACCCAGGGTTTTAGCGGCATACCCTATACTTAATTCTGACAAAGCGTCAACTTCTAAAGGCTCAAAGGGAGTCAGAGAAGCTATATGGATGCCAATAGCAATGAATGATCTAAAAGAAATTAAGCAAGCTATTGTTAATTTTGGCTTTCACTCTGCATATGTAAAGGAAATGATAAAGACTTGGGCTTCTAATGCTAGAGCTACCCCCCATGATTTCCATCAGTTAGTGTCTGCAGTTTTAGATAATGGACCTTCCTTGATGTTTGGATTATTTCAGAGAAGAATCCAAACATATGGAACAGCAAAGAAGAGCAAAAGGTATTGAGGTTTCCCAAGATCAAATTCTTGGTGTAGGAGCATATGCTGATCCACAGGACCAAGCTCTTTATGACGATGAAGTACTGTGTCTATGTCACCAAGCAGCTTTAAATGCTTGGAATAGGATACAAGATCCAGCAAAAAAAGGTTGAATCATATACCAGAATTAGGCAGGGACAGAGAGAACCCTTTATTGACTTTTTGCAAAGATTAATTAAGGCTCTGGACATAGGGGTAACAGACCCAGAAGCTAGACGAATACTTCTTGAATCTCTAGCTTTTGAGAATACAAACATAGAATACAAAAAGATAATTGGGCCTTTAAAGTTTAGATCAGCAACTATGGATGAATGGATTCAGCATACGATGAATGTTGAGACGTTTAACTATAATGATGAATCTTGGGTAGGAAAAGTGATTTCCACAGCAATGAGGAGACATCAAACTGCCAGGTGTTTTAATTGTGGTAAATTAGGACATATGAAAAGGTATTGCAGGCACAGAATTTCTAGGAATAATATCTCCTCTGGGAATGACAAAAATAGGAGACCTAGGCCTTCAGGTATATGTAGGAGATGAGGTAAAGGCCAACATTGGTCCAACGAATGCAGGTCAACAACAGACAAACAAGGCAACCCGATACAGTCGGGAAACTCCTTGAGGGGCCTCTCGCAGGCCCCCAAGCCAATAGTGGCCCAGTCATTCCCAGTCACAGTGGAGAATGCGCCACACCAAGAAAATTAAAAGCTCCAATTTCTGCTGAAAAAAGTAATACTGGTTTAAATGATGAATTACACATGGAGGATGAGTAAAAAAACAAACCCAGTAGGACAGAGTAAACGTATATTTTGGCAGACTTCTATTAACGATCAAAGACCAAAGCTATGAGTCTGTATAAATGGCACTTTTATTGAAGGCTTATTAGACACAGGTGCGGATGTAAGTATCATTACTCCAGAATCTTGGCGTCCAAATTGGCCTCTTCAAGAGGTAGATGTTCAGTTCCTGGGAATTGGAACCCTATCTCTTGTAAAACAAAGCACAAGATGGGTTGAATGCATAGGGCCCGAATGGCAAATAGGAAGACTAAGGCCATATATAGCCAATATTGCAATAAATTTATGGGGCCGTGACCTGCTACAGCAATGGAATACCAGATTACCATTCCTGTCATTCCAGGAACTCATAATTCTGGAAAGATATGATGAGGTATTATGGAAAAAGGTCACCAGCCATTCAGACTGTACCAGAACATACAGCAAATACCAAACCTTTAGAGGTACCAATAGCCCTACCTTTAAAATGGCTAACTGAGAAGCCAATATGGATCAAACAGTGGCCTCTAATTGAAGATAAATTACAGGCATTGGAACAGCTGGTGCAAGAGCAACTAGATGTTCACCATATTGAAGAAATCAACCAGCCCTAGGAATTCTCCTGTGTTTGTTGTAAAAAAGAAATCTGGTAAATGGAGAATGGTGACAGATCTAAGAGCTGTCAACAAAGTAATTCAACCTACAATCTGGAATTCCTTTGCCTTCTCTGTTACCAAAAGGATGGCCTCTTATAGTTATTGATTTGAAAGATTGTTTTTTCACTATACCGTTACAAGAAAAGGATAGAGAAAAATTTGCCTTCACAGTGCCTACTTATAATAATTCTCAGCCTAATAGGAGATATCAATGGACTACCCTCCCACAGGGTATGCTCAATAGTCCTACATTGTACCAATATTTTGTAAGTAAACCATTGGAAATAATTCGTAAACAATTCCCCAAGTCCATCATTTATCATTACATGGATGACATCTTGTTATCTGATTCAAATAAAGATACTTTAGAAAGGATGTTTGAAGAAGTAAAGAAAGTCTTGCCTAGGTGGGGATTACAAATTGCCCCTGAAAAGATTCAAAGAGGAAATTCTATTAATTACCTAGGTTACAGAATAGGGTTAGAGAAAATTAAAACGCAAAAGGCACAAATTAGGAGAGACCGCTTAAAGACTCTTAATGACTTCCAAAGATTGTTAGGAGACATTTCCAGTCTACGACCAGCTGTTGGGATAACGCCTGATCTAGTAGTTCATTTAAACAAAACCATAGATGATGATAAAGATTTGAATAGTCCAATAAAACTGACAGCTGAAGCAGAAAAGGAACTGACAATGATTGAGGAAAAATTACAGGAGGCACATGTGGATAGGGTGAACCCAAATCTTAGCTGCATCCTAGTCATATTGCCTTCCAGAATTTCTCCTACAGGGATTCTAATGCAGAGGGAAGATATTATTTTAGAGTGGATATTTATACCTAATAAACCAAGTAAAAAATTAAAAACTTATGTGGAAAAAGTCCCTGAATTAATTATAAAAGGTAAGCTGAGACTTCGTCAACTAGCAGGTATAGACCCAGCAGAAATTATAGTGCCTTTTACTACTGAAGAAATAAAAAAAGTTATGGGAAGACAATGAACCGTGGCAAAGAGCTTGTGCTAATTTTGGGGGAGAAATTAATAGCAACTATCCCAAAAGTGGAGACTTAACCTCATAAAAAGAACTTCTTGGATTCTTCCTAGAATTGTACGTGATGCTCCAATAACTGGAGTCCTTTCTATACTGATGCAAATAAATCAGGGAAAGCAAGTTACAAGTCAGATGAATTGAGTAAGGTGGAACAAAGCCCTTATAATTCTGTCCAGAAGGCAGAATTATATGCCATTCTTATGGTGCTAAGGGATTTTAAAGAACCTCTTAATATAGTTACAGATTCACAATATGCAGAAAGAGTTATCTTGCATATTGAAACCGCTGAATTTATACCAGATAACACAGAGTTGACTTCCTTGTTTATCCAGGTACAAGACATAATCAGTAACAGGCTTTGTCCGATGTACATAACACACATCTGGTCCCATACAGGTCTGCCTGGTCCTCTAGCCCAAGGCAACACTGAGATTGATCAATTATTGATTGGAAGTGTGTTGTAGGCCTCAGAATTTCATAAGAAGCATCATGTCAAGAGTAAAGGCCTAAAGAAAGAATTTTCCATTACTTGGCAATAAGCTAAGGACATTATAAAGAGATGTCCTAGTTGTTCTTTTTATAATCAAACACCGTTGCCTGCAGGGAGTAACCCAAAGGGTACTAAGAGAAATGAAATCTGGGAGATGGATGTGTTCCACTTTATGGAATTTGGTAAATTAAAATATTTAGACCATACCATAGTGATGTGGGAGTGTCATATATCAATCTGTTGATTTCACTGGTTAAGTAATAAAGAGAC
This sequence comes from Microtus pennsylvanicus, assembly GCF_037038515.1. Taxonomy (NCBI): domain Eukaryota; kingdom Metazoa; phylum Chordata; class Mammalia; order Rodentia; family Cricetidae; genus Microtus; species Microtus pennsylvanicus. The sequence goes on along the minus strand of NC_134601.1, from coordinate 126,113,855 downwards.
TGCTAGGCCCATTTGATAGGCCCACCCTAGGTGGGTGGAGTAAACAGAACAGAATGCTGGGAGGAAGAGGAAGTGAGCTCAGAGACTCCACAGCTCTCCTCTCAGGAGCAGATGCCTCAGAGAGATGCCATGCTCACCGCTCCTGGGAAGATGCACGCGATGAAGCTCCGACCCAGGATGGACTTAGGCTAGAATCTTACCGGTAAGCGCACCTAGCTGTGCTACATAGAATATTAGAAATGGGCTAGTCCAGGTGCGAGAGTTAGCCTAGAAAAGGCTAGATAGAAATGGGCCAATCAGTGATTAAATGAATACCATTTGTGTGTTGTTATTTCGGGGCATAAGCTAGCCGAGCAGGCGGCCGGGGTGCTGGGAACACAGCCCTGCTGCCCATATTACTACAAATGGCGCCCAACGTGGGGCTCGAACCCACGACCCTGAGATTAAGAGTCTCATGCTCTACCGACTGAGCTAGCCGGGCAAGTGCCCAGGGTGCTGGGGACACAGCCCTGCCGCCCCTATTACTACACCATAGACACGTATTCAGGTTTTCAATGGGTTACTGCCCTGAGTTCAGAAAAGGCTGATTCAGTAATCACACATTTATTGGAAGTTATGGCCATCATGGGTATACCTGCACAAATAAAGACAGATAATGGTCCAGCATATGTATCTAAGAAAATGAAACGCTTTTTTGATTATTATAATATAAAACACATTACAGGTATACCAAATAATCCTACAGATCAGGCAGTTATAGAAAGATCAAATCGTACTATAAAGGATATGCTGAACAAACAGAAAGGGACCAAAAATACCCCCAGAAATAGATTACATAGTGCTTTATTAGCCTTGAATTTTCTTAACGCTAATGAGAAAGGAACAACAGCAGCAGAAAGACATTGGATAATGGAAAAGTCTGCTGAACTAAATCAACCGATTTATTTCAAAGATGTGCTGACCTCTCAATGGAAGCCAGGAGAAGTGCTACGTGGGGGAAGGGGTTTTGCTCTTGTTTCCACAGGAGAAGAAAAATTGTGGATACCATCAAAATTAATAAAGTTTCGATTTGAAGAGGAGAAACCTCTTGGAAAGGAGAAATGACAACTCATCCACAATGATGATATTCATACAGGTGGTAAGAAAAACATATAGAATGGGGGCAAGGTTCTGTTCTTATCTCCACAGGAAAACACTCATCTTTGAAAAATTCAAGGGACCCTGGATGTTTGGATACCGACAGATGGAAAAATACCTGCCCAATAGGAAATATCAAGAAAACTGAATGGCTTATGTAAGTAAAATATATTAAACCATATTTCTAAATTTATAAAGCTGGTTTTGAAGTTGGACTCTGGCTCAGTCCCTCTCCAATTCCAAGCCTCTTAGTAAGAGAAAAACCCAGCGTTTCTGGAGTTTCTGTCTCATGTCAAGAGCCATGATATGGGACAGAAAGAAATATGAGTTTAGAAAACACCTTTGCTTTTCTTCATATCTATCATACTTTTCATTGAATATATCTATCATTCCTTTCAGTGAATATATATATATATATATATATATATATATATATATATATATATATGTCTATATGATTAATGTTTAAGTTTTTCACAATGAACAAGGAGTTTTTCCTGAAGTGACATTTGAAGTTTCCAGGAAGAAGATGGGGCCCCACAACAACAACTCTACCTGGTTGATATGACGTCATGATACTGATAGCGCTACTACAAGACCTGTTTTGGGTACCAGCTGCACAAGACAGTTCCAACTTGGTTAGCTGAAGTGGTGCACATCTTGTACAACATTTTGGCCAGACCTGCACAAAATACTCAGAGACTATTGGCAATTTTAAAAGACATTGATCTTGAAATTTAACCATCATTTTACTTTCACAGGATCCCCCAGAAAGAACGTTGCCCCCATAACAGCTGAAAGTAATTCTAGAGGACAACATCCCCTTTCCCAGTAAAGTTTGCCCCTGGGTTTAGGGACATCATTTAGGGGTTGGAAGGTTGGGGGAGGAATTTTATAATCTCAGGGATCATTTTGGAAAAAAAAAAGAGGAATGATGGGATAATAGATTTATAATTGTGAGTTACTGTTTTTAGACAAATATATGGTATTGATTCTTGTATATTGATACAAAGTTAAATTATATTGACTATTGTATGCATGCATGTTTCTACCTCTGTTTAAAACATTTTTTATGTATTGACATATATTGTATTGATATATATTGTATATATTTACCATATTGCAGTGTACATTTCTACCTCTGATTAAGATACTTATATAATGTTTGTGTATTGATATATATTTACCATATTGCAATGTATATTTGTACAGTGTTTATATTTGGAGGTCATTATCCTCATTTGTTACACAGTTGTTTATTGTCTTAGTCTTTAAGTTAGATAGATATTGAGAATTATATAGATTAATAGTCATCTAAGTTTGTCATTTATAATTAGACTAATCAGGTTCTTTAGATATATAGAGATTATACTCAGTATAGATAGATAGTCTTCAACCTCTTCAAAGAGCTGTAGAAAAATGGCCTTTAATCTAACTCAGAGTTTCGTGATAGTGAGACACAATTGCTCCTGGCAACACCACTCTATTCCCGAGAGAATGTTGAGCACCAAAGACACTCCACCTGGAGCCTTTCTTTTTGGCTGAACTGGCCTTGGGGCAAAGAAATGCCCATACCTCAACCACTGACAGAGATACAGAGCATGCATCAATGGATAAAACAGGACTGTCATATCCTGCCAAGACAGGGTAAGATAGTTTTGAAAAGTTGCTTGCCTTTGAAAATGGTATGTCAGTTATGTTAGGCCTTAGCCAAAGTTGGTTGCTTCAATGCTGCTAACGTGAATTTGGGTGATTGCCCAGGTAGCTAGTTGTCTCTGTGATTTGTTGCATGTTTTGGAAGTTGTTTTACTGAACTTCCTAATTACCCAGGTAACATTATTTCCCTTCTCAGATCTTTGATGGGGTTGAAGACTATATAAATGTAGTTACTTTTCTCTCATGACTTGGCCAAGTTATTTATTATACAAGACCTAAGCTAGTTAGAATAGGATATTTGTACTTATTGTATATAATTTCATAATAGGTTTAGAACTCTCTTACTTAAACAAAAGGGGGAGGTGTTGCGGGAGGTCCTTCTGCTCCTCCAGCCTATAGCCGCTGAGATACCAGCCCATTGGGGTGTGGTCTCTCTCCCTTTAAAAAAGTGGCCACTTCCCTCTCCTCTCTCTCTTCATTTCCTGCTCCGCTTCCGGCAACTAGACTCCCTTCCTGGTTGTGCAGAGGGCTGTTGTCTGGGATGGTGATCTGTAAGTTTTTTCCCCTTTAAATAAATACCACCCTATTAATCATAATTCTAAATTGGTGTGGTATTGTTTGTGACTTACGCCTTCAGGGCTCACCACTGGGGGGACTCACCAGGAAATTCTGGGTGACTAGTGACAGGAATGGAACAGTAAGCAGTGTCCTGGAATGCAACTATCTGGAATCCCATCATGCAACATTGAGATGGGACCTGCCCATCAGAAACAGAAGAGAGAGTATGAGGATGACATGGGCAAACTAGAGGCTGGAAGAACCAATAGAGGTAAATAGATGCGGAAGCTGCAAGAAAGGATCTACATCTGGGAGTGTGTGAATAGTGTGAACAGGAGACATGAAGGAAAGCTTTTCAGGCAAAGTTCATGAGCAATCTGTATCCAAGGTTATGCCTCAGAGTGTGGATGTGGAATGTGTATCTTGATTCCAGAGGAATTAACCAGTGAAAGTCAGTGCGTGATCTCATATGACCAGATGTAGCCTGGCATGGTGACAATGGCATTGGAAATGGAGATTCTTCAGAGCTCAACAGAAGAGACCATCGCTGAACTGCTTAAATTATTGCAAAGAACATAATTGGGCTTAATTCTGGAGAAACTTATCAGAGAAAGCAGAGCATGAGCTTCACACAGCTCATATTGAGGGAACTCAGATCAGAAATCAAGGAAGGAACCTAGAGGCAGAAGCTGAATGAAGCAGGGAAGACTGGGGAATGCTGCTGAAAGTCTTGCTCTCCAGAAGGACCTTGGCTTGCCTTCCTGTACAACTCAGGACCACCTTTCAGGTTAGGTACTACCCACAGAGAGCTCAACCCTCCCAAGCCAAACACAGCTCAAGAGAGTGCTCAGCAGTCTTTCTTCCAGACAAGCTTCATAGAGAAATGATCTCAGTGGAGGTTCCTTCTCAGATGACTTTAGTTGGTGTCAGGTTAACAAAACAATGACCAGAATGGTGAAGTTTCATCACACCAGGCTGAAGAACTTGGCAGCAGGATCCCCGTGATATGGATTGATTCTGTTGAAAAGAACTTTGCAAGGTGATAAGGTTACCAAGATCTAGTAACATGGTGTGAGGGCCTCTAAGGCAAGGCAATGTGTCAGAACTGTAGATACTGCAAAGAAGCCTAGAGAGGCCCCTGCATGAAGCTGTGAAGGTGGAGTCTGTGCTGCAGTGGAAACACCAGGATGGTGGAGAAGCCAGAAACTTGAGGTACCTATCATGGAATGCAGCATTGTGTGGTACAGACAGCTCAAGAAAGAGGCTGCAGGTTACAGCCAGCAAAAAAGGAAAGTCAGGGCTTTTTAAATCCTTTGAAGGCATAATGACTGTTTCAAATCACCACATTGCTGATGCAGAGCTGATTAATTCTGCTTTTGCCCTCATGGATATAGGCTTTTTTTTATCAGCCTGATCTATGCTTGTTTTTCCTCCGAAACCTTTCCTCTAAGGATAGTACTATTTCCTAAGCACCATTTTACGTCAGAAGCACATAAGCTCTCTTAAGATTATTCCAAGTCTCACATTTTACAAAAGCTACTGAGTACCAAATGAGTCTTTATAATTTGAAACGTCATAGGACTCTTAAAATCTATGGATAGTCTTAGAATAAATTTATTTTGCATCATGAAGTGGCCTTCAGCCTATGGAGAGAAGGGAAGAATATTGTATCATCAAAGTTATGAGTTTGAGGTTGGTAAAATGGCTCACTGGGTAAGGGTGTGTGCCACCAAGTATGATGATTTCAGTCTGAGTTCAGTGATGGGGAGGATGAAACAAGAAAACCAACTCTGACATGCTGCGCTGTCTACTTCACATGACATTTACTACACAGAGCACATTGGAGATACCTGGGCCTTTGTGATCCTCACAACCAGGGAAATAGTAGAGGGCTATTGCCTACTAGTAGAGACAGGCTACAGACAACACTAGCATCCTTGGAGCACAGCATTGCCTTTCTACTCCAAGATAGCATCTCACACTTTCTCATCAGTACTAAGGCTAACACGTCTGGCTCTACCCCACCCCATAGATATGAGTACTTAAGTAAATCTGGTGACTCTTCTGTGTTGAGGTTACAGCTTTCTTAAAAACCTTCTTTCACCTTATATTTTTCATGCTTATTTATGCAACTTGCATGTGACGAGTACTTGCCTTCTACTTCTTGTTGGCAGTATTCAAAGTCATGATCATCACCTGCAGAGAATAGGGTGTCAAGCGTTTAGAGAAAGGAATGCATTTGACAGATAGAGGAAGATGCAAACACTAAACACACCCCCAGAAACCAAGTGGATGCTTTATAAGCATGATAGGACCTGGACTTGAGTAAGAGCAGCATATCCAGAAGTAAGCCTGGGAATATTGAAATAATCCAGGTGGGATTGTTTCTGAAGGCACTCTCCAGAGAAAAAGTGCATACTTGGGTGGCCAGAGCTAGGACTGAGAGTGTTGTGAAGGATCAAGTGGACAATGATCTTCAGAAATCACAAATCAACGTTGATGAATGAATCATGCATCCAAAGGGAGACAACATGGATAGGTGTGGGGAGTTGGGAGGCGATGTAGTGGAGGGTGACAATGGAGGGTTCTGGATAGCTGCATCAGGCTTTGCTGATATGCTCTCTGTGCATCCAGAGATAGTCATTGGACACTGGCGATGGCGTAGGTGTTCTTGGTTCTGGAGAACACACCAGGAAAATATATGCCAGGAGCTTTATGACCACAGTTATCCCTGGTAGTGTGAGAAATGATGCTGGCCCATAGGGATTTGGAGAACTCATCAGTCAAAGCAGTGTTAAATCTCTGCAACCAGAGGCAATGGTGACAAGTAGAGATTATGTAGGTGGGCTTTGTTTTGGAAGAACATCTGGAAAGCTATGGCAGTAACTAAATTACCAACGAACCCGAGGTAAGACTGGGAGTGTCATTATGAGGCTGTAGAGTGCCATAGTGGAGACAATACCACACAAGGCCAGAATACCACTTGCCAACCCGTGAGTAGGGCTTCAGTTACTGCTTGACTCACCTGAGCTAGCTCTGAGAGTGTGTGGAATGATGTGGCAGGGTTCTTTGGAACTCACCAGAGAAATTTAGCAAGCAATATGTCCATTAGGAAGTATTCTGTAAATAGACAGATGACATGGGCAAGATCAGTTCAGTGAGTATTAAACAGAGAACTCCAGGAAAGGAAATTTACAATGTCAGATAGACTATGAACTAGGTGGAGTGTGCTGTTGGGAGAGGTTCTTTGTACCTCAAAACAGAAAACTGCTAGAGACTCTGTTTATCTGGAGCTAGTCCAATAGACCTGAGGTCCTGGGTAGTATCAAAAAGTGTGCAACCTGTGAATCCATGGCTAGGGCATGGATAAGTGATATGGTGCCATTGTTCATGGCTCTTAAAGATCTAAGGTTGGAAATATTTCCCAGGAACTGCATGACCTGAGTTAGGACTGGCTGCAAGTTGATGGCTCTGCACACAAACTTTAAGTGAATGCCACCAAGAAAGTCCAATCTTTGATGTGTGCATTTAGGCCTTGGCTTTAGAAGCTGGAAATGATGCATGGATGCTAGGTTCTGGACTAACTCTAAGAGAAAACTATTACCAGTGCTTCAGGACAGGCATATTCATGGGAGTGAGCAAATGTCTCTATTGCATAAAGTTCTGGGGATATCAATAGGAAAGACAGAATGCATACAGACCTTGACTTGGAAATATGAACCTGGCACAGGTTTTCTTGGTTTTTGTAGATTTTACCAGGAAATGTTGTTGCAGAAGCTACTAGCGCAAGACATGGGGTGATGTTGCTGGTTCAGGGAAGCTCACTAGATAAGGCCAATGTATTATTATCTGCTTACCTAGAGCCAGACTTTAGAGTATATAGTTGCCCTGGAAGATTTAATCATGCAAGAACTCACCAAGGAAATCCAGTGTAGTACTCACGTGACAGGAATATGGCCTGGAAACATAGGGATGACACTAGTGGGAAAAATTATGGGAAGACCCCCAGATGAGGCAGGGACAAATTCTGCACATTGAAAAGTAGGCCTGGGAGTGTGCAGACAGCAGAAGACGGCTTGAATCTGAAAACAGGAAGCATGGAAGTCCAATGCAGGTGCTGTGTGACCAGAACAAGGCCACGGAGTAAGAGATGGCGCTGGAAGGCAAGGTTCAGTCTTGCTTACAAAGGATAACCATGTATAATCTGCACACACTTAGCAAGGCCTCTGAGTATGAAGACTACACATGTGGGCTCACTACTGGGGGAACTCACCAGGAAATTCCATAAAGACCTGTGTGACTGGAGTCAGGCATGGAAAGGTGAGAAGTGTATTGGCAGACAAAGATTTGTATATCCCATCATGCAAAACTGCTAAAAGACCTGTACATCAGACACAAGACAGAGAGTGTGAAAGTAATACACGTAAGCTAGAAGCTAGTGGAACCAATAGGGAAAATTAGATGCAGAAGCTGCATAAAAGGACCTACATCTAGGAGTGTTTGAATGATGTGAACAGGAGACACCCAGGAAAGCTTTTCAGGCAAAGTTCATGAGCAGTCTGTATCCAATGTTAAGCCTCGGAGTGTGGGTATGGAACAGGTATTTTGGTTCTGCAGGAATTAACCAGAGATAATCAGTGCATGATCTGTGACCAGATGTAAACTGGCATGGTGACTTTGGCATTGGAAAGAAAAAATTCGCAGAGTTCACCAGAAGAGACCATGGCTGAGCTAGGTGTCTCCAGCTAAGGCTTCAAATATTGCAAAGTGTCAGGAGCCATTTCAGGCTTCTCCTTTCTCACAGGGCCTTGAAGTAAAAACTTTGAGACAGAAAACTTAAAGTTAAGCAAAACATTATGTGCTAACCTTGGAGACTCAAGCTCTGGAAAGCACCACAGAGTGTCTTGTTGCTTATCACTAACAGCAGGTGTTCTAGCCACTGACCTTGCAACTGCCCCGCTTAGCTGCCAATCCCTTCCCCCTTCCCCAGTTCACCTGCCTGAGTTCCTCACTGAGGAGTATATAAGACAAAAAGCTTGCTTCAATAAACGGAGACCTTGACAAATTGAGAACAGAATTCTGTTTTGCTTGCTTGGTCTTCTTCCCCTATCTCTCCCATGTTCTTTCAGATAGTGCCCCTTCAGACCCTGGAATAACTGGACCTGCTGGGTGGGTTACAGCAAAGAACACAGTTGGGCTTAATTGGGGGGAAACTTACCAGGGAAAGCAAAGCATAAGCTTCACACAGTCCATTATTGAGGGAACTCAGGTCAGGAATCAAGGAAGAAACCTGAAGGCAGGAGCTGAATGAAGCAGAGAATACTTAAGATCACTGCTTGAACTGGACTGAGCTCCAAAGATCCAAATGAGGAGCAGAAGGAGGGAGGACATGAACAAGGAAGTCAGGACCGTGAGGGGTGCGTCCACCCACCGAGATGGTGGGACTGATCCAATGGGAGATTACCAAGGCCAGTTGGACTGGAACTGATGGAGCATGTGATCAAAACCGGACTCTCTGAATGTGGCTGACGGTGGAGGTTGATGGAGAAGCCAAGGACAATGGCAGTGGGTTTTGATTCTACTGCATGGACGGGCTTTGTTGGAGCCTAGTCTGTTTGGATGCTCACTTTCCTGGACCTGGGGGGGGGAGCAGGGAGGACCTTGGACTTCCATAGGGTAGGGAACCCTGACTGCTCCTTGGACTGGAGAGGGAGGGAGAGTAGGAGGAGGGGGAAGTTGGAGGAGGGGAGGAAGTGGAAATTTTCAATAAAAAATAAAAAAAAAGATCACTGCTTGACATATTGCTCTCCAGAAAGACCTCAGCTTGCCTACCAGATAGACCCAGGAAAACCTCTCCAAGCTAGAAACCACTCACAGAGAGCTTGACCCTCCCAGACCAAATACAACTCAAGAGAGTTTCAACAGAATTTCCTCCATACCAGTTTCATAAAAGAATTATCTCATTCTTCTACAGATTGACATCCAGTTTTGCCAGCACAATTTTATGAAGATGCTTTCTTTTTTCCATTGTATACTTTTAGCTCATTTATCGAAAATCAGGTGTTCATAGGTTTATGAGTTAAAGTCAGGGTCTTCTATTCGATTCCATTGGTCGACTTCTCTGTTTTTATGCCAATACCAAGCTGTTTTCAATACTGTAGCTCTGTAATAGAGTTTGAAGTCAGGGATAGTAATGCCTCCAGACCATCCTTTATTGTATAAGATTGTTTTGGCTATCCTGGGTTTTTTGTTTTTCCATATAAAGTTGATTATTGTCTTCTCCAGATCTGTGAAGAATTTTGATGGGGATTGCATTGAATCTATAGATTGCTTTTGGTAGAATTGCCATTTTTACTATGTTGATCCTCCCAATCCAAGAGCAAGGGAGGTCCTTCCATTTTCTGGTGTCCTCTTCAATTTCTTTCTTCAAAGACTTAAAGTTCTTGTCAAATAGATCTTTCACTTCCTTGGTCAGAGTTACCAGGACCTTACTCTTTATAACCTAATTCCTATGGTGAAATGCCTTGCCCAGTCTTGATGCAGGGGGGCAGCTTGGTCCTGGCTCAGCTTGATATACCATGCTTTATTGACTCACATAGGAGGCCTTACCCCTTCTGAATGGAGAAGGAGGAGTGGATGGGGGATAAAAGGGTGGTGAGGGGTGGGAATGTGAGGAGAGGAGGGAGGGAAAACTGTAGTTGGTATGTAAAATAAATAAATTAAAAATAAACTTACAACTTAAAAAAGGGAAAAAAAGAATTATCTCAATGTAGGTTCATTCTTCTCAGATGACTCTAAATGGTATCAAGTTAACAAAACACTGACCAGAATCGTGAGGTTCCATCACACCAGGCTAAAGAACATGGCAGCAGGATCCCCATGGTATAGATTGATTCTGCTGAAAAGAACTTTGCAAGGTGATAAGATTACCAAGATTCAGTAACAGTGTAAGGTCCTTTAAGGCAAGGCAATGTGTCAGAACTGTAGATACTGCAAAGAAGCCTAGAGAGGCCCCTGCATGAAGCTGTGAAGGTGGAATCTGTGCTGCAGTGGAAACACCAGGATGGTGCAGAAGCCAGAAACTTGAGGTACCTATCATGGAATGCAGCATTGTGTGGTACAGACAGCTCAAGAAAGAGGCTGCAAGCTATAGCCAGCAGAGAAGGAAAGTCAGGGCTCTTTAAATCCTTTGAAGGCATAATGACTGTATCAAATCACTACCCTGAGGACACAAAGCTGATGAATTCTGCTTTTGCCATCATGGATATAGGTTTTTCATAAGCCTGCTCTTTGCTTGCTGTTTTCTCATTTTTCCATTTTGGATCAAAATTGTCATTCTTTATCATTTTATATCAGAAAAATGCCAACTTTCTTATGATTGTTCAAGGTCTTACTGTTGAAATACTGCCCTCAGTCCCAAATGCAATTTTAGAATTTCTAATATCTTAGGACTGTTAAAATTTATAAATTACTTTAAAATAAATTTATTAAATATTTCTCCACATGGGAATCTGGTTTCTTTTCTGTGTTGAGGTGCCAGTTTACTTACATTCTTTCACCTTGTATTTGTCTTACTCATTTATATAACTTGCATTTCTCCAGTACTCTTGAATGTTAATGCCTGTTTACTATATCTGAACACATGGTCATGTCCTGCAAAATTTAGGGTCTGAAAACATTTAAATAAAAGTACACGTTTTATATGTGTTAGCACATTTGATATTACTGGCCCTGCAAGGATACCCACACAATCATTATTTCAATTTTATAGCCATGGAACCAACACAGAGATGACAATACACATATTTGGTTCCAGGAAACTACAAGGATATAAAATACAGTGCATTCTCCATAGCCCTCAAACATGGTGCTTTAAGTAATTATGATTTTTCTACAATATTTACTTACATGGAAAGGATGTCAACGAATGTCTACTTGTAGCAGTGGTCCTCTTTGTCCTTCTGTGTTCTGTGAAATTGCAAGTGATTAATAGATACCACATGGAAAATATAAAATACCTGTTTCTCTTTTTTCTAAGGCAAAATGTTAGTTACTGCCAACTAAAGGGAAGTGACTCTAAAAATTCTTATGTTTCCTTGGCTACCAGAGCTCAATAGATTATGAGCAAATAATCAGTGTCAAGACATAAAGGGACAGAGTGGTCCCTTTAATATGTGAAAATTCTTTTAAAAATAAATAAATTTGAAGTCATACCATCAAATAGTTACTATAATTTTTGAGGACCATAAGAATAAGAATTGTGAAAAATTAAGTAACTCAATAGGATGAAAGAAATATACTGTGAAAGCAAAGTGTCTTTCCTGGACACTTGGGCCACCTGGCCTTCCATATGCTTCTTAGATACAGACATAAATTACATATTGACAGTATGTAATTGCCAGGACCCTAGGGGATTTTGCTTTGGTTACAAACAAATCCACCTTTTCCCTTTCTGTATTTTACTTTAAATATAACAGTTACCTGGTTATGGAGGTTATAAATGTATACAGTTTTACTTTTTACCTATGATAAAAATTTGAGAACTTACTGTATCCCGTATTTATAGTTACAGTTAGCCAGAAGGAAAAGTTAACAGAGAGAAAGGGGCACGTGTTATTTTATTGCTATTTTTATATCTCATTTTTATTTGTTGTGATATTTTGCTTGTGATCTAACAAATAAAGCTTGCCTGAAGATCAGGGTGCAGAGTTAAACCAGCAGAGGCCAGGGAGTGTGGCACACACCTTTCATCCCAGGACTCGGAAACAGAGGCAGATGGATCTCTTTTGTTCAAGGACACCCTGGGCTACACGAGATTGAATCTATCTACAAGAGAAACAAAACTCACACAAAGGTGATCCCATCACTTGGAATCACATGCCTTCAGTCCCAGCACTAGGGAGGTGGAGACAGGAGTGATATGGCTGCGCAGAGAGAGGAAGATAAGGCGGGAGGAGAGAGGACCTCATATTAGTCTGAAGCAGTCAGTCTGAGGAGGCAGTCTGAGGACAGGACCCCTGCCCCTTTGGTCTGGGCACTGGAAGAGGTAAGAATTCTAGTGACTGGCCACTCTACTTCTCTGATTCTTCAACGTTCACCCCCTAATAGTTGACTCCAAATTTTTATTATTAATAACAATCAGAAATCTGCTACAATTTATGGCACAATGTCCAACAAAAATCCACAAATCCTTTTTCATTAAAAAATACAGGGATAATAGAAACAATCATGGAAAAGTAGAAACAGTTTGACTTGGAGGACTAGAGCAGCAGAGAACGAAGAACCTGAGGGTCTGTCCAGCATCCACTCCATGACAGCCTCTGCTCGCAGGATGCTTACTGTGCCTCATGTTTTCAAGACATGCCATTGGCTTGCAGTCTTCCACCAGGCTTCTCAATAATATCCCGCCTAAAATCAATTTTATTTTAGAAAGTCTCTTTGCAGCCGCAGTGTAAAATTGTTTTATCTCTGAATTTCACAGTTCACTCCAAATGTCACCCAGGTGATTATGGTAGGAGCATCTGCCCTGTAGTGAGACCGAGTTCCTCTGTCCCTGGTGCCAGTTTTCAAAGGAGTCATGGTGTGGATCTCTGTTCACATCATACCCTATTTGTGTGTGTCTGATACAGATGGGTTTTAGGTGCTGCACAGTTCCTCATGACCTTGTTTCTGTCTGCCATGATAAGTGCAGTAGAGTCACTGAAGCCCTGGTAGATTCAGAAGCCCACGTTCCCTTCTGTGCTACCTTTATGAGTTCATTAGATAATAACTAGCACATGGCTATCATCATTGTGCTATGAATCAGTCAGGGTAAGTATACCTCTAGCACTGGTGCCAGAGACAGAATATGGTGAAAGAATGGATATAGCCCACAAAGAAGCTGTGCAGGAGCTAGGGTCCAGCACACAGTGTTCCTCGAGTGACTTTCACCTTAACCATACAGTACAGTTACTTGGCTACAGATGATGGTGAACAGCCTGGTGTAGGTGCTGGAGAGAGGTGGCTGAGTGATTAAGAAAATATTCTGCTTTTCCAGAGAACTCTACTTTTTTCGCACCAACTCTCAGTAGCCTCAGTGGTCAGACTCACGATGGGCATACTAAGCCAGTGCACAGCTGTATCAACCCTCAAAACATGTCAAGACACAAAAAAGAGATACTCCTGTTACTCAGAATATGCCTCCTTCTCATAAGACAAAACCCACAAATCTTAAGTGTGCAACTCAATGAATTGTCACACTGGTACACACTCCTACAACCAATAAGAATTCAAGACACAACATCTTCCTGTAAGGGATGGGGATGTGGTTCACTGAGAAAGCACTTGTTTTGCATATGCATGGTTTTATGTTCAATTTCCAGAAATAACAAACACACGCACACACACACACACACACACACACAGAGAGAGAGAGAGAGAGAGAGAGAGAGAGAGAGAGAGAGAGAGACAGACTCTTTTAGGGGTCTAAAAAGGTGACTGAGTCTTTAAGAGGATGCAATTTTCTTCCAGAGAACCCTAGTTTGGTTCCCAGCACCAACACCAGACTGCTCACAATCACCCATAAGTCCAGCTCCAAGGGAACTGACACCAGCTTCTGGTTTTGACAGCAGGGGATTGGTAAGTGAATGCTCAGGTATTCTGGTGGAAGCATAAAGTGATATGACTTTTTTAAGGCTGATGTGACAGTATCTATTAAATTTATAATATGTGTAACTATTGATGACCTTGTTTGGAATTTATACTATAAAAATATTTATACAATTTCACCGGGATAAATACATTAAATGTTTCTATGGTAGTAAAGAAAGGGATGAAGTAAAAAATGGGGGAAAAGGAAAAGGAGAAATGGAAGATAAAGAGACAAATAAACGTTTCTAAAGCACTTCTATTAGTCAGCATCCTCTAAATGAACAGAACTGATAAAATGAAAGTGCGTGTGTATGTACATACATATATAAACAGCATGTATTACACTGATTTACAAGATATAGTCTGGGTAGTTCAAAAATGGTTGTCTCACACTGAAAATGCAGAGACTCTGGTAATTGCTCAATCTACAAGGCTGTATGTCTCAGCATTCCCAATCTGTCACTAAAGGCCCAGAGGATTCTTGGTTAGCTGCTGGTCTACTTTGGAACCCTAAAGATGCTGATTCAAATGGAATGTCACAGCAACAGAATGGACAGGCTTGCCAGCGAGAGCGAAGACAAGAAACACACAAGAAGCAGAGTTTTCTTCTATATCCTTTTATCTGGGTTGCCTCCAGAAGGTACCACCCACAGTTGGGATTGGAGAGTTGGGTCAATAGTTAAGAGTGCTGCCTGAAAAAAAGAGAGTGCTGGCTGCTCTTCTAAAGGACCTGGGTTGGATTCCCAGTGCCCACATAGCAGCTTCAGCTATGGGTAAATCCAGTCCCAGGAGATATTGGGACCTCTTTTGGCCTCTGAAGGCACTGCATGCACATACCCTCTGGCAAAGCACCCATACACACAAAATAAAAATAAAGTCTAAAAATTATTTTGTTGTTGTTTAAAAAAAACAAAGTATCAACTGAGTATGATGGTGCACACCTTTGATACCAGCACTTGGGAGGCAGAGGCAGGAATCCCTGAGTTTGAGGCAGGTCTCATCTAAATAGAAAGTTCCAGGGCAGCCAGGTCTACACAGATAAAACCTTTAAAAGAAATAAAGGAAGGAGGGAGTGAAGTAGGGAAGGAGGGAGGGAGAGAAGGGAGGGAAGGAGAGAAGGGAGGGAGGGAGAGAAGGGAAGGAGGGAGAGGAAGGAGGGAGGGAGGGAAGAAGGGAGGGAGGGACGGAGGGATGAAGGAAGGAAGGAAGGAAGGAAGGAAGGAAGGAAGGAAGGAAGGAAGGAAGGAAGGAAGGAAGAAAGCAGGCCTCTCACAGGAAAGGAATGTCCAACAACTTGCATTTTAATTGCTTCCAGATCCAGTGAAACTAATAACCAAAGTTAGCCCCTTCAGCACCCAAGACAAGGTATTTGGCTATGAACAACTAGCTACTTGTAATAATAAAGAAGCTGATGAATAGGTTTTAAAAACAAAGCAAGAGTCGAGTATCAGAGGACAGTCCAAGGTTATATCCCAATAGCAGAAAAACCATCTGCTGAGAGAACTGCTCAACGCTGGTCCAAGCATCCCCCTGAAGAAGTAAGTGAGATTATTGAATTAATGGTATGACCCAGTGAAATTATGTGTGACTTTCTCTTTTATTTTCCTCCTTTCTTTTTGCTTTCCTGAGACAGTGTCACTCTGTGTAGCCCAGGCTGGCCTCAAATGTGTGATCTTCTTGGTATAGACTAACCGTGCTGGGATTATAGGCATGAGCCACAATGCCGATGATACAGTTGAGCCTATGCAAACACAGCATCCCTACAGGCTATCCTCTACAATCGTATCGGTGATATTGGATTCATCCTAGCAATAGCCTGATTCTGCACAAATTCCAACTCTTGAGAGCTCCAACAAATCTTCATAGTAGACAACCCAAACATTATTCCTTTAGAAGGCCTCCTCACCGCAGCTACAGGCAAATCCGCACAATAGGGCTTACACCCATGACTCCCGTCAGCCATAGAAGGACAAACTCCTGTGTCTACACTTCTTCACTCAAGCAATATAGTTGTAGCAGGAGTTTTCCTACTAATCTAATTCCACCCCGTTATCCCTAATGACAGTACTATCTTGACAGCTATACTATGCTTAGGCACAATCACTACTTTATTTATAGCAATCTGTGCACTCACCCAAAATGATATCAAAAATATTGTAGCATTCTCAACATCAAGCCAATTAGGCCTGATAATAGTTACACTAGGTATTAACCAACCTTACCTAGCCTTCTTACATATTTGCACACACACACACACACACACACACACACATTCTTTAAAGCCATACTATTTATATGCTCTGGATCTATTATCCACAGCCTCAGTGATGAACAAGACATTCGAAAAATAGGTGGCCTAGCAAAAGCCATACCACTTACATCCTCATGTTTAATCATTGGCAGCCTAGCCCTAACAGGAATACCTTTCCTCACAGGCTTCTATTCAAAAGACTTAATTATTGAAGCCACCAACACCTGCTACACCAACGCCTGAGCCCTCTTAGTAACACTGGTAGCTGCCTTAATAACAGCTGTTTACGGCGTATGGATCATCTATTTTGTTTTAATAACTAAACCTTGATTTCCCGCCTCAATTATCATTAATGAAAACAACCCATTACTGATTAACCCAATCAAATGCCTACCCCTGGGAAATAATATATCAGGATTCTTCATCCCATATAACATCCCATCTACAACCATCCAAGTTATAACCATACCATTGATACTGGAAAACCACAGCACTAATAGTAACCATTGCAGGATTTACTATCACACTAGAATTTAATAATCTAACTAATAATCTTTCACCAACAAAACCCTCATCCATTAACTCATTTTCAACTTCCCTAGGCTACGTCCCAACAATCATACATCGACTTCTCCCTATAAAAACACTTAACATAAGCTTCAAAACAGTCCTAACTCTTCTAGATCTCATCTGACTAGAAAAAGCTATCCCAAAAATCACTTCCACCTTCCACACCTTCACCTCTTTAATCCTTAGTAATCAAAAAGGAATAAACTGTACTTTCTTTCATTTCTCATTACACTCCTATCTATCTCAATCTTACAAAGCATTCAATTACCCCAAATAATTTCAATGATAATAAATACACCCATAAATAAAATTCAACCAGAAACCACTATCTGCCATGCAGAGCAACTATATAAAGCAGCCACCCCAATACCCCCTTCACCTATTAATCCCAAACCGTCACGATCATAAACTGTTCACCCACCTAAACTATTAAACTCTAACACCGTATCGAACCCCTCATAATAATTGGTTACAAATAATATACCTATTAATTTGATGTTAGCTGTCGGCTTGCTGTATATAGCTTTTATTATATTTAGGTATGACCCTTGTATCCCTAATCTCTCCAAGACTTTTAACATAAATGGATGTTGAATTTTGTCAAATGCTTTTTCAGCATCTAATGAAATGATCATATGGTTTTTTTCTTTCAGTTTATTTATATGCTGGATTACATTGATAGATTTTCGTATGTTGAACCAGCCCTGCATCTCAGGAATGAAGCCTACTTGATCATAATGGATAATTTTTCGGATGTGTTCTTGGATTCGGTTTGCCAGTATTTTGTTGAGGATTTTTGCGTCGATGTTCATGAGTGAGATTGGCCTGTAATTCTCTTTCCTGGTTGAATCTTTGTGTGGTTTTGGTATCAGAGAAACTGTAGCTTCATAAAAGGAATTTGGTAATGACCCTTCTGTTTCTATATTGTGGAATACATTGAGGAGTATAGGTATTAGGTCTTCTTGGAAGTTCTGGTAGAATTCCGCATTGAAACCATCTGGCCCTGGGCTTTTTTTGGTAGGGAGGTTTTTGATAACAGCTTCTAATTCTTCGCGACTGACAGGTCTGTTTAGATTTTTCACCTGGTCCTGGTTTAATTTTGGTAAAAGGTATTTATCTAAAAAAGTGTCCATTTCTTTTACATTTTCCAGTTTTGTGGCATACAGGCTTTTGTAGTAAGATCTAATGACTCTCTGAATTTCCTCTGTGTTTGTGGTTATGTCCCCCTTTTCATTTCTGATCTTATTAATTTACAAATTTCTCTCTGTCGTTTGACTAGTTTGGATAGGGGTTTGTCAATCTTGTTGATTTTCTCCAGGAACCAGCTTTTTGATTCATTGATTCTTTGGATTGTTTTCTGTGTTTCTATTTTGTTGATTTCAGCCCTCAGTTTGATTATTTCCAGTCTTCTACTCCTCCTAGGTGAGTCTGCTTCTTTTTTTCTAGAGCTTTCAGGTGGGCTGTTAAGTCTCCAATATGTGCTTTCTCTGTTTTCTTTAAGTGGGCACTTAGTGCTATGAACTTTTCTCTTAGGACTGCTTTCATAGCGTCCCATAAGTTCGAGTATGTTGTTTCTTTATTTTCATTGAATTCAAGGAAGACTTTAATTTCTTTCTTTATTTCTTCCTTAATCCAGGTATGGACGGAGAGAAACTCAAAGCCATCCCGCTTAACTCAGGAACACGACAAGGCTGTCCACTCTCTCCATACCTCTTCAATATAGTGCTTGAAGTTCTAGCAATAGCAATAAGAAAACATAATGGGATCAAGGGGATTCGAATTGGAAAGGAAGAAGTTAAACTTTCGTTATTTGCAGATGATATGATAGTGTACATAAGCGACGCCCAAAACTCCACCAAAGAACTCTTACAGCTGATAAACAGCTTTAGTAATGTGGCAGGATACAAGATCAACTCCAAAAAATCAGTCGCCCTCTTATACACAAAGGAAATGGAAGCAGAGAGGGAAATCAGAGAAGCTTCTCCATTCACGATAGCCACAAACAGCATAAAATATCTTGGGGTAAATCTAACCAAGGAAGTGAAAGATCTTTTTGACAACAACTTTAAGGCATTGAAGAAAGAAATTGAAGAGGATACCAAAAAATGGATGGACATCCCTTGCTCTTGGATTGGGAGGATCAACATAGTAAAAATGGCAATTCTACCAAGGGCAATTTATAGATTCAATGCAATCCCCATCAAGATCCCATCAAAATTCTTCACAGATCTGGAGAGGACAATAATCAACTTTATATGGAAAAACAAAAAACCCAGGATAGCCAAAACAATCCTATACAATAAAGGATTGTCTGGAGGCATTACCATCCCTGACTTCAAACTCTACTACAAAGCTACAGAATTGAAAACAGGGTGGTACTGGCATAAAAACAGAGAAGTCGACCAATGGAATCGTATAGAAGACCCATATTTTATCCCACAAACCTATGAACACCTCATTTTTGATAAAGGAGCTAAAAGTATACAATGGAAGAAAGAAAGCATCTTCAACAAATGGTGCTGGCACAACTGGATATCAACCTGCAGAAGAATGAAAATAGACCCATATCTATCACCGTGCACAAAACTCAAGTCCAAATGGATTAAAGACCTCAATATCAGCCCGAAAACACTGAACCTGATAGAAGAGAAAGTGGGAAATACCCTACAACAGATGGGCACAGGTGATCGCTTCTTAGGTATAACCCCAGAAGCACAGACATTAAGGGCAACATTGAATAAATGGGACCTACTTAAACTGAGAAGCTTCTGTAAAGCAAAGGACACTGTCACTAAGACACAAAGACAACCTACTGACTGGAAGAAGATCTTCACCAACCCCGCAACAGACAAAGGTCTGATCTCCAAAATATATAGAGAACTCAAGAAACTAGACTTTAAAATGCTAATTAACCCAATTAAAAAATGGGGCACTGAACTGAACAGGGAATTCTCAACAGAAGAAGTTCAAATGGCCAAAAGATACTTAAGATCGTGCTCAACTTCCTTAGCAATCAGGGAAATGCAAATCAAAACAACTTTGAGATATCATCTTACACCTGTCAGAATGGCTAAAGTTAAAAACACCAAGGATTGCCTTTGCTGGAGAGGCTGTGGAGGAAGGGGTACCCTCATCCATTGCTGGTGGGAATGCAATCTTGTGCAACCACTGTGGAAGTCAGTGTTTCGGTTTCTCAGGAAATTCGGGATCAACCTACCCCTGGACCCAGCAATACCACTCTTGGGAATATACCCAAGAGATGCTCTATCATATGACAAAAGCATTTGTTCAACTATGTTCATAGCAGTATTATTTATAATAGCCAGAACCTGGAAACAACCTAGATGCCCTTCAATAGAAGAATGGATGAAGAAAGTATGGAATATATACACACTAGAGTACTACGCTGCGGTAAAAAACAATGACTTCTCGAATTTTGCATGCAAATGGATGGAAATAGAAAACACTATCCTGAGTGAGGTATCCCAGACCCAAAAAGATGAACATGGGATGTACTCACTCATAATTGGTTTCTAGCCATAAATAGGGGCCACGGAGTCTACAATAGGTGAACCTAAAGAAGCTAAGTAAGAAGGTGAACCCAAGGAAAAACATATAGTTATCCTCTTGGCTAAGGGAAGTAGACAAAATTGCCGGGGAGAAAATTGGGATTTTGGGGGTGGGGTGGGATGGGGGTAAGGGGAGAAAAAAGGTAGAAGGGAAGGAGGTGGGGCCTTGGGGAAACAGGAGGATTGGGATAAAGGAAGGTTGGATAGGGGAGCACGGAATCACAATTCTTAGTTAAGGGAGCCACTTTAGGGTGGGCAAGAGACTTGACCCTAGAGGGGCTCCCAGGTGCCCAAGCTGAGGTCCCCAGTTAGTTCCTTGGGCAGCTGAGGATAGGGAACCTGAAATGACCCTATCCTAGAGCAATACTGACGAATATCTTGCATATCATCATAGAACCTTCATCTGGTGATGGATGGAGATAGAGACAGAGACCCACACTGGAGCAATGGACTGAGATCCCAAGGTCCCAATGAGGAGCAGAAGGAGGGAGAACATGAGCAAAGAAGTCGGGACCACGAGGGGTGCACCCATCCACTGAGACAGTGGAGCTGATCTACTGGGAGCTCACCAAGGCCAGCTGGACTGTTACCGAAATAGCGTGGGATAAAACTGGACTCTCTGAAGATGGCGAACAATGAGGGCTGATGAGACCCCAAGGACAATGGCACGGGGTTTTGATCCTACGCAATGTGCTGGCTTGGTGGGAGCCTAGCCAGTTTGGATGTTCACCTTCCTTGATATGGACGGAGGGGGGAGGACCTAGGACTTACCACAGGGCAGGGAACCCTGACAGCTCTTTGGACTGGAGAGGGAGGGGGAGAGGAGTGGGGGGAGGGGGAGAAAGGTGGGAGGAGGGGGAGGGAAATGGGAGGCTCGGAGGAGGTGGAAATTTTTTTTATTCTCCTTTTATCAATAAAAAAACAAATAATATACCTATTTCCATAAAAATGCTCATTGATAGAACCCCTAATACCAATCAAGTGGATACCCATGTCTCAGGATACTCCTCCACAGATATAACAGTAGTGTAACCAAGTACAACTAACATCCCTCCCAAGTAAATTAAAAGCACTATTAAACCTAAGAAAGACACCCCCCAAGCCCCAACACTGCTAAACAACCTGAACACCCACTAACAATTAAACATAACCCACCATAAATAGGAGAAGGCTTCAAAGAAGTGCCTAAACAACCTAATGAAATCAATAGACTTAGAAAATAAATAGATCCTGTCATAATTTCTACATAGACTTTAACTATGACCAATGACATGAAAAATCATCATTGTTATTCAACTATAGAAACACTTAATGACAACCATCCGAAAAAATACCCATTAGTTAAAATCATCAGTCACTCATTCATTGACCTTCCAGCCCCAGCAAACATCTCATCATGATGAAATTTTGGCTCTCTACTGGGCCTATGCTTAATTGTCCAAATCCTCACAGGATTATTCCCAGCCATACACCACACATCAGATACATCAACTACATTCTCATCAGTCACCCACATCTGCCGAGATGTCAACTACGGCTGACTAATCCGCTATTCGACATGCAAACAGAGACTCTAGATTCTTCATTTGCCTATTCCTCCACGTAGGGAGAGAAATTTATTACGGCTCCTATAATATAATCGAAACCTGAAACATAGGAATTGTGCTCCTATTTGCCGTAATAGCAACAGCATTCATAGGCTACGTTCTCCCATGAGAGCAAATATATTTTTGCGGGGCCACAGTAGTCACAAATCTCCTATCAGCCATCCCCTACATCGGTATAATCCTGATAGAATGAATCTGAGTTGGATTTTCAGTAGACAAAGTCACTCCTACACGATTCCTTGCATTCCACTTCATCTTACCTTTCATCATTACAGCCCTCGTATTAGTTATCCTACTATTCCTCCATGAAACAGGCTGCAACAACTCATCAGCCCTAAACTCAGATGCAGACAAAATCCCATTCCACCCTTATTACACAATCAAAGATTTTCTAGGCGTCCTCCTTCTATTAATAGCTCTCATAATTTTGGTTTTATTTTTTCCAGATATTCTCAGAGACCCTGATAATTACACCCTAGCAAATCCACTTAATACCCCACCCCAGTGGGCTGGTATCTCAGCGGCTATTGGCTGAAGGAGCGGAAGGAGCTCCCGCAACACCCCACCACATATTAAACCAGAATGATATTTTGTCTTTGCCTATGCCATCCTTCGATCTATCCCTAACAAATTAGGCGGAGTCCTAGCTCTAATCCTATCAGTCCTTATTCTAGCCCTCATACCTTTACTTCACACCTAAAACAACGAGGACTTACCTTCTGCCCAATTACGCAAACGATATACTGAATCCTAGTAGCTGACCTTCTTATCCTCACATGAATTGGAGGCCAACCAGTTGAACACCTATTTATCATTATTGGGCAAAAAGCCTCAATCAGCACTATGCCATTATTGTAATCTTCATACCTATTGCAGGCATAATTGAAAATAACATTTTAGACCTAGATTAAATGTCCTGATAGTATAAACAT
This sequence comes from Microtus pennsylvanicus, assembly GCF_037038515.1. Lineage (NCBI taxonomy): Eukaryota > Metazoa > Chordata > Mammalia > Rodentia > Cricetidae > Microtus > Microtus pennsylvanicus. The sequence goes on along the minus strand of NC_134601.1, from coordinate 126,090,946 downwards.
TACACTGGTCTTGTAAACCAGAAATGAAAAATTATTTTTCTCAGGACATCAAGAAGGAAGGACTCCTCATCTCATCCTTTCTGCTTACATCATTTCCCTAAATTTTATATAATGAGCATGCACTAATTTTGAGCATTGGGCCTAATGATCATACAAAGAGCAGAATTCTTTTTTTATTTTTTATGTACACTAGTGTTTTGTCATGAGTATCATGTCTTCTGGAACTGGAGTTACAGACAGTTGTGAGCTGCCATGTGGGTACTGGGAATTGAACCCAGGTCCTGTGGAAAAGCAGTAAGTGCTCTTAACTGCTGAGCTATCTCTCCAGCCCCCAAAAAAGTAGGATTCTGGTATCAATTTTTAAATACTTGGTTTTGGTTGCCTCCTACCCCATCTCCTTAGTTTATATTCCCACTTAAACCCTTAATCTCCAGTATTCCCCTTGTACTTTCATATCACGTCAGTTCTACTGCCCTTCCAACTCCTCTCCCTTAAAGCTTCTGTTTGCCCCTCTAGGTTGCCCCTTTCAATTTCCTAAGCACTACACATAGTCATCTCAAATGCATGTACATATATAAAAATAGAAAATAGTATGTACAGAAAAGAAAGAACATGCAGTATTTGCCTTTCTGAGCCTTAATATATTTTTCTAGATCCATCCACTTTTCTGCAAATTCCACCATTTCATTTTCTTTATGGCTGCATAGAATCCCATTGTAGGTTGTACCATATTTTTTTCATCCATCATCAGCTGATGGAAATCTAAACTGATTCCATTTCCTATCTCTTAGAACTAGAAAAACAAGAAATGTTAGTGGTAGCATGTAAACACTGTGGTTATATGCCACAGGGTAATATAGCTTGGCGACATGGTGATTCTATTTTTACTTTTTAGACACTTGCACTTTGATTTCCATAGTAAAGAACCAGTTTACATCCCCACTATCAGCTCTTCTTTCTCCACTCCCTGAACCACATTGGTTTGCTGTTTGTTTTCTTGATTTTAGTCATTTTTACTGGGGTGAGGTGGGATATCAATTTGCATTTCCCTGATGACTAAAGACCTTGAACACTTTTTAAAATGTTAATTGGTGAGCTAATGGTGGTGACAAGCCCAGCACTCAAAACACAAAGGCAAGTGGACTTCTGTGAGTTTGAGACCAGTCTTGTCCACAGAGCAAGTTCAGCGAAACCCTGTCTCAGAAGTCCCCTCAATACACAGACACAGACAGACAGACACACACACTTTTGTATTTGCTCTTCTGACAACTCTCTGTTCAGTTCCCTGACAGTTTTGATTGGGCTGTTTGCTTTCTTGGTATTCGGTATTATGAATCTTTGTACAGTCTGAGTATTCATGATCTATCATATATATACAGCTGGCAAATATTTTCTCACATTTTGTAAACTGTCTCTTCACTTAATTAACTGTCTCCTCCATGGTTCAGAAGTTTTATAATTTCGTGAGGTTTCATTTGTTTTTGTTTGTTTGTTCATTTTATTTCAAGATTTATTTATGTATTTTGTTTATATGAGTGCTCTATTTGCATGTGTGCCTACATGACATCAGAGAGAGAGCATCAGAGAGAAGAGGGTATCAAACTCCGTAATAGATGTTTATGAATCACCATGGGGGTACTGGGAATTGAATTCAGGATCTCTGGAAGAGCACCCAGTACCCTTAATCTCTGAGCCATCTTTCCTTCCAGAGGTTTCATTTGTTAGTTGTTGGCACTATTTTCTGAGCAATTAAATTTCTATTCAGAAAGACCTACCATATGTCTAGATCTTGAAGTGTTTTCTCTACCTTTTCTCTCACACACTCACAGTTTCAAGTCTTATGTTAAGATGTTTGGTCAATTTGTAATTGATTTTGTAAATTTTAGTAATAAAAATAATAGATATTTTATCAGTATATAATGAACAACATGTATTCTTTTATATCATGTTCATTTATAGATGTGTTCTTACATTAATCCACAAGATGGCATCATAGGCCCATCATATAAAGAAGAAACAAAATAATGACAATTTCAATTATTTTACATTCATAAAGTATTCTTTCATAACTTAGCCAACTATTCAGTACAGATTTAAACACAGAATTCTCAAGAGAAGAATCTCAAATGACCAAGATATACTTAAAGAATTGTTTAAAATCCTTTAGCTATCAGGGAAATGCAAATCAAAACAACTCTGAGATACCGTATTACACCTGTCTGAATGGCTAGGATCAAAAATGCTAACAACAGCCTATATTGGAGAGGATATGGAGTAAGGGGAACAATCCTCCACTGCTGGTGGGAGTGTAAACTTGTACAGTCACTTTGGAAATCAGTATGGCAGTTTCTCAGAAAACTGGAAATCATCTACTTCAAGAAACTGTGATACCACTCTTGAGCATGTACCCAAAGGGTGCTCAATAATACCATGAGAACACTTGCTCACCTATGTTCATAACAGTATTATTTATAATAGCCAGAACCTGGATACAAACTAGATATCCCTCAACCGAAGAATAGATAAATAAAATGTAGTACAGCTACACAATGGAATTACTCAGAGATAGAAAACAATGCCATTATGAAATTTTCAGGCAAATGGATGGAACTCGAAAAAAATCATTCTTAGTGAGGTAGCCCAAACCCAGAAAAACAAACACTGTATTTACTCACTCATAAGTGGATATTAAATGTAAAGCAAAGGCTAAGCAGGCTACAACCCAGAGAGGCTAGATAACAAGGAGGACCCAAAGAGGGATGCACGGATTTCCCTGGGAAGAGAAAATAGATGATTATCTCCTTGGTAAACTGGAAGCAAGGGGGTAGAGGAGAAGGGATGGGAGGATGGGGGCATGAGGGATCAGGATGGTCTAGTTGAGGGCAGGATGGAGGGAGAAAGTAATGAAAGATATCTTTTTTAAATTGTTTTTATTGAGCTATATATTTTTCTCTGCTCCCCTCACTTCCTCTCCCCTCCCCTTCTACCGTCTCCCATGATCCCCATGCTCCCAATTTACTCAGGAGATCTTATCTTTTTCTACTTTCCATGTAGATCAGATCCATGTATGTCTCTTTTAGGGTCCTGAAAGAGATATCTTGATAGAGTGTTATGGAGAAACCTGGTGCCTGGGAAACTCTCCGAAACCCACTGGGATGACCCCCAGCTAAGACTCCTAGCAATAGTGGAGAGGGTGCTGAACTGTCCCTCCCCTGTAATTAGATTGGTGACCACCTTAGTTGTCATCATAGAACTTTCATCCTGTAACTGGTGGAAGCAGATGCAGAGATCCACAGCTAAGCACTGGGACAAGATCTGGGAGTTCAGTTGATGAGAGTTTAGAGAGATTATATGAGCAAGGTGGGTTGAGATCATGATGGGGGACCCACAGGGATGGCTGATATGAGCTTGTGGGAGCTCACGAACTCTGGTCCGACAGCTAAGAAGCCAACAAGGTACTGACCTAGGCCCTCTGCATCTGGGTGACAGTTGTGTAGCTTGGTCTTTTGTGGGGTTCCTAACAATGGAACCAGGACCTGTCCCTGACATGTGAGCTGGCTCTTTGGAACCTGTTCCCTATGGTGGAATGCCTTTCTCAGTCTTGATACAAAGGGGAAAAGCTTAGTCCTGTCTCAACTTGATTTGACATGCTTCGTTGATCTCATGTGAGGCTTTACCCCCTCTGAATGTAGATGAAGGAGGAGTAGATAGGGGAGTAGAGAGGAGGTGGGAGAGAAAGTGAGAGGACGGTAGGGAGGGGAACTGGTTGATTCATAAGATAGATGATAGATAGATAGATAGATAGATAGATAGATAGATAGATAATAGATAGATAGATAGATAGATAGATAGATAGATAGATAGATAGTATTTAAGGCCTCTAAAAATATTTTCAATATGTCCACAAGATGGCAGAAGAAGCAAATTTAATGGTAGTAGGGACAAAATAAAGAAAAGAAAAAAATATTCAGTTAGTCTGCCTTCATAAAGCATTCTTCCATTTGGCCATCAGGTGGCAGAACATCATCAAATACAGCATCAGTGTTTGTTTTTTTTTTTAAAAAGATATTTGGAGTAAAACTGGGCACTGCTATTAATTGATGATTTCATTTTGACACAGACTGCTCATTAGATTGTTTTGTTCTCATGAGAGGACTATAACTGTTCATTGTAAACAAAATACACAGACTTAAACAAATGTGGCAAGACTCAGCTATAGTCAAGTTCAATAACCTGATCAGTTTATCTTTATGCATGTGATGCACAAAGCATATTGAAGCTACATCTTTCCAAAACAAGATGTCTTCCCATGCCATTGTTTTCTAATGTTTTTTTATATCCAATGTATAAATTCTTTGTTATGGTGATTTTTACAGGGTACAGGATGTTTCTTCAACCTGTGGATTTACTATAATGTGTTTAACTGGGTTACATTACAATTTAGGCTTTTTAACTGACTTTATAGAAGAGTTCCCATATACAAGCTACAGAGATAAAAATAATACAATCACTACAATCACTGAACTGACCAATATGCAAACTTGATACGTGCTAAAGTTTTGCCTTCTTCACTTCTAACACTCACAAATACTGTCCTCAAACTCCATACAGTAAAGGATGCACTTGAGCTGCAAAGATGGCCCATCTGTTAAGAGCACTGGCTGCTCTTCCAAAAGACCTAGGTTCAATTCTCAGCACCCACATGGTGGCTCACAACCATCTGTCTTTCCAGTTTCAGGGAACCTGATACCTTCTTTCTGACCTCCCTGACACCAAACATACACATGGTACACATGGTACATGAAGGCAAAAGATCCATATACATAAAATAAAGTAAATTTTAAAAAATAACACGTAAGCTGATCTTCTCACCTTCACCTTCAGATTTCTGGGAATATAGATGTGCGTCACTGGGGATAGCCAGGGCTTTGTGCATGCTAGGAAAGTACACTAGCAACTGAGCTACATTCCCTAGCCTCTGCTTCAAATATTTTTAAGAAGTAATAGATTTCAGGTACAACTGAAAGGTTTTTATATTCCATTCATCATACTTAAAGAAACTTTTAGCCAGGCATAGTGTTATATTCTTTTAGTCCCAGCACTCGGGAGGCAGGTGCATCTCTGAATTCAAGACCAGCCCAGTCTACAGAGCTAGCTTCAAGACAACCATAGCTACACAAAAAAAAAACCCCTAGCTTATGTAGTAGTAGGAGCGGCGGGGCTGCGTCCCCAGCACCCGGCCACCCACACGGCTAGCTTTACCCGAAATAATTACACGGAAACTGTATTCTTTTAAACACCGCTTGGCTCATTATATCTAGCCTTTTCTCGGCTAACTCTCGCACCTGGACTAGCCCATTTCTTATAATCTGTGTAGCCCACGAGCTGGCTTACCAGGAATGACCTTAACCTGCGTCTGCCTGGAGTGGGAGAATCATGGGGACTCCTTGACTCAGCTTTTTTCTCCCACTCCAGGCAGACACAGGTTAAGGTCATTCCTGGTAAGCCAGCTCGTGGGCTACACAGATTATAAGAAATGGGCTAGTCCAGGTGCGAGAGTTAGCCGAGAAAAGGCTAGATATAATGGGCCAAGCGGTGTTTAAAAGAATACAGTTTCCGTGTAATTATTTCGGGTAAAGCTAGCCGTGTGGGTGGCCGGGTGCTGGGGACGCAGCCCCGCCGCTCCTACTACTACAGATTGGCGCCCAACGTGGGGCGCCATTTTGTAGTATTAGGAGCGGCGGGGCTGCGTCCCCAGCACCCCTGCAGCCTGGCTAGCTTATGCCCCGAAATAACAACATACAAACTGTATTCATTTAAACACTGCTTGGCCCATTAGCTTTAGCCCTTACTGGCTAATTCTGATATCCCGATCAACTCATCTCTAATAATCTGTGTAGCTCTGGTCTTACTGGGAAAGATTCAGCATGTCTGACCTGGCGGCTTGCTTCATCATATGTGTCTGGCCTGTCGAGTCTGAGCTCACTTCCTCTTCCTCCCAGCATTCTGTTCTGTTTACTCCACCCACCTATGTTTTAACCTATGAGGGCCAAGCAGTTTCTTTATTGCTTAACCAATGAAATCAACAGATTGATATATGACACTCCCACATCAGGCTTAAAAACAATAACAACAATGACATTAACAACAACAATAATAATAATAATAGAAAAGAAAGAAACTTTTATCCCAAAATTATTTGCATTTTTTTATTAAAATTTTTTTTTATTAAAAATTTCTGCCTCCTCCCCGCCTCCCTTTTCCCTCCCCCTCCCCCCACTCCTCACGCCCCACTCCCCTCCTCCTCCCTTTCCAGTCCAAAGAGCAGTCAGGGTTCCCTGCCCTGTGGGCAGTCCAAGGTCTTCCCCCCTCCATCCAGGTCTAGGAAGGTGAGCATCCAAACTGGCTAGGCTCCCACAAAGCCAATACATGCAGTAAGGTCAAAACTCAGTGCCATTGTCCTTGGCTTCTCAGCAGCCCTCATTGTCCACAATATTCAGAGAGTCCAGTTTTATCCCATGCATTTTCAGTCCCAGTCTGGCTGGCCTTGGTGATCTCCCAACAGATCATCCTCACCGTCTCAGTGGGTGGGTGCCCCCTCGCGGTCTTGACTTACTTGCTTATGTTCTCCCTCCTTCTGCTCCTCATTTGGACCTTGGGAGCTCAGTCCATTGCTCCACTGGGGGTCTCTGTTCCTATCTCCATCCATTGCCAGATGAAAGTTCAACCACTCTGATGGGTCCCCCAGAACCTATTTGCATTTTTTCCTTGGTCTCAGTCTTTAACAAAAAAAAAAATATGTTCTTTATACTTTAAAAATGCAAATTTTTTGTTTGTTTGTTTGTTTGTTATTCAAGTCAGGGTTTCTCTGTGTAACAGCTCTTGCTGTCCTGGAACTAGCTCTTGTAGACTAGTCTGGCCTCGAACTCACAAAGATCCGCCTGTCTCTGCCTCCCAAGTCATGGGATTAAAGGTGTGCACCACCACCGCCCAGCTATAAAATAGATTTTTAATGTATTTGTCATGATTACAGATTTGCACATTTCGGTACAGTCTCAACTAATTTAAGTGGATTAAGATGTTATAGATCAGTAAAATGTGTTTTATTAACACATTTCCCTGCTGACAAAGCACATTATTTCCAATCCTTGGGAATCTGGGCTCTGGAGACAGGAAAGTGTGGATGAGGAGTCAGGCAAGTGTGGATCAGGAGTCTCCCTAGAGAGACAGCCCTGGCAAAGTAAAGCTTTCCAGAAGAGGTAGGCTGACTGAAAACTGGCAGCCTCTTCAGACTTGAAATAGCACCGCACTGAGTCCTTGATTCCTGCGTTGTGCAAGATAGCTCGCAATGGCTCAATGTCCCAGGGCCTCCTATCACGCAGGCTGCCAATCTGGACTAAGAGTCAGGGATTTAAGGCAGGGATTTAAGGATTTGAGGTTCAGTGTTGTATGCTTAGCCAGCAAAATTTTATCTTGTGAATTTCCCCTCAACCCCCACTCCCCCGGGAATGTACTGAGGATGAAACCCAGGCCCCTTGTGAGTAAACATTCTAGGCAAAAAGCTACACCCTATTTTTTGTTGTTGTGGTGGGTTTTTTTTGGTTTTTGGGGTGTGTGTGTGTTTGTGTGTGTGTCTGTATGTGTGTGTTTTTTTTAACATTTCGGATATAAATCACATCGCTATAGAAAAGCATATGGAACTGAACAAACCATACAATCGTACTTTAAATTTAATTTAATAAAGTTTGCCTGTAATCCCAGACGCAGGGCGGGAGTGGCACAGCCAGTTTGGGACATTTGGCTAGACCCGGTATCAAAAAGCCAAACAGCCAAAAAGGAGCAAAAAAGAGTGGAGAGGGGGTAGGTCCTCAGGGACACAAGAATTTATAGAAGTATGGGATGATTGGGTTCAATACCAAAGCAGTTTGCAGCAGGCAAGCAGACAAACCCTCCTGTCCTGCAGGGAGCAGAGGATTAGATGACAATTTTCTCCGTTTTTTTTTTTTTTTCAGAGTTACCAAGCCATTTGGGTGCTCTGAGCAAAGGGCGCCCAGAGGCTTTGTGTCTGGCTGATTGGATAAGAAACCAGCCTTGAGAGTAGAAGATAGTGGCCTCATAAAGATAGGAAAACAGGTTCCTCCCTGGGGACATCCTGGGGTCCTAAACCCTTTTTCCCCTCCAGGAGCCCTTGGTTCATCTGGCAGTTAACAAACCAGGAAGCTTTTAGACTCTGACTGGGAGGTAGGCAGTGGCATTCCAAGCAATGAGTCGGTTCCCTGCGGGGCTAGTGGGCCTGATAAATACTCAATGTCCTAATTGATGGTTCTTTTCCTGTGTCGCAACTGCAGCCGCAGCTGCAGGCAAACACCTGGCCCTCCTGGTTGTGGCCTGTGGAATTGGGGTATCAGGCATAGGTCCTGGAGGTTGGTCTGGTTTTTGCAATGAACAACAAAGTATCTGTAGTGGATCTCTGACCAGGGCTTTGGGATCCTAGGTCAAGACAGGTTCAGGATACTGGGACAAACTACCACGTTAGTGACAGGAGTCCCTTCACTGTGTCTAACTTTCCAGACTGAGCAAAAGTAGGCTTTGGTGAAGGGACAAAGCCAGCTTCAAAGTCTCAACACTCTCAACTCTCAACAGTATGTTGCCAAAGAGGATAGTGGTTGTGGCTGCTGGTGAGAAGGGTGAGGACATATAGGTGGAACAGTACAAAGTTTCAGTTAGGTCACAAGAAAACACACTGGAGACCAGGTATCTAGTAGAGTGACAGTAAGTAACAGTATTTTACTATGTATTTGAAACTGGCTAAGAGGGTAGATCCTCATTCCACAAGGAAACACAGTATTTAACAAGTATTCAACTAGCCTGACTGTAGTGATTATTTCACATTTATGTTTATTAAGTCTCCAAACTATGCATCATAAATACAGAGAAAACTAATTTAATTCATAAAGAGTTTAATAGTTAGTGTGGTGGTACATACCAGTAATCCCAGAACATGGGAGGCTGAGGTTGGAGGATTATTGGAAATCTAGACTAGCCTGAGTACTACAGTAAGAGCCTGTCTCAATAATAAATATTAATATTGACAAATCTTCCAAGACTTATTTTTCTTTTACATTGGGGATTTGTATGAAAAATGGTAAAGGTCAATCTGTTGCTGAAGAAGGACTAAAAAAACTTCAGTATCTTAAGTACAAAGTCCAAATGCCTCTGAGGTGACCGTTCCAGATCACTGACTGCCTGCCTTCCTTGCAGACTGCCATTCAGGGATTCCGATTCCCTCTTGTTTTTCTCAGTGTCTGTGGATGCTGTCCCTGTCTCCAGGTCAACGAGGTGGAGCCTCTGTGCCTGAGGATCGTTGACTAAGAGGAGATAAGAATTTAAATTGTTTTATGCAGCATTGACGACATTTGTGGATAGCAGCTCCCAAGCAAAAACAGGGCTACCAAATACATCCAGGTGCCCCAGACTTCGGCCACAACTATCAGTCCTCAAGAGCCAGCATATTTTTTTTCCCTCAGGCAGCTACAAAGCTGTTTAATGCTATTGAATAATCATGTTTTCCATGTGCTTTATCAATACTAACTTTTTTACCATGCCCTAACTTTAGTCTATTCCTACTTCCCTATCCACTCATTAATGCTTCAGTAATGCACTTTGAATGTTACACTAACGGATAGGACATTTTTATATATAATAGAGTACTCTGTCTCCAACTTCTAATTTTTAAAATGTTTTCTGACTTTTTCCCTTCAGTCCTTTTCATATCATCCTTAAGGTATCTTTTGTACCATAACAACAGTTACATTGAAGTTGACCTTGTGGAAGTTAATTTGGGGATTTCTTATTTGAGCTCTTCTGTTTCTTTAAGACTCCATATATTCTAGTAGTGTTCTGGGCTTTTTATTATTTGTTTTATTTATTTTGAGGGGAGAGGACATCATTTTTTTAGATCTTTAAGTGATTTTTTTTCTCTTAAAGCATTTTCTTTATTTTACAATTTTACTGTGGGGGGAGGATTTTTGCTCATTCTTTACTGTGGGTGGGGGAGGACTTTTGCTCATTCTACAGCAGGCATGTGACAAGTAGAAGGACTTGGTTTTCTCCTTCCACTACGTGTGCTTTAGGGAACCCAGATACTCCGCTTTAGGGACAAGTGCTTTTATCCTCTGAGCCATCTCAAATGACTCTCCCAGTTTTCTCCCTCAGAATGTATTGAATGTGTGCTGAAACTTCTCAGTTTTTTATTTTTTTAATGTCTTCTGAGCCTCCATTTCCCCTCACTTTCATTAATGGAAATTTTCACAAGTCTATTTTTCTGGTTCACAAGTTTTCTCTTCAGCTCTCTAACCCATTCATTGCATTTGTCTCAGTGATATAGCTGATGCCACACCCAAGAAGTTTGTTTTGTCCTTAATAGATTCCTCTCTACTGTCTTCTTTTGGTCACTTACTATTTTCTTACAGTTTCTGTTCCTTCTTTTGTCTGTGTAAACATTTTGAACCATTGATTTGATGGTCTATCTCTGGCAGTTTTACAGTCCCGATATAATTTTTAAATTTTTTTTATGTTTTCTAATTTCTTTTGTTATCCTATTTTTTAAGCCAGGGTCTTGCTATGGTGTAGCCTCCTACTGGAAATCTCACTGCCTCATCCTCCTTCTTTCTAGTACTGGGATTATAGGTGACTGACATGACACGTGGTTATGGGCCTACTTTCCAGACCTCAAATCCTCAAGGATGTAGGATCTGTTTGTTGCCTTCCCTTACTTGCAGGAATTCTCTCTATTTTAGCAGGCTGATTCTTCTTGGATTATAGATGAATACTATACAGTAGATAAGCTCTGTTTCCACCAGAGCAACCAAGTTTTCCCACCAATGTCTCACCTTGGAATTTCCATGCCCCAAGGACAGTGCACATTGTCATCAGTCTACAACTGTATCCAAGGAGCTTGAGGTTTTCATGTTCTCATAGCATTGTTTCAGTCTCTCTCCCTTGCACTGGGTGTCCACAGATGCCTGCCTGCAAGGAGGAGACATTTATCTTGTCTTCCATTTCATGAAACTGGTAGTCTTGCCTGGGTCCTAGCTTTTGGCAAGTTCAGTGTTTCATTCCTAAGCAGGTATTGAAACTGCAACTCCTGATAAGGAGTGCCCATAACTGAAGAAAGTGATCTTTCCAGTGGTCTATGGATCTAATATTTTTATTGTATTTTATAAAGCATGTCGATTTGTTTGGAGAAAAATGGGGAACTTGGGATGCATTACTTCCATCTGCCCAAGTTGGAGTCTGTTTTCAATTTTTCAATACTATAAATAATTCTATGATGAATATCTACACCCATTAATCTTTATGCGCGTCTCTAGTTATTTTTTTGGATAAATGCCTAGAAATGGTCAAAGAGTAAGACAAATTTTAAGGTGTTTTTACATATATTTTTTCCATTGCCAGTCCTAAAGAATGCACCACTTCACATTCCCTGAGAATTCCTGTTTTCCTGTGCCCTTGCCAATATTTGAAAGTTTTAAAATATATTTGCCGCTTGATTCGATTCTTAAAAAATACAGCGTGAAACAATATTTTAAAACATTTAAAGCTGCTTAGAAAAAGATCAAAAGAAGAATAAGATTTTGTGGTATGTTTAGATTTCAGCAGGAACAAAGACAGTTTTACTAGAGTACAACCATATTCATTTGTTTACATGTTATCTGTGACTGCTTTCCAATTACAATGGCAGAGGAGACTTATTTCAACAGAGACTTTTGGTCTACCGTGTAAAATATTTGCTATCTTGCCATTTGCTAAGGTATCTTGCTAATCCTCTCTTTTGATAAATATAAGCTTATATACAGCTTGTGATATGATTGAGAGAATCATTACCCTCATGGATACAGAATGAGTTACAAGAACACCCAATGATGCAAAGGGATTTCACAAAAATAAAGTTGAGAAAAAAGAAGATGGATATAAGAACAGAAACTGAGTGTGGTGACACATACCTATGATCTCAGCACTGGGAAAGTTGAGGCAATAAGATGTGGAGAGTTGAAGTCACCAGAGCCACAGAGTAAAATCCTGTCACACTCCCCAACACCCACCAGGTATGTACGTCTTGTGCTGGCGTGACTTAGGTAATCATTGGAGAAACAGAGAAATGTGTGGAAGAGGCACACATTCCAGGTGGTGACACACACCTGTAATCCCAGCACTTGGGAGGAGATCTCTGTGAGTTCAAGGCCAGCCTGAACTACAGAGTGAGTTCCAGGACAGGCTCCAAAGCTACAGAGAAACCCTGTCTCGAAAAAATCAAAAAGATAGATAGATAGATAGATAGATAGATAGATAGATAGATAGATAGATGGATGGATGGATAGATAGGTGGATGAAGAAAGGAAATAGAGTCTACCTCAATAAAAGGAACCAGAAAGCATTATGGACTTCATTAATCCACTCACTTTTTCTACAGTGGCTGGGGAGTTGGCTGTAACCCCCAAGATGAAAGGATGTTAGTGGGCTATGGCATCCAGGATTCTCCTCATCCTGTTCTACAGCATGGGAGACTTCTGCTGGACTGCTAAAGTAACTTGCTTATGTCCTCATCACAGACACACATAATCCAATAATTTTTGGGGGCAATTTACTGAAGTAACCAAATTGTAGATTATCAGCTTTTCATTTAAAACCAATAGATAAGGTTTGGAGAGATGGCTCAACTGTTAAGAGCACTGGCTGCTTTTCCAGAGGACAAAGGTTCCATTCCCAGCCCCCACACGGTGTCTCATGACCATCTGCAATTCTAGACCCAGGGCTGACATTCTCTTGACTTCCTCAGGCTCAAGGCATGTGCATGATACACACACTCACTCTCACACACACACACACACATACACACACACACGTGTGTGTGTATACCAAATACTCATAACATAAAATAATAAATAAAATTTAAAAATCAAAACAAATAAATGTTACTCCTTACCCTGTTGAGCTTAAACCTTAAACAGCATATCACTGGAATAGCAGTGACGGTTACCTGCATTTGTCTAGATTGATACTTTTTGAACTGCAATGTACAGAGGAATCACTTAAGGATCTTGCTGAAAAGTAGATTAAGATTTGGAATGAATGGGGTGTGAGCTGAGCCGAGACACCCTGTTTCTAATGTTGTTGCTAATGGCGCCTCTTTGTGGACCACAGTGGAAAGGTGTTTCACACTATTGTTGGGCCAATAGGAACACAATGGTATTCAATCAGTATTCTCTAACTTCCAAAGCCTATACTGACTACAGAAAAGAGCTATTTAGAACCTTCATCAACACTTCCTTGTTATAGAGCTAAGCTGGTACTGTATTGAGAGCATAATTCAATTGGTTAATAATGAAGACATCATTTCTTCACTTGAGGGTAAACTTTCCCCTGACATATAAACATGCATGCACACATATACATATATATACACTAGTTTGTAAGTAAAAGAGAACGTGACAGAGGAAGAAAATTAGATTCAGATGGTACAAAAACAGAAACGCAAGTACCTTAAAAGGAATGCAACTTGCTTTATATTAGATCTTATCAGCTCTAAGCAGGCTCTGGAGAGCTTACATTCCTACATTGGGGTGAAATTATCTAGCAAAGACAGATTTGTGAACCTTTTAGGTAGGCATATTAATTTGGACATTGCACAGTCCTTCAAAAGCATTGATTATAGCCCTAAAGTGTGTTACGTGTTTCTGTGTACAAAAAGATTTGGTTCAGTTTTATAAATTTAATAATTTATTTAAAATAAATTTCAAATGTATCCTTTTTCCTTAACATTAAAAATGTGGGAGTTGAACTCTCTCTCTCTCTCTCTCTCTCTCTCTCTCTCTCTCTCTCTCTCTCTCTGTGTGTGTGTGTGTGTGTGTGTGTGTCTCCTGCTTCCCTCACTCTCCCTTTCCCTTCTCTTCTGCATATCTCCTCTCTCTTTTCCTCTCCACTCTCTCTTTTCACTCAATAAGCAACTGAGAATGACCTTGAACTGCTGCTAATCCTCTTGTCTCTGTCTCCAGAGTGCGGGGATTACACGTATATGCACCCACAACTGATTTATCAGGTGCTGGACACTGAACATAGGGTTTTATGCATCCCAGGCAAGCATACTGTCAGGGCCAGTTCCCTTCTTAATCACTTTGGTTATCTCCATTAACAAATACATTCCCAAGTACACCAATAACTCATTCAAATCTTATCAAATATTCACGGTAAATCGTTTCTAAGATTTATTTATTCATTTTATCTATATGAGCACTCTGTCTTCGTGTACATCAAACGACAGAAATAAGATCTTTTTGCAGATGGCTATGAACCGCAATGTTTGTGCTGGGAATTGAACTCTGGAAGCACAGCCAGTGCTCTTAACCATTGAGCCCTGTCTCCAGCCCTACACCGTGAATCTTCTCTTAAAATGTTTAAATACTGTATAAAACTTCATTTTAATTTAAATCACTAGTTTCATTCATTCATTCATTCATTCATATTGTTTTAAATATAGATTATCTTACTCTGTATCTCAGGCCAGCCTGGCAGTCACTGTCCAGTCCAAACTGGCTTCAAATTCACAATGATCCTCCTTATCAACTTCCAAAGACAGGAAATACATGTATGAGTCACCATGTCTGGCTCTAAAATCACTATCTAAGATCACTCAGTTATTTATGTCATTGTAATTTCCAAAGCTCAAACATTCTTTTGAATTTTATAAATACATTTAATATCTCATACATTTAGCTCTCTGTATCCACACGTATTCAACTAACTATATTTAAAAACTGCATCTGGGCTGAATATGTACTGAATTTGTTTATTTGTCACTATGTTCTAAAAAATTTAGTCCAACAACTCCTTATATAACATTGCACTAGATATTATACACCATCTAGAGATTATTTAAAGTATATGGAATGCTGTTTGTAGATTAGCACATCCTTTCATTAAATGGACTTGAGTATCCTCAGAGTTTGTTACCACTGGGGATCCCAGAACTGATATCCTATGGATTCAGGGGAAAATAGTATATGCAAATGTCTTCCATATCCCAAATATGTCCTACAGTTTTGATTCTTTTAATAGACTCTGTAGATTTCTGAAGTCTTCCTGGAGCTGATACACTTTTTGTACACGGCAGTTTTTCTCCTAGTAACTGAGACTACATACACATTCAAGATTTATGCCTGACTCCAACTATATTCTTCTCAATGCCCCTAATGGGATACTTAACCCATTAATAAATGCAATGTCCATGATTCTATAACATATGAGAGGTCATCTCAAGGCCCCTGACCTTAAGTTTTAAATTTTAGACATTATTGATTCTCTCAAGCACATGTGGGCGTTTGTAGGGCCCCCAGCATTGATCACCTGATTGAATTCTGCATTCTTTTGGTTCTCAAGATACGTATTTTTCCCTCTAGCTGTAAAGACCTTTGCACTTAAAGGAATCCTATGATAGATAAGTGTCCTTTCTATCTGCCCCTAAAGACCTGTGGAATCCATGGAATCTTTCTAAAGCTTTGATCAGATTTGAGTTGGGAGAGCAGGATTGCTTCATAGGCTATGGTGTTTGTTTTCTTCCCTGGAGGAACAGTATGTCTGGTGTCTCTCGCTTTGTGATGTTAACAAAAGCATATATTATTCTGGATTTTTAAAGTAATACTTAGTTTTAGCTATCTCGCATGTTTTTTCTGAGCTGTGGTAACAGATTGTGAGGTAATTTTGACCAAATGTGATGTAAATGGTTAACAAGTTCATACTTTATTCACCTAGAAAATATAATCTTGATTTCCTGCTCTTTTTACTTGCATAGTAGAGATTAACACCTGCCCTTACTTTCTATTACTACTTATCCAGGCCTTCCCAACATTAGTGCTGTTGATATTTGGAGGTAGCTAAGGTTTTGCTTTCTAAAGTTGCTATAAGGGTTAGCAGCTTCCAATTTGTGGCTCCTATCTGCCAGTGTTCTACTAATGTTGCTTGCCAGTTCCAAGTTTCCTGAAATTGTCCAGTGTCTCTGATAGGCAAATCCACAGCCTTAGTTTAGTTGAGGATAGGAAATATAAACAGAAATCTAAATTTGAAAGATATTACCATGGAAATTTTTATGGGTGGTGAGTGAAAGGCAACAGACATATATTAGTGTCTTTTTTGCTGTTATAATGATAGGTGATAGACACAGAACCTTACAAAGCACACATGAATTTTTCACAGTTCAAGAAGCTGGAAGTCTAAGATCAAATGCAAAGGTCATGGTTGTGGATCTGGTAAGGGCTCTTTCCCAGGCTGCAAACTTCCAACTTCTGATTGTATCCTTACATGATAGAGAGGAAACCAACTAGTTCCCTGGTCTCTTATTATAAGGGCAACTCTAATCCCATTCTTGGGGGACTTTATTTTCATGATTTAGTTACTCCAAAAGCACTCACCTCTTAGTAGCATCACATTGGAGTTAAATAATTCAGTGAGTGAATTTTGGGGAATATAAACATTACATCTGTGACACTGTTTAAGCAAAAGTGTCTCCAAGAAAATAGTATTCAAGTTCTGATCTAGTTCAGGATTGGAAAATGTTTGCCATAAACGATCATCAACTATTCACTATTTTCAACTTTAGGGTCTATAATTTCTCTGTTCCAACTTCTAAACTCTGCCACTGTATCCTGGAATCAAACTCAATCTACAAAAGAATGGACATGGCCATATTCCATTAAAACTTTATTTCTAAAACAATACATTTGGTCTGTGGGTCATCTTGATATAGTCTAAAGGTTTAATGGAAGCCATCCAGACAAAAAGAAATTGGATACCTTGTTTTTACTATCTTACAGACTCCAAAGCAATTTTTTTTTATTTCTTATTGCACAGTCAGTTAAAATATACCTATCATACATTCCCCTTTCTCTGAAAGTTGACAGTCAGATTCAGGATGTCATTTGGGTTTTACTTTTTGGCAATACCAAAAAATATGTGGCTATGTTCTTCCATAAAAATGTATCATGTCTTGTTTTATTTCTTTTTGTAATACTAGCAACATTGTTGTCCTAAGTTGAGAGTCTAGTCAATGTGTGGAAGTTATAGTCTTTTACTCTAACTCTGTAACTCCTTTAGGATTTCTGGAATGCTTCCATAGAAAAACATTTTCCTCTCCTAGGGGTTGGATAGCCAGAGTTCCAGAGTAAATCTGAACTTTGAGCAGCATGTGACAGAGCATATGGCTTGCCTCTGCTCTCCACAGACTGTTGACTGATACAGTTTATGGAATGCTTTTGTGGAGTCATGCATGCCATAGCTGGGGTTCCTGGCTTTGGAATGATTTCTAGATATAATCATGGTGGGTTTCTGTTTCTTAGGATTTCCTGGCAATCTGTACTAAAGTAACAACAGGGACCTGGGGACAAATTTCTAGGTACATTCCTTTCCTAGGGCTATTGTAACAAAGTCACACACTGGGCAATTTCAAATAGCAGGAATTTCTTTTCCCATAGCTCTAGAGGCTAGAATTTTGCAGTCAAGGTTTGAGAAGGGCGGCACGTACTCTAAAGACACTTGAAAAAATATGTTCCAGATCTTTCTCTTAACTTCTGCGTGTTTACCAAAAAATTTTGGTGTCCTTTTTTCCCGTGGCTGCATTGTCCTAATTTCTACTTCCATTTCCAATTAATTCCTGGGTGTCTACCCCTTCTCTTCTTCCTATAAAGTTACCAGTCATATTGGGGTGAGGAGGACTGGCCCAACCTATGGTATTATGCCCTGATCTTAATTGATTATATCTCAAAGATCTGATTTCCAAATAAAGCCACACCCTCAGGAACCAGTGAATGGGACCTAAACACATCTTTTTCTCTAGCATATATTAATTATATATAATTGGTTTTAATTATATTAATGAAATTTTCATACATGTATATAATATATTTTTATTACATTTACACTACTCCCCGATTACCCAGTCTTTTCTCTCTCCCATACCCACAGTCAATACATCTTTTCTTAAGAAAAGGGAGGCAGTTCTAACTCTAGGGAACCCAGGGAATCAAGCCCATGGGAGTGCTTTCTGCCACTGGGGAGGATAGTGGGTTGGTAGAGGAGGTTTGAGGGGAAAGGGATTTTATTTGCTGCAATAGGGCTGGTTTCTTCAAAGAATTTCCTCCACTATTACTGAAAATTGTTGTCTCTTTGTAATTTTGAAAGGATACAGAAATCAAATCTCATGACCTGTATGGTAATCCAGAATCCTGTGTTTTGAAAAGTACTCATATGATTTTTTTTTTGAAATGGGATATTGCTTTGTAGCCTGGACAAGACCTGAATTCATGGTCCTCCCATCTTCCTGAATGCTGGGGGGATACAGGTGTGGAGGACTTTACTTGACACGTGCTTATTATAATGTTCTACTATTTCTATCATGATTTTTCCTTCAGATTTTCTGAACAAAGGGTTAAATGTGTTTTCATTTTACATTGCAAACTGCAAGCCACAAATTATATAGCAGATCTCGGGTTGGGAGGGATATCAGGCCAGGGAGATACACTTGGGGAAAAGCAAAAATCAAGCTTTGCTTGTAGTCTGGTTGGCCGGCAGCTGACTTTTTATCCATTTCTACTTCCTGCCTGGGAAGCCAGGCTGAATTTCACAGCGACATAACGTAAAGCTGAGTCACAAACAGATCCAAGCTCTTAAACCTGCTCATCAAGCTGAGCAAGTGTGAAAGTGGCTTGTGATTACACTTCACTTAATGACTGCTGTAGGGCCTGGCACCTCTTAAATGGTAAACAAACCCTTATTGATTACGGGGTGAAGTGAGGAAAACACTACCCAGATGGCTCTTTGAGTCAATATTGTAGTATAAATGTTATCAAGAATGGCATGCATTTGTAAGTCTCTCAACCTTTGCAGACCGAGATCATTGATGATCACTGTGGCTGCTTCTGTGAGCCCTGTGAAATATGTAGCAGTGTCCCTGGACTTCACTATGTGCCAATAGTTCCTCTGTCATGGCTGTGACCAGTAAACCTGTCTTCAGACATCACCTTAGGGGACCCAGTCCCCCTTCTCCTTTGTGTGTTGCTGCCATATAATTACCATCTTGAAGGTCTATTGCTTCAGAATCCCACAGATCCATAGATTATTCCATCCATATTTTAAAAGAAACTAATTTGTAACGCTACTGTTATGTATCGAAAAAGCAAAATGTTTGCTTCTTTCTGTGTGGAGAAATTCCCTTTCTTGTTTCTGCAGGCAGAAACCTTGGAGCTGTGCTGCTTGTCTCAGAATGCAGAGGTCTGCAGTTTTTCCAGATACTCAGGGGACACGTTCAGTAATCCTAAACAGAAAGGAATCCTTCTAGGAGGAAGCTTCTTGTACACGGCAGGCTCAGGGCAGCTTCAACTTTCTAAAATTATGGTTTGCCTGAAATAAATTTTAAATCAGCCTGCTAGCATTTTGTTAGCCAGAACCCATGGGCTGAAAAGGAAAAGAAATAAAAGATACAGTATTGGAAGGGGAGAGCTGAAGAGGAATGAAGTTGGCTCATTTTCTCCCCACTGCTACATCGCTGATGCTCAGGTTGGTTTCACAGTTCTCAATTTTCTTGCCTCAGTTTCCTATATGCTGGCTTTACAGGTGGGTGTCATCACATTGAGCCAAAAGTTTTCTTAACTTTTGGAGAAAAATTGGTCTAAGTGTTTGGTTTTTTTCCTAATCTGTATTTTAGTAACCCAGCTACACACCTCTGCTGTCTGATGAAATCTCACTTGAGGAGAGTGCTCCCCCACCACCAAATCTAAACCAGGACTTCTCAGACAACAAGTTAGAAGTTTGTGAAGCATGTCTGTCTTTATGGAAAGCCACAGAATAAGCAAAAAGGAACTGTTTTCCAATTCTTGAGTCTGGGGAGAGGGTTCCTCGGGAATCTATGTTTTTTCTCTTCCTTCTCACCCCAGAAATTAAGATAAGAATGAACAAGAATAACTTCTAATATACTGCTCAGAGTAGGCTGGAGGGTTTGCATCATTTAAATATATGAGAAGCACTTATAATTAATTATTTAAATCTAGCACTTAAAGAATGTTAAACAATAAACCATTTCTTCAGCAGTATCAATCCAGTACTATTTCCCTTGTTCTGCTAGCACTATGTGTAGAATTACCTGACTTCTAACTTCCTAGAACACTGCCTTGTTTATAAAAGGTAGAAAACACTTCTCTAGCGGTATTCTATTTCTTTTTCTTATTTTAGACGTGATGATTGCAGCCTTCATGGATGTTTCGCTTCTAGCATCACCTCAAGTATTGCATATGCATCGATCCAATTTTGTACCTTTTCTTTAAAAATAAAGTGTATTCTTTGGAGAAAAGTATTAAGAAAGAAGGCAGAATCTAACTGAGTAAAAGAAACATTTCCCAGTTCTGTCCATGTTTGATTTACTCTGTAACAACCATTTTCAAGATAACATTTTCTGCAAATTATAAACCACTGAATTTCAGCAACTTCAGAAAGGGAACTTCCCAGAGGGCTTTTGGGTAGGAGAACAAAAGTATTTGCATGTCCTTTACCCAGAGCCAGAATGGATTTTTCTGGGCTGTTTTTCCATGTGAAATCTTGGTGGGAGGATGGATCTCTACAATGCTCATACTTTTGTTGCTGGCATGACTGTTGGTTTTAATGTGGAGGAAATAAAGAATGCGTAATTGTGCATTCAGTTAAGACTAAAGACTCCTTTACATGGCAGTATTGTGTATGTTTGTGTGCATGTGGTTTTTAGTTCAGCATGGAAAGTCCCAATTGATTTCAAGAAAGGCAGGCCTTATTTTCTCTACACCTCCCTAATTTTGTAGCAAAGCTGCAAAATGAAGAGAGTTTCTGTACCCCCTTAACAGCTCTTTTCCTTTCTAAGTCCATTCATAAGATTTTAGGGACAATCAGCAGATGTCTAGCACAAATGTTGTGAAACAAAAGGACTAATCAAGCAATAGGGGAATCTTGGTCATCCCAGTGCAAGCTTCTTCCTCTATGACTAAGCTCCTTTCAGAAAGACAAGCACAAGAGTTCAGCTCCACTTATTTAAGGCAGTGTTCTATAGATGGTAGTAAATGGGTTTGTGAATGAAACTTTATGAGAGTTTCCAGTTAGTCTTCCTCGGCATGCCACATCACTCTCCTTTCTCTATTAAGGTATAGATGAAAATGATAAAGTATAGATACTGTTATGAGGACAATGACATATGTGCATATTAACTTAATGTTTAGACAAGTGAAAACATTCTGAGACTATCCTGTATCAGGCTCCTTTGAAGCAGTGGCCAAGATGGATTCTCATGTGAGTGACAGATCAAAGATTTATACAGTCATGGTAAGCAAAATAGGGTGAAGGAGGTCACGGCAATCCTGTGGTTTTACAGAAATCTAGCCTAAGACCCTGGGCATCTTGTGAGTGTGTATGGTACTGGAGTTGGTTCTACCAAGGCAGGATGGATTGTCTGCTATCCTCCATAATCAGTTCCCAAGGAAGGAGGCATAAAACCTCTCAAATTGCTTCTAAAACTCAGTTTCTTAAATATATATGGGGTCATGAAAAAAAATTGGCAAGTGTAAAAGGTTTCTGAATGTGTTGAACAGATACCATCTGGATGTGGTGGGTACATGCCTATAGTCCTAGCATGTGAGCGGATTAAGTAAGAGGAGCAAGAGTTGAAAGCCAACCCCATCTACAAAGTAAGATCCTGGCCAGCTTGGAGTATATGACTCCCTGTCTCAAAACAACAAAATCAAATACATAATAAATCTGAAGTGTGTGTGTGTGTGTGTGTGTGTGTGTGTGTGTGTGTGTGTGTTTTACCAGCAATTGTCCTGGTTACATCATGTGACTTCATAGCAGCCTTGGTTCTCAACATACAGCATGTACTCTTTGTATTGCTGTCATACCATGTAACACCAACAGACACTGTCAGAAACACTTTTATTGCATGCTATGACTTGCAATGTTTTTATCGCACACACATTTTTTCATGTTTTTATAGAAACATCATGGTTTAGTAATGGAAAACAAAATCTTAATATTTTCTTACTATCACTCTTCAACATGAAAGCATACAGTTGGTATCTCCTTGGTTTTATTGTTCTGCAATGTTTGGGTTTCAAAAACCGCTACTAGTGTTGATGAATTGATACCATGGAGGAACTAAAGAAGGAGACATAAAGAGGGAGATAGTAAAACAAAGGTGTTTTAAATGGGGAAAGGGAAAAATGGAAGAGGAATTTAACTGGAAGATGGGAGGAAGGTAATACAGAGGGAGATGGAGGAAGGCAAGATAAAGAACACTAAGGATGTTTGAAAAGCCATAATGAAACATTATTTTATATGATTATTTAAAACACATACAACATATGTATTAATGTATATGTATAGTGTGATATTATACCACATGGGGTGATAATGCTCTCCCCAGGAGCCATTGGTCATCTAATAAGTACCCCAGTGTGCTGGGCAAAGGAAATTTACATGAAGTTGTTGGTCAAAAGGGTCCAAGAGTCTCCCCAGAACAAAATAGGCTGTGCCCATTGCCCTTGGTTGCCTCCCAGAACTTGAAGGTAAAGCCCTATTACTGAGGATAAGGCACACTTCAAGCACAGGACTTAGAAGGATCAAGCTGGATCTGACCTGAAAGTCTCCATGAGAAGTAGTTCTCACTGGAAGCTTCTGTGGAAGCTGCTAAGAGAGAAAATAGCCCATAGTCCTACCTAGGTGTACATGCAAGCCTTTGAACCACAACAAGAATAAGCCTGAAGAAGACAACCTCAACAGTGAAATAGTGACACTTACGTCTTGGGAATAACCAACTAGTTGTCTAATTAGACTTAAGGCCCTCTCAATACCAGGAACGCATGTCTGATAATATGAACCTAACCAATTGCCCATGACTGGAGAGGTCATATACCCTATTGGAGAAACTATTATTACATTTTCCTAAAGCAATATAGCTTCTAACTGTATTCTAAACAATGTTCTTTATACTCACACACAAGTGTGCTCTCACTCATCATCAAAGAAGCTTCTTTTGCGGCAGAGACCACTACAGAGATCCACACTGGTCAAATGCAGATCATAAGTGAGCATGGGTGCCCAGCCCCATTTGGTAAATTTTCAAGACAACCTCTGCCCCTAAAGCTCAGAGAACACTATGGGAGGGGAGGAAGAAATATTGTAAAAAGTCAGAAGACCAGGACATTTGAGATAATGTCTTCTAGATATGACAGGTATGCTGTACCTGTGAAATCTCAATGATATGGTTGCCTAAACAAGGCCTGCATAATGACAGCAGTTGACATACCAACGGGGTTAGGGGGAATTTCATCTGGATGAAGAGCTACAGGCTTCTAAGAGACAGATCCGTTTTTCCCAGAGACAAGATTCATGAGAGATTATAAAATCTCAAGCAGTTAGTCCTAATAACTTTTCATATAAGCAACACTAAATGAACTAAGGTGTGTGTGTGTGTGTGTGTGTGTGTGTGTGTGTAACAATAATAATTAAGATGGAAGAGGTCAGGAATCTGAGACTGAGTGGAGAGGAAGGGAAAAGTTGGAGGGGAAAGGATGTGAAATGTTATAAAAACAATATACTCATTTATAAAGTTCTAAAAAACATTTTTGTTGTTGTTTCAAGACAAGGTTTCTCTGTGTAGCCCCAGATGTACAGGAATTTGATCTGTAGACCAAGTTGGACTCAAAACCAGAGATCCTCCTGCCTCTGCCTCCAGAGTGCTGGGATTAAAGGCATGACTCCCCCAACTCAACATTTTTTAAATTTTAAAAAAAAGATCACTGAGTAAATTTTGTCTTGGGATTAGGAGAGATGTTTCAACAATTTCTAAAATGACTATAATAGACTTCTAACACTTTGCAATCTTCTAACATTCACAATTATAAAATCAAAGAAATGACCAACTCTAAAAACATTCACAGTGCTCTATATCCTACAGAATCAAATATTTAGCCAAGGATTAATTGTTTTGTAAAGTAAACAAAGCAACCCACCTTCATCTTTCATAAATTTTTAAAATTGTATGTCTGTCAAAGTATTGTCTTATGGCTTATTAGCAGTAAATGTTTGATTTGTTTGCCTATTTTAGATATTTACACTCTGGGTTCTATGAAAATTTCTCATGTGAATAGGGATCAGAAGTAGAAAAGGTTTAAGAAGCTCTGCTCAGGAGGAGCCTGCGTCCGTACGGTGTTCTGAAGTACGCCTTGTGCTTTGTAGCATGTGCTAAACAATCAGAAAGTATTTGATGACAGCAGTTTATGGACCAAATGTCAAGAATTCAAAGCTTAGTAATCCAAAGGGCCATGCCTCAGTTTCCCCATCTAATATCTTTCCCCTTCCAGTCCCACAAAAGCTCCCCTGAGACTTCAGGTTGAGGCTTAAACCTAGTCTTTGTTAGTAGACAAATCACCATTGTATTATAATTTTCTATTTCTTCGTTTCCACCCCAAGAGGTGAGGTTGGAACACAGACCCTACCTAGACTCTACAGTGAGTGCATCATCTCCCTCACCCTACCACCAACGCCCAGTGCAGCATCTGCCCATGTGTGTGGTCAGTAGGGCAGCCAGAGAGTCTCTCACAATGGGGAAAGCAAATCAGTACTGGCCTGTTTGAGTTCCTGAGTGGATGCAGCCTAATCCCTCACATTACTCTTTATATGTTCATTTCTTCCTTTACCTGGCCATCTCTGCCCTTTCTACTTTTTTCCAGGATGATTTCACTCCCATATTCATTTGGATCCAGATTTGTTGGATTCTGAAATGACAGCGTGCCTGGGAGGATGAGAATAAAGCTTGTCAGAACAAACAAGTATGTTGGATGATAAGCTGCCTGCAGAATGGGTAGGAAGAGAGAGGAAAAGAAAGCAGCGGTAGCTCGCTGGTGATGAATAGTAGCAACCAGAAGTAAAAATGTCAGGACACCCAACATAAAGGGCATTCTGTAACATATAAGACATCACAAAGATGTCTCCATGTCTCCAGAGATTACCTCGCCACAACTTAAATCCTTGGATCTCAGTCTCTTACATAAAATTTAGTAATATTTGTTTACAAGCTACATGTTCCTCACTTCTAGGTTACAACGTCAAATGCTATGTAGATAGTTGTTTTGTTTCATTTTTTTAGGGATAATTGCAGGAAAAGAATTCTGTATACTCTCAGTACAAACGTAAGCACAGTGAGACTGACTACACAGTGCACAAAAGTGACAAAGGGAAATAAACAATCTTTTCTCTGCTTGCTTGGTCAAATCCACGAATTGGGGCTAGTGGGTGTGGTGGGAAGCCTGCATTTGCTTTTATGATCCTTCTCCCCTTGGACACCCAATAAGCATTCAGGGGCCACTAAAATGATACAACTAAGTGAAATTTCCAACAGCTTTTTCTGGTAGAGATGCATAAATACTTGGGGAGCAGAGAAATTTTGTGGTTTTTTTTAGGGGGGCAGACGGGAAAGACAGATCTTTCTTGTACACCTTTCTTGTCAGTCTTTGTATCTTCACAATCTTTTTAGACACAATTCTTCCTTTTATAAAACAGTACCATTTTACAAGAAAATCAGAAGGTAATAAAAAAACGACAGCACCCAAGGAATGAAAACTACTGTGAACTTTTGTGAATTGGTGGACATGGGGAGCACGTTTTCCTCAAGAGCAGGATTTCAACAGATGGTTAAGACTTAGTATAAACGCTTTTACAGTACTGAGCCTAAAAAACGTAACATGTTCTATGCTCTATGGGACTAGTGCATTATGGCCTTGGATCTATAGTTGGGGAATTTCGAGAAAGTCCCAGATTTCACTTTGGGGGTCTCTATTTCTCCGCTGTGAAATATAAGTAGATCAGAAATACCAGTTAGGTTTCGAAGTGACCTGACTTCCTAGCCAGCACTAGCTTTCTAGGGTTTCCCCTCAAACTGTGGGATCACAGAGTTGGGTAAAGGGCAAAAAGAGGGTTCTGGAATCCAGTATATGGACCCTAGGTAGATCTCCTGAATATCTCCTTGCTGAGCCACAAGCTTGCCACCACCCTAGATGTCCTCTTACAGTTGTGTCCTCTGCTTCAACCTAGGAGGCTGTGGGTGTTCCTCCGCTGGCTCCTGCGGCTTTGCGTACTTTGTGTCTGTGTCTAGAGTTTGAGTAGTCAACAGACCAAAGGCTCAGCCTCCACCCCCAGGTGCGCAGAGGGGAGGACCCCAGGCGTCTAGGGTCTGAGGGCGGGTGAAGTGCGGTGACTGCCCTCTCCAGGAGTCAGTCCTGTGCAGGCTGCGATCGGGTGCAGCACGGTCCTCCAGGCCCTCCTGTCTCTCAGAGGTGGCCTGGGGGCGGATTGACGTGGCGGCGCCCGTCCAGGCCCGGGTGCGGATTCCCGAGGCCGGGGGAGGTGGTGTGAAGAGGGAGGAGAAGAAGGAGGAGCGCGTGGAACCGAAGAAGGCAGGCAGAGGAGGAGCCGCCCGAGGGGACGCAGGGCGGGCAGAGTTGCTGAGAGGGGAGGTGGAGCTCGAGAGGGAAATGGAGGAGGAGCTGCGAGGGAGAGGGAGAGAAGGGAGAGGCGGAGCAAGGGGCGGGGGAGGGGGAAGCCTAGGCCCGGGGCAGAGGAGGAGCCTGGGAGGGAGAGTGAAAGAAGAGCATCAAGTAGGGGCGGGGCTAGCCTGGACGGGGCGTGGCGTGGGAACACCCCGCCCTCCCGACCCGGCTCTGTGGAGCGAAGATGGCCGGACCGGCCTGTGGAGTGGAGGAGCCGCTGCTATCGGTGGCCGCGGCCCCGGTTTTGGGACTGTGACTTCGCGCGTGGCAGCGACCTGGGCCATCGCAGAGGAGAGGACAGCGCAGCTAGCGGCTCACGAAGCCTGTCGGGTGCCGGTGCGCGGGCGCCCGGTGGAGGATGCGCCGGGTGCGGCGGGCGGCTCCCCGCAGCCGCCCCCGCGCCCCGGTCGCCCGGCCTTAGTGCTGGCGGAGGAGGCGGCGCGCGCGGGGCGGCCGGGCGGCGGCGGGGCCCGAGCCGTCATGCCTTGGTTGAGCGGCGGCCGGCGGCGACGGCGGGGACAGTCGCGGGAGGCCCAGCGAGAGCCACCGCCTCCTGCTCAGCCCCAACGGGAGCCGCCACCACCAGCGCCCCCCGTCGCGGTCCCCGCACCCTCGGTGCCCTCGGTACCGCCGCAGCCGCGGGCCCGTGAGAGCGCCGAGCTGCCGCTGCCCGCCGGCTGGGAGGAGGCGCGCGACTACGATGGCCGCGTCTTCTACATCGACCATAACACGCGCCAGACGTCATGGATTGATCC
Organism: Microtus pennsylvanicus; assembly: GCF_037038515.1. Lineage (NCBI taxonomy): Eukaryota > Metazoa > Chordata > Mammalia > Rodentia > Cricetidae > Microtus > Microtus pennsylvanicus. The sequence continues at coordinate 126,063,585 of NC_134601.1, read as the reverse complement.
CCGCGACCGGTAAGTGGGCCAACGGGGGCTGTGGAAGTGGGCGAGGGTGACACTTTAGAGGATGTTCTGGCCAGACGTACAGCCCAGCGGGGAATAGACAGGAACGCTCTGGATGCCTCTGTCCCTGGGCCCCCAGATCAGGATAGGTGCTGAGATGGGGATCATCGGAGTGCCTCCATTCCCAAGACTGGACCTTGTCTGTACCCCCTTAGTCCTGTCTATGGTTGTAACAATTCCAACCTTTGGGCCCAGAGTCAGGATGGAGTACGGGAGGCTCCTGGTGTTGAGATGGGATTTGAGCTTCTTCTCCAGCTGCACATCCCTTCTCTCAGTACTCTGGCCCAGGATGGAGGTAACCGCTCTGGAGTCTCCAGAACGCGAAGCTCATATCGCCTTCTGGCCCCTTGTCGAGGGGTGGACACTGAATCGATTGCCTCACATTACCCTCTGGCCAGGGCCTGGGAGCTGGGCCCCTGGAATTTCCTCTCTGGAGTCTGACGGATGGCCCTCTTTTCCTTTTTCTGCGGTGTGGCCTCGCCCATCCATACCCTGGGCCTTGGGCGGCCCACCACCCCGGCTTTGGCGGAACAGGGATACCCAGCTCTTGGCAGATGCGAGATGCGCTGTCACCTTGGAACACACAAACGTGTGCGCCAGTTTTGAGAATGAGGGAGTGAGTTCCCTGCCTGGAGGGCTCAGTCTGGTTTTCATCCAAAGCCTGGTGCCAGACGGGCATTAAAAAAAAAGTATTCCCAACCCTTCTGGAGTCAGGAGAAGCTGTTCCTAAACTTTTTGGTGCTGTACTGCCTTTAAAATCAAGTGATTTAAAATTCTGTTTGAAATAGCCCTGTGTATTGTGGCCAGAATGGGATATGATTAGTCCCATATGCTTTTGGAATAAGTGAAAAACAAGAGTTGAATTTAAGTTTCCTTTTTGTGCAAGATATGCACAGGGCACAAAGTTGTCCCGTTCATGTAAATAAATCTGATCAAGTAAAAAACAGATTCTTCTAAAAGCACTGCCAGATTTTACTTAATGTCATGTATCTCCTCGTTCCATTGGATCAACTACTTTTGGAGAGATGTCGTGTGTGCACGCGCGTGCGTGTGCGTGCGTGCGTGTATGCGTGTGTGTGTGTGTGTGTGTGTGTGTGTGTGTGTGTGTGTGTGTAAATGGGAATTCTGTTGAAACCAAGTATTTCCACTGGTTATCTGATATCTTGTCCTCTCTGGAGCAAGTTCTCTCCACCCTGGCCTGGATGCCAAAAAGGAAATACTGTAGGCTTCCTAGTGATTTCAAGACTTGAAAAGGCTGCTTCCTCCCACCTACACAGGAAAGGCAGCCTGCATGGCACTGTCTTTGAAAATAAACTTTTGAGGAGGGAAACTGCTAGCTTTTTTTGAAGATTTCTATGGGTTTAGATGGAGCAAAACAAATCTAAACAATTGTGGTTCCTGAACATTCCCTCTAACCTTTGCAGACCTCTGGACACAGAAATTTACATAAATCCAATCTTAGTTTTGTGGGTTCAAAAATGCTTATTTTGAAAATCAGATGACATATAATTTTAACCAAATGTGAGAGCCACATCTGTTTGATCAAACCTTGGATGATTCTGAAATTGGTGGAACTGCTTGAAATGTGATGTTCTTTTGTGTCGTATTTTTATTAAAGTCCTAAATCACTAGAACATGAGCCAATTCAATCAGTATTTAAAGCAGGGCATGGTAGCACATGTCTTTAATCTCTTGGGAGGCTGAGGCAGGAGAATCAAGAGTTCCACGCAAGTCTGGGCTGCATAGCAAGGTTTGGCCTTGAAAAGGGGTGTTTTGCTTAGCAAAATCTAAGCCCTACTTTATGAGGATAATATAACAATTGTGGCTATTTTGCAAAAGAGATTTATAACAAAAACATAAGTGTGATCATTTTATTTTAATGGTATAGCCAGCAACATGAGTCCTACAGGAATCGTCTTCTAGGTTCTTTGTCTCTGTAGATTTTTCTTTCCACAAATCTGCTTTGCTCCTGAATAACATTTTTTGCCCCTTTCAGATATTACTTAGGTTACAGGTTTTTAAAAGTCCCCTTTCTAAGTGCTAAGTGTTGATTGAATGAACAAAAGTGGATATTTTGCATTTTTTGTAAAGTAAAAACATGTGTGTACTTTTCTGAGACATTGTTTTTATAGTGAGTGAAAATTCAGCTGGGGACAGCTTGAACTTCAGCTCCCATAATACCTTGCATGAAATATGTATGGAATGTTCAGCAAGCCACAAACATTTCAGTGGAGCCTGCTGAAGGGTGTGCTAGTCATTCTTCCTCTTTGAAAACACAAGGTTGCCAATTTTTATAGGTGACTAGGAATTCTTTAAGGCTGTAATTAACTTTTATTATATGAACAAGACTGCATATCAGAACACCATGTTTTCTCCATGTACACATCTGACAGGTTATGGATCTTGTTTCATTCAGAGGTCTAGAAAATGGTGTTTAAGAAACTTTCACCATATAGCTTCCAAACAGAAATTATAGGAGAAGCAAGGGAAAAAATTTTTAAAGAAAATAAAATTATAGAGGAATAAATAAATGTGGTAGGTGAAAACTGTTGTTGACTTTCAACATTATTTCATATGTAACAAAATTCTTAATAGCATCAAGTATACTGTTGTAAGCAGAATAACCGGGGGCCAGAGAATGTAAGTAAAATCTCTTCTAGAATGTTAAAGTAATTCCATTCAATGTTAAGTTTAATAACATTAGATATTTTCAGCTCAGCATATTGGTGAATTATTGTACCTCTAATTTTTTTAAAGTAATAGAGAGCATGCAATTTAGGGAAACATCTTTACAGATGTGGCTACACATGTCCATGAAAAAAAGTGTCTCTATTTTATAAACAGAATTTTTTTAGTTCTGTTGTGAACCATCCTTGTATTTGAATTCATTTTTTCATAGATTGGTACTGTTTATATGATTTTCATAGTCAGCTTAATGTTGTGAAATTATTTTGCTGTTTCTATGGCTTGAAGATCACCAAATAAGCCATTGTGATTTACATATATTCTGCATATACTACATAAACATTATGCTAACCACCTGACAGAAAGTTCTTTCTTCCTTTTATTTTTATTTATTTATTTTTTGAGACAAAGTTTTTCAGTGTAACATCCCTAGCTGTCCTGGAACTCACTCTGTACTGTAGACCAGGCTGATCTCCAACTCACAGAGATCTGTCTGCCTCACCTCTACCTCCCCAATGCTGGGATCAAGGGGATACACCACCACCACCCGGCTACTAGAAAATTCTTTCTTTCTTTTTTCGTTTTTTTTCCTTTTTGTTAATTTTTCGAGACAGGGTTTCTCTGTGTAACAGCCCTAGCTGTCCTTGGACTAGCTCTCGTAGACCAGACTGGCCTTGAACTCATAGAGATTTACCTACCTCTGCCTCCCTAGAGCTGGGATTAAAAGTGTGGGCCACCACCATCCAGCTCAGAAAGTTATTTCTTATAGAAAATAATTATAAATCTTATACTTAGAAAATATAGTATAAGGGTTATTTTTTGATTTTTAAAAAACAATTTAGTGCCTTTAACAGTTGTGTGTGTGTGTACTTCCTGCATAATTCTCTTGAATTACACTGTTCAAGGATTCAGTTGTTGAAACTGGCCATTCTGTTTCTTGTAGCCTAGTGGTAGTTTTACATTACTGGAAATGAAGAATGGTGGGCAAAATCACATTTGAGGGCCACAAGACAGCTTAGTGGTTAAAGGTGCCTAATGCCAAGCCTGATGACCTCAGCTACATCCCTACGACTCAGAAAGAACTGACTCCCCAAAGTTGTTCTCTGACCTCCACATGCACACTTTGGCATGTTCCCCTATCCAAATTAAAAATAAAACACTGTGAAATCATATTTGCGATCAGAGCTAAGTGTAAATAATGGTTGACTGCTACAATTATGTCATGGTATGAGAGTTGAGGGCCATTTGTTCACTAGATGGGGTTTGACCTGGTGCCACATGTAAGAATTTTGTGATTTATTAAAAGTCCCTTGAGCAGGCTTTTTCTTTTTCTTCTTCTTCTTCTTTTTTTTGAACAGGAAAAGGACACACAAAATTTATTATATGCTCAAGACATGGGAGTATTTGACTCCAACCTTTTGCCTTAAGGAGAAAACAATCTTGGTTCTGGTATTTGCTAAGTTGGAGCCTTCTATAACAGAGCCAGATAACATTGCTACCTTCTTGGAACCACTATTCAGTATTAATTAATAGGAGCTTGACTATATTTACCTCACAGAGTCTATTTCTGGGTTATGTGAACTGTCTAAGTTGAGCTTTCCGATAAACAACTTAATGATTTTTCCATTTTTCATTCTTTAAGATTATAGATAGTGTTTGTATGAACACGCGGGAGTTTCTGGCTTTAAAAGCCATCAGGGGTCAGCCCCTGGAAAGAATCTTCCTTTTGTATCCATTTAGATGTCAACTACCACTTTTCAATCTAATATCTTTCTTTTTCTTCCCTTCTCTTTTTTTTTCTCCAAGAAAAGTAAATGGAAAAGTCATTGATTTCCAAAAATAGCTCTCGGATGTTTAGAAGTCTCCAAGTTTCCTTCTCTTTCCTTTCACTCTGATTTGGGAAGTGGAAATAATGTGTATCACAGTCTCTGTTAGGTTCACTTCAGGAAACTGTGGGTCAAGTGACATGACAGGGTCACCTGGTAAGCCTGAGATAGGCCTTTTGGCTTCTTGCCCAGGGCCTTCTGCTGATGTTGTCTGCCTTTGCAAAACAAAAAAATCTGATGGAATATAAGTAAAGTTAAATTCTGTAGAAATCAATTGACTCATCTAAATCTAATAAAACAAGGAAATATTTATGAAGATTATTAACCTCTCTCATGCTGGGACTTTACGTGGAGACAGAACAAGGGTTTTTTGGGGGGTGGGGAGGGAGAAAGTAACAAACATAAAGCAAACAAAAGTTATAAATGTCATGGGAAATGCCATGATTAATTCAATTCCTTAGGTTTTAAATAACTTCCAAGAAAAGAACGGAGAGTTCTCTCTTTTTTTTAACTTACACTACTATTTATCTTATATATTTTCTTGAGAATTTCATAGATGTATATAATGTGTTTTGACCAGTTCTTTTGGTTCCTTTCCTTCTAATTCCTCTCACTTTTCTCTTACAATTTCATCTGTTCTCTCTCTTTTTAAACTCACTGAATCTACTTAGTGCTGCCTGTATTTACATAGGTATAGGATCATCATCTCCTGTGGTAGTCTTTCAGGAATTTTTATCTTTGGAGAAAACCTATTTTTTTCTACAGCCACCAGTTTCCATCTTGGGTGTGACTTCATGAGGCCCTTCCTTATCCATGCCAAGATTTTAACTAGCCTGATTTTGTGCAGGCCTTCCACAGGCAGTCACAGCTGCTGTTAGTTCAGGTGTGCAATGGCCCTGTGGCATTGTCATGTCTAGCAGTCTGTACCTTAACCAGTTGTGTGTGAAAGGAAGACCACTTGCTTGTCCGAGCTGCCCAGAACTGAAATAACCACACAGAAATTGTATTCATTAAAACACCTCTTGGCCCATTAGCTCTAACTTCTTATTGGCTAATTGTTACATCTTAATTTAACCTATTTCTATTAATCTGTTTATTGCCACGTAGCAGTGGCTTACCAGGTAAAATTCTCAGCATCTGTCTCCAGTGGATCCATGGCACCTCTCTGACTCCGCCCTTCTTTCTCCCAGCATTCCATGTTTCATGACTGGAGGGAGAAAAGTATTTAACAGTCTCACTCTGCTAGAAGAGCTCTCTTGAACACGGACTGGTTTTTATTCTTCTTCATCAACGTCTTGGAGCAAGATATTTAAGCGCTTATAGAACTGAGCAAGATAAAGAGGAGGCCCATGAAATTTTTCCTGGAGATGAGGAAGTGCTGAGTGTGATCCAAACAAATAAGAGAATGAACTAATATGACTGGCCCAGAAGTTGTATGTGAAGGCTTGGAGACTTGGGCCAGACCATTCCTATCTGAGATTGCCACAGTTTTGGGACCAGAAAAGCTAGGAACATTGTTCAAACTCCTCTCTTCACACTTGAGAGCCCAGCTAAGTGGTGTTTTCTGCCCATAGTTAGAAGGCCATGGGATCTCCTGACCCTTGACCTATTGCTTTTTCTAGCATGCAACTCATCCAGTCCACACCCATTTTAAGTATCCTATCTCTGTTCATTTATTTAACAGGGTATGTTGCATAGCTTTTCTCTCTTCAGCATTTTTCCAAGGTTCGGGACTCTAGCAAGTAATATCAGAAAGGGCCCTGCCTTTGTGAGGCAAATGCTATCCTTGCTTCACTTGTCTTTTTCAATAAGCCTCATGCAGGAAGTTTCTCTCCACTGGGATTCCATGCCTTTCCCCCCAACTTCTGGAGACAGAGCTCAGGGCCTTGTCAGTGCCAGACAAACACCCTGTCATTGAATCAAACCCCACACCCTGGCTCTGTGGGCATGGCAGACATATCATATACCTTTTATCATGTGCCAAGCATTTGCATGCATGCTTTCATCAGAAGCCAGTCATGGCTACATAAAGTATAGATGGACGCATGATGAAACTGAGGTCAATGGGAAGTTGACTCAGAGACCCCTTTCTTACAGCCAGTGAGGGACCATGTATTTGACCCTCCCCTGAGTAGGCTAAATTTTATGCTCTTTGTGCTGTTCTGGACCCTCTGGTTATTTTATTTTGCATTCTTTGTTGTTTGATGTTTATTCCCCTCTGTGGTATCATGACCTCTTAAAGACAGACACATTAATGCCTCATTCCCCGTTAATAAGTTACCCTCCATGACAAGATAGATTTTGCAGATACAGTTAAGGTAAGGATTCTGTGATAGGGAGATAATCATGCCTTATCTGGGTGGATCCAGTATCACAATGGGGGCTTACTGGGGGGAGCAGGAAGATGAGGATGAGAGAGGTGAGGATATGACAGTGAAAGCAGAGATTGAAGTCACATGGCCAGGAATCAAGAAATGCAGGCAACCTTCAGAAACTGGAAAGGGCAAATAGGAGAATGCTTTCCTGGAACCTGCAGAAAGAGCTTCAGCCCTGTAGACACTTTGACTCTAGCAGAATGAGCTGAACCTGTGAGATAAAATAGACTTGAGTTGGTTGAAGCCCCTTGGTTTTTAGCAGTTTCTCTTGGCATCAATAGATATAACTATCTTACTTCTACGCCTTGTATCCTAGGGAGAATGAAAGCACCAGGTCAGCTTGCTGCCTTTAGTACCAGCCTCCCATTTGTCACATGACAATGAAATAGATGCTATGCATTTTCCACTATTTTCTTGCAGTTCTTCTCTAGGATCCACCTTTCTTGTGGCTCAAGTTTTGTTTTTGTTGTTGTTGTATTTCGAGGCAGGGTTTCTTTGTAGCTTTGGAGCCTCCCTGGAACTTACTCTGTAGACCAGGCTAGTCTTGAACTCCCAGAGATCCGGCTGTCTCTCCCTCCCAAGTGCTGGGATTAAAGGCATGCACCACCACTGCCAGGCTGAGTGTGGAGCCTTATATCCTAAGTACTAAATCCTTTGCTGAGCTGATCAAGTAAGAATGGTGGGCAGGTTGGACATCTCACAGCAATAGAGACTATTGGAGGTTTTCTCAGGTGATGGTAGGCCTGCACTAGAGAGGAACAGTTTCATATTTCGATAAAGAACAAAAGTTACCCACAAGAATCTCAGAAACCTTGAACCAGTATATGAAACTTTGGGAATATATATTAGTTTGAATATTGCTCCATTCTGAGGGTAATCTCAACTGATAGGCATTTATGGTATATATATATATATATATATATATATATATATATATATATATATAGGCACAGAGGAAAATTAATGCATCCAGACTTCATTATTTGGAGCAACCTGGGGCTGTGATGGTTCCCTGTGTTGGATGTGAGTGTGTGTATGTGTGTATACCTGTGTGTGATATCTGCTGCCTAAGATGCTCCAAGCCATGGAATCCCTAGCTTCAGTGCACAGAAAAGCAGTGAGAGACTTGGTTCTGCCTTTGTTTAGGTCCGGAAGTGTAGAGCAAGCATATACATCTCAAAAGCATGCTTATGGGCCTGTGGTATCCCCAGTGTTTTTTATCTGGAAAATGCTCTGTGTCTTTAAATGGAAGGGATTCAGGGAATGAGTGGGAAGGAGATGAGAAGAATGTTAATGCAAAGAACAAGGTGTGCAGCCAGGCTATCTGTACCACCACCCCCAGGTGGCTAGTTATGCAGTGTTTGTGGGTGGACCACTGAGACAGACAGGACATCCTGAGCAGCTTCTAAGTACAAGCCTCATTCCTACCAGGTGAGAGAACTCATACCTGAAGCTTGGCCATGTGACTTTTCTGCGTTTCAAAACTCTTTTTCGGAGCTGGGGAGATGACCCAGTGATTAAAGAGTTTGCTCCTCTTCAGTGAACCTGAGTTCAGTGCCCAGCACTCACATCAGGCAGGTCACGCTGCCTGTAATTCCACATCCAGGGATTCCAACCGTCTCTCTGGCCACCAGATGTAACATACATACGCAGATACATATAAATAAAATTAAAAACTAAAGTAAATAAACTCTTTGTCTCATTATGTGGAGTTCACTCAATTTGCCTTTTAATTAGTATATCTATTGCTTAGTTTTAAAACTTTGAAATATAATTTACATACTATAAGATAATCCACTTTAAAGGGGTACAATTTAGCATCTTTGGTATGTTCATGAGGCTGTCAACCATCACTACTATCTAATTCTTTCCACCCCTCCTCATAGAAAGCACATGTTCATTAGCAGCTACTCCTTATCTTCCCTAAAGCCAGTCAACAACTAATCAGTTTTTCATGTATATCATCTCATAGATGTCTTATGTAGTTGTCCCTGGATAATTCTTTGTAATACTCCCGTGGATCTTTTTCAAAATGAAAAGTGAGGAATCGGAAATTGGGGGTTGAAGGAACTAAGAAAAAAATCAATTTTTTAAAATTATCTTTTTTTTAACTCATTCATATTTTATGTCCTCCATAAATGTTGAATGTAATCATGTATATGGGAACAAGTTTTACTGATTTGTAATGATCGTTCTACATTTCCTTATTTCTTTGAATTTTTCTCATAAATTCTAGCATACTCAAGAGGAATTCCTCCTTACAAAGATGTCAGTGCCTCTATTTTGTTAGAATGGCCTCTTCTTATCTTGACTCAGGATGGAATCCATCTGCAGTTCTTGATAAAATTCTAGTTGCTTTTAAACACTAAGTCTCAAATGGGGAGGCTCTTATCCTCTTCCACAGGACATCTAACAGTATTTGGAGACATTTTGACTGCTACAACAGGGGGATGACATGTAGTAGGTAGAGGCCAAGGAGGGTGGTGGGTATCCTACACAAAGGGCTGCCTGCAATGCATAAGATGTCTTCATAAGGCTGATGAGAAGCCAAGGACAATGGCACTGGGTTTTGATCCTACTGCATGAACTGGCTTTGTGGGAGCCTAGCCTGTTTGGATGCTCACCTTTTTTAGACCTGGATGGAGGGGGGAGGACCTTGGACTTCCCACAGGGCAGGGAACCCTGACTGCTCTTTGGACTAGAGAGGGAGGGGGAAAGGAATGGGGGAGGGGGAGAGTAGTGGGGGGGGAGAAGAATGGGGGAGGGGAAGGGAAATAGGAGGCAGGGAGGAGGCGGAAATTTTTTCAAAAAAAAAGATGTCCTCATAACAAAAGTGATCCAGCACAAAATATTAATAGTGCCCGACAGTGAATTAAACCTGACATTTGGCATAAGAGTCTACAGTTGGTTGACACAGAATTCTGGTTGATCTTAGATATGAGGTATGGGGCAGGAATGGTTGAAGAGAAGGCCTTCTCCATAAGGTGACATGGAGCTAAATAATGCCCTGTAGGGATTAAGCAGCTGTACTGCTGCCATTGTGCTAGAAAGGAGCTGGTTGTGACTGGGGAAAATGAAAGACTGTCCCTTGCTAACATCCCTTGCTAAGGTGTGTGGATAGATGAATTACACCTCTGGGCTATCTACCCCCAGTACTTTTTCCCACATAAAATTATACATGTCTTCTTATCTTTTAAGTCAGTTAAACTTGAGTTTCTGGGTTTTTTTTTTCCTGTTACTTTTCTTATTGATGTTTATTGAGCTCTATATTTTTCTCTGCTCCCCTCCCTGCCTCTCCCCTCCCCCTTTCAATCCTCCCTGAAGGTCCCCATGCTCCCAATTTACTCAGAAGATCTTGTCTTTTTCTACTTCCTATGTAGATTAGATCTATGTAAGTCTCTCTTAGTGTCCTCATTGTTGTCTAAGTTCTCTGGAATTGTGAATTGTAGGCTGGTTTTCTTTGCTTTGTGTTTAAAAACCACTTATGAGAGAGTACATGTGATAATTGTCTTTCTGGGTCTGGGTTACCTCACTCAAAATCCATTTTCCTGCAAAATTCAAGATGTTATTTTTTTCTGCTGTGTAGTACTCCATTGTGTAAATGTACCACATTTTCCTTATCCATTCTTTGGTCGAGGGACATTTAGGTTGTTTCTAGGTTCTGGCTATGACAAACAATGCTGCTGCTGTGAACATAGTTGAGCGCATGTCCTTGTGGCACGATTGAGCATCCTTTGGATATATACCCAAAAGTGGTATTACTGGGTCTTGAGGAAGGTTGTTTCCTAATTTTCTGAGAAATCACCACACTGACATCCAAAGGGGCTGTACCAGCTTGCATTCCCACCAGCAATGCAGAAAGAAGTGTTTCCTTTTCCCCACAACCTCTCCAGCATAAGTTGTCCTCAGTGTTTTTGATCTTGGCCATTCTTACAGGTATAAGATGGAATCTCTGAGTTATTTTCATTTGCATTTCTCTGATGACTAAGGATGTTGAACATTTCCTTACGTGTCTTTCAGCCATTTTAGATTCCTCTGTTGAGAGTTCTCTGTTTAGGACTCTACTCCATTTTTTAAAACTTGGATTATGTGTTATTTTGATGACCAGTTTCTTGAGTTCTTTATATTGGAGAATAGACCTCTGTCTTATATGGGGGTTAGTGAAGATCTTTTCCTATTCTGTAGGTTGCCATTTTGTGTTGTTGACTGTGTTCTTTGCTTTACAGAAGCTTTGCAGTTTCAGGAGGTCCCACTTATTAATTGTTTCTCTCAGTGTCTGTGCTACTGGGGTTATATTTAGAAAGTGGTCTCCTGTGCCAGTACGTTCAAGTGTACTTCGCACTTTCTCTTCTATGAGGTTCAGTGTGGCTGGCTTTATGTTGAGGTCTTTGATCCATTTGGACTTGAGTTTGGTACATTTTCCTAGATGTTGATATCCACTTATGCCAGCACCATTTGTTAAATATGTTTTCTTTTTTCCATTTGATATTTTTTGCTTCTTTTTCAAAAATCAGATGTTTGAAGGTGTGTGGATTAATATCCAGGTCTTCTATTCAGTTTCATTGGTCCTCCTGTCTGTTCTTATGCCAATATCAGGCTGTTTTCAGTACTGTAGCTCTGTAGTAGAGTTTGAAGTCAGGGATTGTGATGCCTCCAAGAGTTCTTTTGTTGTACAGGATTGTTTTGACTATCCTGGGTTTTTTGCTTTTCCATATGAAATTGAGTATTATTCTTTGAGGTCTGTGAAGGATTTTTCTGGGCATTGCATTGAATCTGTAGATTGCTTTTGGTAAGATTGCCATTTTTACTATACTAATTCTGCCTACCCAAAAGCGTGGGAGATATTTCCACTTTCTGGTGTCTTCTTCAATTTCTTTCTTGAGTTTCTGTTTTTTTCCCAGCCCACAAAGGTATATTCATTTACTTTTTTTCTACCCAGTGTCACTTGTAGTTTTCATCATGGCATTTACTTTTTTTAATTTTAATTTTTATAGTTTGTTTTTCAAGTTTTCTTTGTGTAGGTCTGGCTGTCCTGGAACTAGCTCTGTATTCCAGGCTGGTCTCTGCCTCCTGAGTGCTGGAATTAAAGGTGTGTGCCACTACTGCCCAGTGTCATCTTGGCATTCCTATAAGCTGTCACTAACACATATACTGTCACTTATCTCCCTTATTTTTAACTGTTTTAGTTGCCTGTGATATTTACAGTAAAGTACTCTTATTGTATAATGTTCCTGTGTACCCCTTCCTTCCTTCCTTTTTTTCCTTCTTTCCTTCCTTCCTCTTTTCTTTCTTTTTCTTTTTTGCTTCATGTTTGACTTAGAAGGAAGATGATGTTTTTAAATGTAGGGTTAAAATAATGCCTTTCAGCTTATTTGTTTTAAAACACTCTATTTTGGAATATTTTAGAGTTATTGAAGAGCTGTAAAATTTGTTAACTTTTAATATTATTATAGTAGCTTTGCTGAAACTGAGAAGTTAATCTTGATTCAGATTACTGATAGGCAAACTTTAGACATTTGGATTTCACCAGTATTTCTACCAATGTTTCTTTTCTATGCCAATGACTTTTTAGAACCAAACAGTCTTGCTTTGAAGCTTCATGTATTTTTGGAATCATGGAACTTGGGAAATCAGATGTGATGGGGGTGATTCTGTGTTCTGATAAAGGTGTCAGCATCTGGAAGCTTTCATATACTTTTAGGAAGATCACAGACATCTGCAAGTCAAAATGTAGCTCCTAAAATAATGGAGATTTGGTTTGAAATAGTAAAATTTCCCTAGGAATCTTTGCCACCTACCCTGTTGCTGAATGAGTATATGCTCCTGTATTTGACCATCATAATCCTAGGTATATCACAAAAGATTCATTCCACAGTGAGTCACAGAAAACTCTACAGGCTTTCCCAATACAGCTTGAACTAGTGGCGTATAGTCCCAAGTACAGGATGGTTTTTACATGAAAAGGGAAATTATTGGGCAAACTTCAGAAACAAGATGCTTAGTGAAACAATGAGACAAAGACACCAGATTGTATGTTCTGATTACTACTGTGTCCAGAAACTATAAATTTGTAAAGGTAGAAAACGGATTAGTGATGTCTGGGTCTAGAAGTGAGAAGAGATGGTATTGGCAAAAAGGCAAGAAATATCTTACTGAATAATGTCCTAAAATTGAAATATGTGTCATACAATTCATTAAATTTACTAAAATCCTGGAATTGTACACATGATAAGAAGAGTTTATTGTATGATGGGTATAGCTAATAAAGTTTGTACAAGCAATTTTTAAGGGAAAATCTTTAAAATTCAGATAGCTACCTTGACTTTGTAGTTGGAGAGATCAGACTATGTAGATTAGACTTGGCAACCTCTTACCATGCAAAAGGATTTGGGGGCTTCTCAAAATGTCCTTACAATTGTTAGGGCAAGGTGCCAAGAAGTCGCATGTTACTATTGCTTAGGAGCTTTGCCAACTGTAAGAGGAGAACAATACTATACAACAGCCTGGTAATAATTACAGAGGCAGCTAACTTTTTCACTCAGAGTCATTGGTCATGTGGGATGACTCGCTCATATTTCTGATTGTTTTAGGAAAGTTGAAGTATTATCTGGTTATATGACAAGATTGGGATAAAAGAGAACCAATGTGACATTTAGGTCTTTAAATATCAGCATTCTGATTTTGAATGAACCTCTGAAAATTGTATTCCACACTTTTTGTATTTTAATTAGCATTTGAACAGGTGACCAGAAGCAGGGTGGACACTAACTAACCATACACTGTATCACTAACTGTGTGGACTGATTGATTGCAGATAAGGGACAGCCTAGATGTACTTCTGGCTCTGCTATTTGCTGTGAACTTTCTGATACTCTTCTCTAAAATTTAGTGGAGATATTTGTTTGCTAGGTGCTTTTGAAGATTCAGCAAGATGGTTTATACACTTAGGTCAGTGTCTACTGTATAACAAGTTCTACATTTTATTTCTTTTTATTGTTTTTTTGTTTATGTGTGTGGGGTATTCTCATGGATGTGTAGGTGCACATATGTATGTGGAAAGTCAAGGAACAATCTTGGGGGAGACCTTTCTCAGGTGCTGCCAACCAATATTTATATCTATCTAAATATTTTATATCTTATATATCTGTCTACATATTTTATATCATATATATCTACATATATATCATATATATATATATGTGTGTGTGTATGATAGAGACTTTCACTGGTCTAATGTTCATCAAATGGATTAGACTGATTGAATTGTAAGCTCCAGAAATCTGTCTGATTACATGTACAAGCCACTATATATTTCTTTTTTATGTGGATTCTAAGGATTGATATCAGGTTTTCTTGTTTGCAAAGTAAGTCTTTACCAACTGAGCTATCACCCTAGCCATTTTTTTAAGAATAGAATTTGCTGCAAGGTTAAGATCTTCGAGTGCATCACATCAGTACTTTAGGTATATGCTTAGTTGTACACACAGTAGACCTTACTTTTGGGGTGAAATAAAATTTTCCAATGAAATAAAATTTTCCAATAAAGTCTTTGCTGTTGGATCTTTGAAGGAAACTGTCAAAGAGTGTAGAGAGAGGAGGTAGAGGCGCCTTGTCCATATGCATGTCCTAGAAAATCCTTGTTCATGTGGTGCTTAATGTGCTTGGTAGGAGAAGGGGAATTTAGGTTCGGCAGGGTTAGAGAGAATCAGTGGAAAGCAATGAAGAGTTAACTTCACTGTATATTTAGGTATTTTCCTAGCAATATGTGCCTAAAGCTGTAAAATATCTTCACCCTTAGATTCACAAATTCCATTTAAAGTGGTGGTTCTCAGCCAGGGATAATTTTTGCCTTCCAGGGGACATTTGGCAATGATGGAAGACATTTTTGGCTGTCACAACATGGTGGTGGGTGGGGGTAGTGTGGCCTAAGGTCATATAGTGGGTTGGAAGCCAGTAACATTGCTCAGCACCATACCAAGCCCAAGATGGCCTCTCATGACGAACAATAAGCCATCTCTTGTGTTTACAAAGTTGAGACCAAGTGGTCCTACCTGTCCCTATGGACAAGTAGTGTAGTGATCACAAAGACAATAGTGAATATGTTAGTATTTTCTAAAGTGAAAATTCTTCTTGAGGAAGTTTGATTGAGTGTGATACATATAGGTAGTCTTTTTGAGGAAATTATCAGGAGAAACCTCTCTGGATTCAGGCTGTGGCCTTATAGCTAATCCCTGAAGATGGTCAGAAAGGGTCCTCTCATCTGGGTAAAGAGCTTTATAGGGAGAAAAAAAACTCACAGAGACTTAAGTGATGAACAACGATCCAGTTGGAAAGTGATATTTGTAGTTTCTATTGACAGGGACTCTGGGTTTGATTCAAAATAGGCTAGGAAGCCATTCTACTTGAAAGAGTTAACATGTCACTGTTGTAGGAGACTAGGGCAGTAGCTGAGGCATGGGGAACTAGTTAGGAGGTAATAGTTTTCCTTAGAGTCAGGCAGTGATGGATGAGGGCAAAGACAAATGTTCTCAGACATAGATGTGTGTGATTTCTTAAGACTCTGGATGCTGTGCTTTGGTCATATGTGTAATTCACCCTTATTGAGACCTTCTCTCAGACTCCCTGTTAGCTTGGGCAACAGCATATAACGCCCAAATGGACATTCAGTCGTAACAGTTGGATCAACAGAGAGGAGCTTACTTTTCTATATTGTCTGCAACTCTGCTGCTGTTACAAGGAATTTTGTGTGAAAGAAAATGCCGGGCAGTGTATACATTCTGTTCTTACAATTTTACTACATTCGTAAGAGGTAATACATTAAAGATACATTAACGATTGCATCGATTGAAGAGAGCCAT
This sequence comes from Microtus pennsylvanicus, assembly GCF_037038515.1. NCBI lineage: Eukaryota > Metazoa > Chordata > Mammalia > Rodentia > Cricetidae > Microtus > Microtus pennsylvanicus. Next base: position 126,047,784 of record NC_134601.1, on the reverse strand, counting down.
GCACTTTATGAAAGCCCATGTGTTGTAAATAATTGTGCTTAGAAAGTTATTATTATTATTATTACTTAAAAGTGGTGATTATTTGCTAATTCGTAGAGTGATTAAGAACTTGAAATGACAGGGCTTGAGTCTATGGTTATCACCTCCCAAAAGTGTGTTACATTGACACTGACATTTCTTCAGCACCATGGTCTTGTTTTATTTGCTATACATACACTTATTCAAAAGGCATTTGAGATAAATCATTCTGTGATTGATCTGATCCAGGTTAACCTAAGATTGCCATCTTGTTAATCTCAGTATTAAAAGCCAAGACACCAGAAACCAATCTTCCCTCCTCCACAGCCCATATCATAAACCTCCAAAATGTCACCATGTACATGGCATATTGACAAAAATGTCAAGGATTACCAAGAATAGCTTCTTGCATTCATATGCAGTTACAAGAGAATGACAGAGTAGCTTTCGAATTCAAGTGCCACTGCAGTGGCCTCAACCAACAGTTCTTGTTTGAATAACTTCCAACGTTCATCATCTCTGCCTTGGGGGTTTTAGAAATACGTCATACCTTGAATTTTAAAATATGAACACATGTACTTCTTATGCTCCTGGAGTTATTTTTTTATTTTTTATTTTTGCTTCTAGAGTTGTTAATGGAATTATTTTTGTTGTTCTATTTATCACCCATTTGCCCTTTAAAATGTAGATATCTATAATGTTTTCCATAAACTGGTGACTGATTTTTTTTCTTGAGTCGTTGTCGGTGTCCCTGTTCATAAGCTTGTGCCAGCTCCATCCATATTAGATGTACTACAAAATCTCTATTTCCTTCTTTTCTCTTGTCACTTAGAGATACATAGTTCTTTCTTCTCATCTATTTAGGAATGGTTACTGACCTCTCTCTCACTGTTTGCAGGGGACCTCATCCCTTTTGTGTACCAGTGAAAATAACAACTTAAGGTTTCATTTCAGCATTCAGGGACCAGTGTTTCTTTCTGTCTCATTTTTGAGTTCTAAAGCCCTTGTAGATGAACCTAAAGCAGGTGGTGGGAAGCAGGAGTTAAGCTGTTTTTTCCCTCTATCTTTATGTCCCATGAGATCAGTTTGGAGAAGAATCCTTGGCAAGATTGTAGCTTGGATCTTCAGGTCATCTGTCAATGATGGGATCTTCACTGATCACTTTACAGAGGCAATGAATGTGCCTCTGTGCCTTTTATGTATTTTCTGTGGTCTTTTTAGGACTCACTGGTGTTGAGTTGCTTTTCCCTTTCATCTCAAATTAATGAAGGTGATGAAGGGACTTCATCATAATCCAAACTGCTAAAATAAATGGGAATCAGGAAATTTTCCATGAAGCAAGCCCATGACATAATGGCACCTCAAGTGTATGAGTTACTAAAATTGGTTTTGTTGAAGTTGTTTCCTAGCAATGTTTTCAAAAGTTTGTAAGAAAGAATAATATATATGCATACATATATACATATATAAAATGTATACATACATACAGAGAGAGAGAGAGAGAGAGAGAGAGAGAGAGAGAGAGAGAGAGAGAATGAATGTGTGTTTGTGTGCATGGATATTTTCCCTACAAAATTGTGAATCTACATTAAAATTAAATTCTTCTAATAATTAGTGTCAGTTTTTTTATGAAACTAATGTTCTTAAGTTCTTTATTCCTCTCACACCACTTGCTTTAAAAATACAGATGAAATAGAAATATAACATTTGATTCGGTGACATGCTGTCATCATCTGCAAAGTTCATGCTTGAAAAGCATGCACTCAGGTTATCAAAAAATAAATATTAATGGTTTTAGTAAATTTTCATTTTGTGTTAGGCCACATTCATAACTGTCCTTAGTTGCATGTGACCTGTGGGCTGCGGGTTGGACATACCTGGTATTAGACCATGACTCTTTTAGTAAATAGGTTTTATATTTACTGAAACAAAGGGCCAAATCAGAATCAGAAAAGAAGATGCTAGAGAAAGGTGTCATTTGTATCATGGTCAATAAAAGGACAAATGAATAAATCTAATGATTCCCTCATAGTAACTACTCCAGTGAAATTGTTTAATTAAATGGTATCACATTCATAGACCTCTGATTTAACACCAAATTTCTGAAATACCTGCAAAAAAGTATCCACCATGAAGACAATTGCAACATCATAAACTTGAAGTCTATTTTTATGGCGGGCCTTGTTCCTCATATTCTCTGCAGGAATCACAGTCCCAAAGTGTCTGGATAGCAGTCCTGTGGGCCTTCTATCCAGTGACATATATAACCACTGGTGTTTGGGGAAGCTCCTAATTGCATCCATCTTTTTTTTTTTCTGTTGATTTGGTTGTGGACGCAACTAGAGGCTGGTTAGTTCTGCAAAGGGCCCATTAATGTTTGAACTTGTTTAGCACTTACAGCAAGTAAGCTGATTCTTGACAAGGGCTCTCTAGTTCATTTGTAATGCATTCTATTTTTCTGTCTGGTTATATGAACATCCAGCATCTTTACCGGCTACTTTTAAATCCTAGCTGCAAGTACAATTAACCTGGGGGGCTTTATAATAATTATATATTTATACTTACACATGCACACATGCATGCACACACAGTCTCTTTCCAGAAGATTCTAACCAATAGGCCCTAGGACACTACTGATATTCATTATCCCTCCTCCCACACATAAAAATATTCAGGCTAAAAATTAAAATAAAAATTAAACAACATTAATCACTAACACTTTAAACTGTATAATTCAATAACATTCAGTATGTGTACAGTGTTGCACAACTATCACCTTTATCTTGTTCCAAGACATTTTTATCAGCCTCAAAGAAAACCTTGTTCCTATTAAGTAGTTGCTCTTCATTCCTCCTAACCTCCAGCCCTAGACAACTACTAATCTGCTTCATGTATTTGTGAATTGGTCTAGTCTGCCCTTCTCATGTGACTAGAACAGAGTATGTGTCCTTTTACTTTACCACTTTTACTTAGCATAATGATTTCAAGATTCATCTGATGTAACCTATGTCAATACATCATTTGCTTTTATAGCTGAGTAATATTCCATTATATGGATAGGTCATACTTTGTTTATCCATTCATCTCTTGATGGGCACTGGGGGTATTTCCACATGCTGAATACTGCTGATATGAACATGCTTGTGTAAGTCTTTGGATATGGAACACTTGACCTTGGAAACTGTAAATGTTGGCACTTGTTAAGGAAGAACAACTGTGGAACAGCTATAAATGTCATTGTATTATTTCTTTGAAGCAGAGGTGAGAAATGGGGATCAGGATACAAGTTTGGTGTTCTATTGACCACAAAAACATTTATATTTTTATCGAGCATCTAGTTTCCTGTTCCCAACTTCCTTCATGCTTTGTCTGAGTCCCTCCCACAGGGTGAGTGTGGTGAGTGTGTTGGGCAGTGGGTTTTTTTTTTTATTTGTTTGTTCCCCGGTAGAGCCGAATTCCTTGAGGTTACCTCCTGGCACTGAAGATCTCAAATAGCTTTTCTTCAGTGAATATTTAAGCAAATGCATAGCACTTTGCAGTCTTCATGGAGCTTTTGCTAGGGTGGGGTCCTCTAGTGCTCTCATCCTTAGCCAAGGTGACATGCCTGAGGCTTATGAGCATCATTTATCCCAAACTTACTGCACGCCTCACCTGGCAAGTGTTCTTGGTACGTGCTATTAGGCTGCCCAGACTATTCCCCAGGAAGGCTTTCCCTTCTCTATGTTCAGCTTGCAGGGGTCATTGCACATTAAGGTACCCACCTGGGTTGACTCACAGCAGTTGGCCAGATGTAATATGTTACAGAGTTGTGGGGCCTGTGGTAAGAGTGAATGGATGACCCTAGTCATAATTTGCCCCTTTTCTTCTTTAGCGACTATTACCAATGTGTACCGGCTCTTCATTTTTTAGGATTTTATTTCAGAAATGAAATCTTCTGATTTTAACTGCTAACAGCCCACTGTATCAATGGCAGAGCATCCCCAGGGACAACCCAGAAAGCCAGAGAGAACAAGTCTATAGGTGGAAGTGGCCTAGGCACCTCTGGAGTCATGTGATTCTAGCTTTTACCATCTAGCAAAAGTGCTCATAGGTAGAGAGAAAGCAGAACTCAGAATTCATCTATAGCCCACTTGCCCCCCAGGGATTGCAACAAGGGGAGGCCATGGTGGATTCTGTGTGAACTCCTTTTATTTTTCCGTGTACACCACCTACAACAGCTACAGCTAAATTTGGGGGGTCTTACCTCAATCCCCACCCCTGGAAACAAAGGAACAAAAATGTAATCATTTATCAAGTAATTTCTCCCTAACAATCTCGTAAAAGTACTCTTACATTATTACAGTGTCTTGTTAAACATCCTTTAAAAGTTATTGCACTGGGGATGTATCTCAGTATATAGAACACTTGCCTAGTATGCCAGTACAGCATAAAACTAGGTATGGTGGTAATCTCAGTACTAGAGGAATGGAGACAGGAAGATCAGAATTTAAGATCAGGACATTATCAATTTGATAGTGTGCCTGAGACCAGCCTGGGTTACTTGAGACTCTGTCTTAAAAAAGGAGAAGAAAGGAAAGAAAATCCCAGGTATGTTTTACAATGATGCAAATTGTGTTTTGATTATTTTTCCATCCATAACAAACCCCCATGGAGCTAGTATTCAATGAAAAACATTTTGGTGGGGGGGTGATTTCAAGACAAGATTTCTCTGTTTAACAGCTAGTGTCCTGGAACTCACTTTGTAGACAAGATTGAACTCACAAAGATCCTCATTCCTCTGCCTCCCAAATGCTGGGATTAAAGGTGTGTATCACCACTACCTGGCAACTTTTTTTTTAAGACAGGGTCTTGAGATCATCTAGCCCCCAGCCTTTGAAGTGCTAGAATTCAAGTTGTGTATCACCAAGCCCAGATAATGAATGAATGAATGATATGCATGTAACAATTCGTTGGATCATATCCTTAGCATTAGACATTTAGCTTGCTTCTTTCTTTTTTTTTCTGGCTGTTTTAAATAGAATTTTGTTGCAGCCGTTTTACACACACACACACACACACACACCCCTATATATTTTTTTGAGACAAAATTTCTCTATGTAGTCCCGGCTGCGCTGGTACTTGTTCCGAAGACAAGGCTGGTCTCGAATTCAGAGATTCTTCTGCTTCTGCCTCTGGAGTGCTGGGATTAAAGGTATACACCATCACTACCCAGCTGCACATTTTTAAACTTATACATTGTTAGCTATTTTTATAGATAGTACTATAGGCATTTGCAGCCGCAACATTCTCTGTGATGAAGAACATTCGGATATTTAGCAGCATTCGTTATCTCTACTCATAAGATACTGGAAACACTGCCTGATCTGTTCTTATGGTAACTGAAAATAAGTCTCCAGAAATTGTCAAGTGTCCGTTGAGAAGAATAATGGCTCCTGAGTGAAATGACTGTACTGGTGTGATTAGTGAAGTGAAAGGTACCAACCGGTGTCTTAATTTTAGACCTTGACCTGTTTCTCACTGCCTCTATTTACCCCCCTATTTTGCACGCCTCCTCTGAAAACTTGGGATCTTCCATTTACCTTGTCTTCCATTACAGAATGCTTCTGGATTAGGGTCTCCAAAAGCAGGTGTTTCTTTTCTCATAATCCTGGAAGCCAGAATGCCTACATCATATTCTGGCACAGTTTGTTTCTTGTATGGACACTTTTTATTTCCTTGTGAAAATAAAGTTACATTCTTACTGTGTCCTAACAAAACAAAGAAAGCAAGCTCTGATTTCTCTTCATCTTTTTTGAGACACTATCTCACTCTGTTGCCCAGGCTGGCTTTGAGCTCGAGATCTTATTGGTACTACCTGTAGTCTTGTCATAATCTTATAGGGACATTTGCCCTACAAAATTGGGTACTGTGTCCTTCCTTATGAAAATATTTAATTTTTATTACCTTTTCAGAGGCACTATTTCCAAATACTGTCATTTTCCAGATTACAACTTTAATATGAACTTTATATGGTGCATAATCTAGTTCATGGTATTCTGGCCTTGGCCCCTCAAAATTCATGTCCTTCTTACAATTTGTTTTCCCATTTTAGCAGCCCCAAAGTATAAATTCATTCCAACATTAACTCAGACATCTGATGCCCAAAGAGTCTTCTACATAGCATCTAAATCAGGTTTGCCTGAGACTTGTGTGATTCATTCTGAGGCAAAATTCCATTCCAACTCTGAACCTGTAGAACCAGACAAGCTATATGCTTTCTAAATACACTGGTAGAGCAGGCATATGGTAGAGAAAAAAGCAGGAAAGGAAGGAGTGGCAGGTCCCAGACAAGTCTCAAACCTGACACATCTAATTCCATAAAAATCTTAAGGCTGATGTCTAGGCTTTGGCTTGATGCCCCACTTTGCATTACCCACATGACTCTGCAAAGTCCCTGACTCTGAAACCTAGAAGGAAACAGGGGGGGGGGCGTTGGCAGCTTTGGTAGGCTCTGAATTGCCTTCAGGGTAGAAAAAAGAAAAGCAAAGAATTTATCAGTTTATATTCATTTTGGAGCATCTCTACAGTTACATTGTTTAGGTTCCAAGAAGTCTGACACCATTCACTTTTTTTCCTGAGTTCTGTATCTCATGGAGTTTAAACTGGCAACGTGTTCACAAATTTGATGCCATGTCTATTCATGGCTGTTGCTAAGATGGCTGATTAACATTGTAGGGAAATGTCTGTAGGTAATGCTTGTCCAGTATGACTTTGGCATTCTTTTCACATCATTTCTATTTCCATATTCTTCTTTTGCCCCTTTCCATCTTTAGGTCTATCCATCAATCCATCCATCCATTTTCCTTCTGTTCGTTCTTACAGTCCTCATCTATTTGGGCATAGAAGACTCTGGGGTCCACATTAGGTCCTGAGGGGTAAGACTGCTTCATGATAGTGGGGACATCTGGGATCAAGACTGCATGGGCAGATGGCAAGGCAGCCTCTCCTTTGAAAAGGTAATAAATATGGATGCTTGCAAGGATAGGGTATTTTGAGATTGAGTAATATTTGGAATTAGAGCACTGGGCTGTTGCTTCAGAAGATACAGGGGGAAAAAGGCCTTCCTCCTTGTATTCTCATTCTCTGTGATGGAAATGCTGGGTCATCTCTCAAAGCCAGAAAAGCATGGACCTTTGACCTTCTTTGCTTTCTGGATCTCAAGATAACTGCTTAGTTCTTTCATGTTCCCTCTCCCACCATGAGGCAGACCTTGAGCACACAAGGTTTGTGCCAACAAAGGAACTCAGCATGCAGTTCTGATAAGCATTGTTCCAGTGATACAGGTGGCCAGCCCGTTGAGCTCATTAGCAGGTTCAGTTTACCTGACAATTCCCTTTGATGATAATGCTGTGCTCTTTTTGGACAAGCCCCAGAACTGTACCCCCCGAGGGAAATAGCTTGAATCCTATGTGCACAGCAGCCAGGCTTAGTTGGCTGTGGCCTAATACCTGCATGCCAGGCTGAAGGTTTGTTAGGTTGCCTGGAATTCTTCACATATTTCACTGTAGCTTTTAGAGAGGTTCAGTGTGGATGCTAATGTCCTCTGGATGCCATAGAGTCCAGAAGTTCTGCCAGAGTGCCTGGGGTATATGGTAGTGTGTACTGGCTTGCTTCCATACTGCTGCTGAGTTGGAAGTAGTTGGTGTGATATATAGTATTTACTACATTCTTTTGATTGTAGCATTTCAGCTTCTTTGCAGTTTCAAAAGGGGAGTTTGCTATCAGGCCACCTCATAGAGCTATTCATAGATCTGGCCTCCAGATGTTTTGAGTCAAATGTTGTTGCCCATTGTCCTGCTCTGAGGATTTAAAAGAGAACACCCCTCCCCCCAACAAAATACAGTTCATATGACTTGATTTTAAACAAAATGACAGTCTCTGCATGAGCGCTTTTTATTTGGAGAATGGAATCCTTTGTTCTAGGGGATGTCTAATTCTAGCCTTGTAACACCTAGGCTGCTTCATTTATTCATTGTTTTGCACACCTGTGTTGGGGGTGCTGCGAAACAGGCAGCAATATTCCTGCTCCTTGGGAGACTAGAGCAGAAAAAAGCTCGCCTTCTATATCTTTCTGAAACCCTTGGGAGTAAAGCCCCCAGCATGGGTGAAATGATGAGAAATGTTCACAGAGGAAGCATAAGTGTCCCCTCCCAGTAATTTTGCCACAGAATACAGTGGAGATATTCTTCATCCCATCCTGTGTCAGAGACCTAGTAATTGACTTCATAGTGGCATCAAACACCCTAGCCCCAGCATAGCTGCTCCTATCCCATATCCAACTCAGGCCTTTTGATTTTCTGTCATCCTTGCTAGCTAGATGGCTCCCTCCTGCCCACACCTCCCCTCTCTCTGCTCTGCTTTTCACTTTCCCTGCAGCCAGCATGGGAGTGGAGTTCTTTTGAGAAGTCAGTCTGCTGAGGACACATCCTGGTTCCCAGTACCCAGTGGTTTCATACCACCTGCAGAGCTCAGCTTGTATTCTTTATCAGGGCACCCCTGACTTTCTTCAGCAGCTTCCCTTCTAGGGCAGATCTCAAGTCTACCATGGGACTGGCTTGTCGAGTTGTTGTCTTCTCTTCCTCTGCTTTTTTGGAAGCCGTGCATTTGTTCCTGCCTACATTAAAACTAGTCCTTCCACCTAGAGTTGGGGCTTGTTTACCCCCATGGTCATGCCCTAGGCAACGAGCTTTGAGAACAGACTTCTTGAACTAGAGTTTAAAGACTAGCAGCATTGTAAGTATCCTGAGTAGGCACATTTTTTTTTTCTAGGAAGATTAATGCTTGACTCTAATTCTCAAAGCAATCCAGCTCCTAAAAAGAAACACCATCTCTGAGAGCTTATTATGCTCTGCATCCATTCTTGGCATGCAGTTCTTATCTCATAAAAAAATTGACATTCCCCACCCGTGCCTTTAAAGTTCATAGATGCAGCTGGTGATATAGGCAAAGGTTTGTTTGTTTATTTATTTATTTATTTTTGTTTCCTTTGATTCGAGACAGTGTTTCTCTGTGTAACAGCCATGGCTGCCCTGGACCTAGCTCTGTAGACCAGGCTGGACTTGAATTCACAGAGATCCGCCTGCCTCTGCCTTAGAGTGCTGGGATTAAAGGTGTGTACCATCACTGCCTGGCTCAAAGTTGCATTTATAACAGTTATATGTTTATGCCTAAAACAATCTAAGTGACTACGGACAATGTTCTTTTGCAGAAAAAGGTAATCAGTGCAGAACAGGGTGAGTGATAAAACCTGTTTAACGTTTCCTCCTAGAAGTCTGGTGCAGGCTCCAACTAACACAAACGGAAGAACTTCATCTTTATAGTATTTGAAAAGTTTACAATGAGATCCTAGTACCCAAGGGACTGTGACACTGCTGCCTTGGGATGTCTGGGGATAGCCAAGAACCATCCTGGGTCGCCTCCCCTGTGATGCCATTTCTAAAGAATGTTATTGTTCAGCCTCTTCCCTCTCCTTTGGCCACTGTGGTTTTCCTTTCCCATTTCGGCTGAATTCACTTCTTCCGTTGATTGTTACTATTTGTTTCTTTTTTCCTTGATCCTTCCTTAAAACCTCCCCTTTCAAATTTTAAACACCTCTTCCTGCCTCTTATCTTCTTCAGGAGTAAACTAAAAGACAAATTATTATAATATTGTATTATATTTTTAAGAGATTGGGTCAAAATTTGTTGCAGCATTTGGAAGTATGAAAAATAAAAGAGGCTGGTCAGTAACTTGCCTCATGCTTTCACCAAAATAATCATCATTAGAAATCCTCTTGTATATTATGTAAGGAACTCCTTAAGAGAATAAGCATGATAAAACAGCCATTGAAAAGCAGTGTGGGGGCAATTCTCATTATTCTAAAGTTATCTTTGAACCTTTCGGTTTTCAGTATGCAGGCTTAGGCTGGTCTCATCTGTATCTCTTCTGTTTTGTTTCCCAGAGCTCAATTTCTACCTAAGTGAAATGGGTATGGAGCCCAAAGCTTCCTGTGGACCAGACAAAGATCTAGCACCTCTCAAAATTGGTGTGATAATGAAAGAAAAATTCTCTTGTTTAGCTGAGCCTCAGCAGTCTGGCTGTAGAGATGGTTGTAAACCGGTCAGGGCCATAGTTGTAGGTGATTTCATGCCAATATAAATGCCTTAGCATTTATATGACTGGGCTCATCTATGTATATATCTGAGGGTTCTGAATCTATTGATTTGGTCAACTCTGGATTAAAAACCTTTTTACAAATTGCATTTGTAGTGAGTGCATATAGTAAACTATGTAGGATAACAACTACTTACATTGCATTTAGATATTATGCCCAGTAAATCATATAGGATAACAACTACTTATAGTTCTTTTACATCACATTAGATATTGTAAGCCACGTAGAGATGATTTAAAGTAAATGGGGGGAGTGTGGATAGGTTGTATACAAATGCTATATGTGCCATTTTGTTGTGAGGGACTGGAAGACACAAGTATTTTGGTACCCACGGGGATCTTGAAACCAACCCACTGTGGGTATCAAGAATGACTGTATTAAATACATCCTTGAAGTATTATTATTACTAAAAGAGGATGATTTTTACATCACATACACAAATGAAATACAAGCTTGCAACATACTATACACCATAAAACCCTTATGAAATGTTATACACTCCAATATTTTTAAGGGTTGTGTGTGTGTGTGTGTGTGTGTACATGCACAGCGGCGCACATGTGAGTGCAGGTTTCCCTGGAGGCTAGAATATGGCATTATATCTCCTGAAGATGGAATTATAAGTGAGTGTGAGCCACCCAACTTGGGTTTTGGGATGAGCACCAAACTTCGGCCCTCTCCAAGACCAGTATGTCTTCTTAACCACTGAGCCATCTCACCACGGGGACCTCTTTACTGTAGTTAATTGTTCCTTTTTGGGTTGTGACTATGGTGTGAGAACCCTATAGAGTTAACATGCTGAATGAAGACACTGGATCAGAAGTCAGGTACTGAGCTAATGTTTACAGATATTTTGAAGATATTCTGAAACTTAATTAATCAGAGAATTTGCAGATCAAATAGCCAGAGCGTATAACAGCTTTAAAGCAAAAGAGATGATGATAAATCTAGATTTCTCTGTTGTTTCTTTTTCCCTTCAGTGTTTTGTAGGAGTTTGAATGTTGAAATTCATTCTGACCACTGCAAATCACTCAATAGGAATCTCAGTGTTTGTATGTGTATTGTAAAAACGGCTTTTAGGGAGGGTATAGATTCCATTACATTCACCTGTTTTTGCATGGTTTGCTGAGCTTTATTTTTACAACTGTGACCGTTGTCACAACTGCATTTTAGAACACATACATGCTTCCCACTTTCTCCATGTTGCTTTTCTTGCCTCTGGTTCCTTTTAGAAAAAGGTATGTTTCAGTAGCCTGACGTTCCTGGGTGTCATCATTTCCTCACCTTTCCTGATGAATGAAGTGCAATGCCAGGGGATCTCTCTGGGGGTCATCTTCTTTGCTCTGAGGCTCAGGAAAGAATACTCACATGTGACCTCCAGAAGGTACCATGGGCTCCTCTGAACATTTATAGGTATTATAGGCTTAAGAGGAGCTTCAGGATGAAGGTTCACAACTAATTTGGAGAATAGCCTGTCATGTTTTCATATCTGCTCATGAGTATATTTATTCCCTTGAGACCAACACCAAATAAACACAACACCAAACCTGCAGTAGATAACAATTTTTGGGTGGCAGGCTGTATTCAGTGTTGATCAAGTCTGACTCATCCTGTATATGCAGCAGAGCACCTGCTAGGCATGCCCTAGAGTTCCACTGGGGTTGAGTCAGAGTTGGAGGAGATGCCAGTCTAGCCCTGAAGGCACCAATACTAGGGAAGATGTGACATGTAAATAGGCACATCATAGAATAGAGCAAATACTGAGGCCAGCCAAAGAAAGACGCTTCACTCAGGTGCCGAGTCTTGACAGGAGGAATCTACATCACAGCCTAGAAGGGGCATATGCATATGAACAGTATGTGAGTGAGTGGGAACTGAGGCAGAGAGAAAGAATAATCTGAGTTGGGAGGTAGTGTTGCTAGGGAAGCAGATGGACGACAAGCCAAAATGGAACCAAGAGTTCCCTGCGTGTTGTTTTATGATTTCTGAAACCTGATTCTTTTTTAATTCCGACTAGGGACTTGCAGAGGACAGGTTTTTAGGGGCCCCAACACCAGTCAGATGGTTTTCTGCTGCCATCAGTCATAAAAAAAAATAATTGTAGAAGTTAGGTGACACCCTAAAGCTGAGGTCTCCAGAATAGTATGTATAAGCCATCAGAGCCTGAACAGTTGCTTTTGGTGAGCTTAAGATGGGAAGAGCTCAATGTGTAAAGGACATGCTTGCTTTTAAGGAGTTCATACAAAAAGGAATGTAAAGCATCTAATTTACAGTTTTTATGGTCACAACATTTTAAAATGACGGTATTTTTCAGTACGTAAAGAATAAAATGTTTCAGTATAGTGAGCTAAGTAAAATATACGTTTGCAATTAGTTGAACCTACTTTTTAAAAATTAAGTGTGTGGCTTTCACTGTGTTACAGTACTGCCCTAGGGAAATAATTTTACCAACTAGGCTGAATTTTGCTTTTATTTCACCTTAGTTTTTATATCATTACAGCCAGGGGAACAAGACATTTTTATGTCATCTGTGGAATGTGAGCTTGATGGACTTACTGAGAAATTCTTTTCCTTGCTCCTGCTGGGTGACTGTGACTGGATTGGTTGGGCCTTCTCTGGGTGTGGTTTCCTTTGGGTGGTACACTGGCAGGTTGGTCTGAGGTCAACTTGCTTTTAAACTATGTTCCACTCATACAATATTATGCTGTTAAATCAGAATAATAATGACATTCTTCTAGTATTTACAGGAAAAAATAATACAGAAGGAAAATAAATCTTTATGGAGTATAGAAAAAGTTTCAGAAGCCTTGATATGAGCTTCTGTCTTTCTGCTTCATCAAGCGCACACACACCCCAAAAAGTGAAAGAAACTGAGGTAGAATTGAGTAATTTATCCAGGCTCAACAGCATTACTATATAGTTTTTCACCTTTCATTTTTTAAAAAGTTACCATTTTCTATGCCTGTAAGTCAATAAAATATGTATTGAGGGACCTTACATTCAGCCACGTGTTAGTTGATGGCATATCCCAGATCTTCTCATTTCCATCATACTCGTGCCTGAACCCGTTTGAGAACCAATTGAATAGGATAGCTGTGGAAGCTGGTCTGGGAAGTTTGGACTTTTTTCTAAATGCCTTATCTACTGATTTGTCTTAGGACAATTTATTCTTTGCTGGAGGATAGAACGTCTTGCCAAGATCTTGCCTCTAGATTGTCTTCTCTTGGTACTTCCTTTCTTATGGACAGACATGCATTTAGGAAGCCGTGTAATGTGTCTGAAGTTGGCTTAGTCAGTTGCGAATCAGAAAAAAAGGATACAGGAAGTCTTCACTGATATTTTACCTGGCTCTGGTAGTCTTTTTTTTCCCACTATGGAACACATCAACCTAAAAACAGAGATGTCCAAAGAAGAAGTCATCCTGGTCTCTGGAGTCCCACTTTTCTTACCATCTGCCGCTCCCCACCCCCAAGGTTTGTTTTCCTGAAATCAGTTGAGATGGTTCATCATATAACTCCCAGCTAAGAAAGATGAGTCCCAAGGAATAGCATCCCTTCATTCAAGAAATTTATGGACTAATAGAAAATATTGAAAAGTGAGAAGTATTGGCCATGATAGAAATATAAAAACTGATGTTTCTTAGTCTTCTAATTTCAGTTGCTTAATGAAATAGATGTTTCTTGCTCATGTTAGCTCAGTATGAATGGTGAAGGGGTTTCTAAACCTGTGATCCTCATCCAGGCTTCTTCCATGGTGTGACTCACCAATCTTTTGGACATTTTCTGCTATCTACCTACTCCTTTGCTTTTGGCCAACAGAAAAAGGAAGAGAGATGGCATGGGGATTATGCCAAAAACTTATGTTGCAGGCCCAGAATACATGAATTCCCCTCACATTTCTTTGATTAAAGCCCAACCACGTAGCCCAACCCAGGCAAAAGAGACTGGGAAGTGTGGCTTTTCTATGTTCTCAAGAAATGCATATCATGGTTTGGTTTCTTTCCTATTATTTTGAGTAACAAGTACTCAGATACTCACAGCCTTTAAATATTAGCTCAGTTGTTGGAGCAGTACCATTTTCTTTGTATTGTTTTTTTGAGGCAGGGTTTCTCTGTTTAACAGCCCTAGCTGTCCTGAAACTAGCTCTTGTAGACCAGGCTGGCCTTGAGCTCACAGAAATCTGCCTGCTTGCCTCCCGAGTGCTGGCATTAAAGGCATGCACCACCACCACCCAGCCAGAGCAGTACCATTTTAATGACTGTTGAAAAAAGCACTTGACACACTTCCCAATGGGATTTTGTGACATGAGGGTTTTTTAAATTATTACCTTTACCTTTTTAATTTTTTTACTTTTTAATTGATTTTTATTGAGTTCTACATTTTCTCTGCTCCCATCCCTGCCTCTCCCCTCCCCTTCAACCCTCTCCCAAGATCGCCATGCTCCCAATTTACTCAGGAGATCTTGTTTTTCTCTACTTCCCATGTAGATTAGATCTATGTATGTCTCTCTTAGTGCCCTCATTGTTGTCTAGGTTACTGCTGCTGGATTGTTGCACTTGGGAAATCTGTATCCTACAGAACATGACAGTGTATGGCTTTGCAGGTAGGGGTGCAGCAAACATATATACCTGATGGGAGGTACTTGTGGGTGGTGTATGATATGGAGTATTATCACAGCTTCTTTTTTTATTGAAAATTTCCATCTCCTCCCCTCCCCCCACTCCTCCCGGGTCCAGGAAGGTGAGCATCTAAACAGACTAGGCTCCCACAAAGCCCATCCATGCAGTAGAATGAAAAACGAGTGTCATTGTCCTTGGCTTCTCAGTCAGCCTCCACCATCAGCCATATTCAGAGAGTCCGGTTTGATCACATGCTCCATCAGTCCCAGTCCAACTGGCCTTGGTAATCTCCCATTAGATCAGTCACACAGTCTTGGTGGGTGGACGCACCCCTCGCGGTCCTGACTTCCTTGCTCATGTTTTCCCTCCTTCTGCTCCTCATTTGGACCTTGGGAGCTCAGTCCAGTGTTCCAATGTGGGTCTCTGTCTCTATCTCCATCCATTGCCAGATGAAGGTTCTTCTTATTTAGCTTCTCTAGGATCATGAATTATCACAGCTTCTTTCCACCAAAGCAGTGAAATAGATCTGATGACGTGCCTTTTGTTTGTCAGAAGCCATTTAGGCTGGGGGTCTCTTGAAATTGTGCTAGTGAAATGTTTGTGCAGAGGAGCATGCTGCGTCCAATTATCTGTTCTCATTTGTTTTTACTGGGTTATTGCCACTTATGAAAAGCTGTGCACAATTCCTTACCCTGAGGGAAGATCCAGGAGCCATTTGCTCTTCAGATTAGTCCATTAGTTTATTCATGTACCCTGACAGTTTTGTGTTAGTGACAATGAAAAGATTAACTGTGTTTACTTTTAAAAATTCTTTTTTTTTAGTCTTTTGAGTTTTTTTAAAATTTATTTATTTATTAAAGATTTCTGTCTCTTCCCCACCACCGCCTCCCATTTCCCTCCCCCTCCCCCAATTAAGTCCCCCTCCAGCCCGAAAAGCAATCAGGGTTCCCTGTCCTGTGGGAAGTCCAAGGAACCCCCACCTCCATCCAGGTCTAGTAAGTTGAGCATCCAAACTGCCTAGGCTCCCACAAAGAAGACTTCATCTTTTTATGGAGGATTCACAATTTTCATTTAGGAATGAGCAGATCTAAGGATCTGTAGCTGACTGGGACCCTCACATTTCTTTAAGGCCTTGCATGCCAGTTGCAATGGTTAGACTGAATTCTGAGTAAAATTACTCCTCACCTTAAATTCTAGACTTGGAACTTGATAATAAGTGCCAATTCTATTTTTATTCATATTTTCAATAAACATTTGAGTCTAAAACATGCATTTAAACGAGTATTACAAATGGCTTTTCAGAACTAACATGTCAGGTTTGTGCCATGGTACCTGCTATATAAAACTGATAGACAGGGATGGCAAGATGCCTTAGCAGGTCCCAAGTCTGAACAACTAAACTTGATCTGTCAAGTCCTATATAGTGGAAGGGGAGAACTCCTATAAACTGTCCTCTGACCTCCATGCATTCTTTGTGGCACATGGATGCTCATATACATATGTGCACAAACACACAATAAATAAATGTAATAAAAATTGGTAGACATCAAAGAATCTTTCTAAAGAAGCATTGCAGCTTCCTTTTGGGGACAATTTCCCCAGAAATCTGCTGCTTGCTGCTTGCTGCTGAGTGAGAGAGACCCTTGGCTCTGGAGTATAAATGTTATGCCACCAAAACTTGGAGAAAAAACTAGAACAGCACACACAGTTGAATTCACCACATAAGTAACCACAAACAGACTGTGTCCAAGTTCCGGTGGACATCGAAATATACTGGGAGCCAGGCATTTTAGAAAAGGTGAAGGAAGTCATTATAATTTCTTGGGTATTGGTTTGGCACTGAAATTGAGATTAATGGTGTCCTCTCTGAATAGCGTATTAAAAACAAGCATGCGTTGGAAATATAAAGATGACTTTGTTCCAGGAGACTGGAAAGAGTAGTTCAAGGGCAAGGGATTATTCTCTGGCCTCCTGATAACAAAAATGTGTACAGAATCAGTGCTTTGCTCTCTACCCCCACTTCCTGCTACTGGCCTCTACTTTTCTATAATTTGATATGATTAGTATGGAATAGGCTCGTCCCTTGAGCCCAGCCTGGCTGGAAAGGAGAGTGTAGGCTTCTAGGCTTACTCCCTCAGGCCCTGCTGCATTCTCAGTTGCTGCCTTATAATGGGCATAGCAATGGCTGTGAAGATGTCCATGCCCTAATACCTGTAGCCTGTGAGTGTATTGTTTTATGTGCCAGAAGGGACTTTACAAATGTGACTCAGTGAGAGATATTTTGATGGGGTGGTTTTCCTGGTGGGTCCCATTTCATAACAAAGTTCCTTGTTAATGGGAAAGAAAAGCAGAAAAGAGAGTGGGCCGTCCCAGCAATGATTCTTTGAAAATAGGAGTAGGGGGAGCACAAACTACAGCTGCAGGAGCAGGAAAAGGCAAGGCAGCAGCTCCCCCCAGTAGATATATTCATTCTGTGCCTTTGTAGACTTCATGTGGCTGAAGACAGCTATGAATGCAGCCCAATGCAAAATGATAAACTTAGGACATTATGAGATTCTCATGGTTTATTTATTCACTCTTGTAATTTAATTACATTGTTTAAGAGCTTGAACTTGATAGATGACAATTGCAATATCAAAAGGCTGGACATGCTCTCAAGACTTCAAAAAAGTAAAGCAGACCTGCGTAACCATGTTAGGTATCTTCAAACCTCTGAGAATGGTCAGAGAACAATGGGCCAACCAGCTGAGACTGAAGCCTTCTAAACTGTGAGAGAAGAAACGTGTGACTGAAACAACCATGTTGGTTGTAACAAAAAAGAAAGCAACCCAGTCTGAAGCAAGTGCTGGTGAAGTGAGATGGCCTAAAGGGTCTAAGTGCCTGCTGGTCTCCAAGCTGCCACCAAAGAGGCCACAGTCAGCCAACATGACCCCATGAGGTTCATCTGGTTATCCTCAGTGTAAATATTAAGAAACACAGGCTAGGGATATAGCTGAGTAGTAGTATACTTTCCTTTTACTGGAAGGTTTTAGGTTGTAGGTTCAGTAGCTCAGTAGAAGGGGGAGAGGGTTAGGAAATTGAGGCTCAGGGTAAAGTGGAGTGACTCATTCAAGGTTTAATTCATGACAGTACACAGTCCTTTCTGAACTGGCACTTAGACAGCTGAACAGGATGCGGCAGACAAAGCAAAAAGAAATCAAAGTCTAGGTTTCCACGGCCCTCTCAGTTCATACTGCTCTGCTCTTTAAGAATGTCCGGCAGAACATAGTCTCTCTCACTTAGTAGAGACCAAGAGGTAGGATTTGCTCAGGGAAGAATCTGCGATGGCAAGATCTCTGAGTGGTGGCTCAGGACAAAGAAAGTGGCTCCTTTGTTTTTAGTTTCTAGTATATTCTGAAATTTCCACATTCTGAAATGTTGTTCAGCTCGTGCCACTGTTGGACCTTCTTGCCTGTTCCCTCAGGGTAAAGTATGCTCAGGCCAGATGGACTTATTCTGAGCTCTGGAGGACATGTATTAAAAATATCTCCAGAGGGTGGTGAAAGACTTTACCTCTTTGGCTGGTGAGAAGCTAAGGTGATGGCTCAGCTCTTTGGTGGTATATAACAAGTGTTTAATAAAAGTGCTTGCCCATTATTTACCGTAAACAGCACACCATAGCGATATGCTTTAATAGTTAACTGGAAAAGCCTGGTAAATAAATTGTGGTCTGCTACATAGAATGAAAGATTTCAGATCTTGGAAGTAATATTAAGAGAGCTGAAAGACATAAATATCCAACTTAAAAAAATCAGTTTATGAAACTGTATGTAGTATGATATTATTTGTGTGAAAGGTAAGAAAAATAGGGAAGGGGAGCAAGGTAATATGTGAATCTAGGACTTTTGGATCATGAGTGATTTTGTTCCTGATCTTTAGATTTTACTATCTGGTTTTGTGTACTGAATTTAAGATATAGGGTAGAAAAATTTTCTAAAGTCCAATATTACCCCACCATTTAGATAGACAATGTTTTATCTGTCCATTCGTTGAGGTCTGCTAGTTATTTCCATCTTTGTGCTATTAAAAATAAGTTTTTATCTGGGCTGTGTTGGTGCACACCTTTAATCCCAGGCATAGTCAGACAAATAGTTTTGACTTCAAGGCCAGTCTGGTCTACAGAGTGAATTGCAGGACAGTCTGGGCTGCTAAATAGAGAAATCCTATCTCAAACAATTAAAAAGTAAAAAGGAAGAAAGAATGAAATGTTAAAAAATTAAGTAAAAACGGTAAGATATTTGTATGTAGTATGTGATCATGACTATGTCTATGAATAGGTTTTCTAAACTTTCTATAGTGGAAACGAAAGCATCCCCTTGTCTGCGTGAGAACTGTGGGTGGAGTAGGTGGGAATAATCTAGCATCCTGTTTTGGGGGTGGTGAAAGTTGAAGAGACTGGACAGGCTCTCTGTCAGCAAAGATGGAACCTTGGGAAACAGTATGCTGTTGCTTGACTTGATCGTTTCTTCCTCCCCTTCTCAGACAAGCTGACTCCTATTTGATGTCCTTTGCCTGTTCATGGCCTTACCCAGACACCAGCAATTGCCCTGCTGGGTAGTTTAATAGGAGGCTTTTAACTTTTTTCAGTGGGAAAAAAAGCTCTTCAAAGTTAAAGCCTTAAACATGCTTTTGTAAGAAGACAAAATTGAATTGCTTATTTATTTGCTCAAAGAGTATTATCTAATCTTTTTCCATAGATTAGAAAGGATTCCAAGACCAGAGCTGACAAACTGCCCAAACCAGCTAATCTACTGGCCTTGCTGATTCCAGAATGTTCTACTTGGGGCCCGCCTGAGTGCCTCCCTTGCTAGCAAACCCACTTATCTCCATTTTAAACATTCGGATCTGCCTGACCTGGGGAGGTGGGTGGGAGTGGTGAAAAACACAGAGAGCCAGCCTGATTTTACTTCTCTTCAAAGGGCATGTGGGGGACTCCTACCAGGGCTGGCTGAAACACAGCACAGAAACCAACCTTAGAACAAAAGTGCTTTTTCTTTTTAGTTTTGCCTTTTTTGTTGTTAGTTTATTTGTTTAATGCTTTTTTATTTTTTGAGGTTATAATATAATTACATCATTTCCCCCTTCCTTTTCCTTTCTCTGAACTCCCCATTTGCCACCTCCCTTTACTCTTGAATTTGTGGCCTCGTTTTCTTTAGTTGCTGTTATTGTTGCTGTTTGTGGTTGTTGTTGTTAGTAGTGGTTGTGGTGGTGGTCTTGGTGATGGTGATATGTGTGTGTGTGTGTGTGTGTGTGTGAGAGAGAGAGAGAGAGAGAGAGAGAGAGAGAGAGAGAGAGAGAGAGAGAATGTGTGTCATTCATTCCTGAAAATAAAAATACAGCCTGTTCAGTCAATGTAATGTTACTTGTATGTATGTTTTCAGGGTTGATCATTTGGTATTGCATAACCAATTGGTGTGTTCTTGGTTCATTTTTCAGACAGGGCCTTATTATGTAGCACAGCCTGGCCTCAAACAAATTTGTGATCTTCTTGCCTCAGTCTCTCCAGTACAGAGAATATGGCCATGTGCCACCATGCGTTACTTTGTTCTCCCCTTCATTGAGTCATTCAAAATCAAGTCAATTACTTTTATTGGTTAATGTGTTTCATAGAAAAAATGTACGAAATGGGTAATAGTTGTAAAAAAATGAAATGTACTTTTCTATACATTATTATTTTATATAATTTTAATTGTATGCCCAGCATTTGTACCAGTAAAAGTAAATATAATGAAAATTAATAACATTTTCAAAGTAGAAATATTCCCCTTAGAGATAATGTAATCACAGTATTAGAAGTCCTATCTCCTTGGTTGTATTAAAAAACAGCATTTGTAGTAAAAAAAAAATTAAGTATAAATAAACAAAGTCAAAGACAAATAAAACTAGGCATAAATAAACTCATGATACTCTTCATGGATGTCCATCACTGGATAGTACTGTCACATAGGAAGGAGTGTCTTGGAGAACCTGAGACATTTAGACCTTTTGTTTTGTTTTGTTTTTCAACAAAGGGTTCATTTGGGTCTCTCTGTGAGTTCGAGGCCAGCCTGGTCTACAAGAGCTAGTTCCAAGACAGGAACCAAAAGCTACAGAGAAACCCTGTCTCGAAAAATCCAAAACCAAAAACAAAAGTTTTTTTTTTTTTGATGTCTTCAGATTTGGTGTTTTGAAGTTTGCTCTTTTTAATTTCTATGTCTCCTTTCCCTTGCTGATAAACCATGTTTCTTTCTGGTTCTTATTCTACTTTTTCCTTCCCTGCTTCCATTTGGTATGTAAGTATGGAAAAAGTGGAAGACTTCATGGCCTTGGGGGAGGTTGGAAGGAAGGATCTCCAGTCCAGAAGTGAAAAGGATGTAAATAAGTCAACTTCTGCCTTATCTTCTTCACGTAGTCTTTGACCTATTTCTAACTTTTTTGTTCGGTTCCATATAATCTCTCCTCTTCTTTTTGGATTCGGCTGAGTCCGGATGTTATTTAAAAGTTTAGCCTTTCCACATACTGAGCAATTTCCATTTTTCTTTTAATTGCATAAGGTTCATACAAGCTATCTGCTAGTATTAACAGTTTCATTTTTCCATCTTAATATTTTGATAAAAAAACACAATCGCAACAGATTTTTAAATGAAATATTAGACAAGTTGTTGTGCACCTTTTGGCTTCTCCTTCTGGTTCACACTGCCTTGTGCTGAGAAGAGTTTCTGTGCATCTTTCTACACACAATAGCTTAAAAACCATATAGGAAGATGTTAAAAAAATTGCACACATGGTACCAGGCACACCTGAAAACTCCTGAATTCTCTAACCTGAACTTTGGTATGCATCTTGGGCTCATTGGGAAATACAAGAAAAGGAATCTGACTGTGAAGGGTGGCCTAGCATTTGGAGTAATTTAGATGAAAAGGACTGATTTTTCTGGGACTGGAGACATGGATATTATTGTAGCTGAGATTCTCAGCGAGGATAGGAAGGACTGTCTCAGGGGAAAACAAATGTGTCTTGGGCTGCCTGCTGGTTTCAAAGGCCACCTTCCTTTACAAGATTTTTGCTTGGCTCTGACGGAATGAGGAGGCTAAACAGTTAAGCACATGCCTATGGAAGATGTATAGAAATGCAGTAAATATGGCTCTGAGTCCTGTTTCATTCCTAATGGGCCCAATGGGGCAAAAACGGAAGTTGCTTCCAAGGCAGAAGGGGTTTGGGAGTTGGACAAATTCTTGCTAATGATTTATGAGGGAAGAAGCTGATCTTTTCAGGGCACTAATGGGAGAGTAGCTTTAATCATGGGCCTGGGAAAGACTGAGGACAAGGTGGTAGACTGGAGTGTGAATGGTTTTTGCAGGGGTGGGTGGGTAGGAAGGAATCATTCAGACAGAGTCTACCTGGAATAGAAGTTGTGTTTGTATAGTGATTGAAGTAAAAAAGAGCTAAATGCTTTGTATGGGCTTGTCTTGGGTAGGACTATAACAGCAGGCCAGGTCCTAGAAAACTCAATGCTGTGTACTTTTATTTGTGTGTGTGTGTGTGTGTGTGTGTGTGTGTGTGTGTGTGTGTGTGTGTGTTGGGAATGGAACTCAGGTTCTTATTCTTGTTAGAGAAACACTCTATTGCTAAGCTGTACCTGGAGCCCAGTAGTGTGCATTTTTGTACAGAGTCACTACATTTGAGGGAGAGTCTGTGTCTTTATGCCAAGTGAGGTTTGATAGTTGGCAAGACAAGAGATCATGACATTTGTTCAGGATGGAAACTGATATCTTGCTTTTGATGCTGGGTGTTTCCCAATCAAATCTAAGGTCTGTCACAGGTGGTTCTCAATCTCATCCTAACATGTCAGGAAACATGCTCTTTAGCTAACAACAGCCAAAATAACTGTTTCAAATCCCAGACAGTGACCAACAGCAATATCCTCATCAGACACGTGATCAGATTCTGAAGCTGTATAACTCATGTGACATGATATATTTATTCTTCATGTAGTGTTAGCCACAAACACCTTTTTGGCAGAAAAACATCATTTTGATGTTTGTACAGTAAAGACATGATGAAGTAACATAGGCATCTTTGGAATGTGGTTAGTGGTTTTTCTCGAAGCCAATGGTCTGGGAAAATGTGGTGGGTGCTATGGCTTTTGAGACCACCTTTAAGAACTTCATCACTTTTCTGTGGTTGAAGAGGCCTTGCTCTTGACATTAACTGAACTCCAAGAGGTGTAACTCCTCTTTCGCTTGCATTGAAAGCAAGCATGTATGATTGTAAGAATTAATGTTTGACATAGAAAGGAAGTGGAATCAGGAAACATGCCAAGATGAAATTCATCAAAATGGCCGAAGTACCACTCAGTTTCCTCCAGGAGCAAAGAGTATGGAATTGTTATTTGAATAACTTGATTTTCTTTATAAAAAAATAGAAAGGTAGGATTTTATAATTTTCCCAACAATTCTGAAGTCTAAAGTAAGTGGATTAGGCTCAGCCATGGTGTAGAGGTATGTTTCCCACTTGCATATGTTGATTAAATCATATCCTATGTGTAAATAATCTTAGGACTTATCTGTCTTTGTGTATGGTTCTCTAGGCTTAAATATGAATATTTACTATGTTGGGATGGCAGTGATGTACTCAGGATTCAATTTGTGTTAAGGTAGAACTATTTTTGCTATGATCTGTTCCCATCGTTCACAAAATTCTGCCACTGCTGGTTTAACATGGAAGTATACCATCACACTTTTCCCCCTGGAAGTGAATCCTGTTTCAGATATGTGTTGTGGAATAGAACAGGGAAGTGTGCAATAGGTTGGACTCTTACTGTGCTTATTCTTCCTCCTCATTCTCTTCCTCTTTAATGTACCATGTTTGGGAGGCTATCCACAGACTATTTTATCTTTTATATATTTCTATTTTAGTATTGGCCATAGCTTCTTGAAATCACATGTTTAAAATGAAGATTAAAAGAACATTGAAATCCGTGTTGCTGTGATAGTGTTTTACCAACTTTTCAACCATCCTAGAAGAGATAGCTTTGTTGTCCAGCCAGTTTTGGGAAATCTCACGGGATTGGCTACAGTTTCAATGTCTTCAGTTTTCTGCAGCCAGGGACTTGAACAGAAGAAGTGGGAGGATTGAGCTTGTGAAATTTAGATTGTCAGATTCCCATGCATGCCAGTCAGTGTGCATTTATAGAGACAACCAAAGAGATAGCTGCCCAGACTCAGACAATTATAGGTGTGTCCTGTTTTATACAACAGCTGCTGCCCTCAAACCGGCTTGTCAATCAACATGATCATGAGAGTGGGGGAGGGAAGAGACTCTGATTAAAGAAATCCATGGTACACCCTTTACTTTCTCTATCTCCTGGTAAGCCGAGGATCTCTTAATCATATATTCTTTAAGGTGATGTTTGTAGGCATTGTTATTTGGCTGTATTTCTCTAGGAAAAGAAAAAAAAACCCTTTGAAATCTTTGATCCCTACTGTATAAGGAATGCAGAAAGTACTCACAAGGCATCTCACTATATTGTTATATTTCCTGGCTTTTTACTTTTGTGCAGTGGTTGATGTTTGATTTGTTAATGGGTAGAATGACAATATTGCAAGTACCTTGTACATAGACCTAAGGCAGAATTCATGTGTATTGTGTGGAACTGAAAGTTGTGAGGGAGGACATTTGTCAGGGAGTGAGAACAGAGCCTGGTTCTCTCCTATTCTGGAAGAGTTACATTCCATTGCCATGGCCTCATTAATCACACTGTGTGGAAGATGACGCTTGTCTTACTTGTTTGGTTGGTCATCGTCAATATCTGTTTTCACTGGTGTTTAAAGTGTGCTTTGCAACAGTATGCTTTTAGTGGTGTGTGTACTTACATTATTATTGATTGTTACTTAAGCAAATCTAGCAAATTAATTTTCAACCAAATAGTTGGGACAAAAGCTGTCAATTAAATAATATGAATTATAATTCCATATGAAACAATAATTTAGATCAGCAAAATTATTCACATCTGACTTGACTTTGAAATTTGTTTTCACAATTTTGTTTTTCAGGATAACCAAGCCACTAACCTTTGCTGATTGTGTTGGAGATGAACTTCCTTTAGGATGGGAAACTGTATATGATAAACAAATTGGAATTTATTACATGGACCACATAAATAGTAAGTACAGTGCCACATTTTCATTGCTATATGTGAGTTTTCTCTTTTGCTTGTTTTGTTTTTCAGGTTTTTACATATAATCTCAAACATGATAAACCCTTGCTTTGTGAATCAAAATGATTATGGTGCCCAATGAAATATTAAGGTTTTGTAATATGGTATACTAAGATTTCTCTAGCTGAATTGTAAATACACAAAGTAGGCATATAGTTGTACCTCAATTCTGGTTTTACTGTTTCCTATAAGGAACAAATTTCCAAGGCATCCAGGAAACAGGAAAACTTCTCATGCTGATTGCAAAGTAGAACGTAGAAGTTCTTAGAAGTTGACATGATTGTCCTTCCCGGATAGACGTCTGGAGACATTTCTTATAGCCAGGCCTGGGAGAGGTGCTGTTGGCATGTTGTGGGTGGAAACTAGGGCTGCTTCTCAACATCCTATATTGCTCAGGATGACTGCACCATACAGAATGAACATACTCCAAATGTGAGTAGAGCTGAGATGTAGAAACCCACAATCAGAGGCTGTACCTCATTCAATCTAGTCTTTGCTCTTGGTGTTCTGCATCTTCATCAGCCTTTTTTGACCAATACTCAATTAAAGGTTCCATTTCTGACTCTCTTTGCATTTTAATTCTAGCTTCTATCAGTACTTTTGTCATTGTTATTTTGCCATGGGCCATGTAGCTTGGCTTTGCCTTGACTTGCTTTATTATGTATAGGTCCGAAGATCCACATTGTTCACCTTAGTAACTTTGAAGGTCTTTCCCATGCTGGGCTTGTGGGGCTGACTTCTTGGGTCTGAATCTTTCTGTCTTAGATTTCGGAGCAGTGGAGCTTTCCCATGTGGGTCTCTGAGCCTCGAGCAGTGCAGCTGTTTCAAAGTCTAGTCAGTGATGATTAGAGAAGCGGAATAAGTACTGTCCTAGCCCTGTTACCCTTCTAGGCAGGTATCTAAGTGTCAGGAAGCTTTAAGGTGGATATATCACATACTGGAAAAGGTCAGAAGAGAAGCTTAGAGACAAGTTGAAGGTAGCCCTTCCACTGGCCCTTAGCATGCTCAGCATCTCATGACTGTGTGTGTTCAGAGGAAGGTGGCCATCTAGGGTTGTCTTTCCAACTAAGGTCTCCAGGGAAGCTTTGAATATATAACACCATCTTGCACTCCGGGTTCCCTGGTTTTAGTACTGTAGCTGTGTTACTAGGCTTCGCCCTTCTCAGGGCCAGGTGATATGGATGTTGATGCTTACCAGATGGCAAAGGCAGTGGATGTATATAACTTTCCTGGGAAGGCTGCCTGCTGCTGTGGGCCCAGGACCCCTGCTTGCCAGTCTTCTCTCATAAACTTAGCAGTCCCCTTCTCTGGTAGCCCCTGCTTGCCGTTGTTGCTTTCCTACTCACAAACTATTCACAACAAACATTTCTAAAGTTCCTCTCTACTTCCTATTGTGTTCTAGCCCTGGGAACACAGGAGAGTGAGACAAGTTATCAACTCTTAAGGGTTTACTGCTCTCAAAAGTGGACATGCATCTTAAGAGCAAGAGACAAAGAACTTTCTTCCAGCTACCATAAAAGCATAGCCCACCACATGAGAAACAGTAGGTGGGGACAACAGTTGTAGTGTTGTGCCCCCTCCTTCCCTACAGAACTTTAGAGAATTCAATTTTAAAACTCTTTAAATGTGAGGTACCAATATTAAATTTGGAACTGTGTAGGTTTATGGTGACGTGAGCGACAAAAAGATCCTAGACTGGCAGCTTGTAAGGTTCCCAAGACCCTCAGGGACACTGGAATAGTGTGAATAATGCTGTTCACCTGGCTGGTTGCAGTGGGTCTTACAGCTGAATAAGCATAAATAACATCTGGGCAGTTATTAAAAAAGCCCTGCCCATGTCCCACGTTAGGCCAACTGTATCTGGAACTCTGACACTGGGACAGGACTCTGACTTCTTGTATTTTGCATTTTTATTTCCCTATTTGAAATAGAGAAGGCTTGAAGAACTTTCTAAGAGTTTGCAGTGACAGTGGTGACTGAATAGGGGCAAGTAGGTGGGGAGAGTGTTTCCAAGGAGGTCTTTGGAATAGTTTCTCTCTCTCTCACCCTCTTTCATTCCCTCCCTCCCTGCTACCATCCCTCCTTTTGTGTGGATGTGTGTGTATGCACGTATGTAAATGACAACATTTAATATACCTTTTTAGCTCTGTAAAGTAAAATTCATAGATCATAAAGGAAAATAATTAAAAGTAAACAGTGCAATCCTCCTCTGTCGATTTGTAAAACACTCTCATTTGACCTAAAGGGAAACCCACCTCCTTAAGCAGTCATCCTGCATTCACCTCCATCTCTTTCTTCCCCCTATCAGTCTGGTTTTTTTTGTCCCTTCTGCTTTGCCTATTCTAGACATTTCTTTTTTAAAAAATATTTTTATATTTATTATGTATACAATATTCTGTCTGTGTGTATGTCTGCAGGCCAGAAGAGGGTACCAGACTTCATTCCAGATGGTTGTAAGCCACCATGTGGTTGCCGGGAATTAAACTCAGGACCTTTGGAAGAGCAGGCAATGCTCTTAAACACTGAGCCATCTCTCCAGCCCCTAGACATTTCATATCAATGGGCTCAAACACTATGAGCCCTATTGGTTCTGGCTTCCTTCAATTAGCATTGTGCTTCTGAGACTCCTCCATATTGGAGGCTCTCCATGCTATTTCAGCATATCTTTATGACCCCTGGCATGTTGTGGGAGGGAGAACTCAGAGTAGGATTTCTTTGAAGATAGGAGTTAGGTTGATTACCATTGTGACTAAGCTGGTGAAGCTAGGTGATACTACTTATGGTGGAAAGGAAAGCCTAGAATGAAGCAATGTGTGCTGTGCATTTTCTGACATGGTCTTGCTTTGGAGAGTGAAAGGCCATTGTGTGAGAATGAGCTGTGCTCTGAAGACTAGCTTAGAGTTACTTAGATCTGTGTAGGAGTTGAAGTCAGGAAGCAGATGAGAATCACAGGCTGGAACTCAAGAGAAAGATTAGAACTGGAGATATATCTGGGCTCTTCCCAGGCCTGCAGAATGAGAAGGCAGAAGTGGGAAATGTCACAATTTCAACTGTCAAGAGATATAAAGGTCAAGATAGAATAAGAAGAGGAGAGGAACAAGCTCAGTTAGGGACAGCAGTGTGTATATTACCCCACATTAAAGAGGTCTGGAAGAATAATGCTATAAATACCCTATATAGTTCTAAGCTCATTTAGGTTCATCTTATCCAATGTGTATTTTCTTGTATTATCTTTCCTTTCATCTCTGTAGCATTTTCTTTTCTGAGCTTTTGATACCATAGTAGAAGGTGGGCCATTCTTCAGAAAGGTTCATGATGTAGAACCTTCCATATTGTGCAATGTTGTAATTAATTAATTGAGTAGTCACGTAAAACGCCTGTCACTCAACTTGCAGATGTCACCTTGAACTCACTTGTTTGTGATTTTGCCCTTTTCATTTCAGAGCTTACCCAGATTGAAGATCCAAGGGAGCAGTGGAGGCGAGAACAAGAACGGATGCTAAAGGAGTATTTAGTTGTAGCCCAGGAGGCTCTCAATGCGAAGAAAGAAATCTACCAGATCAAGCAACAGCGATTTGAGCTAGCTCAGGAAGAATATCAACAGCTGCACAAATTGTGTGAGGATGATGGCCGCTCATATACCAGCTGTGAGTTGACTTGTCTCCTTCAATGAATATGTTTCTTTAAAGCCACTCTCTTTGCTGAGTTCTCTGAACCATAGTCAGCTTTGTTTGGGCGAGACAGCTTTGTAAAGTCTCAGTCACATACTATTAGACAATCTATATTTATTAAGATGTCTATGTTGTATACAGATTCTAGAGTATGGTGACTAACAAAGATCAGGTGTGAATGGTGTAAAGTAAGCGGTTGAAGGCAGTGATGTGAAACAATCTCCTATTTCGTGATTGTCAGATTTTACTTGGAGGGTTCCACTTAGAGATGGCTGCAGTTAACTCTGCTTGACTGAAATGATCTCTTGAAAAAGTTGCAGATGGCTCCATAAGTACGGAATGGGGAGATCCAGGAGTCTGCAGATATGTCAATCTCCTGTCTGTGTAAAGGCTGTTCCTAGGCTTTAGATATCATTAGGCTTTAGACTTGTTGGGCAGAACATTGAAGGAGGAAAAACCCAGTCTAATCCAGGTTTCTCTGATCCTTAAATAAGAGGCTCTCCTCTACTAGTCTCAAAAGGAACCTTGGTTAGTTTAAAGACTGCCAGCGATGGGCTTTCATTTTACAAACACTTAGCAGGCATCTAAGTGTTGAAGGAGCCAGGTTCAGTTTCAAAAGACTGAGCTTTTTGTAACATGATCAGTCACTATTTGAACATGCTTGACCCTTCCCAAAAGAATTGCCTGTGCAGGTATACCTAGCCACCATTGTTCTGGGTGCCAATAATCTTGGAGAGAACATATAAACTTGGTAGTACTAGGTTTTGTTTTTATCAATAAAATCTAGTTGAGACATGGGAGTGGGGAAAATGACTAATGGCACTGCTTTATTACTAGGTATTTGATGCTGGTAATGGAGCTTTGACCACTAAAGATATAATCTTAGCTTTTTTTCTGTGTTGTGATTCAGAATGGAATTAAGGCCAAATGGTCATATGTTTTGTGCTCTTTTTTTTTTGCAACTACTTCTGAAGGTGCAAAGCTTAGAAGCTAAGGACTTTGGGGAAGGGTTTGCTTCTGAAGCAGGAATTAAAGATATTTCCATTGCTATGTTTCTTGAGGGAATAGAGGCAACTCAGTTATAATGATGTGTTGTTTCCAAGTCATCTTATCTTTTGATCATAAGATACTGATTCATCCATGTTTATTTTTTAAATTTTCCAGCAGAAAGTGATAGGTCAACTGAGCACTGAGCTATAGAAGCTTCCTTTTCTCTACACTTTTCTTTTAAGGCGGTGCTCTAATTTTGGTAGCAGAGCAATACTGGCTTCATAAAATGTATTGACAAGTATTGCCTCTCCTCCTCGAAAGAGTTAATGAGGATTTGATATCTACACTGCCATAACTTCACCAAAAAAAGTCTTGGAGCGTGAAGTTCAATTGGTCTCTACAATATTTTTTTTGAGACAGGGTCTTTCGCTGAATCTAGGGCTCCCCGATCAGGTTAGACTAGCTGGCTAGTCTACCATGTGGGTCCTAGAAATCCAATTCAAGTGCTTGGGCTTGGCAACAAGTGCCCCACCCACTAATCTATCTTGCTACCCCTTTCTCTTTTTTAATTTTTTAAAAACTGAACTGTAGGTTAGTGATTTAAAACTTTCTTAATTTTTACATAGTTTTTAAAAATATAAATTTTTCTCCCTCAAAATTTAGTATGCTGTTTTTCCTTTCATTTTTTATGTGCTTCAGAATAATTTCTCAATTTTTTATGAATTAAATTTGACTCATGGGTTCTTTAGAAGTAAATTGCTGGACTTTAAAAAGATGCACAGTTGCTGCTGATTTATTGCTATGGAAATATTGCTGATCTACTTTGCTATTTATTACTACTAATCTATTGCTCCCAGAAACTATACTAGGTAAGATTTCGTTCTTTTGAGATATTTTTATGGCCTAGCATGTATGGCTATCATAGTATCAGAAGGTTACAGACTTAGAGCCTCAAAGTCACACCAAACTGAAACATTGGCTTATAACTGGGTCTGAAGTCATATAGTTAACAATTCTTAACCTTCGAAACAACTACATGACAGAAATAAGGTTAATTAAATAAATTAATTATGATTAGCATTTTTGTAGCTAAAGAAGAGGCAAATATTGGCAGGGTTTGTTGTTATGATTCATTTTAATACTATGGTTTTTCCCAGAAACCCTTATGTGCTTTATCTATTGCATGTTTTGGTTAGGTTTCCAAGAAAGAATCTCAATTCTGAATTTAGAAGAAGGGACTAGATGTAATGGAGAGATGACTCAGTAGTTAAAGAGTACTTGTTCTTGCAGAGGACCTGGGTTTGGTTCCCAGCATCTACATGATGGCTCACAACTCCAGTTCCAGGGGGTCCAAAGCCCTATTTTAAGCTCTATGAACAAAAAGCACATGAGATACACAGACATACATGTGAGCAGAGCAAAACACTTGTACACATAAAATAAAATCAATAAATCTAAAATCAAATTTTGTTAGCCAGGGCATTGCTGCCCATACCTTTAGTCCTTGCAGGTGGCTCTCTGTGAGTTTGAGGCCAGCCTGGTCTACTGAATGAGTTCCAGGACAGCCAGGGCTGTTAGAAAGAGAAAACCCTGTCTTGAAAAACCAAATTCGAAAAGAAAGAAAGGAGAAAAACTTGAATAGTCTTTCTTACCAGTGACTGGAAAAGTAGAACTGAGTCAAGGGAAGGTATGGGCCATGGCCTAGAAACTACCAATTTAGTTTGGTTTGAACATGGAGCCTCAGCAGTGTATGACCTTGAAAATACAAATATCCTTAAAGTACTCACTTTGGGGAGGAGTGAGTTTGGGGGGAGCAGTGTAGTGCTGAGCCTATGGAGCAAGATTATTCACTGCTTAATGTCCCATGGAGTTGAGACACTGACAAGATTATTTTTTGTGTTTCCATGGGCTTTTCAGTCCCTTGATATTTGGGCAAATAAGGAATTATATTCAATTATATTTCTTCCTCAGTCAGAAAGACTTAAGATACTGTCTTTGAAGGGACCTCTGTGTCTCCAGTAGAGGTAGTTATGACTCGGTGGTGTAGTCATGTTAGGACGTGTTCAGCAGGTTCCATCGCCTGACCTGCTAGAAGTAACCTTCTAGACCCAGCGTCTTCTCCAGGAGTAGGCTATCTTGAAGGCCAGAGTTGGGCCTGCCTGTTTTCAGGAAAAGGCTGAAGATGCCAATGGAGCTTCCTGGGGCCTATCAACTCACCAGGGAAAAAGTCAGCTATGAATGGAATCTAGGAGTTAATCCAAGTGGTTTATCAAGTGGCTGCTGTCCCTAGGGTTTCCACCAGGCCTTTTCAGTGTTCTGTTTAACCTGAGCTACTGATTACAATGAGGAAAACCCTGCTAGTCATGACTCAACTGAATTCTTTCTAGCCACAGGGTAAAGTTCAGTATAGTGATCCTGTTGGCTTAAATGCCTGTGCTCTAACAGATGGTTTATAGGCAACACTAGAGGGCCTGGAACTGTGTTTAGGAGCTGCTTCTGGCTGACTCCATAGCACACCTGGCTCCAATCAGCCACATGGGATGTCTCTATATGCCGGCTAATCATTTCAAGCAAGGAGGTAGCTAGCTATTTCTTTGCTGTGGTACTTGGAACTGAGTGCTATTTATCTAGATTTGCTTTCTATTAATTACTTCCTCCATTGATAATAACTTGAAATGAAAGGAAAACAGTATTCAATAAGCTAATATTTCTTGTATGTTAGTATGATTGCCATTGATAATCACATGCTGTGATCTTCATTGTTTTCTCAAAAAAAAGTGAATATGAGGCTGGGGAGATAGTTTTAGTCATTAAAATGCTTGCCTTGTAACCATTAGGACCTGAGTTCAATCTCCAGAACCCATGTAAAAAAGCTGGGTATCATGCCACATACTTGTAATTCTGGCACTGAGGAAGGTAGACACAGGTGGATTCCCCAAGGACCACTGATCAGTCAGCCTATCCTACTTGGCAGTTCCAAGTCAGTGAGAGAGCTTGTCTCCGGGAAAAAAAAATGTGGTACCTAAGAAACAAAATCTGAGCCTATCTTTGATCTCCACTACACTTGTGCTCTGGCACAGATATGAACAAACAGATTTATACACAAGCAAATACTCCCCCCCACACACAGAGAGAGGAGAAGCGGGAGAGAGAATGAGAAACAATATCATTTGGGCTAAATTATTTCTTTAAGGTAATGTACCCAGGAGATGATTGGACTTAGATTGGAACCCAGATATGTTTGTGACATTCAGTTCTCTGTACTCTTTCTTAGACAAGGAAAAGGCATATCAGAAGTGCTGATTGCAATTTTGAAACACATTTAGCCCTCCTCCATTTCCAACTTATCTGAAAATAATGACTGACTATAAATTAATAAAGTGCCTAAAACTTATGCAAAACACATGAGGTAACTACAAGTGAGAGGACTTTCTATTTCTTGACTTTCTTGTGGACCACATTGGATCAATAAATCATCCATTCATTTTTTGCGCAGACATTTAGTGCCTGCTGTTGGTATGAACTAAATTCTGGGGACACAATTCATCCCTAATGGCTGATTGTCAGAACAATGAAGTAACAATGATACACTTAGAAACAAACTAAAACAGCCATTTCTAATGCTGGAACAGAAGGATATCGAGAGGATTGGAGGACTGGAAGTGCATTTTGCCCACACTCTTCACGCATTTACCCCTTTTGTTATAGAATCACTACAATGAAACTCCGTTCACTGAAGGAAAATTTTGTGCCAATGCTGGGCCATCTGGTATCTAATAGTATCTGCACCTTTTTCCTGACTAAAACAAATTCAGATTCTCTGCTGTATTAGGGAAAACATGTCTCCAGGAACAGAGATCATAACCCTCCTTCATGTCTATGAGTGCCTGAACTCACTGCCTATTGTACAGTCCTATTTTATGCTTTGTAGACCACTCAAGATGAAACAGTTCTACACTGGACACACCCCTACTTTTTCCTACAGCTCCATTTTGTAGAATTCTCTTCTACATTTTTCATTGCAACATGTTCTTCTGTTTGCCTTCCTTTTACTGATTAATGCATTCTTTATCTCAGCAATTTTTTTCTGTAGTTACTCCCTCATTCTTGTGAAACTCTAGCCTCTGCATGAATTTAGATGAACTATGTGACCATTTGCAGGAGCCTTTGGAAAACAATTCTTGTCTGTGGTAGAACTGTAGTCTAAGCCACAGGTCTGCAAACTATGCTAGGCCTGCAGGCTGAATTCTATCCATGAAGGTGTTTGTGAAAACATCTTCTTGGAACTGAGCCATGACCATTTACTCACTTATTGTCTATGGCAGTTACAACAGTGAATAAAGTATTTGAGACAGGCTGTATGGCCCAGAGAACCGAGAAAATATATTTAATATTTGCCTCTTTATGGGAAAAGTTTCTCAACCTCAGTCTACACCAGTTGTCAACCATGGGGAACAAGTCTCCTGGAGGGCCTTTATCAACTGCTACTGCCTGTTAATTAGCTGTGGATGGAGGTGGACATTTTTATTGTTTGTTCCTTTACAGTCTCTCAGGTAATTCTTGAGTTGAGGTCTGGTGGCCTAGATTGCCTGTGACTTGTCCCATCTAGCAGCAGGAATGTAACTTTATTATCATGGTTCCAAGAATGAGCTGAGCTGCCCCAAGTGTCTCTGGGTGCCTGGGAAAGAGGCGGCCTTATCTCCGGTGAGAACGTGCTGACTCATCCTGGATTCTTTGGTCAGGTGGTGGCAAAGCTTGACCTTATCAGCCATCAGTGCTGCCAACATTCTTTCTGAGGCTCCAAGCCTATCCCACTCAGACTATCTTCCATCGGCACTCTGCTAAACGTTTTCTCATCTGCTTGTCTGGCTTAGGATGAGGGCTTTAGGCAATCCTGTCATCCTTTTGTTTCCCTTCCCACAGGCAGGTTGGAGCAGGCCAGAGAAAAATAGATCACGCAGCATTTTTCTCACACGTTAGTCAGCAAGCCTCAATTTCGAAGGCTACAGATGGGCAAGCATGTTTACTGAGAATTACTCACCAGGCTCTCAAGTCCTAGTTGTGATTCCTCCTGTGAATGATGGTATAGTGCAGGTCAAGTCACCACAACCCCAGGATTTTCCTGTATATAAGAGGAAAAATATTATCCTTTTCCCTGCTTGACAAAGATTTTGTGAAAATAGGCAAAATGCATGTGAAAGGCACTCTATGATAATAAGGTATACTTTGACTTGTTGTGGTCTAGCTAAAACTATGACATTATTATTATATCATCCAAAGCAACATTATATTCCTGAACAGACCCCCCTTAAGTTTAATGTCTTTCTACATTGAACTGTCAAAAGAGAAGAGGTACTTGGGGTGGGAGTCTGATCTTTATTATAAACCCCAGGGCTGGAGGTAGGCGGCTATCATGTAATAAAAGTGACATGTGTGCTATGAGAAGGAGTCAGGAGTCCAAGCTATTCCTTGGACTCTGAGAGTGGTTCTGATAGACTTACTGGAAGTCAGCATTTTATTTATAAGTTGAATTATACTATTAAAAGTTTTGCAGAGCTCACAACTATTCTTAGCATCTGGAGATTAAATATATTAACAGCCTTGGGTGCCTGGACTGCCTTTTCCTTCATCTCAGACTTGGGATTCTTAATTTTAGACAGGAACAGAAATGGTTTCAGTGTAGCCTGGATACTAAGCAATTCTTGAACAATGGAATCGTCCCAAGATTGGGTTGGGGATTTTCATTAGTGGATTTGGAGCCTCTGTGGTGGTAGTCTTGTTTCATGGAGCACCCCATCTATCTTAAGTATACCAAGCATGGCTACTAATTGGTGCTATGGTTTTGTTAGGGAGAAGCAAGAGGTGCAGGTATGGAGGGGTTCCTGAGTAGATGTACAGTAGTGGCCACCTCAGCTCTCATGTGCTTTTCAAGTCCCTGCTAATTTTTCCTATAAAATTTCAAAGGCAGGACCAGTTTTTTTTGGTCTGTGTTACTTAGTATGTGTGTGTTTTCAAGTGTGCACCTACATGTGTGTGTGCATGGGTGCACGTGTGTGCATATGAGTGCACATGTCTGTGGAGACCAGACCTCAGGTATTGTTCCTTAGGGGCTTTCTAACAACTATTATTTGCTTTTTGGAGACAGAGTCTCCCACTGATTAGGCTAGGCTGTCTGGCCAGCAAGCCCCAGGGATTCAGCTATCTCTGTCTTCTTAGCACTGGGATTACAAACACATACCACCATACCTAGCTTTTTATGCAGGTTCTGAAGATTGAATTCAGGTCCTTATGCTTCTGTGGCAGGTACTTTATACCCTGAGCTTTTCCCCAGGCTCTGCTGTTACTAGCTTTTAACATGGGATTTTTGTTGTTTTGGTTTGTTTTCAAGACAGAGTTTTTCTGTATAACCCTGACTGTCCTGAAACTTACTGAGTTTAAGGCTGTTGAATTTTGATGGTAGGGTTAGTTTCTAGTCTCAGTGGGAAAGATCCCATATGTTAACAATTGCCATTATCCTCCTGTTTTAAGTTGACAGGTTTAACTTGAATGTATTACATTTAACCAGAGACATTTAAGCCTGGTGTAGTGAATGTGTGTGTGTGCGTGCGTGTGTGTGTGTGTGTGTGTGTGTGTGTGTGTGTGTGTGTGTGTGTGTAATAGTGGGCATACACAACATGTGTGTGGAGGTTAGAAGGCAACCTTACCTGTTGGTCTTTACATTCCACCTTGAAACACAATATCTTGTTGTTGCACACACGTGTTGCCAGATTAGTTGACCTAAAAGCCTCTGCAGATTCCCCTGCCTCCACCTCTCATTTTGTTGTAGGGACACTGGGATTACAGATGAGCAGTACTACACCTGGCTTTACATGAGTTCTGGGGATTTATCTTAGGTCTTGATGTTTGGGTAACAAGTACTTTGCCAATTAAGCCATTTCCCTAGCCCTGATGTGGAGATTTTTTATAAATGATTTTTGCCTGTTAAAAACATTGTTTGAGGCACTGGAGAGATGGCTCACCAATGTCTTTCAGGACCCAGGTTTGATTTCCAGCCACCCACATGGTGGCTCACAATCATCTATAACTCCAGTTCCTGCAATCCAATGTCCTCTTTTGGCTCCGTGGGCACCAGGCACTCCGTAGTATATAGACACACATGCAGGCTAAATACCCATACAATTTAAAATTGTTTAAAAACAACTTTGCTTGAGCCATAACATTCATTGTTGATCTTAAATGAAACTCACGAATCAGGTAACACTGATAGTTCTATAGAATTTGGAAATAAACATTCTTATCTAAGATAGAATTCTGGTGTGTGGGTAGGTTGGGTGGGGGACTGCTGTCGGTTAAATGCCAGACTGTTTTCATGCTATGAAATTGTCTATGAATGATCTGTATCCCTTGCCTAAGAATTTTGGATTTTGTTCTTGTTTGTGACAGGGTCTCACTCTGTAGCCCATGCTGGCCTTCAGCTTAAAGCAGTCCCTTTGCCTCAGATTCCCAAGTCCCGGATTACAGGTGTGAGCTACCATGACCAGCTAAGAATTGCATTATAAAAATGTTTTCCTCCATGTCCTTGGAAGACCACAATTCTAAGTATATGACAATTTGAGATAAAACTGGCAGACATTGCACTCTTCCAGATATTTATTTCCAGTAGATTCGGTTGTTTGAAGTTCTGACTAAATGAGGCTGAAATAGTAGATTTTCCATAGAGCTGTTTTTAAAATAGGAGCTCTGAACTGCTCAAATTAACTTTGGATGTGGTTCTAATTGAAGTTTTAAATAATCTTGCTGTGTCAGCTACTTGATGGTTTTAAGCTGTCCTTTCCAATATAAAGTGAAGAAAGGATCTTGAATTAAATTCTAGTTGTGAGCATCTAAGTTAAACCATGAGAGTGTCAATCATAGGAACTAAAATCACAGGAGTGAAAGAACGGGACAACAAGCACCAGGAAGCTGATAATACTTGAGTGGGTTGGCTCACAAATGAAGACCATGGAACTGTGGAAGAGAAGCGAAATCAAGTTGCCATAATACAAACCACCAAGCCTTCAACTATGTAAACAAAAGTCATAGTAATAAAAGGAAAAAACAGCATAGAAGGTGAGGTGGGCAGGGACAGATACTGGCTATCTCAGCCACTTGAATGCCAGAAAGGGTTTGTAGTTTTGTGTGGACCAGAACAAATCTGTGGGGTTTATTCACCCCAGGTATTGACTAGTCATACCAATGACACTGTGTCTTTAAAAAGCATTAAATCACATATTTGACACTGTTTAAGAAACTATAGCTTTCTTATTTTAGCCAGACATCCAAACAGACTGAGGATCAAAGTGTGAACATATTACTTCAGTTTCTAAGGAACAAATAATCACACTGCCTTCAGTCTGGTTAGACGGACACAGTAACTAGATTTTGGCAGAACTGGGAAGCTATCTGCCTTTTAATATTTATGTTCTTAGTGTTTTTTTTCTTTCTCATGGCAACAGTTACCCATCTGGAGAATATAGATGTAAAGACAATAAAGATAAAATCCTTTGACATGAAACCATGGGGAATAACAATAGTTAACTTTATGATTCCATCATTTAGTCACTTCTGTGTGTTTATATGGGAAAGAAAGTAACTAAACAATTTTCCATACCATATTCTTTTCTCTAGTGTCTATGTGGGCTTCACCCCGCATAGATTTATAATAGAAGTAAACAGTTTATTTACCTGTCACTTACGCTTTTTTATGTGAACATGTATTAAATTCAAGTGCAAAAATCAAACCTCAAGAAGATTTGAGGTTGTGAAATGTTAATAATTTTGGAGCCAGAATCCATGTGTAAATCCCAGACTGAGAATCAGTTATTAACATGGTGAATCAGAAGTTTCTTTTGTTCATTTATTTTAAAGACCCTGTTATAAAATAAAACATTTTCTTTTTCCTTAGCCTTCTCCGGATATTCAACTAATACAAAGTATGATCCACACCAGATTAAAGCAGAAATAGCAAGTCGCCGGGACAGGGTAAGTAAAACCAGGGTTTTCACAAATGGAAGCACTGTATGTATTTTTATGTAATGATACTTATCGTGATTCATTGTGTGGTCATTGGTATGTCTGATACCAAGATATTGGTAAGATTTTTATTTCCCAAATTATTGTTGCATTTTGCTTTATTTTGCACTTGTTTTGCAATAGCATAAAAATATTTTGTTTTGAAGCTGTTGCTCATCAGGCAAAAAGTAGCCAGTATCCATTGCATGTTTTATAGGATAGACTATAAACCATCCAACCATTTGGGAAGATGGAACAGTGTCTGGGCCCAGTGCCACAGCGCTTCCAGTAGAATATTGCTTTTGACCCTTGGTATCTGTTGTTCTCCTTGAGTTGCTAGTCTCCAAAGAGCCAGTTCCTAATAGCCAGTGCTTCATCAAAAGGATTCTGATCCTTCCCTGGTGACACCTACATTCATTAAGTGACACCTTGTCTCATCCCTTTAGGCCCTTATTCACCTGCTTGTCTGAAAGAGGATCCGTATATAGTTTTGTGACAAAGCTCGGGAAATATCTTGGTAATGAGGCCTCCTCTTTTACTGGTGTGCCATTCCATAAAATAGGCTATGTGTGTTTCAGTTCTCAAGTTTTAAACTCAGCAAAAAAAAAAAAAAACACCTGTAGATCTTAAATTTGCAGGTTTGTACGCCTATTACCCTGTGGTTTGGTGGAAACATAGATTAGGTTCCAGAATCTATTTAAGGAATCATATCAGGGAATTGAGGTTCAGGTAGTCAGAGGCTCCAAGTATCCTTGGTAACATCTATGAGAAATAAATACAAGTGAAGATGACAAAATTTTACATTTTGTGATATGTACATTGTTAGCCTCAAAAACAACAACTAGTCCCCACTTGCATAGGACCTGTCAGGATTAGGGGTTTAAAAATTATTCATTGGAAAATTTCATACATGTATATAATGAAATATAATCATATCCACTAACCATTTCCCCCCTTCCAACTCTCCCCCTATCCTCTCGACACATCTCTTTTCCAACTTTGTGTCTTTTCTTTCTTTCTTTGATAACCTAAGTTCAATTAGTGTTTGCCCATATGTGTGGGTATCTACTTCAGCATGGGAGTTCTACCAGTGACCATATTCTGACAAGAAGATGATTTTTTTTCCTTCCCCATCAGCTATTAACTTCTCAGTAAGGGACCCTCTTCTCCATCTATTCTGGAATTGTGGCTGGCTTGATTTTGTGCAAGTCTTGTAGCAGGTAGCCAGAGTTGCTTTGAGTTCACAAGAGCAACACCATGCTATATCCAAAAGACAGTTTTTCACAGCACTCCTTAGGAATGGGTTTTTTTTTTTCATCTAAGCAAGGCAGTTTTCCTAGAGTAGTGGAGAGTGGGTGATTCATGCAGTTGAAAGCTAAGGAATAACTTGGATGACTATTGTACAAATAATTTATTGCTGCTTGGATTTGAAAAAACAATTGTTTTCAGCTTTCCAGATTAAAACGAGAGCTGACCCAGATGAAGCAGGAGCTGCAGTACAAAGAGAAGGGTGTGGAGACCCTGCAAGAGTGAGTTACTGGCATGTGTACATGGGAGCATTTTCTTGTCATTTCCTTTTTTTCTGACACATTTCATACCTGAACATGTTATGTTCAAAAGTCTCAAGACTGTAGCTTTTATGCTTTCATTTTTGCTCATTATTTTCTGATCTCAAACATCAGAATCTTTCTTTTCCTTGCGGATACCTTATTTCTTCAAATGGAAGTACTTGGGAAGCAAAACACTTTTTATATTTATGCATACTTTTTAAATAGATGTACAGCTTAAGACTCACATGACTATTTACCTTTAAATTCAGGATTGTATTAGTTTCTCTTAAAATTTTTAATTCTAAATTTAATTATAATAAAATTACAGTCTAGTTTCTCAGTCTCAGTAATCACATCTGAAGTTCTCAGTGGTCACACATGGGAAGGACATATTTTCTGTACCATGACAATAGTGATATTTTGGGCTAGTTGTCTCTTGGTGTGGACAATTCTGCACACCAAAGAACTGTGCAGCAACCAACTCCCATTGTGACAGTTTGTAATATATCCAGACATAGTCAAGTGCCTGCAGTTGAGAAGCACAGGGCTAATGGGTACACATTGAGCAGCATAGGCTATAGACTCCCATCACAGAAAGTACTGCTGGACAGTGCAAGACTAATTCCTTTTCACCCTTGCAGTTAGAACCGTATTCCTATAAACAGTGTGAGGAGAAATTTCTTACAATTCAATTTAATTTAATACAATTGTATTAAATCAGCACATTAAGTGAATGAGAGTCAGGTTATAGATGGTGATAATGTTGGCCTGAAAGAATTAGTCTTCTTAAGAAAGTAGTGTAGACTTATTTCTTCAGAGACCTTTCAGAGCCTGGTTCCACTGGCTAAACTTGGCATGTGCTTTCTGTGCCTGTGTTTCTCCTCTTTACTCGATTGTCTTAGCCATTCCGCTTGGTGGCTTAAAGAACTGTCTTTTATTTTATAATTATGCATGTAGTCTGGAAGTCTGAGTCTGTTCCTAGAAATGACCCAGTTCCAGACTTGGAGTCACCTTTACACTGACTGTATCCTTACATGGCTGAGGGAGATTGTATAAGTTTTGATCTCTCTTCCTTTTCTTTTGAGGGCATTTGTGGGTACACATATGACCTTTTCTAACCATCAGCCCCATCCAAGTACCTTCACATTAGAGCCCAGGGCTTCAACAGAAGAATGGTGGAGGGGTAAAAATATGCAGTTGATTAGCAGCGCTGATCAAATTATTTGCCCAAGATTTAAAATTACCTGGTATCTAGTTAACCTTCAACCAAGGTAGGGGGTCCATCTGTAATGGTTATTGTAATCGGAAAAGATGAGCAGCATAGCATGTTTTGTATCCTGGATTCACACTCAGTAACACTGTAACAATATGAGGGCAATGCTGATCTGTGTGGGGAATTAATAGATGTGTGTTTGTTGTGTGTATTTACCTCAGCCTTGTGCGAGGGGTATGATCTGGTCATATCAGATTATTTTTGATCATTAAATTGAGATTGACTTATTTTTCCTTTTTCATATGTATGTGTTTGGGGTGTGTTTGTGTGTGCTTGTTTGAGTGTGGGTGGACCTGCATGTCATGCGTGTGGAGGCCTGAGGCTGCCATCCAGGAGTCTTCATCACTTTCCACCTTATTCATTAAAATAGTCATTCTCAATGGAACCCAGAACTCCTGTTTCCACCTTATGAGTACTGGAGTTATAAGCAGGCTGTCACACTACCTGACAATTAAATGGGTTCTGGTGATCGAAATTCTGAAAATTCTGGTCTTCTTGTTTGTTGCTTATCCAGCAAGTACTTTAATTTGTGAACCACTTATCCA
Organism: Microtus pennsylvanicus; assembly: GCF_037038515.1. Lineage (NCBI taxonomy): Eukaryota > Metazoa > Chordata > Mammalia > Rodentia > Cricetidae > Microtus > Microtus pennsylvanicus. Next base: position 126,005,639 of record NC_134601.1, on the reverse strand, counting down.
TCCAGAGACTGACGTTTGTAGTCAGCCAGGATTAGGGTTGGTTCAGGGTTGCTTTATGTGTTCCTTTTATATTAAGGTCATCTGGGTACCAGGGAAGACACAAAACAGATTTGTTGGATTTTGCTTGGGGGAACTTGGCATTTTCTGACCCTGACTCCCAGGAATGTTAAAAAGGTGACAGTTTATTCAGAAACCCAGGCATGCCCCCTGCAGGTGGGTTTTTGATAAGCCGATCAGCTAATGCCTTCTGAGCTCTTCTAAAGTCATTATCCCTCTTTGTTCTTTACTAGTAGCACTGAGCAATCTGTGTGGTCTGCCTGGGTTTTGGTTCTGCAATCTGAGATTCTTTGAATTAGCACTAGTCAGTTAGCACAGCTGTTTTTATTTTGCTTTTTAAAAGTTTTGTCTTAAACAAATCAAGCCTCTTCTTCAGTGCTGCTCTGTAGGAAGCTGCATTGTCACTGTATGCTTCCTGGCTACTGGCTTTGTTGCTCATTTGGTCTGCTTGATGCAGTGCTTCCCAGTGTATTATTGGTGCAGGCTTTTTATCTACCCATCCCTCCTCCGTCATTCAGAGAGCCTCCAGATCTCTCAACACTTTCGAAGTTACTTCCCTGTGTGTTGTGACTGTTCCTTTAAAAGGGATGAATAAAAGGGATGAAAAAGTTGCCTGGACTATGTAGTTGAATAGGAGGTTGATTTTCCTGCTTTCAATGCCTTTTGCTACTAGTAGCTTTACTCCTGTGTGGAATAATCTGAGATTTTGATAGTGGGCTCTTTCTTTGTATGTTGGAAGCTGTGCTCCACTTAATTTTTTTGTTGTTTTTTTACTTAAAAAATGTTCTGACTATGGTTCAGGAAGATTCTGAGAGTGTACAGTAGATTCAAAGCTCATAGGGAGCCAATTCTTGTGCTTTTCCCCAAAGGCTTTTTTCAGGGAATTGCTGAGCTTGGTGCCCAGTGCTTCTCATGGCCCATTGTGGATAGCCCATTTCCCAGTTTGAATACAAAGTTTGTAGAATCCGGTTAAGATTGAATAATCTGGAACATAAAATATGCTGGGAACTGGAAAATGGACTTCCCTTTTGGCCTTGCCAGGAAGTAGTAGTTCACCTCGAGTAGTTGTAAGTGGCTCAAGCATAGGAGGTGGCCTCTGTTTCTCCTGCTATGTAGTATGAATGAACACAGGGAGAAGCTTAATTTCATGCCTGCAACTGACATGACATGAATTGGGGTTCTAAAAGAGAGAGGTATGATGATTCTAGTTAGTTTCTGCTTGTCTTAGCAAACTCCATGCTTGGGAACAGTCATTGTAAACTTCTGTCTTTCCAAGGGGAGGCTCTTCCTGCATGTCTGAGCTCATGGAGGATACCCACACATACCTGTCAAAAGGTAGATGGGGAGATTGTGGACCTAGCCTTGGTCCTGAGGGAAGAGCTTACATTTATTTCTGTGCCCTACCAGAGGGCCAGGCTCCAAACACCTTTTAGGAAGGAACTGCCCGAGAGAGCCCTACTTGAATAGCATGTTACTACTCTGTTGGAAGCTGCATTATCACTATGTGTTTACTGTATTCTGTGATACAACCTCAGGAAAAGGAGAAAACATAGATAATTGCATCACTCTTAAAATTCTTTGCAAGTGAAAAACAAGCTGATACCTTGCCCTGAGTACCACTGACTAAGAGATTTTTTTTACATCCTAATTTTCTGCTGTTTCAATCAAATAAATCATGCATATTTATATTGTTCATGGCGAAATTGTTTGAGAAAAAATGGTCATCCCACTGTCACTGTGAAATCAAGACTCTAAATTCAGATAACAAATGAAGTGTTGTACATAAATGTGAAGCTTGTGGTTTTGTTTTGTTTTTAATTACTAACGGTTTAGGGCAGCAGCCTTAGGTTTTCCTCCAGAAATTGTCTGCTGTTCTTGCTTCCCAGAAGCTTCAGAGCACCTCAACAGGAGTTTGGCTGCTTATAACATTTTAAACTTGACTTGTTTATCTTGGTGAATTTCCTGGCTAGCAAGGAAATCCATCATTATGCTTGAGTCCAAGGGAGGAAAAAAGAATCTTTTGTATTTTTTTTAAAATCTATATATGCTATAAATATTTGTGGAGGGGAGGTGGCCTTGGCTATATTCCCCAGATTAATGATGAAGTTTTATTTATGTGTGTGTGTGTGTGTGTGTGTGTGTGTAGAGATGCAAGCTTTCAATGATAGAAGACATATAAAAAGAGAGAGAAGAATATAATTAAAGCCTCCTATAGCCCTCACCCTATTTTAACACCACAGTGTCTAGTCTTAGCAAATATATAGCCCTGTCTCATTCCCTAAGTTCTTACTGAAACAAATCCCCAAATCACATTTAATTGATAAATCTTTTTCTAAAGCTACAGACCCCTTTTCGAATGTAATCTGAGTCCTACTATCCCACTTACTAAGCACCCATCAGCAAAGAGCTTCCTTGTTTCCCCATTCTGTTTGGCTCCAGATTCCAGTGAGGCCCACACAGTGCATTTGTTTGGTGTATCTGTTAAATCTCTTCATCTGTGAGTCTTCTCCTTTTGTTTTCCTGATAACTGATTTGTTCAGGAAAAGAATTTGTGTGGCCTGTATGGTTTCCCTGATTTAAATTTCAGTTCTTCATTTTCCAGATTTTCAGTGAATTCTGGCTTTGGTGGCTTGCTACAGCCATGCATAATGTTTCCTCTAAGCTTTCTGTCTTCTTTTGTACATGTGTATCTTTTAGGATAAGTACATAAAAGTTAGTTTCGTTGGTCACAGGATAAATATATTTCTCAAATATTGAACATTGCCAAATTTTCTTGCAGCAGCTGCATCATTTTGTCTTCCTACCACTGGAAGTGAACATTTCTGTTTTCCATAACTTTGCCAACAGAATGTATTGACAAGCTATGACATTTTTGCCTTTCTCATTGGTGAATGAAAGCATATATGGGTGTTATTCACTTGCATTTATTTCCCTCAGGGATCTTTGTAAAAGTCTTCAGAAAATAGAAGCATTATTTATCTTGAAAAATGTCTTAAGTGAGCTATTTCAGTGAAAGATCACTGGACTCTGTTGCCCTCAAGTTTTTGGAACCTAACTTGAAAATTATCTTAATGTGACTCATTGCTAGTGTCCAGAGGCAAATAGAAGGATGCAAAAACTAAAGCATATTGGTGGAATGAGCAAACATAAGAATGTGCTAAGCATGCTCACAGGTATGGACAGAATCCCCTTGGTAGTGCCCCATTTGGAGAGCAGAAGTGAAACTTGTGCTAATTCTAAGCTGTCTGGACTGAGAAGCCCACTTAACATGGCTTTACTCTAAGTTTCTCCTAACAATGCAATGTCCCTGATACTGGTTTGATGGCCAGAATGCTGTCCTGACTCCCTTACTACCATATTTGTTGTTTGTGGCGTGATATTTCCACACTTGGCGCCCAATCCCTCTCACAGATTCTTCTCTGTCCGCTCTGAGCTGAACCACTGTTGTGATTCATGATTCTTGTGAGTAACCACAGAGATTCTTTTTAAATATCTCCCCACCTTATGATTCTCATGTGGCTTTCTCTCTCTCCTAGAATATAAGATAGATGTTTGATGAGTTAGCCTACTGGACCAACTTCATTTGCCCCTAGTTTCAGTCTCATTCATCCATGCCAGTCCCCTTGACCATCTTGCTAGCTGGGACACTTGCTTTTAGTACTGGTGCTTACTGCCTAAATTCATCCTTCTTTTCTGTGGGTTTCTGGGGCAAGTGACATCTTGTTTATATCCTTGATGAACCATCCTATTGAAAGAGGCAAACTCTCACTTACACGTGGACCCTAAAGTGGCTTCATTTTGTTTAAAACTATGGATTCATGATTTTTATTTTGCTGTTTACCTTAATGATTCAAGTGATACTTTGCCTTGGTTTCTACCCCACCAGGAGGATTCAGACAATTTCTTGAACAGTGATAACTCAGCATAATGAATGGATCCTAGTCTGAGTGCTGTGGGAGTGACTGATACCATGGTCTCTGCTAGCTGTCATGTCATTTACTTCACCCATAAATACTGGGGCCCTCTGAGCCTTGAGGAAAGGTCATCCTCAGTCCAAAAGTTTTGGGCTGCCAGGATCTTAGGGAGATCTATTAATTGGCCTGGTTACCTTCTTAACTGCTCAAGTATTTACTTCTGCTTTACATTTTGGATTATGTTTCATTTGAGCCCTGGGCTTTAAGAAGTTCTGCTACTTATGTCTGCTATTCACATTACCAAAAGGAGTGTCCACTAAGTGGTCCAACAACCAGTTTCTACTAGGTTCTTTCCTACCACTCTGTGAGCCTCTCAGGCTTACAGTTGAGTAAGGAACTTCCAGTTGAGGATGGATAGAGTTACACCTATTTGCTTAAATGAGAATGACTACACACTTCTAAGTATTTGATATCATGCCGAGGCATTACTAGATAAGAGAGTTAACACTTTCTGTCTGAGGATTTACAGGTCCAAAAAATAATAAAATTGTGTACAACTAGAGTAGGGTTCCATTAACAGTACCCCCTTAGCACCAGCATAAGGTACAGATTGTGCAATCCCCTTCTGGCAGTATTCAGCAGTAAAACACAGAAATGAGATGGGAACAAAAATGAACATTGTTTCCAGTGATGGGACAGACCCAGGTTCCACACAGGACCTGCTGTTAACAGCTGGCTGCCAAAAGCTTCCTGATGCACATTCAAAGCCAGTTCTAGAACTGCTAATTTAAAATGTAGTGGTTATAACAAAAATATTTATTCTTTTGTGTTGTAATCTGTGGTGTTAACATGGAATAGCTCTAGAGAACTGGCACCTCTTTTCTCAAAGATGAAGGTTTAAAGTGTTAGGTTTTATCCTTCTTCTTTTAGTAAATTCTACCAGTTTCTTCAACTGATCACCAAAAAGGAAACCTTAGGGCAATATGATATGAGGTTAATAATAAACATCTCTAAATGTCTCTTTTACTCATATGAGGTTCCCTATCTGAGCTAATATTTTATCCCTTTTTCCCCTCAGTTTACTTCTTGGCAAAAAAAAAAAAACCTATAAGGCTGAGTGTATGAGTAGTCTTCAGGTTTGACACAGTAGGCATTTGGAGCCCTTGACCGTGAGTGTCTTGTTAACCTAATGATGAAAAGGATGAGTAATGATAGGAGGAGCCTTCTCTGGCCTTCTCACTATATTTCTTACAGGCTCTAACCTTCAGCAAGCTACTCAACTGTCCTGAGCTATGTCCAAAACAGAGTATGGAAAACTGAAGATTTTTGAGTCTTTGTACTAAATATTTTTTACACTGCATAAAAGAGTATGACTTTGTTAGTATATTTTATTTTTCCTGAGAAGTGATCACTTTTCTATTATCAGAAATATAGAACATAAACACAGATTTATACTCTTAATAACAAAACTAAAAATGCAGTCCTTTGGCAGATATTATGACTTTCTTTATGAAGTAAAGCATATTGATGCTTTATAAAAAACAAAATAATTGAGTGGTCATCTGAATTTGACCAGAGTTTCTATACACATTTATTTGGAGAAACAAGTGCTCACTCTATATCTCAGGATGACCTGAAACTCACTATGTAATCCAGCCTATAACTTTCTGTGTTAGCTTTCACAATGGTGGGATTCAGATTTGATCCATCCCCAACAAAGAAGTTTTAAAAAGAAAGGGAAGTCTTAGATAAGTAAAATTTTCAGAAGTGAAAAAGAAAGATCTCGTCCTTTCGAAGTTTTTGTTAGATAATTATTGGTTGTGATTGTAAAATTAAAGCATTTTGACTTCTGTGAAATATTACTTCTTGTAAATATCTGTCTGGTCGCAACTTGGCCACTCTGAGTGAGTGATATATGACACACTGCACAGATAGGGACATCACTTTACACTTTGATCCTGTGCAAGCTTAGTGTATGGATGAGTATTGAATCCCTGCCCTGCCACATATTAACTTGTCATCTAGACATTTAGCTTAGTTAATTGCTCCAAACTTCAACTTCTTCATTATAAGAGGATTATGATTATCTTAAAAATCTGTTTAGAGCTTAAATGATATTCCCAGTGTAAAGCATGTAGCATGATTCTGCCATCTTCTACTAGGTACTTGATATACTGAATTATTTGTAGATGCTATTTCTATTAGAATACTTTCTTGTTTTATCGAGACAGGATTTCTCTGTGTAGCCCTGGCTGTCCTGGAATTCCCTTTGTAGACCAGGCTATCCCAGAACTTACAGTGACCTGCCTGCCTCTGCCTCCTCAGTGCTGGAATTAAAGGCATGTGCCACCACCAACACCTGTCCAGAATACTTATATATGATTGAATAACATAGTTTATGTAGCAATGTATTTTGTAATAATATGCAATTATTTTGATAATGATTTTTCAGAGGCTTAGTTTTTGAGAATCTGTAATCCAATGACTTACATTTTTTAAAAATATTTATTTTTATGTTATGAGTATGAGAGTTTTACCTACTTGCATGTATGTGTACCACTTGTGTACCCAGTGCCCGAGGAGTATGGTAGAGAGCATTGGACCTCCTGGAACTGAAGTAACAGACAATTGTAAATTGCCATATGAGCATACTGGGAACTGAATTCAGGTTCTCTGCAAGATCAGCAAGTGCTCTTAACTGTTGAGCCTTCTCTCCAGATCCTTTCACATTTTTTACAGCAGACACTGTCCATTTCCTTCTGGGAAAACAACCTTATACAGAATAGGAAAGCTATGGAGATGAGATATGGCCCAGAGCCCCTATGTGGGTTCCTTTTGGAGAATTTCTGTTCCAGGGTATCCCTGAAACAGGGTCTAACAAGCTACTCTCATATATTATATTCATTCTCTCTCTCTCTCTCTCTCTCTCTCTCTCTCTCTCTCTCTCTCTCTCTCTCTCTCCTTCCCTCCCTCCCCGTGTGTGTGTGTGTGTGTGTGTGTGTGTGTATGAGAGAGAGAGAGAGAGAGAGAGAGAGAGAGAGAGAGAGAGAGAGAGAGAGAGAGAGAGAGAGATGTGATGTGTGAATATGGGTATACAGGTAGCATAGCACATATTGTGGATATCAGAGAACAACTTCTAAGAGTTGATTCTTGCCTTCTACATGTTGAGACATGTTTTCTTATTTCTGAGGTGTCGCATATCAAAGTCATCTGACCCATAAGCTTCCAGTGAGTTTTCCTGTCTCCACTTTGCACTACTACATTTGGCTTTTTTGTATAGGTTTTGTGGTCCAAATTGAGGTCATCAGGCTTATATGGTGAGTGCAATTACACTCTGAGCCATCTTGCTAGTCACTAAACTTCCTTGTGTTTCACTGTCTCATGGCTACTTAGGTAGAGCTGTGGCCAGAGCCCAGGTCCAAGCCTTGAAGTCCATTTTTATTCTCTGGGGGCCTCTGCAGTGCTCAATGTTGGGCTAAATTGCACATGCTGCTGATGAAGTTGGGTCTCTTTTCCTTGATGTGGCCTCTGTTCCTAGTACAACCTAGTGTGACAACAGGCTGCTGGCTCCCCTACAAGTTTTAACAATGGCCAAGTTTTAATGCTGCAACTGCTGAAAGCTGCAGTGCAGCCACCACATTCAGGTCTGCTAGATGAGCAGATGTGGGATAGTAGCCTTCACTATGAAACATATCTATACAGCTGTGGATGCTTTATCGACACCCATTCCCAGGAACTTGGAAAATTACGTTAATATAGTCAAGTTTCCCTTTTCTATGTGAGGGTTGGTTGCAGGCCTTGCTCTGGTTTTCATTCTGGAACAACAGGAAGGCTTAGTACCAGAGGCAGTGGCCATTGGTGGCTAGAGACTTTTCTGGCTTTAGGATTTTTTTTGGAAGATGACCTTCCTCTTTTCTATAGACTTCATAAGCCTACAAAAGTTTCAGTTTATGACATTAACAACTATATATGGTAAAGCCTTTCATCAGAGTATTAATACAGAACATATTATTCAAATAAGGCCTACAAGACATATTTGGTGACTTTATTGACAGTTAGCAGTTTAACATGGATGGCCTTTGAATTTTCCTTTTGTTAGAGACTTGTGGTTCTTTCAAGAGTGTGTAAAGTGGAAACATACATGGGATGACCCTGCTTTGTGTTTTCCTGCATTGTGGGTCCTAATGCTGAGATGAATAGCTCTCAAGGGAATTTTTTTTCTAGTGTTGGAGATTGAACTCATGTCTTTACACATTTTATGCACATACTCTAGCCGTGAGCTACACTCCAGATCCAGGTGTACAGCTGGACCTAACTGCCAGCCTGTGCACTTGAATCTCATCATTATTTGAGAGTGTCACTTTGTCCTTCAGTAATTTTATACCAAAAGCATTCTCCACCAGAGAATTCTTTCTACTGTTAAGTCCTGGGCCTTTACGTATTACAGAGACCACAGACTTCCTTTCAATAGTAACTACTATGTATGCCAGTGAATGATAATTAGTGTAACAAGTGCCTCCTCTAACCTTGTGGGAGCTAGTTGTTGAATAAACAAAATTCTCAGTCCTACCTGTAGGCATTCAGGGACAACAGGGAACCAGGAGTTGATATTTGTTTTGGTGATTCTCTAGTCTTTTTCCAGGCTCCCTTTCTATCTCATCATTTAGTTTAGCAGCTTCCTCTGTGCAAAGCTTCAGTCCATGACATTGATTTTTCTTATGAAAATGTGGTCAGTTAAGTAAGTATAGAGTAGAAACTTTTGTGACTTTCACACTCAACTTACAGGTCAAAACACTTGTAGTGAGTGAGAAAACCAACCATTTTGTCAGAAGTGGGACTGCTTTTGAAGACAAAAGAATTTTTGTACAAAGGGTCTCTATGCCTGGTGCTGTCATTTTGCTATTGGTTTTTGTTTTTGTTTTTTCATCTGCCGAATAGCAAGCTGATACTATGCTGGGGAAACACACATGCATGTGTACACACACACACACACACACACACACACACACACACACACACGTCCATTTTGTTTTGTTTTGTTTTAAGACAGGGTCTCCCTGTGTAGCCTAGTCTGGCCTCAAACTTCTGATCCTCCTGCATCCATTGCCTGACTACTCGCCTGAATGCCACACTCAACAGAACTTTTCATGTTTTATTGCTAAAGTTCATGACAACCATCAAGATGCTTAGGAGTTAAAGCTAATCACCTCAATCATTTGCATGAGGTGTTGTGAAGGAGCCAGAGTAGGGATCTTTTGAGAACAAAGAACAGTACCTACAGCCCAAACTTCAGTTTATGATCTTTCAGCATAGAACTCTTTAGTTGAAATATACATGAAAATAATTAAAATAGTGTATAACTAATTTTTTTTTGCTTTGTAGAAATGTACATTTGAAAATGATCCCTTATAGAAGTGCCTGTGGAGGCAGGCTATGATTGGATTTGGGATTGTCATCTTGCAGTATGTGGGATCCTGTGGTGTATTTGTATCTGTTCTCTTGGGGGAAAGACTTAGGCTCTGTTTTCATAAATGTTCATAGTAATTGATGGCTTTCATATAAATACCGACTAGATCTATTGTCCTGTTCCAACTTGGTTTCTTGCTTCTGTATTTATCCTTCTGTTCCAAGGATGCCAGTAGATCAGGTCAACTCTGGTACACTCTTACACATATGACAAGAATTTATTAATAATAATAAAAGAGTAAATTTTGTAATTTAATACCTTTTCTCCAATGAGTAAGTACTTTTATTATACTGATAATAATAATTACTACAAACATTACATTCTAGGCCTTCTGCCAGGTAAGTCCTTTCCTTATATATTCTCCTTAAATAGTATGCCTTTCCTGTGGGAGAAATATTATTAGGTATTCCAATTTGAGACACAATGAAATCGATCAAAAGACATGGATGCTTTGCCTAGGGTCCAACAGCTAATGAGTGGTGGAGCTGGACTTCTACTACTTATAGCATATTTGTGTAGTGGACAATCAGGTAGTTTTGGACCCACAAGGATGATCCAGATCTTCAGGATAACCTGTGGGAAAATTAGTAGGCTCAGAACCTTTGTAATGGTGGGCCAGGAACCTGTCAGGTAAGATAGCTACTTTCCAGGGAAGGAATTCATTCTGCATTTGGACCAATTTCTCCATCTCCTTAGCCTTAAAGGCTTCTGAGGCTTGACACTTAGGAGACGTGACAGAGGACATGATCCCAAAACTGCCTGCAACTGGAAGGTGGAGCCAAGTCTGGTTGTTTTGTGTTCTATATCTACTACTCCCAGCCAGGCCTCTATGTGCATAGGTTGACTGAATGAATGAACAGACAGAAGGAGGACAAAGTGTAAGAAAGAGGAAAGGGAGCCGGGCGGTGGTGGCGCACGCCTTTAATCCCAGCACTCGGGAGGCAGAGGCAGGCGGACCTCTGTGAGTTCGAGACCAGCCTGGTCTACAAGAGCTAGTTCCAGGACAGGCTCCAAAACCATAGAGAATCCCTGTCTCGAAAAACCAAAAAAAAAATAAAATAAAATAAAAAAATAAAATAAAAAAAGAAAGAGGAAAGGGAAAGAAAAGAAGTTTTGCTGAATGGATGTTTGGACTGCAGCAAAGTATCAAGGAGGTAGCTAGTATAAGTGATAGTGATGTGATAACTATAATGAAGTGAATGAATAGAGAAGGCATAAGTTTCCAAGTTTTGAGGGCTGAGGATATAGTGCAGTGGTAGAGTGCTTGCTAGCTTGTGCAAGGTCTTGGGTTCACAAAAAGTACCACAAAAAAGTACCCAGTGCCACAAAAAGAGGTTCCAATTTTTATTCAGGCACATTATTGGAACATACTACTTCTTGCTATTTTCCAAGTACCCTTCCGGTATACAAATCTCAGCCATAAGTTTATTTAATAAACATATTTGACCACTGACCTTAATAATACTTAAAATAAATGAAAAAACTTTGGTTATCCTCCCAAAGAGGAAATATACAATCTTGTCTATTACTCGAGCCTGACGCTTAGTAGAAAATAGAGGCCTCCTCCCCTACACAGGATCCTCCTGAAGCAAAAGCAGGCATCCGTCAGCTAGGCCTCAGGTCTTCATATTTGCCACAAAGACAGAAGGTTTCCTGGAGTCCCTGCTATTTTGTTCCAACTCTGTTTTTAACTATTTTTCACCTTTCTATATTTCTTTTGAATATTTATTGTTTAAAAGGATTTCATGTGGAATAACTCTAATTTCTTATTTTTAAACAGGATTGACCGGAAGATGTCAAGTTCTCACACCAACTACAAACTGGATGAGGCCCAGGCTATAATGAGTGAGCTCCGTACTATCAAGAAAGCCATTTGTACAGGCGAGAAGGAGCGGCGGGACCTGATGCAGGTGAAACCAAGGCTGCCTCCTGAAAACTCTGTCTGCCAACCTGTCTGTCATTTATTACATTTTATATATTTACTATATATATAACTCATGAGAACTTTTTATGTGTTTTTTTGAGCACATGCACACCATGTTTAATTAAGTGTATTAATTCTGCCTGATCTCTTCCTTATATAAACTCAGGATGGCTTGCCCCTTCCAAAACATTTTTGCCTGAGTTCTGTTGCTCTTATGTATTCTGGTCCAGAAGTGAATAGGTCTCAACGCTTAAAGACTAGTAAACAGTCCTATTTCTCTTGAATATCCACACAAACAAGTTCCATGTGCCTGAATGCGTACTTAGTGTAATTTGGGGCATACTAAAATCCACAGGAGATTACTTATAACCAGGTAGCACAACGAATAAAAAAAAAATCAGGTTATAAATGTGAGGTCTGGAAAATGTTTTATCTCTTGATTACCTATTAAAAAAAAATTGAGGTGATATGCATCTTTGTCAGATCCAGTTACTATTTGGGGATTTGGCCACTTTTTAAAATTAAGGAATGTGACGGCTTAAAAAGATGGAACAATGGTACCATAACTATTTTCTATTTTATGTGTGTGTTACCAGAATGACTCAGTTTCTCTTTACTGAAATGACTGTTTTCTTTAAAGTAATCAAAAATATGTTTTGTTAAAAAAAATTAATGATAATGGGAAGTAGGATGGGACATCTCTTTAGTCTTAGGCTGTAGACCCTTTTGAACCAGAAAGAAACAGCTGTTTCTAGAGGAAGGAAACCATGCCATCTCCACTCACAGAACTTGCCTTACTCTTTTCCAGAGCCTGGCCAAGCTTACTGATAGTTTCAAGAATAGCTGCTCCATTGCGGACCCTCTACAAGATCTCCCTCACAATACAGGCACACTTGGTGACGCTGGTGTCCCTCAGCAGTTTTGTGATGCTGGATCTCAGACTGACTCTATAGGGGAGGTATGATCACCCGGCGCTTAGACATGAACGTTCCTAAAGAGGAGTCACTGGCTTTGGTGGTGGTGTCACACATTTGATCTAACATTTCATTTCTACTTCAAAGATATTTTGGCTTTTGTGTTGGTAAATTTGAAAGGAAAATCACATTTCTCACATTTAGCTGTAATGGTGCAGTGGTATAGACTGTATATTGTCTTATGATTAGGAGTCTTAAAAATGGCAGCTGCTTTGCCAGCATTAAACTTAAGTGGTTTGTTTGTTTCTTGTTTTTTTTTTTTTATATCCAGGATTATAGAGTGTGGCTTAGCAAATGATTTCTGCAAAGGATCAGATAGTAAATCTCTCAGGCTTTCTAGTCACTTCCTTGTCTGATCAGCTGTCATTATAATACAAAACGTGTCCTGGATGATACCTAAGAGATGAGCTTTTTGGTTGTCACCAAAACTTTATTTCCCAAACAAGCAAACAGAAAACAGTCAGTGAGCTGGACCTGGTTAGGATCAGATTACTGATCTTCGATTTAGGCTGTGATTTCCAAAGGCTATGTGGCTCTGTCAGTTAGGGTTATACTTTGTTACTATTCCTTGTTCTTCTAAGACAATGTCAGGAAATTGATTTTCTTTGAGACTTGGAACAATTTTAACATGCCCTTTCTTGATAATCAGTAAAGCATCAAAAACAAATTGGGAAAATCATCATTTGAAACTGGGTAGCTAATAATCAAAGACATATTATTGTAACATCATTAGATGAAGTTTGAAATTTATAACCACATGAAAGCAGTTTGGAGGAGTTCTTTTCCTTAAGGGTTATTAAGTAAAGGTAAAATATTAGTGTAAGGCATGCTACCTTTCCCATTAAATAAAGGAAAGTTTAAGAGAGAGGGGTAAAAACAATTTGTGAGAAGGTCAGTGTTTTAGTTGTTAGTAGTTTGAAAGTTTGAAAATTAGTGCCTTTCTGGAGGAAGTATAGTATATATCATGAATTGCTGTGTCTTAGGTGTTCTGGAAATAATGTTTCAATTTTATTTTCATTATTTCTCAGAGTATATTTTGACATTTTTGGGAAAGGATATTTTGTTTAAAGAATACTGTTGCCACACAGAGAAAAATCTGTGAGCTGAAACACTTGTCATTTTTGCCTAGAGATTTTGGAGTGAAGAAAGGAAGCATGCACAAGACTCGTTGAGTTCTGGAAATGACTCTTTTTCTTCTTATCATAAAGTTGATTTAGAATTTATAGCTCTTAATTAGTTTGAGAAAAACAGATAAGATCAAAGCTCTCTAATGATTTCAATAAGCCATTCTAAAAATGTCAGGTTGGGAGTGGTGGCTGGTTCTACCATTACAGCTGTAAATTGTCATGCCCCTGAAGTTTAAAAGGGTCGGCCCTGGGTTGGCAGCCTTACAGCTGTTATCTTGGTTTAACTACTTTTTTTGTTTTGTGTGGATTTTGTTACCTTCAATATAATTGGCATGGAAATATTTAAGCCTAACTACTGATAGTATTGAAAGCATTTCAAACATAACTTGTAGGTGATACTCCCCAGTCCAGACCTTGCCTTGTTTCCTTTTATCTTTGGTTCCCTTTTAATGCTTTGAGCCTTAGAAGGTCATCCTCTAGCCCCTTCTTTAGGAAATTAGTCTGTCTAATTTAGACTTTGCCATTTCTGAGTAGAACATCTACTTTTCTGACTGTGTCCATGTGGGATTGGTTCCCAAACCCCATAGGATACCAGGATCCACAAATGATTATGTCCCATATGTCAGATAGTATGCTATTTGCACGGAACCCCACATAATTCCTCCTGTTGACTTCAGATCATCTCTAGGTGATTTATAATAACTGATGTGATATGGGTAGTTATTATACTCATATCTTAAGAACAATGACAGGAGAAAAATGTCTGTGCATATTCAGTACAGATGCAACCATTGTGAACTTAACTACATTTTTAACCCATGGTTGGTTGAATCTACAACGTGGAACTTACAAATATGTAGGGTTGGCCATATTTTGTATTAAATGAGGAGTTAGGTTATAGTGAAAGTATGGGTGAATGTTTTGCCTTTGTGTCAGCTTAAAGTAACTGCCTGTTAACTGAAACATAATTCATTTTTGTTATTTGCAATGATATAATAGATGAGTGTATGTGTGTGTATATTTTAAAAATAAAAATAATACCAGTTTTAGAAAGTAAAAGTCCTTTCAGTTCTCACCAGCCTGGGTAGCAGCAGAGTATTACATCTAGGCCTTTGAAAAATATATTGTAGTGTGGTGGCGCACGCCTTAAATCCCAGCACTTGGGAGGTAAAGGCAGGTGGATCTCTGTGAGTTCGAGGCCAACCTGGTCTAGTTAGTGAGTGCCAAGACAGGCTCCAAAGCTAAACAGAAAAACCCTGTCTCTCTCTATATATAATCTTAGGTTTTTTCCCCCAAAAGTTTAAGTTAATTTTCTTCTTTGAAGACATGTTTCTAATATTATTTCTCTTCCTTTTTTTGTCCCTTGTGTTCTGTAAAGTTTCTCTTTGATGATAAAACAAGACTTGTAGGCCGTGTCAGACTTAATTGGCAGTATGAAGAAGCCCGAAAAAGGTAAGAAGCATACTTTTACAGCCTGGGATTTGCTTTCTTTCTTCCACATAAAAAGGCCAAGCATGTTTCTAGAGTTTAAATGCCCACATTTTACCAGAAAGAAATGAATGAAATAGAAAAGAAAGGTCCTTTATTTTTTATATCTTCTTAACATATCTGGTGAACTTTCAATGACTCTTAAAATATAAAATTCTCAGTATTTGAGGTTTAGATGACTTGAAACCATAAGAGACTACTGCAACATTCTCTATCATATGAGATACTTGCAATTCTCTTCCTGCCCTCCTTCTCTTCCGACATACAGGTAGCATCCATCCATCAGACCAGTGGAAGCAAACTTTTGTCTTTCATACACATTGGTATTAATCACTTAGATTGATGCAGAAAGCTATTTATCTTACCATCAAAACCAATTTGGTATTGATATGTCAGCAAGTGATAGCAGTATCTATTAGAGTTCATTTGTTGGAGACAAGTGACATCATTTATGTTGACCTATATTATACCTTACCTGCCTTCTGCGAACTTTAGATTTATCAGGGTTTGTGCCTTGGGTTTGTCTTTGCTCACTCCATCCCTCCCTCCAGTCTTCACCACTGAACATTGACCATATCCTTGCACAGCACAGTATTTTTGCCTCTGTGATTTTAGTGTCTTTCTTTCTCCTCAGGTGCTTAATTTTCCATTTTCAATACTTGCATGGTTTACACCACCTCTATTTAGAGACAGTTTCTCTATTATACCTTATAGAAAGAATCTGAAAACCAAATAATTTTAAAATGTTTCAAAAAAACCATAAAACATTTAATTTTTATTTTACTTTTATATGCAGTGCTGATAATAAAACCCAGAGCATCACATATGTTAAGGATGTAGTCTTGCACTGAGCTATATCCCAGCTGCTTTTTTATTTTGTATTTCATACAGGATCTCTCTAAGGTACCTTGGCTGGCCTTGAACTCATGTTAACCCAAGCAGGCATTGAACTTGTGATCTTCTTCTATCAACTTTCTGAGGAGCTAGGATGACAAGGACCAGACTGAAGAACAGCTTTAGAATATGCTGTGTAGTTATGGATTACATATTGTCTTAATATCTTCAGTGGGGAGAGCAGAATACCAGGCAAAGTGAGGGACTTAATAGCTTGACACTTGGGCCAATGTTCATTGAGATCTTGAAAATCACCTGTAAGAAACTGTAACATTAATAGAGAAGCAAACCATCTGATTTCCTGCTGTAGCAGTAGCCTAAACCAAAACCTACTTCTCTTTACTGGGAAGCATCTCACCAGCTCTCCCAGGACTTTTCAGGGTGGAGATGTGGTTGGCATTGAATTTCTCAAGTTCATTGGCCAGTGCTGGTTACCTCCCTGGTCATATGCTTCATTTTTCATGCATTCTTTCATGATAGCTTTGGGTGCTTGTGGGGGCAATTGTTTCTTCTGACCAGGCTTCTGCTCCTTCGTGCCTGTTTCAAAGTGGGACTGCCAAGTGTGGGTGCTGGAATTTGCTGTGCTGTGTTAAACACAGAAAATAGATTATTGCTACACTTACGACCATAATTGTTATGTGTTGTTGTGACATTTACCAAACATAGCAAGTGATTTCTTTGTTCTAGAAGTGGTGTCAGTACATATGAAGTCACCTTTTAGATGTTGAAGTAATACATTTGAGCAAATAGTTGAGGATTTAAGATGATCCAGTTGGTAAACACTGCACTTAATCATTACTTTTGCATCAAAGTATTCTTTCACAGTTGCTAGAACCCTGATAATATGCTTACTGTAACTACTTAGAAGAATCCAGGCCTCAACATTTCTACCTTAGCAGCATATTAGAGGCTTCTCAGAAATGAAAGACAAACAGCACTCTGAAGGTATGATGAGTTTAAGCATCCCAAGATGGGGAGAGATGTTCTTAAATGATCCTAGGATGCCCACTTCCAACGCAGGATCCTTGTGAGAAAGACTCTGGAAGGTCAGAGTAAGAGAAGGCATGGTGGGTCTTAATAGAGGCCAACTACAAACTGGAAGAGGCAGCGAAATGTATTCTTTCCTAGATGTTCTAGAAGAAACATGGCTCTGCTGACCTGTGAAGCTGTAGTCAAATAGTAATGTTGTTTTAAACCACAACAGTTGTCAGATTTTTTGTTGTTTTTTTGTTTTGTTTTGTTGTCAGTAAATCCAATACTTTATTTTAATCCATTGAATGATGCTTGCTAAGAAGATTAAAAAAGCAAGTTTTTTACTTAGTCTTCTGAGTTATGCTAGTAATTTCCAGAAATTCTCTCCTAGATACTGTCAGGCATCATGTTTTGCCACCTATCTGTGTATCCCTTAGGTTAATCAAGTTCACACATACAAAGTAACCATTATACATATCCACTGTAGAATCACTTGTGTTTTGCCAGTTCTTAAAGGGGAAGAAGGTGATGCTTTTACACAGTTTGAAGAAGTTTTTCCTTGCGTGTCTAGAATTGATGTTGTTTAAAATAAATACAATATTATCAAAAATGCAAAGTTCTGGACAATGAAGGGTTTTGTGTGTGCTCAGAGTTAGAGGAAGTTTCTAGGAGTAGAATGTATAATTCCAGGTGGTAATGTGAGAATCTGGAGAATTATCTGACTAAACTACCACTGTCAAGAATAACCTGTTTGGTATTTCAACTCTGGGTTGAAATGTCCCAAGAGGGCTGCTTTTACCTTTCCCTCCTGTAATGACTCTTTGGATTCCCATGACAGACATTATGAGAGGAATATTTTCACATGACTAGTTTAAAAGTTTTGAAATTTTTTTGAAATTGGAAGAACAAGTCTTGAAGCAATCCTGATGACGCAGATGGCTCCGTATTTTTAACTTAAGAGCTCTTGGTCCAGAACTGTGCATAATTTGTAGCCATCTCCATGGAAACGTTCAGCACAGATAGGAACAAAACATGTGGTGTATCCAGTTCTTGTGTCTTTGGTGTTGCTATCAGAATTGTTTCTGGTGTTCATCGGTTGTCAGGATTCAGTGGTAGTATGATTCCTGTTGAATTTGATTAGTCACTTGGATTTACCCCTTCTTTTCTCAAGTAGCTTTTTATATGGGCTTTGACAAGTAAATGAAAGCATGTTTGCCATCATAACTTCATCTTTTTCATTTGAAGACTTGCTACTTTTCATTTTGTAAAGTTTCTCTCTAAAGATATGTCCATCTCAAGGAGAGAAAATGTTAAAAGCGTGTAGCTGAGAGGCATGGTAGGACAGCAGTATATTGACAGATACTTCTTGTACCATGTGTTCTAAATGGAGACTTCCAGAATTTCCCAGGTAGAGGTTAGTGGAATCCACACTGACCTGTCAATATTCATTTATCCTGCTAAAGATGTTGTCATGTTTCCAATTAGATCTTAGCTGAGATTTTCTTTGACCTTTCTTTTATAAAAAGTAAAAATTCACAAGAAGAAAACTGAGTGAAAATGTATGAGACGCCAGATATGTGCTTGGAATTGAAATCTGAAGACACAAGTTTCTAAGTTGGCATCATGGCAGTAGGATCTGTCATGACTTGTCACCATCAAATGGGGGTAACAGGTTTCCTGAAATTCTGTTTGCTATTCCAGAAAGCCACAGGATTTTAGTAGCATGGGAAATTATACAACAGATTGAAGATTTTAGGTAGGATTTGGGATTATTCTTGATGTGTTGCAAACGTTTTTAATATTAAAAGTGCATTACTCCTAGAAAATGGAAACAAAGATTTCCCCATGAACTCTAAAGATCTGAGTAGTGTCTGCAGCCCAAACACAGGTTTCCATTAATGATTTAACATGCCTTGTTTGTGACAGATAAAACACTTGGTCAGATATCAGGACTGAATAGTTCATATTTTGCTTCTGTATTAGACCTGCTCAAGGAACAGAATTTAGAAATCACATAATAAATATGAAACCTGAAGTGAGATTTTGCTTTTATTTCTTCACTCTCAGTATAGGGAAACATATGTTTTAAAGCTCTTATAGGCATTCGTGAAAGATTATATGTAAGCTATAAGATTATATGTAACCTATCGAAAAAAGAAAAAATCAATAAAGAGTATAGTGGATTTGTACAAAAAAAAAGAAGGAAGGAAATCCCTTCCCAATTTTATGTGGCTTTTAGTGCTCTTTAAAAATGAACTTGGAAAAGTATTTTTTCTTTTTCTGGAAACCTTCATCATGGTCTTTTTGAGCACTGAATTTCATTGAAATGATACTTCAAAGAAAAACTTTTCTGGAAATTACTTTTCCTATTATGCTCAGAATTGGAATGATGGCCCTCCCAAGGAATGGGCCTTCAAGCAGTGGATCAGCTATTTAGCATGGATCTAGAAGAAGGTGCACAGACCCTGGCAATCTGTGTTTTGCCTCAGGCAGGAAATCTGCTTCCTCATGGAAACCTCCTGTTTCCGGGACCTTAGCCCAAAGCATAAGGCATGATAAGGCATGATATTGAAAGGCCAGGCAACTGTGCTAGCGGTCTGTTGTTGGGAAAATCCTTCCTTCTAGTGCTTTTGGCTTCTAAAAGAGACAGACCACAGACAGATGTGCCTCTTTTGACCTGGTTGAAGGAAGCTCAGAAGTCCCTATCCAGAGTGTGGTCACAAAGAAGGAGCTTGCCTTTTTCAACATGTCAGTATTCTAGATTCTGAGGTATCTTGAAAAGCAGCTTACAAGCATCTTCATTGTTGTGAAGTCAGAATTAGCAAAGCAACGTGCTTAAGCATGGAAATGCTTGCCTAGTTTTCAGCATGACCCAAACAACTTTACCAGATGGGTTGCAAGAAATCATTGTCATCCGGATCTTGTTTCTGCTGGAGAGGTTGGCCCTTTGTAGCACATTTTTATTTTCCGTAAGTTATGGAAAGTTATAGTACATGGCTTAACGTTGACTGTTCTACTGTTTCATTATGCTTGAGATGAACAGGCTCTTTGAAAATTTTTGCTGTACTTCTCTTCCCTCCAATAATTAAGCTTTTCTGCTCATTGATTTTTCTAGATAGTGTGAATCCCTTGAGATTTTTCTAAGACAGCTAGAATTATCTAGAACTGGATCTTTTGCCACCCTCAGCAAGTTTTGAATCCTTGTAGAAATCGGTTAGCATAGAGCTCCCAGTCTCAATGGAGGCTTGTTCTCTTTGTATTTAAACCCATAGGGAATTCAGACTGCTCAGGTTGGGATGGAGTGGTATATACCTTAGTGATAAGTGATTACTTAGCATGTATGCTGTCTAGGAGATGGCTCTAGTAACACACACACACACACACAGAGTCACACACACACACACCACAGGACAAAAAAAACCCTCTATAGAAGAACTCAAAAGGAATGCTTTTGAGAATATGTCTGTATTATAAGCGTGACATATGTGGCTAGTTTTAGCTAAGCTTAGATAGGCTTTCTTAATTAGTAGATAAACTGAAATAAAAATTTGCTGTGAGGACATAGCCAGATTCTCTCATTAGTCTTCAAGTCTTTTATATTTATTCTTTACCTTTGTTTTAGTTTTTAGTAGATTGTTTTAGAAATTTTACTGGATACAATGTCTAATTTTCTACTGGATTATTTATGGTCCTTCACAAAGTGTGCTTTCCTTGGGCTGCAGTAATATATTACAGCCATAAATTTTTAATTCCACTAATTAGACATAGGTGAATGAATACTTAAGCCCTGCTTAGTTGCCTCTAGCATTACTATTTTCAGTGACATGATTTGGCTTCATTTTCTGGTACATTTTCAGGATATTAGTTTTAAGTTAGAAAACAGCTTATCTAATAAAGCTACTTATGTACAAGTAGATTTTTTTTTTTACCTTTCTGGAGAACTGGGCTTGAATAAATGCATACATTTAGGTTTTAGCCTGCAGACCCTTTTCTTTCTGGGACCATGAGTTTCAGGTTGGTTCTGTACCTGGACACAGAGTTCTGTCCAATTCTCCAGACTTCATGATTCCCTGTGCATATATCTAGATCAGACAGAGCCTAATTTGGCACAGGGCTGGGCCACAATTTATTTAATGCATGTGGTAACTCCAGACAATGGTGACATGTACGTGGAGCTCAGGTTTGAGAAAGATTCTGAGGGCTGCACCCAACAGGCAAGAAGCCAGACACGGTTAGTGCCATGTGCCCTGGGCACAGGAGGTAGGCAGTATCATGCGTGCTCCGGCCCTGTCTCTGCCATTCCCATTTTCGTAAAGAACAACATCCTGCTGGTGCCTGATGTAACTCCCTAAAGGTCAGTTAGCACCTTCCAGACTGGGCAGAGCTGCAGAGGAGGAAGCTCTGAGAGTCCTGGTTGTTCGACTTGAGTGAGCAGAAGAGCCCAGAGCCTCATGGCGTAGGAGTCAGTAGATCTGGACTTGGGCCTGATGGTTGCCCTTCTAACTGCTCCCAGGTGATCCTGAGGCGCCAGTCCTGAGGCTCCACTTTTATAATCACTTCCTTAGACTGTGTGGTGCCTGACACTTACATGTTTTCGCAGATTTCTGTCATCTCAATGAAGTCTTTGGATTTCGTTTTTAGGCATGCGTGCCAAACTTCATACTCCACAGCACTGGGTTCACATTGGGTCTGGCATTCCTACTTTTTTTTTCTTAAAGAATTCTTATCTAAAACATACTGCTCACACTTTTAAGTATGTTTTCAAAACACGAGCCATGTCTATTTTATTTAATCTGAATTCAACACCACTTCAGGGCACAAGAGACGAAATCTCTTTGCCAGGCAATCACTTGGAAATTTAGGGAGAGAGGGAAATGTTCAAGCACTCAGCTTTTGTTGAGTATTTGCCCCCTCCTTAAGGCACTTTTTAATCCCACCTGGCCAAGGGCACGCTCTGGGGCAGGCAGAAACAGATGTGGAGCCTGGGGCCCCAGAGCTTTTCTTTTCTGAAACATTCCTGATGGATGCATTTTCCTCTAGCTATTTTCCCAATGTGTCTGTTAGTGCTGACCCCTGGACAAGAGGGCAGAAAGGCAGGGGCATCTTTTGGATGAAAGTTTGGATACTGATGGTAGTGGGAAAAGGAGACATGAACAGCTTCCTTCCTCTCTGGGATGGTATCATGTAGGAAACACAGAGTGTTGCCATGTTGAGGGCTGCTAGCCTTATTTTCAATTTTTTTTTTAAAAAATAAGTACAATGTAATAATTGTCACCTCACAGCGCAGACGAGGAGAGATTACAAAGGATTTCTGCAGTGCTTTCATGACCCGTCATTTCCAAAGGCTATTAAGTTGAAGGTCAGAGCATTTATGTCACCGTTTTTTTAATCAAGTGAGCTTATGGATTCGGCGATGGTGAAGAAAATATGTTCATATAAGGTTTTCGCTTCGTTCATTCCTATCTCTTTCTGCCCCTCTCTGTCTCAGAGTCTCCAATATTCAACAGCAGCTGGCTCAGTTGGCTAACGAGTCATGGCCGGGCATGGCTGAGGCTGACAGGGACCGGCTGCAGCTCATCAAAGAAAAGGAGGCCCTGCTGCAGGAGCTGCAGCTCATTATTCAGCAGCGGAGGTCGGCAGAAGATGTGGCCCGACTGGAAGAAGAAAGGAGGCGCCTGGAGGAGGAGATCCAACGTGCTCGGGCCACATCTGCACAGGGTGCCACGGAAAGGTATGTGGCTTTCCAGGATTTGGGGGGCAGAGGATAACACTTGTAGAAATGAACCAAGTAGAAACACTAAGCGGATGGCTTGTATATGATTTGAGGATGTTCTTAATTGATAACAGGTTGAACAGTCCTTGTGTAAAATGCTTGACCCCAGAAATGTTTCCAATTTTGGTATATTTTATTTAATTTAAAAACTTTATTACATTTTTATTTATTTTGTATATGTGTGTATATGAATGAATGTTTG
Organism: Microtus pennsylvanicus; assembly: GCF_037038515.1. Taxonomy (NCBI): domain Eukaryota; kingdom Metazoa; phylum Chordata; class Mammalia; order Rodentia; family Cricetidae; genus Microtus; species Microtus pennsylvanicus. The sequence goes on along the minus strand of NC_134601.1, from coordinate 125,982,847 downwards.
TGCCATAGTACCAGTGTAAAGATCCAGGACAACTGGCTGCAGTTGGTTCTTCTGTAATGTGGGTCCTGGGATTGAACCCAGGTCACCAAGTTTGGCAGCAGATGCCTTTTTACCTGCTGAACTAGCTCACTGGCCCTAGAGGATTTTAGTTTTATTTTATTATTTTTGCATGGTAAGCTAACTCTTTAATCATCAAGCTACAGCCGTAGAATCCTTTCTCTCCTCTCTTCATTCTTCTTTCTTTTCTTCTTTTCTCTATTCATTCATTTCCTCCTTCCTTCCCTTCCTTCCTTTGTTTCTTTTTTCTTTCATTGCTTGAGACAAGGTCTTATGTACCCATGTTGGCCTACAACTTGCTGTGTAGATAAGGTTAGCCTTGCATTACTGATCCTTCTGCCTCTACCACCTAGGTCCTGGGATCTTGGGCATATGTCTCCTCTTGGGGCTGGAGGTTTGGTTTTGTTCTTTATATTTAATGTTTCAGTATTTTTGCAGATGCACTTCTATGAATTTCTAATATGAAAATCTAAAATCCTAAATGCTTCAAAATCCTAAATCTACATCATACTTAGGTGACAAAATAGCCTGAGATTCTACATTCAGATTTGGTACTCCCAGATAAGAGATGTTCCATTTATCCTGAGAACAGTGACTGACTGGTATGTTTCCTTAGAGAGTATGTGAGAAGTAGAATCGTGTGTCTTCTGTGCTATGAGAGGTACCAGATGCTTTCCAAGGTTCCTGGCGCCAACTCAAAACTGGGACATGAAAACCAGGTGTAATGGTTCACACCTGTAATCCCAGCACTTAGAGGTGGGATAATGTGTTTAGTTTGAGACCTGCTTGGGGTACATAGTGAGTTTCCGAGTTTGATAGTGCACTACAGAATGACTTCTTTTCTCCAGAAAAAGGGAAACAAATATAAAGAAATAGTGGAGGACAGCAATAGAGAAGGAAGAAGAACAAGCACCATTTATACTGTTCCCCTTCTGGTGCAGGTGCTTGGGGCTTCTGCCTGTGTTTGCAGAGCAATACCTCTACAGGATAGGAGGCAACTGCAGTATATCAAGGGGACACAGGTGGTGTTCCAGCTCTAGAACAGGGAACCTCTGTTGCCTGGGGTGGGGGAAAATTGCTCCCTGTAGCATTGTGGGTGTCTCCCTATTGCTTTTATCTCCAACTTTGATTTCTAGCCAGGGAAACCAGCTCTTTCTTTTGCAGTAGGAAGTCGGCAGCCTTTTGTGAGTCCATTTCTGAATGTGCCCCTCTTCAGTTACTCTTGAGACTCTTTTAAGCACAAGACACGTGAAGCTTGTGTCTTTGTATTCTCAGACGCCAAGTTGTTCAGCCTTTCATCATGTGCCACGTCTCCTGGTTTCCATTTGCTGCCTGCGATTGTGGAGTGTGATGAAGTCTGGGTCTGCTTTCCACATTTAACAGCTGTCAGTGGTTTATCTGTGGCTATCTGCCGAGCTTTGGGGACCCCCACCCTTTGTTAATACACTGGCTTGCTCCAATTAAGTATATTGACCTGACCCTAAATTGTATCTTCCAGAGCATTGTCTACATAGTCATAGAGTTCAAGTAATCAGAATTAATTGACCTGTGCAGATACATTTAGTGATGGTTTCATTGTGGCTTCCTTTTTATTTTATTTTTTGACTGTTTGTTTTGAGATGGGGTCTCTCTCTCTCATATATATATATATATATATATATATATATATATATATATTCCTTATATATATTCCCTATATACACCAGGATGATCTCAAAATCATAGAGATCCACCTATCCACCTGCCTCTGAATGCTGAGTTTAAAGGCATGAATTGCTACACCCACATTCACTGTGACTTCTGACTGTTCTTCATATTGCCTAACAACCTTGATATTTGGATGCTCGTTGTTAATCTTTAGGTGGCCTAAATGAGTGGTGGTCTGGAGGTACTTGGAGCTCAGAGCTCATGGCAACATTGGAAGGAAGAGGTAGGGTTTGGAGAGTTCAGCTTAGCCTAGTAATGAGTAGAATGAATTTTAATTTGCCTGAGATGACAGCCTACCCTACCATCTTACTCCAAACCTAGAAATGAGTCTGAATCTCAAACGGCACAATGCTACTGATTTTATTTTTCTTTTGTACTCTTGGGCTTCTGTGTTTTCTTAGATAAACATTAGCTTCTCTTCAAGCTTGGTATTTTCTTTTATATATTCTGGATAGGAGTGCCTGGAGTTCTTGTCGGTCTCAGTTCAGCAGGGTGGAATTGAACTACAAATAGAGCCTGCCTCCTCAGAACCTCTACCTGCACACCCTTGACTATGACTTTCCTTCCCATGTGAAGTTCAATACTTGCCAGTGCTGTGGGCACAGGGTACACATCTACATAACTCTCTGGGGACAAAGTTAACTCTAATGATTGGGACCAAGAGATGAGACAACAAAGCTGGACTAGTTTTCTTCTAGCTTGTGGTCTCCTGTGGGGCCAACTTGGGTAGTCAGTTCTGCATCAAGCGCCATCAATATGAGCAGACTATATACAAGTGAATTTCCTAATCTGCTACAAAATGACCTTGGTTAAAGGAGAACATACGTGTGTGATAAGTGTCTCTCTCCTTTGCACTTTGTATCAGCTGCTGAGTATGAGATGAGTGCAAATGCCCCAAAGGGTTCCTGCAGCTGTTAACAGGTTCTGCCAAGTGGATGCTGGACACATTTCTTAGTGTCACTTCCCACCAATTTAAGTGTGAGATCACATGGTAAGAGCTTTCTCATAGCACAATCTGTATGTTTAGACCCAAAGCAGAGGCAGAACAAATAGCTTCTTCTGGCCAAGTTGGAGTACCTAAATGACCAGGACCCTATCTTTGCCTGTCTCAACTCCAAGGTCATTCATGAATAGTTACAGTTAGAAAGTTCAGTGAGGGAACATATTGAAACTCTCTTTCTTCTACTTTTTCTCTATTTTCTGGAAAAGAAACTACAGATGAAAGTTCGGTGCCTTTTCCATTGCTACATGTTAGGTAGGAATTTAAGCATGACCCCAAATTTGGGAAATATTTTGTGATGAAAACATGCCTTCTCCCTTTTTTGTCATATATTAACAACTGAATAGGAATACCAGGAAGTAGAAACACTGGGGTCTGGTAAATTGCCCTGCTTTTTGGTTCAGGCTGATGACCAAGATTTGAACTTACATAACCCAGGCAAGTTACTTTCATTCCATGAGTGTTTCCTCATCTGTTAAATGGGATAGAATTAAATGACCGACAGGAAATGAGGTGTGACATAATTCCAAGTGTTAAAGCATTGTTCTTTTTTATGCACTAATTAAAAACTTCTAAATATCGTGTTAAAATAGTTAACACAAGAGGGCATTCTGTTGCTAAAGTTTTCCTTGAAAAAATAATAAGACATTTCCTTAAAATTATAGGTAAGTAGAATCTTAAAACTATTACATTAAAAAGAGTATATTGTAGCTTTTCTCAAGATGTTGGATCCAGACTCTACATCCATTGTTAAAACTACTAAGGACTCCCAAAGAGCTCATACTGTTTTTTTTTACCTGTCAGTAATTAATGACTTAGAAATTAGTTTGACATTATTATTTGATAAAAAATCCTTATTAGAAATAAAAATTTTATGGCTGATAATGTTTTGAAGTAAAGAAAAGAGACAATAGTACTTTAACATTTTTGTAATAAACTTTTTAAGCATCTGGTTTTCCAGAAGGCAGCTGCTAGAGCATTTGGCCTGTATATGTGGTGAACACATGAAGATCTTTTATGCTCATAGACATATAGTGAAGAAGGGATATTTTAGGACCTCTGACAGACTGTCAGGGATTCCCCTAGGATCTATGGACCATGCTTTGAAGTCATTGGATTTAATGTATGTGAATGACTCCAGTTATGAAAATGTTTGAATTGGTGTAAAATGTTATAGGACATGTTTCACTATAATATCAATGGAACTCTGCATGTTTTTTGCCTAAGGGGGCCTAGGATGAAGGATTTGAATTTGCTGTAAGGAATCCCATCAAATTAATGCATGCTGTGTACTTGAGCCAAGCTTGTAAAGTCCCATTATTCTGTTTATTCTTCTAGCCATTTACCCTGTCATCTTTCACTCACCTTAACCACCATTCACACACTCACTCACCTGTCCATCCACCTGCTCTCCCACTTGTCCACTCACCTGTTCACAAGTTCATGTCTTCATCCATCCATAGACTAACTTACTTTCCCTTTCATCCACTTGCTCTAACCATGTATATATCAAGTATCTACAGTATTTTAGCCCAACGTAGAGTTTTAGGAATGTATTTTTCCAAGTAAGACAAAATGTTTTATTATGTTGTCATTTATACTGTATGCCTTTAGAATTCACTTAATCCTTCCAACCTGAATTATTTATGGGGCATTTATAATTGAATTTCTCCTGCATCTGTTCCTCTCCCTTTTACCTTACTCCTCGCTTTCCCTTCCTCCCTGCTCTCCTTTGCCTCTACCTCTTCTCCATATGGTGATGAGGATGGAATCCAGGTCCATAAGCGTGCTGGGCAAATGTATCATTGAACTACTTTCCTATCAGACCACCAAATAACTATTTTTATGTCTATAGGATTCTACTTCAAGAAAAAAGAAATTGTCTGCTTATGCAGCTGGAAGAAGCTACACGTTTAACATCATATCTCCAATCCCAGTTAAAGAGGTAAGCTACTTTTGAAGGGAAATGAATGCCTAATAATTATATTATTATATTATAGAGACATGTATTATATTACAGTGGCATGTGCATGAACTTCATAGTTTCTTTTAGCTCTGCTTTTCTGCTGGTAGTAATTGGAACCTGAAGAGGGATTTAACAGAGTAGAAAAGTAGGTATTTTTTTGTACATAACTTGCTAACATACAACTCAGATAAAATGAGGAGAACCAAATTTGGTTTCAGTATAAGTAAGTCTGACCATAGTATGTTTGCACATGCCTATAATTCTATCATGTGGAAGGCTGAGGCAGGATGATATAGAGTTCAATTATGAATTCAAGTTTATTAAAGGACTGTATAATTTACTTAGCAACTTCAAAAGCATTCATCTATGCATGTTTTTGTTGTGGGGCTTTTTGTAAATGGATGCATAATGGCATCTCCCCTTGTCAAGCCCTTACTGTATTATGAAGCAGCATGTGAAGGACTTTGTATAAATGACATTATCAGTTACTCCTCCAACTCAGGAAGGAGTCTACTATTATGTATTGAGTTTCATTCAAAAGAGATAAGAAACAAACTCCACTCAGTTTCTCTCAAGCTTAGAACTGCTTTCCTGTTGTTCTGTTCTTCCCTGAGGCTACAGCCCAGGTACCATGTGGTGGGTAGTGGAAACAGTATGTGTTTTTCTGAGACCATGGCTCTTTCATTTCAGCCTATCTGCCAGCACCCTGACTGTGTCCTCTGGGAGCAGCCGTGGGTCCCTGGCCTCCAGCAGGGGTTCTCTGGCCTCCAGTCGTGGCTCCCTCAGCTCCATCAGCTTCACGGACATCTACGGCCTCCCGCAGTATGAGAAGGCTGATGCTGAGTGTGGCCAGCTTCTGCGCTTTGATCTGATCCCCTTTGATTCCCTGGGACGTGATGTCCCCTTCACAGACCCACAGAGTCACTTGGGCTTCCACAAGCAGAGGAGGTCCTTGGATACACCGCAGTCTCTGGCCTCACTGTCCTCTCGCTCCTCCTTGTCCTCCCTGTCACCCCCCAGCTCTCCCTTAGATACACCTTTCCTCCCAGCTTCGAGAGACTCCCCTCTGGCACAGATGACTGACAACTTTGAGGTGCCAGGCCTGGGAACACTGGACAGACTGCGGTCACAGGCCTCTACTCTAGGAGATGAAGATTTGCAGGGAACTGCAACACTTCAGCCACATGCAGTCCCTGTGGATGGGGAAGGACCCCGTGAGCGGGGACCTCAACTTGTGGCTCCCACTAGTGGAAGTAAGTGGTGATGACTTTCGAGTTGCTGGTGAGCTATTATTTTACTATATTGATAGGGCTAAAAAAGAGCCCAGATCTTCATTAATCTTGCCTGTCTGTGTCAGGAAAGATTGAGCTTGATGCAGTTGTAGTCAGCTCATTTATGGAATTTACTTAATTGTTGGAAAGTAACTTTAAGATCTACATAGTCTTATTCATAGGCATTCATATTTAAAGACAAATAACCTCAGTGCACTCAGCAGGGCATGTGTTAAGATGGAACTTTCTGTGTATGCTCTCCTCAGACCAGCATGTAAATTTGCATCTGATTGCATTCTAGTAGAAATATCTACTTCTTCTGTCACTTTGACTTTTCTTTTGCCACATGCCCTTGTTTCTAAGTTTATTTCTATCAAACATGGAATTCTGATTGTGCCATTTCAGAAACCATTCCAGTTAGCACTCAATCATTTCTCTGTTGTTCTCCAGATGGAGGACCACCAGACTATATATATAGTAGGACTCTTTATCTACTCAGTTGTGTTAGTTCAACTCCTTATGGATACGGCAATGCTATTTGAGAAACTATTGACAATTGTAACGTAACCCCAAGAACAAGGTTTCCTGTACCTGAGGTTCAGTCCATATAGTCAACTTTCATTTACACAGCAAAAATATTCCAGACATTCAATTTAGGCTAGAAATAGATAATTTAATAGCATGGTGGGTCGTTCTTCCCTGCCCTAAGGGAAATTTGGCAAAGTCTGGGGAAACACTAGTCCTCCCAACTGAGCCGAGGGCTTACTTTTGGTACCTAGTGGATTGAGGCTAGGGAGGTTACTAAACTTCCTATAATACATAGTACAGCCCCTACAACAACAAAAATGATTTAGCCCAAGGTGTCAGTAGTGTGGAGGCTGAGAATCCTGAGACATTTTCTATTGGCTGTCTATCCAACATAAATAAGGTCACAAATAAAACTGGAATACAGAAGTAACGTAGTAGAAACAGCTTCAAACAAGCAGTCTGCAGGCCAAGTTTCTGTTCCCTGTCATGTTGACTTCTAGTTCTGTGACCTTCCTTGAATTGTCCCACATTTCTTGCCCTTAAACAAGGTGATCTTTATGGTTTCTTCCATTTGCCACAGTTTTGTTATCTAAGAGATAGATGAACTGATAGATTGATAGAAATATCCATTGATCTTTACCTTATATAGCAGTCTGCTAGCATTTACATGTTTATCTGGATATCATTATGTTATGGGTTGCCTCTTGGCCTTTGAGTTCTCTATTATTTTGGTACCTTATCCTACATTAGCAAACATACTTGTATGCTCATTCAGGTAACCTTTATTCCTTTCGTTCTTCTTTACAATTACAGGGTCATCACTCCGTACTTATTCCTTTCAACAGAAATGAAATTATGATAGAATTCTACATATGCCTTGATTAAACTCATCTTTCTTCTACTCTTCCCCCTTCTAAGTTCTCTTTAAAGGCTGAATTTCAAGAATATTTGGTTGTGAAGAAAGTCTGCATGAGGGCTCTCTGGGTCAGGGAAAAGACGGGTTTGGAAGGGGAAGAGTTGAATTAATTCCTGAGCTGAATTAATCTTTTTTAAAATTTATTTGTTTATTAAAGATTTGTGTCTCTTCCCCACCGCCGTATCCCATTTCCCTCCCTCTCCCCCAATCAAGTCCCCCTCCCTCATCAGCCCAAAGAGCAATCAGAGTTTGAGTTTTTTGTTCCAACAATTTAGACTGGGAGGGTTTTGCTTCATCTACATTTAGAGACTGCCACCTGGTGGTAGATTCTTGGATGACACTGTCATTAACTTGTGTCCTTAGGAATTTGAAATAATTGACAGAATCAGTTCCTGGGTCCTGCTAGATGCTCCCAGGATCCAGAGCAGGTAAACTGATGTCAAGCCTCAACACATGGAAACTCCTTGCCTTCCTGTGTGATTTGGCAACTCTGCATTCTAGAGTTGTGATAGCATTCAAGCATGCTTATCAGAATTCCCTCATTCTATCATCTGGTGATGCTTAGGGTAATTTCCCTTCAATTTTCAGCCTTGCTCTGTAAAAATCTAAGTTTGTCTTCAGGCAAGTTTCAGTAAGATAAAATTTTACTAAGATAAAAATCTAAATTGCCCAAGCTAGAAGGCAGTGATTTCCCCTTATGCCTTAAGGCAGTCAGATGGGCAGGTGGCACAACAGAAGAGTAGGCTGTAATTTGGAACATTTTTTACATTTTTGCTACAGTTTGTCTTTCCTGGATTTTTAAAGTTAAAAGCATCCTGATTTTGAAATACTTTCCTGTTTTTACCTACTGTTTAGAATATGCTAGCAATGTCCACAAAATTCTTTTAAGTTTGCTCAGTTTATTTTATTATTATTTTATTATACGTGCCCTGTTTAAAATTATTAGCTGGAATCTTATAGTTTTCACTCTGATTTTTTTTTTATCTCTTCTCATGCTGCTCCACAGAAACGTTTACTGTAAGTGGCCTTGGTATTTCTCCATGTCCCTCTTTGTTGCTCAGGCTGCGGGCACTACTTTTGCAGGAACATCATGCTTAGGATGGCTGGGGGTGGTAGCTTATTGACTGTCATTATCATTATTATTTCACTGTTATTATTCATAATAATCATGTAAGAACTTTTCTAAAAGATTTCAATATTTATTTCCTACATGTATTTTTTTTCTCCAGAATTTAATAGCATTCATTATTTAAATATGCCCGTGGGCAGCTTTGGCTATGATGTGATTTTCAGGTTTTCCCCTTTCTATGAAGCAGTGTTTATTATGTTCCTTGGTGTTAGTGTCTGTCTATCTTTAATGAGGAAAGAGCAGCGTGGTTCTTGTATGTTTGTTTTGTTTTTGTTTTCAAATGAGTGGGTAGAAGACTTCTTTCTAGTCCCTGTTTCATTGGTGCTGTTTTTTCTGTTTCCCAAGTCTGTCTTGAAATCCTAGAGTTGTGAGTATGTAGTGTGGAAGTTGCTGTGTCTTTTTTCACTCAGGGAACCCAGTGAAGTTACTCTCTGTTGCTCTGTGAGTTCAGTGACTTTGAGCATTCAGTCTCCATCCTCTCTGAACGGACTGTTATTGTAATGAGGAGAGAACTATTTTGCTTAGCGTTGTACTATGGGGTAGGACTATGAAAGTGAGAGGATTGTTACCTAGTGCTGTTTCTTTGAAGGGATTTCAAGGTGGATGGAGGAAGCATCCCTGGTGGGTGTCAGAGGAGTGAGTGGAAATAGGTATTGGCTTTACTTACAGAGATCTGCTGTGTAGAGTCTCAGATACCAGACGGTTCCACATGCACACAGGGCCGGGATCATTTCATGGGACTGGAATGAAGACAAGACCAGGACTTCAGAGTTCTGGTTACAATTTTAGAGAGTTTTATGCCTTCAGCTACTTCAAGATAGAGCGTGCTTCTGTCCTTGGCTTATCATAGTAGAAGCAGCTTACTCTCATGGTTGGTATTCCAAACAAATGGAAGGCCAGTTTTGTTTCCAGTTATCTGTTTAATGTGTTTCAGTTTAGTTGGTGTGCTAATAATTTGGTTAAAAAGAGCTGGGTTGTCCCTGGACTCATTCTTTCCTTCAGTTCAGAGTGTCATTTTCAGTTTATGGAACTTGGTTAGCCAATGAAAAGCAAAGAGACAACTGAGATACCCATATTATTAGCAAGTGGCAGCATAGCAGTGCTTAACTTGGGACATCATGTGTATTCTGTATTTTAACAAAGTATGTCCCCTGTAAAATATAGGCTTCTACATATATAACCACATGTAACATAAAAAAGGTTGAGTGTGTTTGTATCTTTTTTTTTTAAGGGAAACCCACTTAAGTGAAAGAAAAGGGTAAAATAGGTAAGAAAATGTCAGTGATTATATTTCGCTCTTAAAAGTAGATATGAAAGATAAAAATCAAATACTCAGGAATGGTAGCATTCTGACTTAGGAAAGCTCTTCCAGAAGCAAGTGTGGCCCAGGGTGGCTCAGGAGGCTGCTACCGTGAGATCAACAGAGATACGTCGGTCCCTGTGCAAGTCACAGGTCTCCAAGACAGTGTTTTCAAAGGATGAATTGGTGTCTTTGTTTAGAAAAATCATTGAATTCTGTTAGGATATATTTAGATAAGTTTTAAAAGGTGATCATAAAAGCAATATCAAATAGGTTTATTTTGTAAAATATGAAGAACACCAAAGAGCATAAAGAAGGAAAGTGAAAAATAACAACGCATTGTAACTGCTGTTCTTGTGAGTCTTTGTTCTTTTTAGAAATATTGTTACTTTTTAATCAATCAGCACATAATATATTATATGCCATTATAATATATTTGAACAAAGTGTGTTTTGTGATTCTCTTTCTCCACATCTCCTCCAAACCTCTGCTACCTCTATCCCCTCCTTTTAGCCTTTCCCTCCAAGACTCTTTTAGGGAATTCCCATTTCTGTCACTTTACATCCTATGTGATCATCATCAAAGGGAAAATACAAGATGGAAGAGTCCACATGTATTTCTAGACAATTAAGAAACTTCTTAAAGAAGATGCCAGTGCCAGCTGTAATGGTATATACTATAATCCCAGCATGCAGGAGAATAAAAAATATCTCAAGTTTAAAAAGCCAGGATTTCATAGTGAGTCTCTGCCTTAAAAAAAAAAGCAGGAAGTCTGTTGCTTTGGTTTTGAATATTACAATCATGCACAGTGTCTATCTGCATGTACATGCCATGGCTTGTCTCTGGAGCACTTACTGACTTTTCAGCACTCTACCGTAGATGTTCTTCTGGCCTCCTATACTGTCTATCACCTCCTGACCCAGGTGTGTCCCTTGTTTGCAGCAGTGACCCTCCGGGAAGATAGTGCCAAGAGGTTGGAGAGGAGAGCACGCCGTGTTTCTGCATGCCTGTCAGATTACTCTCTTGCCAGTGACAGTGGGGTGTTTGAACCTTTAACTAAAAGGTTAGGAGATGACCACCTTGTTTCCTCATCTTTAAGTACACTTGCCAGAGCATTACTGGTATGCACACAAAGGATCTATATGGAACTTTGTTTACAGCACAATATACATGTATCTGCCTCCTTTAGTCTTTGGGAGGTTGGGGAAATGCCTCTGGAGGCTGGTTCTTACTGTGTTGTTCTTGAATGGGTTTTTTCCCTGGTCCTGGCCAGTAAAGCTGAAAAAGACCAAGTATATACATTACATGCAAGGGACCGTCATTCCTAGCAATGAAGTAAGTTCCTCCCTTTCTTCCTCCTTTAGTTCTTCAGCAATAGGGAGCCCCCTATGGTGGAAACAAAACAAAACAAAACAAAAATACAAGTACGAAACAAGACACCTGTTGTTGCAGGTCATACCTATAATTTCAGCATTATAGAGGCTGAGATAGGAAAAATTGCCACAATTTTGAGGCAACCTTGGGCTAGTGAGTTCTGGGCCAACCTGGCTCATGATAGCAAGACCCTGTCTAAAAACAGAGAGGTAAGCTGGAGAGATGGCTCAGTGGTTAAGGGCAATTGACACTCTTATGGAGGATCTGAGTTCAGTTCCCAGTACCTACATAGCAGCTCACAACCATCTATTATTTCATTTCCAGGGTTCCAATGCCTTCTTCTGGCCTTCATGGCCCTTATATATCCATAGTGCATATATTTATGCTCAGGAAAATACTTAATACATAAAAATAAAAACAATTCCTTTTCTTTAACCAAGGGAGAAAGAAAGAAGTTTGTGGGCAGGTACCCGTGACATAACACGTGATGGACCCTGGAGTACCAGCCATGCCCTTTGAGCCACTTAATGAGTCACAGTTTGATAAAGCTTTTCTTAGTAAAGGACACCCTGAGCATGAGAGAAAGTATACATATCTATAATGCTCAGTCCTTTTGGAATAAACCTGATGAATTTACCATTATGTTCAGAAATGAAGATACTGAAGAGACTGCTTTGGGAGACACAAATGGAAACAATGAGCCTCAAATCTATGTGGGATATCTGTGAGTATAGAAGCCAACTTCAAGATGCCCTGTGGTACAGGGCCCACTTTTGTGGTCTTCAGTCACCTTTGATATTCCCAGTCACCTTTTAGCCTTAAAGATGCCCTGTAAATGGGGACCTGCTTCATCGTGGTTCTCATTTCTATGGCCAGGTGAAGGGGGGTGGAGGGAGCCCATGACCCAGATGTTGCTTCCCCATTCTTGTTAGGTCAAGTCTTACTTTAGTCTCAGATGAGTTGACTCACAGGGTAGAATGAAGGAGGGACAGAGAAAAGTGGCTGCATTACTCTTTCATCGCTGATACTACAACTGAGGACTGTTAACTTAAGACTTAGAAGTCAGAAAGGTGGGATGCTCAAAGTTACATCAAACTCAAGATCTTGGAGGTATATTTTCCACATTTATGCTAGAAGTTGACAGTGTGTTTCTAGAAGTACAGATATCAGGGTCCTTCCCTTATCCTCAGAATAGGTCATCCAGTGGTCTGTAACAATGGCCCTAATTTACAGTTTCAGTAAAAGCAGGTGCCATGATTTTTATGCTGGCAGAGAAGGATGTTCAGGTTTCTGTAGTTTTGGATTGTCCATTCTTGTTATTGTGTTCCAGGTTTTAGTGCTAAAACTGTTGACATTTAGAATTGGGCCATTCTTTGCTATGGTTTCCCATCTTGTACACTGTAGGGCATTCAATTATGTCCTTGACATCCATCCACTTGACACTCCCTTTGCACTTTTGATAATAATAAATGCTTCCAGATATCACCAATGTCCCCTGGGGATAGGATAGGGTAAAGTGTCCTTCAGTCTGTGGCCACTGTTGCAGTTGAATCACAGGGTCATTTCCTCCATGGGGAATTTGTAGCCCATGAACATGAGCTTTATTTTCTAGGCATGACAGTACAAATGAATATCTCCTTGTGCATGTGCTGCAACTGAGGAACCTTGCTGGGCCGGTGATGAAGGAAGACTGTAAAATGTAAGTTCCTGGTATTGGAGACCTGGAGGCTGTGCATTGCTAGTGATGACCTTCCTCCGGCATTCCTCTGCATTGAAATAACTCTTTGCCTATTCTGCTTGGCAGACTGGGGAGAGGAAAGCAGTTTGGGAGCCTGAATTTCAGTAAAACAGTTGGAAACATCTGTGTAAAGTACAAAGGAATATATATTTATATATGTGCGTAGTTAATTAGTTGAGGCATTTGGTGTGGTCTTGCTGCCACTAGTAATGTTAAAGATAACCATGTTCTCAAAGGGCGGAGTGGTGAAGGTGCAAACCCATTCCACTCTGTGATCCCATGATTTGTATCAAGAGGCCTGAGACAAGATTTGAGGAACCCTTGGCTAAGGACAGTAACAAGAAATGGGAATTAGGACCATTTGGCAGTCTGCTGGTGACCTTGGTCTCAGTGTGGAATTTCTGGTTCTCTGTGCTCTCTGTCCCTAGGTGGGTACTTGTGGAGGGTCTCACTAAGGTGGGGGCTGCCAATAATGGGCCAATCAAACCTAAGGTACTCATCCCCATCCATTCCTTATGAACTAGCATTGTAAACGTGGGGATCCACATTGGGATTCAGTTCACTTGGTGATACACACAGCAGTGGTCACAAATACTTCAGCCCTCTTAACTATGTGCCAAGTTCCAGGCTGTGGGTAGAAAGCACACGAAACAGGCTTTATGTCTGTGAATTCTAGAACTGTGAGGAAAGAGCAGAAGAGCTCCTGCTGAAGCCAAGTGTCCAGCAGAATCTCACAGCCCCCAGTCTTATCTTGGCCAGTCAGGCATTTTCCATCTAATCTACAGAGATGTATTAGCTCCATTGGACATGGATGTTGGGAACCACACCACTGTTGTCATACCAACAAGTGTGCATATTAGTCCATGCTGCCTAACAACATGTTTCCTCCCCTCTGTTCCCAGCCACATCCGCGTCTACTTGCCCCCACTTGACTCTGGCACTCCCAACACTTACTGTTCCAAGTCTCTGGAATTCCAAACTCCACTGGTGTTTAATGAAGTGTTCAGAATCCCTGTGCATTCCAGCATGTTGACACTGAAATCACTGCAGCTATACGTGTGTTCAGTGAATCCTCAGCATCAGGAAGAATTGCTGGTATGTGTAGCAGCAACGCTTCTGCTAGCTTTTTTTTTAAATTTATTTATTTATTATGTGTACAGCATTCCTTCCGTGTGTGCCCCGCATGCCAGAAGGGGGCGCCAGGTCTCATTATAGATGGCTATGAGCCACCATGTGGTTGCTGGGAATCGAACTCAGGACCTCTGGAAGATCAGTTAGTGCTCTTAACCACTGAGCCATTTCTCCAGCCCTTCTGCTAGCTTTTATGGTGCTCTTCTTCCCCTCTTTTCCTTTCCCTTTTTCTCTTCGTCTTCTTTTCTTTCTCCCTCCATTACTTCTTTGTTCCTAATTTCATCTGTCATTTGTTTTTATTCTTCCTCTTTTATGTTTTGTATATACATTGTATGGGGGTGAGACATGTAGGAGTGAGGACATGCATGATCCAGTGCATATGTGGGGGTCAGAGGAACATTTTCATTCTCCTTTTACTGTGTGGGTTCTGGCAGTCAAATTTTCTATATTAAGGGACCACAGTTATGATATAACATCATAAAAGACTGGTTCTGAATTTTATTTTTAACACCCATGCAGGGCATTGCTCAGATAAACTTGGCCGACTGTGACAATTCAAGCGACATGCAGCTGCGCTGGTATCCTGTACAGGTCTTTGCCAGCCCTGAGCCTCCTAGGCCAAAAGAACCTGTGCGAGTTCTGGAGAGTACCACACAGGACACCACGCAGGCAAGCTCCGGAAAGACGGTACATGGCCCTGGCTCAAGGAGCCAATTATGACTGTTTTCTTGACTTTGAGACTGGCTTTGCTCCAGGTATTCATTTCTAAGAAGTTTCCTTATAGACTAAAAGTCAGCAAGTGTTATCATTGAAGGAATTTCAAGGGAAGGAATCAGATGGGAACATGGTCATACACAAGGCCACTTTCTGAAAACAAATTTTTAATGCAAACATGTTTATGATTTGTACTAATTTGTAGACATAGAGCTGTAGGCACAGGGCAAACAGTGTGTTGCTATGAATGGTGGGGTTTATCTGGTTCTCTGAAGCATCCTTTCCTTCTTCAGGATGCAGTGACAGTGCTGCTGGCCAGAACCACAGCACAACTACGAGCTGTGGAGAAAGAGCTTGCAGAGGAGCGTGTAAAGCTAGAATATACCGAGGAGGAGATTCTGGAGATGGAGCGCAAGGAAGAGCAGGGAGAGGCTGTATCTGAGAGGTGAGTGAATAGTCCCCTGCCATTCTAAGGCCACAGTAAGAGGCAGAACTCTCTCTGTGCAGTACCTTAGGGAGGTAAAATGAAGTTCTTGCAGACAGGTTAGTCTTCCCAGTGCCAGTCAACATGGCTCTCAGGGGAGTGTTTATAGATGCAAGTTGTATTTCTCCTCTTTGCCTCTCTAGAATGTTCTGGGTGATGCTACCATACCATTGCTCAGGAGCCAGATTCTGGTGGGTAATTTCCTGGTGATCTGAATTGGAGAAATACCCAGAGCTCTGTGCCCAGTCCTCTTCCTTTAATTCCAGGATTTCTTTTCAGGACTCCCCTCTGCTGAGACTAATGATAACAAAGTTCCTCCCCCTTTTGGTTTTTGGAAATGGGTTTTTAGTATTTAGCCCAAGGTGGCTTTGGAGTTCTCTTGCCAAAGCATTCTGAGTGCTAGGCTTATAGGCATATGCCACTATCCCTGACTCAAAGTTCTTTAAGCTTTTTGTTCTATGTTTCATTTCTTTTACAATACTGAGAATTAAACCTGAGGCTTTGTACATTCTGGGAAGGTATTATACCACTGAGCTACACTTCCATTGTTGTTATAACCCACCTTATAGAGATTTCATTTATCTGCAATTTTCAGTGTGCAATTCACTAATTTGATGTATAACTTCAGTATGCCATGTTTTTTTAACCAAACTCAGCTATGAAGAAAAATGTCATAAAATGAAAATACCATCTACCACCTCCATTATCAGTCATCCCCATTCCTCCTTCCCTCTGACCCTGTTCTAACAAAAATTCATTTTGCCTCTGTGAACTTTCCTCTTCTGGACACACTCCTCGTGGAAGCATATTATTACATAACCAGGCAGCTTCTCTTTCTGTTACTGCTTGCAGTGACCTGTTAGTGACTCCTCGACTGTAAAGGCCTGTGAGAAATGGATGTATAGTTCAGGTGAATGAGCACCTCTGGTGAAGTGGTTTGACTGATCCTCTATGGAGCCATTTCCATGTTAAATTCCTTCCACAGATTTCCATGAAGAATGTTGTCTTTGTGAAGTTCAGTTTCTTCACCTGACTTTTCCTGAATTTAGTTTAGACAGAAATGTGCTTTTGGAGCATCTGGCAAAAGAATAGAGTATTCTGTTAATGGCTAGACAGCACATTTGAGGGCATTTATTGCTAGAGATTTTGGTACCTTAAGTGACTCCAATTGGGTGATAGAGAAATATAAGTACTGTCTTCCTTAGAAACCAGAAATAGTCCTACTTTATGAGAACAGCAGTGGTCTTTAGTCACTGAGCAGAAACAGGTTTTCTTTGCTCTTTTTGCTGCTCTGCTCTTCAGACATCTATGAAAGGCATCAGCTCTGATGAACTTTTCATGGGCTATTGCAATGTTTACCTTTAGGAGTTGGCAGGCTGACTCAGTTGATAGTGGCTGTAGCAACTGCACCCAGACCAGCCCCAACTACCCAGACTCCTGTTACACTGGTGTGGACTCCATCCATGGGCATGTGTTTACTGGCCAGGTAGATTCTTACAACCCTGAGAAACTCCAACTCCTGCCTCTAAAGGTAAGTAGAAAGTGTCAAAAGGACCTTTGAATGTATGTACAGTACCTGGCCAGTCCTAGAAGGAGAGGGGAGGTATGTCCCAATACTTATTATGGAAAGTGTGAGGGACAGAGTAGAAGAGAGGCGAGTGCACTTGTAGGAAGCTAGATTGGCATACTTACATGTAGGAGTAGAACATGTGCTCACTAATAGCAATGGAAACGTGTGGCATTTGAAGGTAATAGCTAAGCAAGGGCTCTGTATTACTAAATGCTGAACAATAGCATTGCCTAAGATCTGTAAGAACTTAATGTGGGCACAGAAGGTCTTACATAAATGTTCATCACCCATATATTACAAGGAAAAGAGAGCTGTAACATAAAAGGGAGCTTTTTACACCATTCTGTGGTGATCCCTTCTCATCTTCAGGGACAAATATGTTTTGAGCAATTGACATTGTATCTATACCTCATTTAAATGCTATTACCCTAACTATTCAGATAAATATTCTGAACGTGCTACCACCAAGGTGCCTGAAACAGCAGCATGAACCCTCCCCTTGGGTGAAGCAGATTAGAACAGGTGTTTTAGACCAGGCTTCCAGGAATTGCTGCTCTTCTACTGCTTATAACCTGGAGAAGTAGCCACCAAATGAGTGGCTGTAGAGGCGTGTTGATGTTTTCCCCTTTCTTTATTTACATTTATGTTTTGGAAAGGATTAGGTTGTGAGATGGTGTAATTTCTATGGAAAATAACCTGGCATTTCTTCAGTGCATTCTGGTAGTTCGTTTTCTCATGCCACCGCTTGCAGGATAAGGCAGCAAGATTGCCATGTGTTCAGGGTCAACATGTAGTATGCAGTGAGTTTCATACCAGTCTTGGCTACATAGATTCTGTCTCCAAAAACAGAAAAACAGAGTTGAATAGGAGTAAGGAGTGAGAAACCGAACTACTGTACCTTCTTACAATGCCACTTCTGCATGGTAGTTTTAAAAAGGCAGGTAGACTAGCAAGAGGAAACTTCGGAGAGGAGGTTATTCACACTAAATGTATCATTTGTACTATGGGAGTAACAAAAAGACTACTACCTAGGTTGACAAAGAGACCACCACAGAAGACCTTTTGCTAGAGGAACCAGTGAGTGTTCACAAGGAAAGGCTTAGCCGCCGTGCCCGAGGATCTCCCTTCGTCCGCAGCAGCACCATTGTGCGCTCACAGACCTTCTCACCAGGAGCAAGAAGCCAGTATGTTTGCAGGGTGAGTTGAAATTCATTTACCCTGTCTGCAATATTTTCTTCTTCATTCTCTTTGTCAAGTTCTCATTTTTACTATTTATGCTAAAAGACATGCATATTCTCACAAGACATACCAATGAATGAATGAACACCATATATGATTGGAGATAAAGTTGAGTGCTAGGAACTCAGCTTGCCACCTGGCCCTGAGCCTGTTGATTTTTGGGTTTCCTCTGAATTCTACCTCCCACAGATTTTCACTATTCTATGTGTTCCATCTCATGGAGGCAAGGTAAATGTTGTGACATCAACCTCAAAAACAGCAAGTCAGAATGGGGACAGTCTTGAGTTGGATAGAGATCTGTAGGTTGTACTAGCATGTTCCTTAGAAGTTCTTAAGCATGGTTGAGTGGCTGAGCAGCAAGGTACCAGAATTTGAAGCCTGTAGGCTCTAAGGAGTGCATTCCAATTCGTTATACTTTCGGGAATGGTGGATATACGCAGTCATATCACATTGGAAGGTTTTACTAAATACTGACACCCAGGTCCTACTCCTAGACACTTGTCACTGACGCAGGTGGGACATAAGAATTAGAACTTTTGAAGTTCTGATGTGTACATGGATTGAGAACCCACAGGTAAGTGGTCCAAGCTACTCTAGTCATTGAAAGGAGTACAGTGAGTTTGAGCTGATTAGGCAGGACCAGGATGACAATAACACCATTGATCTGGACAGTGAAAGGGTTTTTAAGACAAAATGGTCATGATGCTCATATAGGTCATTGGACATACTCTTCTAAATACCATCCTCATAGTCTATTTGTAGCCTTTGCTCTGGCAGAACCACCAGGAAGCAGATTCAGGTGCTTTTTGACAATTGGGTGGTAGTCGGGCAGTTTGCTGCTTAGAGGAAGACTGACAGCTGCTTGGTTGAGCTCTGTTCCCTTCATTAAAAAAAAAAAGACTGCATTTATTGGTGATGGTGTTAGAAGCCTTGCTGTTTATATGCATGTTGGTATGACCACAGGGCAAGTAAGCTTCTCTACCACTGCATTTCCTGAATATCTGCTGTAAACTGGTACAGAAAATAAAACTGGGAAGGCAAGACTTGGACACTCACATAGACAGGCATTGATCCATCACTACATGAAATCCGTAGGGTCTCCCATAAAGAAGTATTCTTTACTTTCCTCTTTGAAACCACACCTTTCCCTTGACTCACACAGCAGGGCTTGGTGAATGTTGGCTTGCCCTTCTACCAGGAATGAGTCTCTTTCCAGAAAGCCATTTTACTAAAACCAGAAATAAATAGCAAATGTGAATGATTGCTAAACAATGAAACATACTGAAGACAATACCTGCTTTTATAAGCATCTTACCTACTATCAAATTGTAGTTGGTATGGATAGCACAGAAGTATGGTTGATCTGATCAGTGTAGAAAGTCAATGTGGTTAAGTTGACAAGCATGAAAAAAGACCTGGTTGGCAGTTTTGTTTGCTTCGTTTTGGTTTTGGTTGTGGTTTTGTCTTTGTTTTCCCTTAACTCTTCTCTAGGTCAAGAGTTTTAAATGCCTGGGAGAAGTTAAAAAAAAAAAAGAATCCTATTTGGGATACACAGTGAATGAATATAAAATGTCTCATAACTTGTTTCTGAATATCAATTTTTTGGTGCAGCTTTATCGTAGTGACAGTGACAGTTCAACACTGCCCAGGAAGTCCCACTTTGTTCGAAATACTTTGGAAAGGCGAACCCTTCGCTACAAACAGGTGTGTGCTACAGAAACTAATATGGAGTCTATATTCACTCTGTTTTATTTGTATAATCCTCTTTATAAATGTATTTAGCAAATGGTTAAAGCCACATTAATTAAACGACAATATTTTTATTTCTTTGTAACTTCTTTATAAAATGTAATAGTGGCATAATGCTATTAACATTTCTTGATTCTATATCACTTGTGGTCATTATTTTCTTAGTTGTAGTAAATGAATAATCATTTCTACATGATGTTATTTTTCATTTTTGACAGAAAATTATATAAAGGGTTGGCAAATTTGGGCTTCTTTTTCTGATTTCTTTTTACTTTCAATTATGTGTATATGTGTGGGAGTATGTCACGGG
The DNA here is from genome assembly GCF_037038515.1 of Microtus pennsylvanicus. Classification (NCBI taxonomy): domain Eukaryota; kingdom Metazoa; phylum Chordata; class Mammalia; order Rodentia; family Cricetidae; genus Microtus; species Microtus pennsylvanicus. Next base: position 125,962,664 of record NC_134601.1, on the reverse strand, counting down.
TGGGAATATGTGCATAAGTGAGTGCACATGCTGTGGAATCCTGGAAAGGGGGCTTGATGCACTGGAGACTGAGTAATAGGCAGTTGTAAGCCACCTGACATGGGTACTGGGAACCCAATTCAAGTTCTTTACAAGAGCAGTACATGGTGCTCAACATTTAGCATCTCTTCAACCTCTAGATCTGAGTTTCTCAGCATACAGCATGCTTCTACAAAGAACTGTCCTATAGCTTTCATTGCTTTTACTTGCCAAGGTTTTTTCTTCTCTTTCTACCATGCCAGCTTTAAAAGTTATAGTTTGTAAGGTATTAGGTAAGTCCCTGTCTTTTCTGGGCAAGCATCCTTTGGAATAAATATTTTAAAAATCCAAGATTCCCATGTGATGTTGGTATACAGATTAGTTTCAGACTGAGAAATCTAAGAAAGCATGTGATTGGGCTGCAGAAGTTGTGTCTGAACAGCAGCAGCATGAACATTGTGAACTGAGTCATTCTTTGTTACTGTCCTATGCTCTCTTGTTGAGTACCATCCTTGACCTTGACCCTTTAGATGCCAGAAACACCAGATTTTCCTGCTTTTGTGTATTTAGTATTTCCCCTCTGTCTTAAACATTACTTAATTTTTAAGGTCACTTTTGTGTGTTGCCAGTTGTACTTTTCAGATATAAGTCAAAAATGAAATCTAAAAACCAAAGAAAATGCACATTTTGCTGCTTTGGACATACATTTTGAAATGGCATTTCTAAGTATGTTCATTTTTTATCCTTTCAGCTCCATATATAAGGGTCTGTTGCTGTATATATTTACAAATACAGTTGTAGGCCATTATTAAAGAAAAAGGTTAGTTGTTCCTAATATTAATATTGAAGTAGAGATTTAATCTTGCCAGAATCTTTTTGTTGTTGTTGTTTGTTTGTTTTGTTTTGTTTTGTTTTTCGAGACAAGGTTTCTTTGTAGCTTTGGAACCTGTCCAGGAACTAGGTCTTGTAGAACAGACTGGCAGTAAACTCACAGAGATCCGCCTGCCTCTGCCTCCCTAGTGCTAGGATTAAAGGTGTGTACCACCACTGCCTGGCTCCAGAATCTAGTTTTTTTAAAATGTGGATTTGGGATAGGTTGTGCTTAAAGAAATTCTTGCATCATAGCCATCTCCTGTTAATTGTGGAAGAACCTTCCAGAAAGTGATGCCTGCTCCAGCCTTATGCCATGTGCAAGCTCAATGGTGCCCCTTGCCTGCTTTTCACAGCCCTGCAGGTCATCTCTGGCAGAGCTTATGGCCCGTACCTCCCTGGACCTGGAGCTGGACCTCCAGGCCTCCAGGACTCGGCAGCGGCAGCTGAATGAGGAGATTGGAACCCTCCGGGATCTGAGGCAGCGTCTGGAAGATGCCCAGCTGCGGGGCCAGACTGACCTCCCACACTGGGTGCTCCGAGATGAGCGGTTCCGTAGCCTACTGAAGGAAGCAGAAAGACAGGTAAGAGGACCAAGGGCCTGCTCTAGACTCCTTTTAGAACTCCCTAGCTGTTTTTATCCATGATTGCCTACCTGAGCTCTAGTTGTGAGTGTTCCTATAATGATGTAGTAATTGAAAAGATCCTGGGACTTGTTTTATGACATTCTCCCCTACTATGAACATTTATGGTGGTACCAGTGGACACCTAGAGGTTCTCTCAGGTGAGTGTAGGGCCCCTAGGTCCTCCCTGCCTTGTGTGAAGAATGTCCTGGGGCCACATTCTGGCAGGCCTGGCTTCAGCCACTGCAACCACCTACAGGCATTTCTGTGAAGATTTCCTCTGGTTACAGAAAGGGCTGGCTTTTCTTCAGGATCTTTTTGGCTGGTGTTGCATCTTCTGGACTCCAAGCATAGAAGTGAAGGCATTCATTATTGGGTGTGTGGGGAGGATTTCTAGATAGGGTTTTTCTGTGTAATAGACAAGGCTGGCCTCAAACTCAGAGATTCACCTGACTCTGCCTCCTGGGTGCTGGGATCCAAGGCCTGTGCCACCACTGCCTGGCCATTCTCTTTTTTTTCTAGGTAGCAGTAGAAAGTCTTGCTCATTAAATGTTTCTGTTGCAGACAAGACAGACCAAACTTGACTACCATCAAGAACAAGTAGCTGAGAAGATGCTGAAGAAGGCTTCCAAAGAGATCTACCAGCTGAGAGGGCAGAACCATAAGGAGCCTATCCAAGTGCAGACCTTTAGGTAGGGGGGAAGTGGACCCTGTGCCCAATATTACAGCTCACTGCTTTCCTATCACCATGGCACATCACATAGGTTAATACAAAAGGCACAGTCATCAGGTATCTACTGTAAGCAGCATGTCCTGCCACTAATAACAGTTTGGTGTTTTCTTCTAATTTTTATATTTTATACTTATGTCACCTGTAATCATAATGTGGAAGTCTGTTGTTTAAAAATTAAAATATCCCAGGATGCTACATACTCTGTTAACTTATTTGAACATAATGTTTATCTATAATTCACCCAGTTGTTCTATTTTATTAACCAGATGCTGCTTTCTGAACATTTGCTACTGTAGGTAACTAATTTGCATACATACACACATCCTTGTCACCTTTCCTTTTTAATTAACTAAAACAAAATCTACAAACTGCAAAAATGTATATCATATAATTTAGTGATCAAGACTTGTTGTCACAGGATCAAGCTTTTGTCAACATGTACTTTTCCACATTAGAATCACTATTGTCTTGGATTTTAATTGCATAGATTGGGTTTACCTGTAAAAGCAAGTAAAGTTTTCATAGAAGAATTAATTGCACCATTATATCTGTATTCTTTGTGGCTGTAAAAAATTATAGTGAAATTCAAAAAGTATAAAATGAACACATTTAAAACAAACAAGTTAATAGCATTTGCTGCATCAATAATGCCATGCTGCTACTACTCCCTCCATTTGGTTTCTAAACACTGTCATCATCCCCAAAGAAAAGTGCTTCATACCCTCTTGGTGGTCAAGCCCATCCCCCTCTCTGAGCCCTGCCAAGGAGCAGTGAGCAGCATGCTCCCTGTCTCTCTGCATTTGCATCCTCTGCACATTTCCTATTAATGGGATCATGCCCCATGTAGTTTTCTGAGTCTTGCTCATTGCATTTAGCATCACGTTTCTGCAGGTCATCCATATTGTAACATTTGCCTGTGTCAGCCCTTTTTATTGCTAAATGCTATGTTTGACTTTCAGCCTTAATGTTTTGAAATCTTTAATATTCATATTCTTGACATAACTACATTTAGTATAACTTCTTACCCTAAATTTGATTTAGAACTCATCATACACTTTTCATCTTCTTATTAATTTCTTAATAGAACAAGTATTACCTGTGCACCTACTACATTCTAATTAGTATTTTAGCCACTAAAGATAAGCACACCAGAAGGCTTTAAATCACTGGCGATTTAAGTTCAGCCCTCCCCTACCCACCTTTGCTACTGATGATTGATTTCTAGGGCCTGGCATAAACTAGACATACTCTGCCACTGAGCTACAACCATAGTCTTTTAAGAACCACTTCTAACATATAATTCTTTCCAATCCTAGGGAGAAGATAGCATTTTTTACGAGACCAAGGATTAACATACCTCCTCTCCCAGCTGACGACGTTTGATGTAGTGCATTGTGCACATGAAGTATTTATCTGCCTGTTTTATTTTCATGAAGTTCTTAGATTAGCTAAATTTGTCTTTAAAATATTTGTGCAAAGCTATTAATATACACATTTTGTAAAAAAACATATATCTATACATATATATTTTATAATAGTGACGGCAACAGGGCTTGGTTTTTCCTTGTTGTGAAATCGACATCTCTGAAGACAGGTTATTTTATAAAAGATCAACTATCATGTTAAGAGTGTACAGTTTTTACGCTGTTTTATTTGACTTAAAGGCTGGAAGACAGAAACGAAGTGAGTTCAGGCAAATTCACTGTATTGTAATTTATTTATAGTACTTTTTTTCCTTGAAGGAAAATACTGACTTTAAGGTGTATTTTAAGACTGAAATTTTGTTCTTCAGTATTTGTCATGCAGTAGAATGGAACTTGGGGCCGGTTTTGTTTCTGACACCTGAAACGCAAACACTATGTGCTGAATTTGTCACATGTATCAGTTTCTCATAGGTGCATTTACCATGTATATTGTACACTTTCACTTTCTGTGTGTTATGTTAAAATATCAACTGCAGTGGTTCAGTCATACTATGCAAGCTGTGTATGCATTGTAGGGCTCAGTGTGCTGGGCACTGATGGCTCCTCATTGCTGTGTTGTCATCTAATGCATCTTTCTGTGCTTACCATAAGTCTGAATCTGGCAACAGAGCCTCCGGCATCCCAGGTTTCAGCCTGCCTGTCCACTGGTGACTGGTGGCTGTTCACATTGCTTACATTTGTCACAGCATGTGCAGCTACCTTTGCCACCTCTGACCGGTCTGACAGACAGCAGGGTGGGAATACTTTCCCACTACCCTACTGTTTTGTGAAGGAAAGTGAAAAGAACGAACACAGCAGCTACTAAAGGCAGAGACGTAACCTTTGAAGGTGCTTTTTGTGTGTGTGGAGAGAAGGGCATGTGGGTAACATGGCTTACCCAGCAAGTCATTTCAGGAGAATATTTGAGTTACATCAGAATGCTTCTCTCATATTGGAGTGAACCAATATTCCTCGTGGAATCTTAGAGCTAGCTAATGAGGAAAAATTTAATGGAATAAAAATATGCCATGATTCTTTTAAATGCCAAACAATTTAGTTTGCCTAGCACACATTTATTCTACATAAATGTGTTTTCTTTCTGAGGCCTTGAATAAATAAATGAAGTAATCACAGGAAATGTCAAAGAAAACAGAACTCTCTTCCTAGATCTTCCTGTCCCTCCTTGGAAATGCCCCCCTTTTAATCAGGTCTCCTTTCTCATCCTATAACCTCTTCCCTTGTATAACCTACTTTCATTTTTTGATTTATTAAAAATGAATTTTGTAAAAGCATTTCATTGACATGTGACCAATCACAGACAATGGAATTTGTCAGTGGTGGTAAGACTGAAAACCTTGTTTTATACAGTTGTCATCTCTTGCTATGCATTCTTGTTTCTAGCCTTGCTTCCCCATCCCCACCAATTTCCTTTTTGTACGAACCTATAATAGCGGTAGAGACCCAAGGTGCCAATCTTAAAGCACTGCCAGTAGCAAGCAGCATTACTCAGCAGACTCACTCCCATGCCTGCAGAATATTAGGACCTTACCCTCCAGCCAGAGCCAACTTTGGCTGACACTGCCTCACAGAGACAACTCTTCCCAGCCCACTCTCTACCTAGAATGAGGTAGCTTTTCTGCCAACTCAAATTAGGGAGCAGCTGAGGAAAACCTACTGTGCCAATACCAAAATAAATAAATAATAAAAAACCCAGACATACTTCTCAGAAATATCACTGCCTACCTTATACCAATTTCTGTGGGGAACATTGTCTTCATACTCATGCCCGATAGGAAATACATGCAGCCCCTGCTTTGGAATCAGTCTAGGGAGGAGCACCTGGGTTTGACACCTTTCCCTAATATCTCTCCCTGCCTTCTGGCTTTGCAAAGGTGAATTGTCCAGGTGTGTTAGTTATAGGGACTCTTTGCTGCATGTTAGCTGTTACCAGACATGGTACCCAACACCCTCACTTGCTTCCTTCTAGCAGCTGCCAACATCTTAAAACTACCATGCCCAGAATATATTACCCACTTCAGACAAATGAAAGGCTGTGGGCTTTAGGGGTTTGGGGGAGGTTTCCATCTGCTGTGTGAGTTTGTATGTATGTTTAGCCTGGTGAGAAAGAAAACTACTGTCTCTGGGCAGCTCTGGTCAAGCAACAACACAAATTCTGCCACCAGGGTCTCTGAAACAGCGCCAAGTATAAAAGGGAATTTGGTTTTTCTGCTTTATCTAATAATTGCATTGTCAGACTTTGGTGATTATTGCTGAAATAAATAACCTTGTGTTGTGGGAATAAGTTAGAATCAGTATTCATCTCTTTGTTTTGTCGCTGTTTTCTATGATTGTGTCATCTGTATCGTTTGAAAGTATTTCTTCTATAAAATTAAACTAACCTGCCTTAAGAACAAACTAAAATGTGTGGGTTGTGGTTTTTTTGAGAATGTATAATTTAATGGAGTCTTTTAAATAAATGAAAAAAATGGTGCTGGGAATTTACATCAGTAGTAGACTACATATTTCACTCTTCCTGGATAGACTGTTTCAACTCAGAAGAAGCCACTCCCCAACTGTAGTCAAATCTGGGGGCTGGAGAGATGGCTCAGAGGTTAAGGGCACTGGCTGCTCTTCCAGAGGTCATGAGTTCAATTCCCAGCAACCACATGGTGGCTCACAACCATCTGTACTGAGATCTGGTGCCCTGCTCTGGCGTGCGGGCATACATCAAGGCAGAATGTTGTATACATAATAAATAAATAAATCTTTAAAAAAAAAGGTTCCTCACTGTCCGTCATTGATACTTCATATTGGCAAAAACACAGGAAAGTAAGGTGACTGTCACACCCCGTCTACTCCTAAAACCAACTGTAGTCAAATCTGGAAGCTTGATCACACTGAAGTTCATTTTCATTTCTTTCCTTTTTTGGGAGGGATGACTGGTAAGATTTCCATATGGTCACCATCTCATGACTTACAATATCTTGTACTTTTTTGTAAAGTCAACTACTGTTGATAAGACCTAGAGCCAGTGGTCCCTAAGGATTAGTTAATGGTAATCTTCTGAGTCTAGCTTATTTGTTTGTTTTTGTTTGTTTGTTTTAATCATGAATCGAAATAGTTAAAGGAGAAGCTTATCTGTTTGGATACCCTGTGAAAACAGTTTCTGTGGGAAAGGCATGATAAATGCTTGATTATTTTTTTCCTACTGGTTTTCAAAAAAGCAAATCATACTACCACTATACAGTGGTAAGCAATTTGTTTTTGTTGTTTATTTCTGAGATCTTTACCGTCATTATTACATGTATGTGAAACTGCCTAGTGTTTCAGTGCACTGGATTTGTCCCTAGTGCTCAAATTCACCCATCTTTGACTTGAGAAATCTGCCCAGCTTCTGTGTCCTTCTATTCTGAGCCTAGTAGTCTGAAATGGCCTCATCACCACTGTCCTGCACAACTCATTGCCCCAGGACTGGAACTAACCATTTTCTCAGGGCAACATATTTTGTTATTAGAGGTCTTTATTGCTACTAAGCTGGTCATTACTTCTAGATTATTTTTTAATTAATTTATTCATAATATATGCCTGCAGGCCAGAAGAGGGCACCAGATTTCATTACAGATGGCTGTGAGCGACCATGTGGTTGCTGGGAATTGAACTCAAGACATCTGGAAAAGCAGCCAATGCTCTTAACTACTGAGCTGGCTCTGCAGATCCTAGTTTTAGATTTTTAAAAATGGTTTCCTAGGGAAAAAATGAATGGCAGTGCTGGAATATCGCACCACCACTTATTTATTTGAACTTATATCATGTAAACGCATGCACACAAGTTTGAGAATAAGACCAACAATTCTACTGACAATAGAATTACTGGCAACTGTTAGGAATATTTTCTAACGTGAGCTCCCTGCTGATGCAAAATTTCCAATCAAGCCAAATCAAAACAAGCCAAATTAAGAAATATCCAGGTTTAATGGGAGTTCTGCGCTCTTGGGTGGCCCACGGGCAACCAGGAAGCCTCAGGAACAAGGAGACCAGGAGACCACGTGTTCCTCTTTTGGGAGCTCATTTAAATACCCTGGGGAAGAAAAGTGGTCCTGACCCCTCCCTCCCCGGGGATGGGGTCAGGACCTGGCCTTCTGGGATTTGGAGTCCAGACCAGGTCTGGGGGCTGGGATAGATGCGAGGGGCTGGGGCCTATGCTCCCAACTTGACAGAAACCATTTGGGATTTTTTTCTGCAGTCTCTTCAACCTTGAAGTATGTCTTACTAGGAATGTAAAGTCAACTTACTTTAAAAATTTTTATAACTATCTAAAATATTGACATAGTTCCAAAGACAAATATGCAATGTGAAGTCTATCCAAAGAAGACTTATTTTTATTTTTGCCCTTTTGCCTTCTTTTCTTTCTTTATAGATAATCATTTTTAAATCTTTTATTTGTATTGCTTGTGGACACACACTTATCTGCACACAAATAAATATATACAGATAAGTACACATAAATTTAAGTACCCAAATACGTGCATAATTACATTTGAGTCTTTTCCCTTTCACAGTAACATTCTCCACTTAATTTTTTTATTTTTTTACAGCATTATATTCTCTTTTTATTATTTTATTTTATTACTTAAAAAAAAACAACCCAAATTCCCACTCCCTCCCCTTCTCTCACTCCCTTCACAGACCCTTCCACTCCACCCCCTCCAATCCTAAAAGAGGGTAAGGCATCCCGCCTGTGGCAAGTCCAAGGCCCTCCCTACTACATCTAGGTTGAGCAAGGTATACATCCAAAGAGAATAGGATCCCAAAAAGCCAGTACATGCTGTAGAGACAAATCCCAGTGTCACTATCAGTGGCCCCTCTGCCCCAGCCATATAACTGTCAAGCACATTCAGAGGGACTAATTTGATCCTATGCTTGTTCATTCCCAGTCCAGTTGGAGTCGGTGAGCTCCCATTAGCTCAGGCAAACTGTCTCAGTGGGTGAACTCACTTGATTTTTTAATATAAAAATATATCTGAGAGACTGTAAGTGTAGCTCAGCAGTAAACCAGCTGTGTCACATACACAAGGCTGACAGTTTAATCCCCAACTCTGCAGACAGTGTGTGCTCATGCTGGCGCGCACACACATGCATGCAATTGCTCAGGCACACACATACACAAACCCACACGCACACCTCTGTAGTGGTTGTTCTAACAGCTTTCCTCTAATCACTTTCCTAATCCCCATGTCACTTAGTTTGTATTACTGTCTCCAGTAAGAACACGTGTCATTAGATTTTAGGTCACACGGCTAATCCGTGATGATCCCAGCTTGAGATTTTTATTTAATTACTTTTGCAAAGACTCTTTCTAAGTAAGGTTACATTTTCGGGTTCTAAGGTGAGATAACTTTGGGGTCACCCAAACAAAACCATTTAAACCAGTATATAGCCATGTGTAGGGGTGGAGGCCTGTAATCCCAACACTTGGAAGACATGAGAAAAGAGAAGCCTGAACTTAAAACCCATCTGTTCTGCATAGTAAATCTGAGGCTGATTTGAGCTATATAAACCATGTCTCTAAAAAGAAGACCAGCCAACCCAGTACAGGCTGCTTTCTGACAAATTTAAATCTGACCTACATGCAAAATACATTCTTCCGACTCCCATTTCTGTCACAGTAGTATGTGCATAGAGTATTATTCATCCCCCTTCCCTTTTTTAAATTTTGCACACTGAATTGGTGGATATGAGTTTATCCAGCATCCTCTGATTATTTCAGTCTTCTGCTATTAAAAAATAAACTTTCCAGGCGATGGTGGTGCACACATACCAACACGTGCATATATCACCCAAACTTCAAAATGAATTTTGAAAACTACAACTGGATGTAAACCCAACATCTGGGTTTCCGCCATTAAGTTAAGATATTGCTGTGGTGGTAAATTACACATACATACATAGACTTATTCACACATACATGTTAATACCTAATACATATTCTATTGAAAGCTTTTACATGCCTTTTAGTTTTAAAAGTTATTTTATGCTTTTAATTATTTTGTTCATGTGCATGACTACATATAACATGCATGTGGTACCCACAGAGGCTAGAAGAGGTCATCAGCCCCCTGGGACTGGATTTTCAGGTTACTGTTAGCTATGATAGGGATGTTGGGAATTGAACCTGAGTCTTTTGGAAGAGCAGTCAGTGCTTTTAACCACAGAGCCATTTCTTTAGCTCTCTTGTGTTGACAAAGGTTTCTGTCCCACCGGGTCTCATAGCTGTCCAGTCCCAATGAAACACACAGAGGTCTACATTAACCATAAACTAGCTGACCTACTAGCTCAGGTTTCTTATTAACTCTTACATCCTACATTAACCCATAATTCTTATCTGTGTCAGCCATGTGGCTTGGTATCCTTTATCGGTGAGGCATTCTCATCTTGCTTCCTCTGCATCTGGGTTATGACTGCAGACTGAACCTTTCCTCTTCCCAGAATTCTCTTGTTTTGATTGCCCTGCCTATACTTCCTGCCTGGCTATTGGCAAGACTGTTGGAGGAGGGCTGCTTGTTGGTTCCTGGCTGCCCAGCTAGCTTAGATCCCAAAATAATCACACAGAAACTGTATTAATTAAATCTTGTTTGGCCCATTGGTTTTAGCTTCTTATTAGCTAACTCTTATATTAATTTAACCCATTTCTAATAATCTGTATACTGCCATGTGGTTGTGGCTTACTGGGTTAAGTTCCCAATGTCTGTCTTGGGTGGCTCCATGGCTTCTTTCTGACTCTCCCTTCCTTTCTCCCAGCATCCAGCCTAGCTTTCCCCACTTAGTTCTGTTCTTCCCTGCCATAGGCTCAAAGCAGTTATTTATTTATTAACCAATAAAAGCGACACGTAGACAGAAGGACCTCCCACACCACAAGACCATTGTCCCAGAGCAATTCTTCCCCACCCCATTTTTCAAAACAAGAACTCTGAAACCAATTTCAGAGTTTGTTTTTTTTTTTCTGGTTTTTTTTTTCATCTAGAATTCCTTCCCAAACTCTCTCAGGCTTTATGTGGATACAGTTGTCCATGTTGGTACCATTTTGTTGACAGAGGTTTCTGTCCTGCCTGATCCTGCAGCTGTTCAGCCCCAAAGAAACACACAGAGGTCTACATTAATTATAAACTGGTTGTCCTATTAGCTTAGGCTTCTTATTAACTAATTCTTACATCTTAAATTAATTCATTATTCTTGTCTGTGTTAGCCATGTGGCTTGGTACCTTTTATCAGTGAGGAATTTTCATCTTGCTTCCTCTGTGTCGACTGCAGACTCAGCTTTTCCTCTTCCCAGAAGTCTCCTGTTCTAGTCACCCTGCCTCTACATTTTGACTGGTCACCCCACCTATATTTCCTGCCTGGCTACTGGCCGATGAGTAAACGTTTTATTAAAATAATACAACTGACAAATCTTTACAAAGTACAAGACCATTGTCCCAAAGCATTCTTGAGTGCTTTTTATGAACACTGCTGAAGACTGAATCCTGGACCTCACATGAGCTGAGCACATATACTATTATGGATTCCAGCCCCTTTTTGAGTATTTTAAAAATGAATAGGTTGAATTTCTGTCACATTGCACTTGTTCATCTGTTGAGAGGAACATAAAAATTTCCTTCTTATCTGTGAAAACATGATTGGTGATGTTAATAATTCTCCTGGTAGATAATTAATCAACCTTGCTTTTGAAAACTTAACAAAAACAATGGAGGATGAGTATATTTTTAACATATTTTTAAAAATATTTATTTATTTATTTATTATGTATACAATATTCTGTCTGTATGCCTGAAGGCCAGAAGAGGGCGCCAGACCTCTTTACAGATGGTTGTGAGCCACCATGTGGTTGCTGGGAATTGAACTCAGGACCTTTGGAAGAGCAGGCAATGCTCTTAACCACTGAGCCATCTCTCCAGCCCTTTTAACATCTTTTGAAGCTGATTTGTTAACATTATTTTTGTATTAAAACAGTGTAAAAACATTTTTGATCATTAAAAGTATTTATTTAGTTATATTATGGGTTTTAATTTTTATTTCAAAGTTTTTTTTTCATTGTACATACCAATCATAGTTCCTCCTCCCTTCCACTCTCCCCAACTTCCCCACAATTCATCTCCCATCCACTCCTCAGAGAGTGTAAGGCTTCCCATGGGGAGTCAACAAAGCCTGACACATCACTTGAGGCAGGACCAAGGCCCTCCCTCCTGTATCAAGCCTCAGCAAGATACTCCTTCATAGGAAATGGACTCCAAAAAGCGAGTTCATGCACTAGGGATAAATCTTGGTCCCACTGTCAGTGGGTTTACAGACTACCCAAGCTACAGAACTGTCATCCACATTCAGAGGCCCTAGTGCAGTCCTATGTGGGTTCCCCAGATGACAGTCCAGAGTCAGTGAGCTCCCACTAGCTCTGGTCAGCTGTCCCTGTGGGTTTCCCCATCATGATCTTGATTCCTTTGCTCATACAATCTCTCCTCCCTCTCTTTGACTGGACTCCAGGAGCTTAACCCAGTGCTTAACTGTGGACTTCTGCATCTGCTTCCATCATTTACTGGATGAAGGTTCTATGATGACAATTAGGGTGGTTATCAGTCTGATTACAAGGGAAGACCAGTTCAGGTACCCTCTCCACTATTGTTAGGAGTCTAAGCTGGGGTCATCCTATTGGATTCCTGGGAGTTTCCCTAGTACCAGATTTCTCCCTAACTTCATAATAGCTCTCCCTCTATCAAGACGCTTCTTTCCTTGCTATTCAGCTTTCCCTCTCCCAACTCAACTATCCTGTTCCCTCATGTTCTCCTCACCCCTCACCTTCACCCCTTTCTACCCCTCCCAATTTACTCAAGAGATCTTATCTATTTTCCCTTCCCAGGGACATCCATGCATGTCTCTCTTGGGGTCCTCCTTTTTACTTCACAGGGGTTGTAGATTGTAACCTGGTTATCCTTTTCTTATGAGTGAGTACATACTTTGTTTGTCTTTCTGGGTCTGGATTACCTCACTCAGGATGATCTTTTCTAGTTTTGCTGTGGGAGCAAATTCTGCTCTTTCCGCCAATAGCCTTTAAGATACCAGCCCACTTGGGCGTGGTCTCTTATAGTTTAAAAAGCAGCACGAACCTTGTGCCACTCTGTTGCTTCCAGCTCCTGTTCTGGCTGCTGGACTCTGTTCCTGTTTGCGGTCAGAAGACTGTTGTTTAGGACGGTGATCTGTAAGTTTTCCCCTTAAATAAATAACCCTTTTATTATCCTAATGATGAACTGGTGTGGGATTGTTGTTACAGCATCATAGTTCCATCCATGTACAAATTTCAAGATATCATTACTTTTACCACTGAGTAATAATCCATTGTTTAAATGTACCACATTTTCTTTATCCATTCTTTGGGTGAGGGGCATCTAGGACCTAGTAAAGTATCAAATTTTACTAATAATAATGTCATCCACAGCTCTTCCCACCATTGTTGCATTTATTACATCTCTACTTGAATACCCATTGGCTGGTACTGGAAATATTTCACATGCTGGGTGAAAAATTTAGTTAGTTTGTTGGGTTTCTTTCTTAATTCTTTTTAAAAATACTAACTTTCTTTGCTTTTAAAAATGAAATTAGCCAGCTGAGTACCCTAGCATATAGTCTATACTTACAGCTCTTAGGAGGCTGGGGTAGGAGGATCATGAGAGCAGCCTGGAATGCATAATGAATTCTGGGTTGGCCTGAGCTATGAAGAGAGACCTGTTCAAAAAAAATAAACAATTACATTAAATTATAAGCCTTTTTTATTTTTTAAAATGTCATTTTTTAAAAAGTTAATAGGAAATGTTTATCCCCCATTTTCACATTTTGTTTTCACATTTATCCCCCATTTTCATCTAGACTGTCCATCACTCATGAACCACCCACCCCCAGATAAGTGGAAATAGCTTGGTTAGTTTATTTTTTAGTTTTTTATTGTTGGTATACATGTATTCATCTTTGCTTATAACTACAAATGGTATGTCTGTATTTTTCACTGTAGTTTTTCATTTAGCAGATTGTATGTGTCTTACATGTATGTGTTTACATGTGTTAGCAGTCTGTTACACTTGTGGCATATATAATAAGCAGAGATCATCATCAGAAACTTCTACTTTATTTTTTTTTGTTTTGTTTTGTTTTTTTGAGACAGGGTTTATCTGTGTAACAGTCTTAGCTGTCCTGGAACTAACTCTTGTAGACCAGGCTGGCCTCGAACTCACAGAGGCCTGCCTCTGTTTCCTGAGTGCTGGGATTAAAGACATGCACACCACTACCTGGCTTCGCCTTATTTATTTTAAGACAAGGTCTCTCATTCTTGATTTTTTGAGACAGAGTTTCTCTGTGCAACAGTCCTGGCTGTACTGGAACTCACTCTTTAGACCAGGCTGGTCTCAAAATCACAGAGGTCCACCTACCTCCACCTCCTGAGTGCAGATATTAAAGGCTTTGGACACCATTACCTGACTGAGACAAGGTCGCTTACTAACAAAAAAATGTTAAAACTTTTTTGAGACACAGTCTCACTTAAGTATCCCTGACTGGTCTATAATTCACTATGTAGACCAGGAAAGCCTCTAATTTGCAGTAATCCTCCTCCCTCTTGCTCACACATTTTGAGATGACAGATATGTGATACCATGTTGTCTTAGTAAAAAAAGAATGAAATATTTGCCAAGGGAAAGGTCAATTGTTGTTACATAAAAGAAACATGGATCTCTCTCTCTCTCTCTCTCTCTCTCTCTCTCTCTCTCTCTCTCTCTCTCTCTCCCTTTGCCCCTCCCCCTCCCCCTCTCCATCTCCCTCCCCCTCGCTCTCCCTTTTTCTTTTTCTATTTGACGCAGGACCCATGTAGCCAGGCTGGCTTTGAACTCGCTCTGAAATCAAGAATAATTTTGAACTTTCGGTACTTTTACCTATATCTCATGAGTGTTAATATATATATATATATATATATATATATATATATATCAAGCACTCTTCCAATTACTTCCAACTAAGGTATATCTCCAGCTCCAAGTTTTTCTTTTTTTTTCTTCTTTATTTGGGGGGGGGGGGGTGGATAATTTAGGAGGAATTAAAACATAAGGCTATTTGGTCCTGTTCCATGCTCTATTTTTATTTTTATTTTGCAAAGTAGTGTTTTAAGCTATTTTATTAATCCTTTTTCTATAGAAGTTTGTTTTTTAAATTTTGTCGCTTGACTCATTTAGTTTAACTAGGAACATTTGTATTATCTATCAATTGGATTAGAACTATCCATTATAGCTTGGTGGGGTCATCAATGAAGACTCCAGTGAAGGCAGTTATGCTCCCCAAATCTATCAGTAGCCAATAGTTCAACAACATTGAATAGGACCCCCTAACCTCCTCCATCAGCTATAGCTGTTGACGGGCATATTTTTGTTTGGACCCAGTACATGCATCTGTAGCTGTTGTGATTGCAATAGCTGTGTCTTGTTAAGGAGCTGGCATTTCACATCCCCCAACTCTATGTTCTGAATAGTATATTCTTTCTGCTATACATTCTGCAATTTCCCCTGAGCCCAGAGGGGGAGTATAAATGTCTTATTTAGAGATCGATTGCATTTGTCACTCATTCCCAGCACTTTGTGCAATCATGAGTCTCAGCATCTATCATCATTCACTGGAAAGAAAGGCTTGTCTGATTAAAGCTAAGAGTACAATGTGAATATGGGAAAGGAACAAATAGGGTTGGAGCAGGCTTGACAGGGTTGGGAGAGATATGTGAGAGAGTAATCAGGATATATTATACACGTGTGTGAAACTGTCAAAACCAAAATTAATTAATACGAATTTATTTCTTGAAGTCAACTTTGGCAAGCTCTATTTTTATTATGTATGGTTGTGTCTGTGTATGGGTATATGCAAATGAGTACAGTCCTAGAGGAGACCAGAGGAGGGTATCAGAACCTCTGGAGCTGGATTACAATTACAAGTGGTTGTGAGCTACCCAACTTGGGAGCTGGGAACCAAACTCAAGTCCTCTGAAAGAGCAATATGAGCTCTTAACTGCTGAGCCATCTCTCCAGCCCCATAAGCTGTAATAATTTGAAATTTATTTTATCTATACTTTAAAATGTCTTTGTAATAAGCCATAGAGAGCAATCTTTTAAAGAAAAATATTTTCTTTTGCTGAAGGATCTATCTATTTATATCAGGAGGTGGAAAGATTGTAAAAGCCAGAGACAATGGACTGCTCCAAGGAAACATTATCTTCTAGGTCCAACAGGACTGATCAACATATGAACTCACAGAATCTGTAGCAGCACAGATTGAAGTTAGATGGTATTCCAGCACTGAGAGAGGGAAGGGGACAAGAACTTCCATCCTTAACCAAAAAGCTCTCTTCAATAGACATTCACTGCAAAGGAAAAATTCGTTTCTCTACTAGAGTCTCACTGAGTGTACAAACCATACTTAAAGGCAGGTCCCACGCCTAACAGAAGATGGCCAACACAAAAGAAACTCCATGTATTTTCTTTTGGTGTATGAGGGGTGATTTCTTCAATTTTGTTTTATCATTTTTATTTTATTAGGTTTTGTTTGGTTTTTTTGTAGTTAGAGAGAAAAGAGAGATGGAACATGAAGTTGGATGGGTAGGGAAGTGGGTCTGGGAGGAGTTGGGGAGGGGGACATATAAACACAATCAAAATATATGAAAAAAGTTCCTTTTTTCCCTTCTTTCCCCTGTTGTTTCCTGCTTTCTGTGTTTCTGTTTACTTTCATGTGTTTTCTTGATTAGGTTAGGTTTTAGATTAAAAATAAAACCCTTTCTCCCTATTTTTAAAAGCCCAAAGGGCAGGTATGTCAGACCGGTGCTCCCTCCATGGACTCCAAGGGAGAGTCATTTCTGTCTCTTCTAGAACCTAGGGGTTAAAGGCAGTCCATAACTTGTGGCTCCATCCCTCTTATCTCTGTCTCCATTTTCACAGGGCCTTCTCACCTGTGTTTCCTCAAATCGTCCCCTGCTTTCTCTTATGAAAACAGCGCCTTTTGGATTTATGACCTACCTACGTTTCAGCTTGAGAATCCTGAGTTAATTACCTCCAACTGATTCTATTCATAAAGAGTCATGTTCTGACATTCTGAGTAGACCAGAATCAGGGGAGCAGAACACACACATATTTCCACACTGTACACACTTAGCCACACATACTCAAGTGCTAGTAAGCTGCTTATTGATTATACCAACTGGATGCTCTTCAGCTTTGTTCAGGGCTTGTCCCCTTGAGTTGTCCTGCATGCACTGATACTTGTGTGTTAAAGCTCCCATTTTTTCTCACACCAATGGTAATTCCTACTTTTGAAATCTATTGCCTAATGACCTTTTAACTTTTCATTGGACAATATCACCCACAGCACAGTGAAGTGGCCGTCTTTATTGTTCCCCATGCTTTTTCAGCCTCTACTCCATCTTGTTAGATACCCAGAGTGCAAAAGTTGCTTTTGTTTTGTTATGTTCTCCCTTGAGTACCTATGTATATGTTCTATTTTCAGATTTTCAATCGTTTTTTGGACCTATCTGTGTTTTCCCACAGATTAATATTAAAATTCATTGTGTTTGATATTTCTAGAAATGCTTTCCTTGAATAGATCATTTAGATGTGCACATGTATTAATGATAATGGTTTATAAAAACTTTCTTGCTTTTGTTCCAGGAGACACTTTCCAGTTGCTGCTTGGTTTGCTGCTGGCAGTTGCAGGAACTTGTTCCAGGAGCAGGCTCTTCTTTTAGGCTTATTCCTTAGGCTTAGGAAGCCCTTTAATTTTATCTCAAGAATGAATAGAATGTAACAAATAATGACAACCTTAGGGCTTATAACAACACGCATTTACCCTTTTATATTTCTGGAGATTGAAAGTTTATTATGGTCTACACCAAGCTCAAATCAAGAACTGTGTTTAGTCTGCAGGCACCAGGGAGCAACATTTCTTTGCCTTTTCAACTTCTAGAAGCTCCTTAGATTTGTCTGCTCATGGTTCCATCCTGCATCCTCAAGTTCATCATGCGGCATCTTCAACTCTTGCTTTTTGATTGCTTATTCGATTTTCACATCTCTTTCTCTGATTTTGATTCTCTTATCGCCCTCTTATTAGGGCACTGTTGATGTCGTAACCATGCACATGTTCTAAGGCGTGCTGGCTGTTTTTGTAAACTTGACACAAATCCACAAATCTAGACATGTCTAGGAAGAGGTAATTGTAATTTTGAAAGTGTTTCCTTAAGATTGACGTGTAGGTAGACCTATGATGCATTTCCTTGATTGATGATTAATATAGGACGACAGACCCACTGTGGGAGGTGCTACTCCTAAGAAGGATTTCCTGAGGTGTATAAGAAATCAGGCTGAGCAAGCCATGGGGAGCAGGCCAGTAAACATTTCTCCATGGTCTCTGCTTCAGCTCCTGACTAAGGTTGCTACTTTGAGTTCCTGTTATCATTCCCTTTGATGATAGGTTGTAATATGGAAGTGTAAGCCAAATAAATCCTTTTCTCCCCTAGTTGCTTTTGGTCATGGTGTTTTCCACAGCAACAAACACCTAACTGAAAAACAGGGCAAACTCTTCATCACTCCAAAACCCCTAAATTAATCCACATCTGTATACATTCTTTCTTCATCCTGCAGACAAGAAATTGAACAATTTGGGGGGTCAATTGTTCAATATAGTGCAAAAGTATCCCTTTGAAGGGTGTGTTTCTGAGTTCCTATGTGAATATCTACGTACAAGCATCTCTTTCTTTGCTTTGAAACCAATGACCAGGCGCCGCACACTGTGGCCCCCATCTGTGCTCTATGCGCTAGAAGGCAGTTCGTGAGCTTCGGGCAAGGGGGTGGAGGTTGAGAATACACACACAGAGACAGACCAACACACAGACCTCCCAACACTGGTACCAAAAAGCCCCCCTTTAATAGCACCTTGGAGGCTTAAATACCCTGAAGTCAATGGCCAACAGGTGAAAATCCCATCCTCTGATCCTCTAGGCACAGCACAGCTTTTTAGTCACTTCAATTAGAAGGCTCTAGACAGGGAAGAGCAGCTGAAGGCCAGGACTTAATTGGTCCCAACAACAAGGTACTGCTGTGTCTTCTTGAAGTAAGGTCTGGAGGCCCCAAGGGCAGAAACTGTTCATTTTGTGGCATTTGGAAGCACCATGCCTGAGTTCTGTGACTAGCAGCACATAGACCTCTGGAATTTGTGCCTTTCTGTCATTCCCACCAATAGACCTTCCAGCCAGATTGCTTTTCCTGCACTGAAACTACAGGCAGCATGCCAATGGCAATAAACACAAATTGTTTTACTTCAGTGGAATTCATTTAGTAGGAATACATGGTGGTGCTAACAGAATTATCTATGATGATACAATTTTTTCTGGATCCCAACTAAAATATTACAGTTACTGGAGCGCATGTGATAGTTAATCACCTGACATGTAGCTACTGTGAATGGGGAACTAAATTTTAACTTATAATTTAAGCTAATTTCTTAATAAGTAGCCACTGCTGCTGGTGACCAGCATGCTTGGCCAGTAAAATTCAGAAAAAAAAACCATATTTCTGCCTTACAGTACTGAGACAAGAAGCATTTTTTCTAGGTTAAATGAGCTACTCCTTACTTGGGGGCAATAAAACCTTAATTCTGTCATTTAGATAAATTGGCATAATGTTAAAGCACCATATATATCCTGAATCTCAGAGAAGCCTCTCTTTCCAGTGAACTTTGCTAAGTGAATATAGATTTATGGCTACATAAGGTATTGAGACTAAATAACAGAGGAGTACTGAACCCTAAAGAAGACATGCATAACATTTGCAGTCTCAGGGAACACTGTGGAAGTGGAGAGCGAAAAGAATGTCAAATCCTAAAAAGAAGAGAAGGACTGTGAAACACAACTTCTGGATAATACACAATTGCTGTAGCCATGAACATTCAACAACTGTGGGCTACTGCACTAAGTCCGCACAAGAATGGGTACATCGGGCTGGAGAGATGGCTCAGTGGTTAAGAGCACTGCCTGCTCTTCCAAAGGTCCTGAGTTCAATTCCCAGCAACCACATGGTGGCTCACAACCATCTGTAATGAGGTCTGGTGCCCTCTTCTGGCCTGCAGACATACACATAGACAGAATATTGTATAATAAATAAATAAATTTAAAAAAAAGAATGGGTACATCTACAGGCAGGCATGAAGGGAGGAAATACTCCAAGAGCTACCCCTATCCTTCACTGCTGAACTCCTTTCTATGGAGAGTTTCCGGGAGAGTAGGAGTCATTGCTCTTGGTAGTGTATATCCCGCTGCTGACCCCAACTGACTTCCAATCCAGTGGTCTCACAGATGGCCCTGGTTAAACTACATGGGTCACTGTTGGGGGATGCTGGTTGTTCGTTCCCGGCTGCCCAGAGCTAAAATAATCACACAGAAACTATAATATTTGCAATACTATTTGGCCAATAGCTTAAGCGTATTTCTAGCTAGTGCTTATATTCTAAACTAACCCATCTCCATTAATCTCCATTAATCGCCTCATGGCTGTGGTTTACCTGGTAAAGTTCTGTCTGACATCCCCCATCTGTCTCCGGAGCAGTTACATGGCTTCTCTCTGACTCCGCCTATTTTTTTTCTCTCTCTCTCTATATATATATCTTCCAGCCTGCTTATATTCTGTTAAGCCACTGGCCAAAAGCAGCTTCTTTATTAACCAATGGCAATAAAACTTATTCACAGCATACATCACCTCCCACATCAGGTCACAAACCCAAATGAAAAGTCATGAAACTGGGAGAGGGACTTCCTCATTAGGGGGCAGCTTGCTGATGATTTTTCCTACTTTTGTAGCTAGAATGCATTATATAAATGCACAAAATTGTCAAAGAACTAAATAAAAACCCAGTTACTTCTGTGGTCCCTGTGCAATGGAGGTGGTATGTAGCGGTGGCCACTGTGTATCAATTTCCAACTTCGCATACAGTAGTTTAAAATCAGCCATGGTGAAACAATATACTCTATGGGAGTCAGGAAATGCTGTAGCTAAGACTGCTTCTGCTCTAATCTTGAAGAACTGGGTTGTTTGTAATTGACAGACATGTTACAATACATATGTCAATTGGAGAAGACAGCTTTCTGAACCAAACTTGGTGATGCATAACTGTCGTACCAGCCCCTCTGGCTGAGACATGAGTATTAGAAGTTTAGAGCATGCATGGGCTACAAAGTGAGTTCAAGACCAACCTGGACAACTAAGTTATATTGTTTTTAAAAATGTCAAGAAGAGGGCTCTAATTGTAGCTCAGTGGTAAAATGTTGGTTTAGCACATGTGTGTCACTAGGTTCAATCCAAGGGGGAGATCGAGGGAAGGAGAAAGAGAAGGAAAGAGAAGAGATGCGAGTTGCCTTAGCAGAATCTGAGTTTCCTAGCCGTCAAAAAAAAAAAAGGAGATACTACCACCCACAGAGTTCAAAGTGTAGAGTCACGGGGTGTATGGGGGGGGGTAGAACACTTTTCTTACTCCTATGATTTATACAGGTTTTTGCCTCAAGCAGCCTAGAATAAGCAATGAACTTGACAGGAACTCTACTGAAAAACAGGGTGTTTAAGACTGTCATTTATCACATCTATAAGGGTACTCCCTCTACCTGGATAGTGGAGTAATATAGTCCAAGTCTACAATTTTCAGATGTTTAATATAATCTGTAAACACCCCTCAGAATGCCCGAGATAGGCTGCATTGCACAGTCTTACATTTCACATCATTTACGTATTCCTCTAGATATTTTAAGACTCTGATCACACATACAGAACCAAATTAGATGGGAAGGATTCATTCATTCATTCAAGACAATGCACCCAGGTATAAAATTACTCAAGAGGCACCACCTAGTGGTGGGGCACAACTTTAATCCCAGCACTCAAGAGGCAGAGGCAGGTGGATCTCTGTGAGTTCAAGACCAGCCTGGTCTACAGAGCTAGTTCCAGGACAGCTAGGGCTGAGATGCCCTGTCTTGAAAAAACAAAATAAATAAATAAATAAAGGAAAAAAGAAGAAAAAGAAAAACATGACTGAAATTTGGGTGCAAAGTTTTAGAGCACCACAAAAGGCATCCATAAAGATCGTATTATTTGTTAATGTAAAAATTAATACAAGAGGTGGCTCAGCAGCAGTTAAGAACACTGACTGCTCTTCCAAAGACCTGGGTTTGACTCCCAGTATTCACATGGGCAGTTCACAACCAGTTTTAAGGTATCCAATGCTGTCTTTTGGCCTTTGCCAGGCATGCAAGTGGTGCTCAAACATACATGCAGTCACAAAATCCATATGCTTAAAATAATAATAAAAATTATGGCCGGGCGGTGGTGGCGCACACCTTTAATCCCAGCACTAGGGAGGCAGAGGCAGGCGGATCTCTGTGAGTTCGAGACCAGCCTGGTCTACAAGAGCTAGTTCCAGGACAGGCTCCAAAACCACAGAGAAACCCTGTCTCAAAAAAAACCAAAAAAAAATATGCAAAAATTTATAATGCAGAAAATGCCAAAATTTATTACATGCTGTTTAAGACTGGGGAGATGGTTCTATGTTTAGGCACACCTGGGTTTGATTTCCAACACAATTTCCTATAACTCCAGCCCCAGAGGATCCCAAACCTTCTTCTGACTTCTGAGGGCAACAGTTATGCATGTGGTGCTCTAACATACATGTAGGCACAACATGAAAACACAGAAGACTAAGTAAATATAAAAAATACATTTTTGTTTGAGGAGTCTGAATTATTGTGCAATGGTAGCAGTTATGTCCAGTGAACTAGGGGTTATATGTTTCCTGTGTCCCCCTAAGAAGGACTTATATGGTTTTACAATGGCATCTAAATAAATTGGGCATGCTGTATGTGTGTGTGTGCACATGTGCGCATGTGGGTGTGGACGTACCCTTAAAAATTTCTCTTAGGGGCTCTGGAGAGATGGCTCAGTGGTTAAGAACATTGCCTGCTCTTCCAAAGGTCCTGAGTTCAGTTCCCAGCAACCACACGGTGGCTCACAACCATCTGTAATGGGGTC
Organism: Microtus pennsylvanicus; assembly: GCF_037038515.1. Taxonomy (NCBI): domain Eukaryota; kingdom Metazoa; phylum Chordata; class Mammalia; order Rodentia; family Cricetidae; genus Microtus; species Microtus pennsylvanicus. The sequence goes on along the minus strand of NC_134601.1, from coordinate 125,939,830 downwards.
TGGTGCCCTTTTCTGGCCTGTAGGCACACATGTAGACAGAATATTGTATACATAATAAATAAATAAACATTTTTTTTTAAAAAAAACCTCTTAGTTGAAAATACAGAAGATTTCTATACATGGGTACATACATTTCCCCTCATGTCTCCCATGCAAAATAAGGCACTGCTTCCTCTTTCTCTGTGGTTCACTTATGCCTCACAACAACTCCAAATGGTGGTGTCTTAGGGTTACTATTGCTGTGATGAAACACCATGATAAAGCAACTTGGGGAGAAAAGGGTTTATTTGGCTTACATTTTCACATCACTGTTCACCACTGAAGGAAGTCAGGACAGGAACTCCAGCAGGACAGGAACCTAGAGGCAGAAGCTGATTCAGCACCAAGAAGGAGTGTTGCTTACTGGCTTACTCATATGGCTTGCTCAGCCTGCTTTCCTGTAGAACCCAGGAGCACCAGCCCAGGGATGGCACCAGCCACAATGGGCTAGGCCCTCCCCAACTGATCACTATTTTAAAAAACACCTTACACCCTGATCTTATGGAGGCATTTTCTCAAATGTGGTTCCTGCCTTTCAGATAGCTCTAACTTGTGTCATGTTGACATAAAACTAGCCAGCATAGGCAGATTCTATAACACTGCCCCTATTTACAAAAGGGAAAAGTAATATTTATGCAAATGTGAAGAAACAGCACGTAGAGGACTGGGGATATAACTCAATTGGTAGAATGCTGGCTTAGCATGCACAAAACCATGGGTTTGATCCTTAGCACTACAGGTACTGGGTACAGTGATGCACGCCTGCAATCTCAGTCTTTGGGAGAGGGAGGAAAGAAGATCAGAAGTTCAAGGTCATTTTCAAATACGTAGCAAGCTTGAGGACTGTCTAGGATATATGAGATTATCTCAAAAAACCACAAAAAGTAACATCGTGATATATTCATAATATATCAATATCATATGTTATTGGTATTAACTTTTGGTTAGGAATATTTTTGTTTTTCTTTTCTTTTTGTTTTTTGTTTTTTCAAGATAGGGTTTCCTCTGTATAGCTTTGGAGCCTTTCCTAGAACTTACTCTGTACACCAGGCTGACCTTGTACTCGCAGAAATCCATCTGCCTCTGCCTCCCGAGTGCTGGGATTAAAGGTATACACTACCACCAACAGGCAATCGTGAATATTTTTAACATTTATTTTTTGCTTTTAATTATGTATAAATGTATGTGTGTTGGTTGTGTACATGTGGGTGTGGGTATCTGCAGACAGTTTAGAAGAAGGGGTCTGATCTTCTAGAGCTGGAATTACAGTCAGTTTGGAGCCACCAGATGTAGGAGCTGGAAACTGGGGTCCTCTGCAAGAACAGCAAGCATTCTTTTTTGTTTGTTTGTTTGTTTTCTTTTTCTTTTTTTTATTAGATTTTTTTAAAAAAAATACCAATCCAAATTCCCACTCCCTCCCCTCCTCCCATTTCCTCCACACACCCTTCCACCACACGCCACTCTAATCCTCAGAGATGGTAAGGCACTTTGCTTTGTGGAAGGTCCAAGGCCCTCCCTACTATATCTAGGCTGAGCAAGGTATACATCCAAAGAGAATAGGATCCCAAAAAGTCAGTACAAGCAGTAGAGATAAATTCCAGTGCCACTGCTAGTGGACCCCCAGTCTGCCCCAGCCATACAACTGTCAGCCACATTCAGAGGGCATAGTTTGATCCTATGCTTAAGAACAGCAAGCATTCTTAACCTTTGAGCCATCTTACTAGCTTCTTAGTTCAAGAAATTTGTGCAAAATTTGAGTTAGTGTAACTTGGTACGATGTAGACGTAGTGCTGAATGTTGGACTTTCTTTGGCAGGTGGATCCAGTTCTTGCTCTCCAAGAGTTATAGGACTGATGTGAGCAAATGATTTGAGTCTAATGTGGTGCAAACCATGTCAGGGTCTCGGGAGCTGTGGGTTCACAGAGGAAATGAGTGGATGGTCAGGGCAGGGATATCATGTAGAGAGAAGTAGGGCCCATGAGTCCATGTTTAACTATACAGAGTTCCAGGTTAGAGAGCAAGAGACAATGTCAAGGCTGCCTTTTGTCTTTTCTGTAGGACAGGGTCATAGCATTCTCCCTGTGCTATTACTGATAATACTTGAGAGCACTGCAGGGAGCCGGACAGAATCACCATTACAAGATGGCGCTGACATCCTGTCCCGTTGGAAATAAACAACTCCATATATGGCTATGCCTTTGGGAGCTGCGTGTCCCCTGCGGGATAAGGGCCCTTGGTCCCCTGCAGGGATAAGGGCCCTTGGGCCTATCCCGATGCAGTCTGGTGTCAGCTGATGGTGGCAACCAATCACAGGGCGACCTGTGTGCCTACTTCCTATATAAGCAGCTGCTTTAGTGCTCTCGGGGCCCCTAGCTTCCTGCTTTCCCTCAACCAAGAGGCACTCCAATAAAGCGTGATCTGAGAAGAATCCTCGTGTGGTGGTTGTTCTTTCTTGCTGGTCGAGAAGTTCGCTGCAGAGCATTCATCAAAGGCACCCTGAAGATAAATGTGCTCAGTGTACTGAATATTTGACACTTGTATGTAAGACTGCTTGGATCAGATGGTGGTGGCATATACCTTTAATCCCAGCATTCAGGAGTCAGAGACAGAAGGGTCTTTGTGAGTTTGAGGCCAGCCTGGCCTACAGAGCAAGTTCTAGGACAGGCTCCAAAGCTACAGAGAAACTCTACCTCGAAACAAACAAACAAACAAACAAAAAGAGTGCTTGAGAAATGTATGATTAAAACATATTTAACGCATCCCAAAATTCTTGAGACTTTTTCACCTGCCTCTGAAAGACAGACACTGAGTTCTACTCACCAGAAATCTAAGCACCATTTTTTGTGGCTCTTTCAGAGATGGTGTATGTTATTCTTTCCTCATGCCCTTGTATTGACATGTAAGTGTTTCATTACAGAGCAGAGGCTCCAGCACATTATCAAGGGAAAAATGCCTCAAAATGGCAGAAACATCTAATCACACTTTATAAGCTATTCTAACCCAGAGGCCCTTAGCCTTATTGATATTTAAGAGACTACATCAGTTACTGTTATAGGCAGCGGTTCTGCACACCGTGGCCTCTTCTCTTGTGTCTCTGAGCTCCGCCCACTGGATGCCAGGAATACACTAGTCCCTACAGTGCCTCAGTAGGCAGCTGAAAATGTCCCTAGGGGATAAAGGGCAACATTATTCCCACTAAGAACCAGTGTTCTCATTGTGCAAGGTGGCTCACAACACTCAAGAGGCAACCTTAGATACAGAGTGAGATTGTGTCTCAAAACAAAACAAAATAAAACATGGCAAACTGAACAACAATCACAGTGTTATTATGAGTGTTGTGTATTGTTTCTGGAAATACAGCAGATAATGAAGAGGGGGAAAGTGTAAAAAGATTCCATGTCACGAAATTCCAAATATGTGAAGAGAACATTGAGATCTAGAAATCAGATCCTAATTGTGCTTCCATGGCTACTGAAGAAAAGTATTGAGCCCATCAACTCTTTCACTTTCACTCTCCTCCTCCCCTCTTCTTTCTCTCCAGTGCAAAATGAGAAGCGTGGTTAGAGTGCCTGACAGATAAAACTTCAGAGTAGGACTGAGATTGTTTCCTTCAAGCTTTGTGTGTAGCACTGGAGATTCTTCAAATAAGAACCATGCATCAAAAATTAGCTCCAAGTGTGTATTCTGCATCCTTCTCTTGCTATAAAGCTCTGTCACTGTGGAGAAATGAGATTGCATAGCAAAGAAGGAAAAGGAGAAGAAAGAGGAGGAGGAGAAAACTAAAACACTCTTAATCCTATTTGCCAGTGAATTGCCACATTTTGATAATTTGGTGACTTAGTCTTAATTACTTTCCATGTTCATATATAAAAGTTTGTATGTAACTAGCTGCAAGTATATTACATCCACATACAACAGATAAATCACTTGCTGCATAATGTTTTGGAACCTCATTGTGTTCCATTTAACCTAGTACAAATGTCCTTTTCTCTCTAAGTATCTAAAATCATAGTACCTTTTATTCCTTTTTTTTTTTAATTTGAGCTTAGAACATATTACAACAGTTATTTCATTCTGTTGTAAATCCACAGTCCCATTTTAGGTCTGTTTTTTTTGTTGTTGTTGTTGTGGTGGTGGTGGTGTGTGTGCCTGTAAGAGACGGGAATGTGTGTGTGTGTGTGTGTGTGTGTGAGAGAGAGAGAGAGAGAGAGAGAGAGAGAGAGAGAGAGAGAGAGAGAGAGACAGAGACAGAGACAGAGAGACAGAGAGACAGAGAAAGAGACAGAGACAGAAAGTCTGTATATATGTGTAACAGACAGAAAGTGTGTATGTATGGAGACTGTGTGTGTGTGTGTTTGCTTTCAGTTGAGCAATCACCTGGAAAAAGAGAAGGTGAAACTAACTTGTTTAAAAAAAATATGTCCCCAGATGAGGAAGGTTTACTCCTTTCAGCCAAGCCGAACACAAAGGAAGGCTGTGAGCAGCAAGGGTGAGTTACTTGCACTGCAGTTCTCTATCCCTGCCCCCACCCCGGGAAACGGCTAGCAGAGAGCACCCGTCACCGGAGGTGGGGCTTCCGGTATTGCAGAAATAGGTTCTCCCTAGACACCTTTCCACCAAGGTTAGAAAGGCCGTCCACATTACAAAGTACCTTCCAGAGCCAGGGGTGGTCAGGAGAGCAGGACTGGGCTGAGTGGCTGAGCCGAACACGTGATACTGCTAGACTGCCAACTGGGCCCTCTGTGAGCCTGAGGCTGAAATCGACATTTGCCTCTGGCAGGGAAATGAACTTGTCAGTTTCCTTGTGCTTCAGACCCTCAACCCAAACGAGTCAGAGATTGCAGTAGCAATTTGGCTTTGTGTATCAAGAACCTCACAACTATAAAGGTAAGTTCTTTGTCACTCAGAAACAAACCTGAGAGCAGTGACCTAGAAATCCACACCACCGCTGTCAATTTAAAAACATACGATCTTGAAAATAATAGAGGGCTGATAGAGGCAAGGGCTGTATTTAATCTAAATTAGAGTTTGACCCTGTGAGCAGAAATGTGGCTAATCTCGAGGCAATGGTGGTAAAGGGGACAGGGTTAAATACAGAAGGGGGAAAAAAGCTGGTGGAATAAGTGGCCAGCCAACTTAACTCATGCCTGCTTGTTAAGCAATCTATTTAACGTGGCTTTCAGGAGAGTGATCAAAAGGAATGTTATAATTGTGATTTACACTTAAAACAATCCCTGTGAAATTGCGATAGGAATGAAAAGAGCGTCTATCACTACCCTTTCACAACGTTTATGTGGTTTGGCAAACAAGTAAGATTTTATACATGAACTGCTCTAAGTTCTGAATGTACTAGTTCCAATTTATGAACTGATCAGAGAATATTCTAAAGCCTTTAAGGAAAGATTGTTTTACTGGGAATGCAAAAAATGTTGACAACGTACATTATAATAGTAAAGTGACTTGCTTTTTCAGAATGTCCGAAAAATCAGACAACTTGAAATAATGAGTTGTTTTCAACAAATTTGTGCTCAAGAGATGAAATGTCTTAGCCAGGAGTTAAGAAAAAATAAGCATAAATACAGTTGTGTTCTCTCAGTGTTTTATTTTAATTAATCGAAGATTACAGAAAGTAGTATTAATATGTGATGCCACTGTTTTTTCCCCTTAGCAAATGAGACTAATGTAATCCAGCTAGTGAGAATAATTCAAAGTATCAGCCATCGGTCCGGTTTGAAGAATATTCCATCAGGAACTGCCTGAGCGTAATATTTGACTATATAATTTGGAACACCACACTTCAAATGCTGTGTGTTCATGCATGGTCTATTTCAGGTTTCATTTTGATTTTTATAAAACATATTTCTCTATTGCGTCTGATAAAACAGAACACCAGATTGTGTTCCTTTCCACAATAATCTCCTTATTGCTAGCTGTTTTTGAAATCCTATTATATGTTTGGAACCTGTAATAATGTTAATTCTTCCTGTGTACTGTTTCCCCTAACTTTCCCAACAAGACCAAGCAATAGACAGGCATCAAGACAAACACCCTGAAAGGAGGTCATATTAACTGTTACCTGCCTCTTTTGGAACATGCAGGGTCTTCCCACCCACCCTCGGACCCCCTCCTGTCTTGCTCACAGCCGCAGGACTCCAAAGACATCACGTGGCAGCGTGGAGCCCGCCTCCTGATGACGTCACAGCACTCGCAGCAGACGTGCTGAAGAAAGGATGCTCTAGGATGCTGTCCAGGTGGACGGCCACGCTGCAAGATGCGGCACTGCAGGTAAGGGGTGCGTGGTGCCTGGATGCCTTTCCTGGCGCTCCCAACAGTGCAGACGCTTCAGGCAGATCCTGGGTGGGTGGTCTGCTGCCCTGGCAGCTCCCCCTAAAACCTAAAGTGGGGCCTTTGCCTGCTGTCCACAGCTGCTTCCTCCTGGTCCTTTTGCTGTTGCAAGCATCAGATGGGGAGTGGCCTGGTGCAGGTGCAAGCGTGAGTTGGGTTTTGGCGTGTTCACTTGCAGAAAGTGGGCAGGGGCCAGACAGAAAGATAAGAGCCTCTTGCAAGGAAGGGAAGAAAAATTTTAAGTGACTACAACACATGCTTTCTAAGGACAGAGACCAAGAGCAAAAGCTGCTTTGAAAAGATAACCATAAACCATTTTCCTTCTGTCATAGTGCTGGCTCAATAAAGATATCTTTATTAATTCTTTTCTCAGAGGTTGCCTCTCAGCAGTGAGCCTAATTTTATTCAAAGCAAAAACTTGATAGGGAATGACAACTTCTTAGCTGCCATATTAAGGCCAGATGTGCAGTCAAAATTGTTTAGCATTATTTTGCAAGGTTCCAGCATTTAAACCTATTTTTTTCCAGGCAGGTGTTTTCAGTAGATTTAAAAATAACAGCATTCAATAAAATACGGTTTGCAAAGATAATGGGCCACTGTAAAACATGGCTATATCTCTAAGAACAAAATGGTACTTAGCGAATGCTGGGGGTTGGAGATAACCCAGACCTTCAGAATTTCCAGCATTCTTCTTAATTGCTTAGCTGCATAATTAGCTCGCTGAAGGAAGGGGCTTGATGACTCAGCGGCAGATGGAGGGGTCAGGTGACTTCAGTCCCAGCATGACAGCCTGTGTGTGCATGTGGGGGGTGGGGATTTTAATGCCTTCTTTCTCAACAACCCTGTTTACATTCCTTTCTTCTGGTCTGTGGCCAGGATGTGTGTGGGCACCCTAGGGAGGCGAATTAACATTCTCTTTGAAAACCTGACGTCTCTGGAAGGGAGGCATCAGTCACCTGCACTGGAACTTACCCTCTGAAGAATTCTATCCAGTAGCAACTTTGGTGAAACAGTGCTATTCAAATTGATAATTAAAGATGGCATTTTGTTCAGACTTTGGGATATCCTGATAGGTTGTGTGTCATTCGTTCAGTGATGTATTTATTGTGATTTTCCTCCTTTGGTTTGCGTTAGCTACAAACATTAAGATTAGCCAGTATTATAGCGATTTGAGAGACCCTGGATTCCATGTCTAACAGCAAAAACAAAGCACCTTCAGATCCCACCCTTTCTTCTTCCAAACCAACTCTTGACAAAGCAAAGCAGGTGTTGGAGGAAGGTGGAATAGACACTTGGATCTACTTCTGGTTTTGCAGCTGTATAACCTTGAATAGTCAACCATTATCCTTTCAGGCCTTAGCTTCCTCATTCTGAAAGAAACAAAGTTATCTGGTATATGGTTTCTTAACTTTAGGATGGCTATGAGGGGCATCCAATTCATTGTAGGATGTTTAGCCTAGTCTGTGGCCTCCACCTACAGATGCCAGTATGAAACTCTTTCTTCCTTCTATGACAAGCCAGAATGTCACCAGACATTGCCACCTGCTTAAGGATTCCACTGACCCTGGTTAGGAGCTACTGATTTAGATGACAGCTTTATTCTTTTTTCCACCATGGTATTGGGAGTAGAATCTAGGTTTGTTTATTGTATGTTAGGTAAGCACCCTACCACTGAGACATAGCCTCAGTCCATAGATGTCCTTTAGATGTTTTTCCAGCTCTTACATTCCAGAGTTTGTTTTCTTATGGTAGGTTCGATATGGAGCCCTTGATTTGAAATCATCATATTGGGTATTCATGAGTTGTAAATGTGAGAGCTTTCTTTATTGGAGGTTATCATTTACAGTTTCTGAGGGAAGAGGAGAGGGATGCTTGCATAGCATTTGTAATTAGGTGCTGGCCTGACACAAAAAGATAAAATAAAAATAAATAAAAGCAAATTAGAATGACGATTCTAATATCCACAAGGCTGTTCATCATCAATTGATACTTAAGAGACCAAAGAACCTAATAAAATTTGTGGCCCTTGATTGGATCCCAGCCTGAACAAACATACAGTAGACATCTGGGGGGGGGGGCACTTGAAGATCAGATGATCCAAGGAGACCAGTGCTGATTTAGTAAAATGAATCTGAGACTTACCCTGCTGGGTACAGTCTTGCATAATCCTCCCTTGGCAGTTGGGCCACACCTAGTGACTCACATGGATATAAAATGGCTCCGACATGGCACTTCTGAAACTAGGCTATGAAGAACTGAAATGTCAGTTTTGGGTATGTGTTCTCTCTCTTGAGTCACTCCAGCACAGGTGGGGGGGGGATGCCGTGTCATGAGAATTTCTGCATCTTGTTGGGAGCCAGAACCAATTGTAGCATGGGTGTACTTGGCAACAGATCTGTCAGCCCCAGCTGAGGATTGAGATTGTGGCAGTCTTCTGAGAGACCTGGGGCTTAGGCACTTAGCTAAGATACATGCAGATTCATCTGTCAAACACTGTGATAGTTTTCATTGTTAATGTGACACAATCAGTATCATATAGAAAGAATCTCAACGAGGAATTGTTTAGATTGGGTTGACCAGTAGGCATGTGGGGAGATTGTTTTGATTGCATTAATTGATGTAAAATGACCTAGCCCACTATGGGCAGCACCATTGCCAGAGTTTGGTTCCTAAATTGTATTGAAGTAGAGAAAGTTAGCTGAGCAACAAATATTCATGCTTTTATTGTCTCCATGCACTTGACTGTTGAGGTAACTAGCTGCTCCAAGTTCCTGTTGCTTTGACTTCTCTGCAATGATGTAATGACTGTAATCTAGAATTGTATGCCAGATAAACCCCTTCTCCCTTGAAGTTGCTTTAGTCAGGGTATTGTATCACAGCAGCAGGAAAGGAAAGTAGGACACACAGTGAGAAAAGACATGCTTATTTCCTACTACTGTGTTTTGAGGAATTTGTTAAGTAGCAATGAGTAGTTCATACATATGTTTATTGGTCAGGGATCTTACATTTTGGAGATGCTTGTTGAAGTACTTAGAAATAAAATGCCATGGTAAAGGCAATTTCCTTTTTTGGTTTTTTATTTTTAGTGCTTTTTTTGAGATCTCTTTAATATGTATTTAAGTAGAAGGCAGAAGAATTATTCTCCTAACTGTATTACTTTCGGAGCCTTGTAGCATGCCCCTCCCTGCTCATCCAGTGGCTGTGTTGGACATGGGAAAGTCTCATCATCAGTCTTTTGCTTAACTATGTTTTCAGAAGCAGCCCAAAAGACATTTTTCTTTCTCATATGCAAGGCTGGGCTTCTTTTAAGATCATGATGTGAATTATATATTAATGAAGAATGATAATTATTTTGATGAAATAGTAATTTATGGACTTGGTGATAATTTCAAGGTTACACAGAGACCACTTAGTTCTCTTACATTCTTGTCCCCCTACTTCATTTCCCAAGGCAACCAACCATAGATAATCTGGTTATACACGATTTCCGAAAATGCTTGTGCAGACACACCCATCTACATAATATATCATCCCTTACCTCATTTCTCCGCTGTCTTGACAAACGGTATGCATGAAATTGGAGCTGGAGATATAGCTCAGTAGTTAAGAGTACTTGTTGCTCTTATACAGGACCCGGGTTTGCTTCCTCTCGTACCAGGGAGTCTCACACTCTTTTGACCTCTACGAGCAGCAGGATCACACAGGTGGTACACATGCACATATGCAGGCAAAACCGCATACACATAAAATAAATAAATCCAAAAAAATTTAAAAAAATGAATATACACAAAGTCAGATTCAGAAATATTACTTCCATTAGTTTTTGTACACCTATACAGACCATTACTAGACCTTCCAAGGACACTATATTGTCCCATTTGCTGGAGCGGCCACTGCCATTTTGGTTCCTATTAGCACAGGTTTGCTTATTCTTGAATTTCACAGATGGAATCATAAAATACACTTTTACATCTAGCTCTTTTGTTTTATATGCCTTAGAAATCTGTCTCTGTTATAGCAGTGATTGATTTCATTTTCATTTTCTTTTTTTTTGTTTGTTTGTTTTTTGAGATAGGGTTTCTCTGTATAGATTTGGAGCCCGTTCTGGAACATGCTCTGTAGACCAGGCCGGCATCAAACTCACAGACATCTGCCTGTCTCTGCCTCCTAAGTACTGGGATTAAAGGCATGCACCACCATGGCCCGGCTCATTTCATTATCTTGTGAATAGCACCATAAGAAATAAAATCAGGTAGCCAGGTGTGGTGCCTCATGCCTGTCATCCCAGTACTAAGGAGATTGATGCAGAGGATTGTGAAGAGTTTGAGGCCAGCATTAAATGATTTCCAGAGTAGGTTGGATCATGTCTCAAAAGGAAAAAAATAACAAAGGTAAAATTAGAGCACCTGATTACTTGACAGCTCCATTTTTTTAGCTGTTGTTTGAGGATTAATTTACATCCACACATCCCCAGTACATTCCATCTCGTGGTCAGTACAGGAATTTACCGCATTGATGATGATTGATAGACATGTGGATTAGGTACTCTTTTCTAATCAATGAAAATGGTATTATACTACTAGAAAATTTCAAAGGGAGAAACATTTCTCTGAGATGAAACTTATAGTGTTTAGATGTTGGAAGAAAACTCCAAAGTCAAAACAATTTCTGTAATTTTTATCTGAGGAGTAGATGTCCAGAGGAGCTGAATGATTTGCCTAAGATCAAGCAACCAGTTTTGATAGAGCTATGGATGAACAATTGAGGTGTCTTTTTAAATTTTTTTCCAGTCTGTGAGGGTAGACACATGTCTGTCTTCTTCAGTGCTGTGAGCTTGGAGAAGGTACTCCTTGAACAGTGGTTTGGTGCCAACCAAAGTTATATGCTGGGTGTGGTAGTCCACTTTGGAGGCGGTGGCAGAAAGACTGACAGTTTGAGGCTAGCCTGGGCTACATAATGAGTTCCAGGCCACCTTAAGCTGTATAGTTTGACATTGCCTCAAACAACAAAAATAACAGCAAGCAAACATAAACAAAATGGTGCAGTTGGCTGCAGAGATGGCTTAATGATTAAGAACTAGTAATGTTCTTCCAGAGGAGCCAAGGTCAGGGCTCCCCGCTCACACCAGGAAGCTCACAACTACTTGTAATTCCATCTATACGAGATCCAATGCCTTCTTCCAGCCTTGGTGAGTACCTGTACTCAAGTGCACATGCCCCCACCTGGACACAAACCCATACATATAATTTAAAAAATAAACCCTTAAAACACAAATTCATTAATGCCTAAGAAAAGACCATTAATATGTGTTGTTAATTAATTCCTGGCTGCAAGGTAAAAGGCGAAGGCGGTTACGCGAGGAAACGACACAGACACGCGGCGGTCCCACGTGGGTGCACTTTAATGGGGGGGAGGGGCAACAGGCAGGTGAAGGTGTGTGATACACTAGGAAAAGCGGAAGAGGAAGGGGGGGAGAAGAGAGAGAGAGAGAGAGAGGGTCGTAGGACCCTCGCTTTTTAGCGAGGAATACAAAGGCTTTTGGGAAATGTCCGTATCCAGGAGAATGCTGGGAACTGTAGTTCGGCAAAAGAACAACATTACACCCTTTTGGTTTGATTAAAAAAAAATTGGGGAACCTTGAAGGGTAGGGAATGGGGGCGTAGTCCGGTCTCTCATGGCTGCTTCCTGCTGGCTTTGGGCGTTGAGGGGTCCAGGGAATGTCCCATTGGCATTTGAAGTCGCTGATCGCTGGTGTTTGAGGTCGCTGGTGTCTGAGGTCGCTGGTGTCTGGCGTAGTTGTCATCTGAGGTAGCTAATTGGAGAAATCTGTCTGGCTTTCCTGAGTAGCTGGGTCGTCATTAAGATGCTGGAAGGCAAAAGTTGCATTAGTAAAAGGAAGAAAATTAAAAAAGTAAAAAAGAGGTTAAAAAAGGGGATGTCTGGGGTTGGGGGGGGGAAGATAGGATGTCCGGGGTTAAGAATGATAAAAAGAATACTTATTTCCTTAATGGTCCGCTTGTGTTTGATTTGTTTAGGTGGGTTGGGCTGGCATCGTGGAGCTTAAAGAAACTGTCTTAAAAGAAATAGATTTTAACCATACATTTCTTAACATTTCAGGGGCCACTGCTGCAGTCAGTGGCTGGCCTGTTATGTTAAAGAGTTTTGTAGAGGAGAATCTGCTTACCACTTGACTCCGTATTTAATGAGGGTACCTGCAACGACAGCTAGACGGTTATTTATGGATTTAAAGAAGGGAGGGTGTGTTAACACAGCGACGGATGGGGACCAGTGTTCTCCTTAGACTGTGGTAGGGGAACTGAATCAGGCATCCTTTGGAACTTAAGAGAACAGGCTCCAGTTTGAGTTACCGTCCCCTTGGAAGGGCTGGAGCCGCAGAAGAGCTGGCGGAGAGGATCACGTTGCAACTGCGATCCTGGGAACACGCATACCCAGACGCTCCGCCCCTGTCCCCCCCTGTTCGCGATGGGTCCCCGACAGGGGAGACAGGGAGCAGTGGGAGGCGAGCAGGGTCCACTGCGGGAGCAGGGGGAGGGCCGCGGCCAGCGGCTTGCGAGCCGCAGCTGCAGCGGAAAGGTGCAGGCGAGTAAACCTTGGAAGGAGGAGAAATGGGTGAGCTAATCGCTATCGCTCGACTGGGCGGAGCGAGAGCGAGTGGCCCCTCCAGGCGCGGTGGGGGGGGTATGGAGTTTGAGGTTTGTCCGGGATCCATGGCGGCGGGAGCAGAGGGTCCCTGGAGGGATGGCATTGCACCAGCCTTTCAGGTGCGGGGGTTGGTTACAGAGCCCATGACTTGAAACTGAAGGCCGCCCGCAAAAAGGTACCCAAAAGGTACCGCGAACACGGCAAGGCCAAGAACCTGGGCGTCCCCGGCGTTCTTGGGGCGTGTTAAGACTTAATTGACCCAAACCCAACTACCGTACGGGGGAGAAAAAAGCCCCGGTTGGGAGGAGACAATTAAGCTTTTTAGGGCCTGCGTACGGCCCGGGAGGCACCGCACCGAAGCGGGGCCGGAGACAGGAAAGAGTAGAAAAAAAGGAGAAAAGGGCCGGGAGCGCCGAACTCCCGGTTGCGGGTTGACGCAGGCCTAAGCCAAGGGCAAGAAGCGAGGGGGGGTGGGAAGGGAGGTTGGCGACCCAGTCCGGGACACAGCAGAGAAAGCTGGCCAGACAGTCTCTGAGCGCCCTGGGGGAAGGGAAGCCAAGTTAGGTCAACTCACGGATGAGGATGAGGCGAATGGCCGTGGTAAGCAGTTGGAAGTGAGTGCAGGCAGTCGGTTCAGATGAGTCAGATGGCACCAATGTTGTTAATTAATGTTGTTAATTAATTCCTGGCTGCAAGGTAAAAGGCGAAGGCGGTTACGCGAGGAAAAGACACAGACACGCGGCGGTCCCACGTGGGTGCACTTTAATGGGGGGGAGGGGCAACAGGCAGGTGAAGGTGTGTGATACACTAGGAAAAGCGGAAGAGGAAGGGGGGGAGAAGAGAGAGAGAGAGGGTCGTAGGACCCTCGCTTTTTAACGAGGAATACAAAGGCTTTTGGGAAATGTCTGTATCCAGGAGAATGCTGGGAACTGTAGTTCGGCAAAAGAACAACAATATGAATACTGCAAAAGCATCCCCATAAGAAACGAACCTCAATTTCCATTCACTCCTCCATTCAATACCTCAACAACATTGTAGTTTATTTTTATTTTGAGCATGTGTGCATGCACACTCATATGTGTGTGCATGCAAAAAGAGGTATACTCATGTGTGTGAATGTGGGTATATCAATAGAGGTCAGAGAGCAACCTTTGTTGTGGGGCCTCACCTTCCACCCTGTTTGAGACAGGGTCTTTGTTGTTTTTCTACTGCATTCACCAGGTTAGCTGGCCTAAAATCTTCTAGTGATTCTCCTGTATCCATCGCTAATCTTCTTATAGGAGCGCTGGGGTTATAGATGCTTGCATTAAGATGTTTGTGCTGTGTATCTGGCTTTTATGTGTGTTTGGCAATTTCAGTTAAGGTCCTCACATTACATGGCATGTGTTTTTCCTCACTAAGCCATCCCTCCAATCCCTTTAATAGCATTTTAATCCATCAACTATTCCTTGCATCTATGTTATGTGTCTAGGCCAGAGTTTCTCAACTTGACACTATACATATTTGAGGCTGTGTAGTTGTTTTATTTCTGCTGTTTTAGAGGCAGGCTCTCATACTTGTATCCCAGGCTGGCATCACATTTACAGTGGCCCTGCCTTAGTCTTCCAAATACTGGTATTAGTCATACACCATCACACCCTGTTGGAACTGCAAGGTTCTTTATAGTGGTGGTAGTATAGGATGTTTAACAGTTCCCCTCACCTGCATCTACTTAGCAACCCCTCTGGTTGGGACACTCTAAAATATTTCCAGTCATTACCAGGTGTTCCTTGTGTGTAAAATTTCTGGAGAAGTTTAGGATGAGGAGGAGCCTGTGATTCAATCATCTCTGCAGCAGGACCTTCAAACACCAGGCTAGTGACAGTGACAAGAGCTCCCCATTGGCTGCCTAGCGGCTGAGAGCCACCGGAACAGAGGAGACAGTCTCAAACAGAGGGAAGCTGGGAACAAAAGAGTGCATAGAGACATAGGAGAATTAAACTGCGCCTGTCTCTAAGTGTTAGTGCATTATAAACTTGTAACACACAGAGCTCAGGGATGATCACTTACTACCTCCTCCTCCTTCTTCCCTGCCCACCAGTACTCTGTACCCAGCTATCTGAGTCTGCCTTACACAGGACCTAGCAGGCTGCTGTGTGGCATGGCAGGCTTCCTACAGCCCCAGGCCCATACTGCTATTTGTCCCTTTTTGAAACCTTGCCTGTGTGTTGGAAAGGAGACCAGGCCAACCTCATATGGCCTCTAGTGATACAATCAACTCAGTGTTCTCCAGCCTCACCCAAGCGGGGGATGGGGCTGTGAGGTCTCTGTGCTGCTGTTGCCAAGAGCCAGCAGTTTAGAATTTCTGCATAGACACTTTCCAATAACAACAAAAGGAAAGGCTCACAATAACAACAACAACAACAACAATAATGAGTATATGGCTCACAGTGCTTTTCTAAGAACTTTATGTGCATTAAACTAATAGGGCTCCTGGCAGTCTATGAATCAAGAACTATTCCTCTGGCTCCTTTATCAGATAAATAAAACTGAGGCAGAGAAGAACATAGATCTCATATACCATGAGAGGCAGGTTGCTTAGAGCCCAGGCCCCAAGACCTTTTTCCATGCCCAACAGGCCATGATCATTTTAGGACCTGGATGCTCCCTGGTTACATCGAGTGGTTGTTGGGAGCCCTGTTTCTCCTCAGCTGTGTGGAAGCAGTTTACTAAAGATACTTGGATTATCTTCCCATCTTTCAGGTGGGCAAAGGCAGACACATCCACACAAAGCCTGCTTATACTATAATTATTGTTTGGGCTTCTATAGCAGGATCCTATACCAGATAGTTCAGATAACAACAAATTCCCTCATAGTCTGAGGTCAAATTATGGAGAGGTTGTTTCCTTCTGAGGGCTGTGGAAAAATGTCTGTAGTAGGTAGGTCTCTCTCTTTTGGGCTTGCCCACTTAGTTTGTGTGTGTTTCTGTGCCCAAATTATGTCTTATAAGGACACTGATCATATTGAATTTAGGGTCCATCCTAATGACCTTATTTCAACTTAATTACTTCTGAAAAAACCTTGCCTCCAAATACAGTCCCTCTCTGAAATAGTGGTGATTGGGTGGGTTGATACAGGAATTTGGAGGTGGATACAATTCATCTCTAACAGTGCCAAGCAGTGCTGGAGGAAAGTTGTGCCCTGTCTCTCCCTGTACTGGCTTTCCTCACATTGGCCTTCTGCTGACCTTTTTTTTTTTCTGACAAGTTTTTCTACACAATCTGTTTTCTGCCTCCCTGTGATATTCTCACTTGTCGATTAATAAAAGTTAAATAGCCACCAATGACTAGTGGCTTTGTCAAGGTTACATGCAGGGAGGGGCATCAAACACAGCTTTGATGTTTCCCTCCTGTGTCCTCATACTGGCCACAGCAAAGAGAACAAGGCTGATGTGGCTGAGGTGGTGGATGAAGTTTCAGTCCTTTTGCATATTTTGGGGGAAGCAGGATTGGTGTAAGGCATGACTAGGCTGGGAGGAAGAACAGCTCACTATGGTGGGCCCTCCTATATACTGACCACAAAGTCCTTTCAGTCCAACAAGCACCTCCCAGGCTTCCTCTGTAGGAGGGATAGTAGGTATCACATTTAGCCCAATCAGCGCAGACCAGGAACTAAGACCCGAGAAGTAAGCAAACACAACCAGGCCACAGAGCCCTGGGAGAACTGCTAGGTCAGCATAAGTACAGAATTCAGTGATCACCCTGAGATGTGTGTGCAGGTTCCCTAGCCAAAGTCAGAGCAGATGCTAGGGGATCTGCAAAGCAGTTTCCATATGGTCTTCATGGTCTTGTCATGTCAGCCAAATCCCTACTCAACCCCAGTAGGGGTGGGCCTACCTAACAGCCTTTTCTCTGCCACCCTTTCTCTTGTTACTGGTGATCATTATTCCCAAACCTTTCTTATACCCATCTTTTGTCGCTTCAAGTCAGGTTAAACTCACTTTCCTGTAAGGAAAGCCTGGTCTCAAACATACATGAAGCCCAGCCAATAGCTGGGTACTGTGCTTTCAAGAACTGATGGTCATTCTTTGCCCCTGACTATTGAACTCAACATTCCAAGGTAGGAAACAGCTACTTTCCTCCTTCTCTATCTCTGGAGACCTCTGCAACTCCAATGACTTTGTCTTTAGCTGCACCAGATGTTCCATCATCCATTGACTGCCTTAATTTTGTACCTAGGGTACATTTGATAGTATCTTTTAAAGGTAGTTTAAAAATGTTTTCATTAATTGATTTATTAATTTTTGGACAAAGTATCATGTATCCTAGGCCAACCTCAAACTCACTTTGCTGAGGGATGACCTTGAATTTCTGATCTTCCTCCTCTACGTCCCGTCCCACGTAGGAAATGAAAGACATGGGCCACTACTGGTGGGGAGTAAACCCAGGGCCACTTGCACACTTAGTAAACACTCTATGAACTGAGCTACATCCCCAGGGCCTGACCAAAACTTTTTTCAAAATAATTTATCTATCTATCTATCTATCTATCTATCTATCTATCTATCTATCTATCTGCATTTGTGTGTGTCTCTATGCTCATGAATATATGATACGAGTTGTCAGAATACAGTTGGTTGAGAAAGTGGCTCTTTCTTTCTATCATGTGGCTCCTGGGGATCAAAATCATGTTATCAGGCCTGGTGATAAGTGTTTTACCCATTGAGCAATCTCACTAGCCCAACAGTAACATTTCCAGAAAAAAAGCTATCCTCTGGTAAGTTTTTTTTTTTAAAGAATTATTTATTTATTTATTATAGATACAGTGTTCTGCCTGCATGTATGCCTGCACTCGACAAGATAGGATTGTATCTTATTCTATATGGTTGTGAGCCACCATGTAGTTGCTGGGAATTGAACTCAGGACCTCTGGAAGAGCAACCAGTGTTTTTAACTGCTGAGGCATGTCTCCAGCCCTCCAGCCCCAACAGTAGCTTTTTAAAAATAAGACTGCATTAGCTCAAATGAATTAGAAATGGATGAGGGTTCACATGGGCAGCAAGGTGATAGGAGACGCTTCCTTCCATGCGGAGGAACCCACCCTCTCAGATAGATCTTCTCTCATGCCCTTCTGTTGCTTAACTGTAAAGGCGTTTGTGTACTTACTTTATCGGCCCTCATGGCAGTTTATCTTTTCTCTCTTGTTGCTTTTAAGAGACCCTGGTTTAGTGTTACAGAGATGGCTCAGCAGTTAAGAGCACTGGCTGCTTTTCTAGAGGACCCAGGTTCAATTTCCAGCCCTCAAATGGCAGCTCATAGTTGTCCTTAAATCCAGTCTTAAAGATCCAGCACCTTCTGGTCTCTCTCTGAGAGCATTGCACATATGTGGTACACAAACATACATTCAGGTTGACTTCCCTTCATATATATAAAATAAAAATAAATATGTAAAACATACATAGAGAAAGATCCTGGTTTTCATTAGTTTGGGCAATTTGGTTGTGATGTGCCTGGGTGGTTCTTTTTGTTTTGAGATGCATTGGGCTTCTTGTTTCATTCAGAATAAGGTTTTCTACAATTAATGTTCTAGTTATGATATGAAATTTATTTCAGGTAAACTTCCTGAGATACTTTATATACTAATTGTACAGTGCTGTGGATGGAACCTATGGTCCCAAACATGCTGATCCACTCTCTAGCTCCTTGAATGGATTAAAAAACCGGTTTCCCTGTGGAATTTTTACCCTCCTCCATTTGCCTGAGAGCATTAGTGGTTGGTCTCATGGTTGGTTTAAGGATCTGTTGGATTGTGGTTGCTACCAAAATTATCAGTTTGGAGGGGCAAGAGAGTAGGGGTATTTCTATACCAGTTCTGAAAGTCATTGTAAACACTGGCTCCCAATCATGACTTTTAAGCATGTCATGTGAACAGAACCACCATCCCTGGCATCCACAAGGATGTCAGTTATAGAGGTGCTACTAGAAATCAGATGGCGCTTACAAGGTTTTGAGTGGTATGGGTTATTCTAGAAATTGGGTAAGGACAACAGAGTCACATGTACAAGGCAGTTCACAGTTCACATGTATTACAACAACTGGTAAAATTGGTCAAGGTCCAGACTTGTTTATAATTTCTTTGGAATGTGGCATTAGTGCCTGGCAAATGTTGAGAATGGAGGTGTGGGGAAGAGCCTCATGTACCTAGCTCTGAATCTGGTGTGTGTGTGTGTGTGTGTGTGTGTGTGTGTGTGTGTGTGTGTGTAGAGAGAGAGAGAGAGAGAGACAGAGACAGAGACAGAGAGAGGCAGAGAGAGAGAACCAGCCAGCTGTGGTCTTCGTATATATTTATATAATCCTAGTAGTCTATGATACGAGGACCAAGGAGAGGACCCCAGTTTGCTTTTCTTTGCTATGATAAAAACAACCTCACAATAAAAGCAAGTTGAGGAGTAAAGGGTTTATTTCATCTTACATTTTGCAGTCTAACCATAGGGGAAGGCAAAGCAGAAAGCTGAACAGGATGAAAACCTGGAGGCAGGAACTGATGCAGAAGTCTTGATGGAGTGCTGCTTACCAGGTTTCTCCCCATACCTTGTTCAGCCTGCTTTCTTAAATCACTCAGAATCAGTTGGCCAGGCGTGACCCTGCCCAAAATAGGCTGTGTTCTCCCCCATCAATAACTAATCAAGACTTGCCTACAGGCCAATCGGATGGACCAAAGTCCCTCTTCCCATATGTCCCTGGCTTGTGTCAAGTTGACAAAAGAAACTAACCCGAACACAGAGAGAGAAGAGTCAGGATTTCAGTGTCATCCCACGCTACATAGAAGGTTTTAGCTTTGTCTAGGTTATATGAAACTCAGTCTCAGGAAAAAAAAGTGGAGAAGAAATAAAAGAATCATAACAGAGTGAGTAAGATTTTATTTTCTACCCACATGTATTCTCTCTGTCTCTCTATGTCTGTCTGCCTCTGTCTCTTTGTCTCTATCTGTATTTGTCTTTCTGTCTCTTCACTGTTTTTAAACTTCCATTTTGAATCTTTCAATTCAGAGCAGCATGAGCATATAGCTAGAGCAATATTTGCTACTGCCTTAAAACATCTGTGGCATATTTATTTTTGTATCCATCCACTCAGGCAGGTTAGGAACATTAAGTTGTTAATGGTGGTGCCTGTAATATCTACATTCAAGAGACTGAAACAGGAAGATTGCTGTGACTTTTTGGCAGTCTGAGGTATGGAATAACAGAAAACAAAGTAAACAAAAAAGGTCCATGTTTTTATGTTGGGCAGTGTGAAACTAGAGATAACTTTGCATTGGGTGGCCATGTTTAAACATTTTGTTATGTTGAGTGCAGAGACTCAGACTCTGAGGAAAGGCAACCTGGGGCATCATTATTCAGTTCTCACCAGAGAACAAAGTGAAGAATGAGAAAGTAGCCTGGTTATCCAAAGCCCAGGGGGCTGATCTGACTGCTGGGTCTAAGAGCAGTTCCCTGAAACCCCAGCCACCTGTGTCAGGACATATCATATTGCCTCCATCCATCACCTTCTAAACCAGACTTGTGACTTTTATTGTTTGTGTCTTTGCTTTTCTCTGTAGAATTACCACTGAATTGTTCGCTCTCGTAAATCATAACTTACTTTAGCCTGTTTCTGAATAGTCCATAAATATAATCACATGTGTATTCTGATGTATCTGGATTGTTTGGTTCACCATTCTGTGCTTAAAAGTTATAAATTGTAAGCATGTTTAAGGATGTGCTTCAGTCGGGATAGATTAAAAGAGAAGAAACTAAAGGGAACAGAGAAGCTGCAGTGACTTTTAGGGACAATTACACCAGTGCCTGCCTGTTCCTTGGTGCTCAGTTGATATTATGGGCTCTTCAGTTTTGAACTTCTGGCAACCTACAGGCCCAGAAGAGAAGCTCCAGCGAGGCTAAGTTATAAATTAAAGAAGATAGGGAAAGGCAGACTCCTTTTCCCAGGGGCATTGGTTTCTGGAGCAATTGGTGAAGTGGAAGAGTCTGAGAGGCTCCCTCTGGTGGCCGTATGTGATGACACTAGGTGAGAGCCCAGAGACTACCATGTAGATTACAAGAAAAAGACCTTTTAAAGGCTACCTGTGGATTAGTCATTGGAATTGTTTAGAAAATTGTTAAGAAATTAACGCTTCTTTTCCTGTGGGGGAGGGAGGCTTATTTTTAGATGCCACCTGACCTAGGCCTGTCTCTGAGCATGATCTTCTCAGGTCCTCACCTGTAACTGTGCACTTCTAGAATTCCTATTGAGTCCTACACTGTTCACTAGAGGTGACCTCTAATACTGTACTGTCCTTGAATACTTTATTAGAGAAATGCAGCCATTACATTTTATTCATGAACCAAGGCAACAGGAAACTGAAGGAATTTATTAGTTAGGGGAAATCCTTCTGGTTGGATGATCTCATAAACACCTTAGAGTGTGTATGGGTAGGGGGTGTGTGTGTGTGTGTGTGTGTGTGTATGTGTGTGTATTAGGAACTGCCTTTTATCATCTTAAAGTGCCAAGGTTGAAATGTTAGTAATGTTCTTTATTGATATTTCTAGGACTTCATTCTGTCCCCTAAATGATCTGTGAGACATGACTGTGACTGCTTAACTTTGAAATAGTCCCAGTGGATCACAACAAATACCTGTCCATAGAGGAATGGAGCAATACATTGGAACTTAGTTCTGCAGGCAGATAATAGAGTAGGAACTGGCAAAGCATATTGTCTCATGGGCCAAACCCAGCTTGCTACCTGCTTTTGTGTGACTTCTGGGCTAAGAATGATTCTTATTTTTATATTATTGAAGCTAAATGGTTTTTACATTTTAATATTGTTGATGCTCCCAAAGTATTTTGTAACACATGAAGATTATGCAAAATTTGAATTTCAGTGTCCACAAACAGTTTTATTGAACCAGAGCCACATATTGACTGTATGTCTGGTCTTTCGGTGCTTTTGAATGACAACATAGAGGCATATAAACCTAACATTGACCACATGGCTCACAAAGTTTTAAATATTTGCACTCTGACCCTAGAAAGAAAACATTGCCCCCCACCCTTGCAATTTTAAGGCAGAGAGGTAGAACACAGTAATTATGTTCAACAATGTAGATGGACCTTATAGCATAATTTAGAATACAAGACACTGGAAACGAAAGACTTAATTGATAAAAAGTTTGAAGATAAGTAGCGGCAGCATATGGTATAGGCTTATCATAAAAGTGGTTAAGAACTATGGGTGCAATGGTAGGCTTCTAGGACCTAGGTACATCCCAATTAGTTTTTGAGATAGAGTCTCCCACTGAACCTTGAGCTCACAAATTCAACTAGACTGGCTGGACAGTAAATCTTAGGGATCCTCCTGTGTCTGCCTCCCCTGTGCGGGGCGTACAAGTATATTGCTGCATTCCTTTCTTAACATGGGTTATGGTTGTCCTGACCAGTGGGACACGAACGAGAGCACAGCACGAACCTTGAAGGAAGAGGAATGAAAGGGGCAAGAGATACGAGAAACGGACAGCAAGTCTGTGTTCTGATCAAGCTGCCAACATTATTTTTTCTCAGGAGCATTATGTAGCAAAAAAGCAGTGGGGAGGGCATGATGCTGGAATGTCAGGTCTGGAGACTCCCTAGCTGATAGGAAGAGATAAGGAAATGCTGAGGGTCTGTAAATGTTTTCAGGGGAAGTGTTAATCACTTCTGGAGCCCACAGGTCTGCAATCCTGTGGGCACTCTTAACTCACAGGGAGATAAGGGTTATATCCTAGGCCCGGAACTTGCTCCACAGAGGTGACAGAGGTGAATATCTTACTTAATGACTACCATGGCTATAACCAAATACAGGTCTTTGCTCCCAGCAGATGGGGGTGGAATTCAGGTTCTCACAGGTGCATAGCAAGCACTTTACTGACTAACTTGTCTTCACAGCTCTGATTTTTTTTTGTATTTTTGTAGCTAGTTGTTTACTTCAGAAGGAAGAGATTTCAACTTGGGGTGTAGGTGAGTGGTAGAACACATGCTCAGTGTGCATGAAACCCCAGATCCATCTACGTGAACTGGAAAGAAAAAAAAACAAAGGTGGAGGGAATGGAGAGAGACTTCAGTCTGGTAACTCCTCAGAAGTTTAAATACAGAGTTCCCTTTTATCCTAGCAACTTCAAATTTTTTTCTTAGTTTTTCAAGACACAGTTTCTCTGTGTAACAACTCTGGATGTCCTCTAACTAGCTCTTGTAGACCAGGCTTGCTTTAAACTCATGGAGATCCGCTTGCCTCTGCCTCCTGAGTGCTGGGATTAAAGCGTGCACCACCATTGCCCAGCTAACTTCACTCTTAAGCATATATGCAAGAGACATGAAAACATGAATACAAAGACCTTATACCATGTTTATAACAGCCCCAAAGTAGAGATCACCCAAATATTTAGTTAGGAGATTATAGAGAAACCAAGTGTGATACTGTGCCACTATGGAATATCATTCAGCAATACAAAGGAATGATGTGCTAATACATGATCTTCTTTAAGATGGATCTTGAAGATATTGTGCTAAGTGAAAGGAGCTAGCCACAAAAGGCCACATCAGATGTTTCCATTTAGGTGAAATATTATAAAATAGGCAAATTCAAAGACAGAAAATATATCAGCGGTTGCTGGAAGACTGAAGAGGAAATGATTGCTAGTGGTTATGAATTTACATTTAGGGGAGATTGGATAGTGTTGGTGATTGCACAAGTATGGAAATGTACCCAAGTATAAATTGGAATTTTATAGTAGATGAATTAATTATGTATAAACTATGCCTGAAAGAGATTATTGTTCCATGGCTCACTGTGCATTTATATAGGTCAGAGAGCAGAAGTCTTAAGGTGACAGCCACTTTATCAACACAGCTCAAGGGATTGGCTCTTCCCACCAGTTTATCCAGTTTAGTCCCTTGGATCCAGGTTGATTGAATAGTACAAAGCAGGATCTAGAATTCAGTTAAAAAGCACCACCAAAACTCTAGTTCTCAGAAAAACAAGGCAAATTGAAAGATCATAGCGAAATAACTAGTTTCTTTGAGCGTTCCCTGTGATTCTATCTAGCTTGCTTCCCACTTCCCTGACCTGAGAGCAGTGAGACTCTTGCCATTGGCTACTGTTCATGCATTGCTATTTCCCAGGGGCGACTGCTAGCTTCTTGCAGGTTATTGTGAGGATCCATTGCTTGCCTGTATGAATCCTTTCTCTTACACTTTATTTTTCTTTGTTCCCCCCACCCCCGCTTTCTTCTTTCCTTGCCCCTCCCCAGCTCTTTTGAGACTTGTCTCTCTCTATAGCTCTGCTTTTCCTGGAGGCAGCAGCCCTCCTCCCTTAGTCTCTCAATACTAAGATTACAGGTATATGCTGTTACACCCAGTTGTAGGTATCTGTTTATAGATAGTTATCATACTGCTTGTTCCTCACTTCTAGATGGTAAGAACAATAATGGTTACTTTTGAGAGTTTGAGGCAATTGGCCTGATTATCTCTATTTGAATTTTGCCAGTACTAAAGAATACATATTTTCAGTTTTTCCTCTCTGTACTACTCACTAGTTAAATACAAGTGGCAGTGAAGATAGCTCTGAAAATTATGAAACACAGCAAGGGCCTAAAAATTAGCTGTGACACAGACAAATCATTTTGATTAATTAATAAATGTTTGTCCCTGAGAGAGTAAAAGGACTAGTCATTAACTTTCAGTCACTGTGTCACGTGGCTTGGCAGGTCAATGGAGGTCACATAGCCAGACTGAGGATTCGTGCAAATATCTCAGTGGTTTGTCCACTTTGAATAGGGAAAATTCTTATTTGAAGAAATTAGTTTCTAATAAATGCAAATATTTTAATGGTATTTTAGGGAAAAAAAGATTTAAAATTTCTGGCATAGATTCCTATTTTAGTGACCTACTTCACTGTTCTTTGATAAAAGCAACTATAGGAGGCCCCTGAGAAAGCACCATTGGAACTGGGCATGGTGATGCATGCCTTTAAACCCAACCTTTAATTCCAGCACTGGAGGGAGGAGGGGAGGAGGCAGAGGCAGGCAGCTGGATCTCTGTGAATTCGAGGCCAGTCTGGTCTACAAAGTAAGTTCCAGGACAGCAGAGTCTATTAAAATCAAACACCATTGAAACCGTAGCCTCCTCAGGCTGAAATGGAACCTGGGATTGGGTGCTGCTGTTTGTCAGCCAGAGACTCCACATAGTCACCATAACAGTACCCTATGGCAAGTCCTGCTACAATCTCTGTTTCGTAGCTGGGAAAACTGAGACCAGGTAAGGCTCAGCAACTGGCCTACAATCATACCACTGTGGAGTGTCTTAACTGAGTAGGAACTCATACAGTATTGCCCCAAGGTCTTAATAGTGCTACCTTTCAGGATGAAAACTCAAAGTACAGCGGGAAACATGTATTAAAGAATTAACTTGGGCTAGGGACGGAACTCAGTTGGTAGAATGCTTGTTTAGCAAGCACTAAAACCTGGGTTCCACCCCTAGCAACACATAAACTGGGAGTGATCATGTACACCTGCCATCCACAGCACTGGGAAGGTGGAAGCAGGGGATCAAAGTTCATGCCTTTATTCCCAGCACTCTTGAGGCAGATATCTGTGAGTTCGAGGCCAGCCTGGTCTACAGAGCAAGTTCCAGGACAGCCAGGCTACACTGTGAAACACTGTCTTAAACCCATCCCCCAACCCCAAAAATGTTCAAGGACATCTTCAGCTATATAGCAAGTTGAAGGTTGGCTTGAACCATATCTCAAAAACAAAGTAGTACTTGATATTTGAAACTAGCATGTTAGTAAGTCCTTTACCACTGAACTACAGTGCCAGGCAGCCATCTATTTTAAAGTATACCTATGAAAAACTATGACAACATGTTATAGTGACTTACAACCCAAGATGGTCAGAAATAATCAATATTTTCTTCTAGATACTTTCTGCATTTGTGAAAACTTTTTTGTAAGGTGAATGGTCAATTCTATTTTTCAAAAATGGTCACAACACTGTTCCTGGATTCCGGGTGTTTTCTAGAGACTCAGCACTCGCCCATCAGGATTGTGATCTATGTTCCACTCACTTGACCTTGAGTGTGCTTTTGCAACAGCCTGCCTGACTTCTGGGGCTAAGTGAGGTAAAATGACACAGATTCTTTTTGGTGTCTGTCAGGACACAGTCACCTTGGAGTCTAGGGCCTCCAAGTAAGAAGGCCTACCACCCAAAGCAGTCATATTGGAGAGGCCACGTGGCAGCACCATGTGGAGCCTCAGCTATTCTCGTCCTCATTTGTTGATTCTCCCAAGCTGGGCACAGCTGATAGTGAGCAAGCTTTCAAATGATTTCAGGCCCTGTTGACTGTAGTCTCCCGAGCAATCTCTAGTGAGAACTGTCTTTTTTTCTGGTCAAATCCCAGTGCTATTAATGACAAAAATGAGGCACTTGTTCCTATGTAAGCCATCATGTTTTGAGATCAACAATAAATGACCTATATATCTCATGTTACTTTTTATGGTTATAATAAAAGTGATACAACTGGTTTCTGCCTTCCTAGCACTGGGATCACAAGTTTTGTGTTACTCATCCTGCTTTTCTCATGGATTCTGTGGATCTAACTCAGGTCCGCATGTTTGTGTGGCAAGCACTTTCTTGAGGCAAGCTAGTCCCTTATAGTACTATCATAAGGCGAAAGGACAGAGGTATTATATTAAATATTGCTGCCTGTAGCTAAAGAAAAAGGTCTGCCCAATGCAAAGCTATGCTTCTTGAGCTACTTTCTTGGGTTCCTAGTCAGAGGTCAATAATTCCTTTTACCTCCTTCACCCAATCCATTTGCAGTAGAGCTCAGCTCCCCTCTCCCCATACCCACTTTCCTGCCAGTCATGGTAGATCATAGCAGCACTTCAAGATACCAGTCCTAGTTTCTTGCTTTCTCTAAGCATGTCAATGTCATGTTTTCTTGCTCATAGTGGTCTTATGTTGGCCTTATATCCTAAAGATCAAGGACAGACCCAGAAACTTTAGAGATTGCCCATGAGTACTGGCCTTACCCATTTATTGAGTCCTTGTCCAATCTTCACTGCCTCGTATCTGGAAATGAAAGTATCCAAAAGCACTGTGAGAAGCACCTGGAACTGTTTACCTGCTGGGCACTAATACCACTTCTAATATCACTACTTTCTTGAGTCTGAGTTTGTGTGATGCTTCCAGAGGTGAACCTGAAAATTCTGAACCCTTAAGTCCAGAAAGATTCTGCTTTGACCTGGAAAGATGAATATAGACTAGAGTGTCCTGAAGACTGACTCAGTACTTAGAGAAAAAAATAACTTTTAAACCTCTTCTGACCAACAGCATGAGTTCATACCACTGAGCTCAGTTTTAAAACCACAGAGTCAGGGGCTGGAAGAGATGACTCAGAGATTAAGAGCACTGGCTGCTCTTCCAAAAGTCCTGAGTTCAATTCATACTAAACACCATCTAGAATGAGATCTTGTGCCCTCTTCCGGAGTAAGGCATAAATGCAGGCAGAATGCTGTATGCATAATAAACAAATCTTTAAAAACAAACAAGCAAAAAAAATGCCACAAAGTCATTGAATTCCAGATCTGAAAGTATGCTCACAACACATATTTTATGAATAAGAAGATTAAAGCTCATAAAAGTCAAGGAGGCCTTTTCCCATCATCCCACAGCTCTGCAGGGTGGAGACAAAATTTTTCAGGGACTTGAAGATTTGATATATTATTTGGGTCTTTCTAAACAGTAGTACCCTTCAGAGTGAAACCAGAATTTTAGAGTCAAAAAATGTAGTCCCATAGAACTATTTGTTAGTGCTTTATCAATAATGTTGTCTTGCCTTATTCTTACAAGTACCTAAGGGGAAGTCTTGCTTCTATACTTCAGGGATGTGAAGAAACTGGAACAGAACTGAAAGCCTAGGCAGAACCTCTTGGGAGAACACATGCTGGGGATCAAATTTCATTTTCCCAGGCTCCTAATTTAGTTTTTTTTCGGGGATGTGGCACCAATCAGCCAGAAGGGAATGGTCAACTGAAAATTGCCAAGGAACTTTGTTGTAACCCAGATGCTGATGCATTAAATGAAATAAAGAATCTACTAGAGTTTGTTGGGGGGGGCAGTTGTTGTCTATGCTTTGTATGGCTGGGCCTTCTTTTGGCAATGGGCACAATCAAGGGCTTCTGCAGCCTGATCCTGGTGGCTTCTGTTTTTTTGTTCTGAAAGACCTATACCCTCAAAATCATACTGATCATGTCCCCAAGGCTGTTGGTCTAAAGTACCCTGAACCAAACAGTAACTACTGACAAACTCACTTATTTGCTTTTGCATTTTTTGTTCATGTATCTTCTACTCACACTTTTTTTTCTCCTCTCCCTTCTCTCTCATTTATGATGACATTAAAATGTCTTTCTATTTTAGGTGGTTGCAAGAAGTTCCAATGGGCTTTGCTGCCCCCGTGGTCCAGAAATAATGCATACAATTGAATTAATTCAGTGAAGGTTATTGAACACCAGCTGCATTTCAGGCCCAAACCCAGAGAGGCAAAAATGACTTAAGTTTTTCATACAGCAGAAGATCACAGTAAAGGAGGAATGGTGTGATGTACATAGCAGTTCTGATAAGGGAGGCTTTGAAATGCCTAAGTAGGATGCAGCAGCTCTCTCTCTGGGGAAACTAATTCAGTCTCTATAGGTGAGGAGGTGCAGCAAAGCGCTCTGCAGAGTAAATCAGAACTTTCCAGGCAGAGACCAAGAAGCCTTTCAAAGGATCAAAGGAGAGCAGCAGCACATTCAAAGGGATGGCATTCGGGGCAGATATGCTGAGAGTTGCCATTTAGTTCAAGATGGCATGTTCTTTTATACGTAGTGTGTGTGTGGGGGGGGTGGCTTGATTATTCTTGTTGATCTTTATCCAAGTGATTTCCTGCCTTCTTTCATCTCTAGAATCCATTACATCTTTACCAACACCCAACTATATACTGGCTAGGTTTCCTTTAAATAATACAGATTCCTATTCTGAGGGTGAGCCGACCCATGCAGAGTAGCTTTTAACATCAAAGTCCTAAATGGCATCATTGATGCTATCACTGCTAACACATGCATGTCTTTGTTGGGCTCTGGTAAATTGAGTTTACGGGATAGAGTCTGTTTTCCTCTGCTGTTGAAGACTTTGATCCCAGTCTCTTGGAGGCTTCATGCTGAGACTAAACCTTACAGATACTTTTTGCCTTAAGGGATTAGATAAAAGTCCTAGGTGATGTGCATGTTTTCCAAAGTCCCTTTGTAGGTAAATAATGGTTGTATAGGAGAGTCTGTCTTCTCATGCAGAGTATCACCAGCATGAGCTAGGGAAAATTCTGGTCCTTCTTATCTCTTCTGGGCATTGTCATCCATTGCTGCTTCAATTCCCTTCACCACTGGAGTTGTTTTTCCTTTCTACAGAGTGGACTTTGCTAGACTTCATTTTCCAGAGCCAAAGTGGGCATGACTGTATGCTGATAAAACTTGATTTACAAAATTATATGGTCAAACTTTTCCTGTATGGTGGATTTGCAGAGACTTGATGTAGGTGATTCAGGTCAACAAGGGATCTCAGATTCAGACTGGAGGATGCTGTCTTTCTTTGATACAATAGCCTCAAGGTCATAAGCAGAGCTATCATCTGCCAAGCAAAATGTACCTGTTGGGAAGAAAGACTAAAAATAAGTGGTGCAAATGATGACGTAGGGTTCCTACACCATACTGAGCTGATAGAGTTGATCATTAATCAGGTGACTTATCCACACTACAGACTTCACAGAGGTGAAGGGGATTGAAGCAGCAATGGATGACAATGCCCAGAAGAGAGAGGAAGGAACAGAATTTTCCCTAGCTCATGCTGGTGATACTCTGCATGAGAAGATAGACTCTCTCCTATACAACCATTATTTACCTACAAAGGGACTTTGGATAACATGTAGGGCACCTAGAACTTTTATCTAATGCCTTAAGGCAAAAGAGCATCTGTAAGGCTTAGTCTCAGCATGAAGCTCCCATATCTGGCTGGACTCCAGTTACTCCTCCATTTGTGCTATCTCACTGGGCAGAGTTCCCTTCATTTTCCTTTCCCATGTTGTCTCTGTTAGTACCCTTTGCAGTCATCCCTTGGTCCTTTCTCCTTGTTTCAAGAGAGACATCAGCGACTCCTTTGGGGGTACCTGGGAGGCAATCAAAACTCAGTTGATTATTTTTCCCTACTAATTCTGGGTCTAGTGGTCATACCTGACATTCTCCATCAATGTCTGCAGATGAATGCACTGTGGGGAAGGCTCAATGGGAAAAGCTCTTGTCCTGCAATCATGGGACTTGAATTCAGATCCCCATGACCCTGTAAAACTGGTTGTGGTAACATATTTATGTATAATTCCAGAGCTCCTATGATGAGATGTGAATGAGACAGGGGAAGCCCAGGAAGCTGGGGAGCCAGGTAGCCTGGTGTCCACAGTGATGAATAATAGATCTTGTCTCAAAGAAGGTAGGGGGCAAAGTGCAGCACCTAGGCTTGCCCCCTGGCACTTGTCTGTACACACACACACACCCCTTCATCTCTCCCCTAAGTGAAAAGCTTGCTGATGGGTTTATTCTCTGGATTGACTTTTTCATTGTAGCACTATAGCCTGCAGTAGGTGCTGCAGTAGAGACTTGGTTAGATTTCAGGTAGTCCCCTCCCCACTTTTTGAGATAGGTCTCAGTTTGTAGCCCCATCTTGAATTCATGGCAGTCTTTCTGCCACATCTAACGAGTACTGGGATTACATGCATGAGCCGCTCTGTCCAGTACCAATTTTCCTTTAGTAGCAGAACCAAATCTCTATTCCTCCATTAACTGAGGTGTTTTTTGTTTTTTGACAAGACCTCTGCATTGTGTGTCTACAACCTGTCATCTTTCCTCATCAGAGAGTTTCCTTATTATAAGAGGTTTTGATCATATTGTTTTGTGAAAATGAGAATGCTACCAGCTTTCTAATTTTATTCCTTCCCTTATATTTTTGGTTATGGTATTGGTTGCTACCGACTTATGCAATGTGTTTCTTCCCTGGATACTCATCAGTAGGTGTAGTTTTCAACTTGGCACAGCTCAGACCTCAAACTTTGAAACTTAAAACAGCTGAGTTGCACAGATGGTCAATAAATCAATCATTGTGGCCATTTTATTGCTTGTAAGGTGATTACCATATTTTGTTCATAGTGACTTTTCTAGTTGATTAAAGTAAAGTTTCATCAGGACATGGTTGAGTCTTCTAGATACGTTAATATATAAAGCAATGAGAGAGGTCTGAACAGAAGTATTTTTATAACCACCTTCAATGTTTTAACCGTTGATTCCTAGCCTTTTGTGGCCTTCATACTATAATTCAAATTTCCATGCTTTTTGCCAAAGTAATTTTTATTTGGTGCATTTTCCAGGCTCATGTCTTTGTAGAAGTCATTTATTTTTTTTTCTGTTAACCTGAGTGAACATTGATCCTGCTGCAAATTTTTTTTCTGTGCCTCAAATGAACTCCTATGTGATCTGGGAATGAGACTCGGAGGGTGGCAGAGTATGGGAGGTTTATGATCGATGGGTTTCCAGGCTAGGGCAGTCTGAACAGTTGGAATGGAATTGTTATCTAAGACATTCAAGACTTTTACTGTCCTGGCAGCAAGATCCATTTTGACTGTGTTTTAAGAAAAACTTAAGTGAGTGTCTTTTCCCAGTGCTCCTTGCCCAGGTCACTGTGCTGCCAGCTTTGCATGCCTCTTGGCTATCAGTAGTCTGTCCTACTGCTTTTGTTGATATCCATGGCCCTCCTCTCTCAGAGAGCTGCTGCCACCTACAGACTGCTCTGATTGCCACTTGTGAATAAAAGTTACTCTGCAGCTACTGTTACACATCTGGATGATGACAACCACGGAGGCTGTTTACTTCTTTTGTCTATTCTGTCTCTCAGGAGGACCAATGATTTTGGTTATTATTATTATTTGACAATCTGACTGTTTCCTTTTATAGAGCACAGAAAGAAGCTCATACTTATTTGTGAACCGTATTTACAAATTTGCCTATTCACTAAAATTTGCCATTTTCTGTGTTCTTCAGTAGAGCATCCCTGTAACAAAATAGCTTATCTAGTCAACGTAAAAAGAAGGAGGGTTTATTGGGTTCATGGTTTTTGAGAATTCAGTCTGTGATCAATTAGCCACCTTGCTTTGGGATTGTGGTGACAGTGTACATTGTGGTACGATTGTGTGGTGGAACAGACACTTACTTCATGGCCAGGACATGAGGGGAGTGAGGGGAAGGAGCTGGGGCCCAGTACTTTCCTTTGGGGCACACACAGTTTATCATCTAAGGACCAACCCCCTCCCCCTCAGCTCCAGTTCAAGGTTTCACTTCTTTTTGATAGCGCCACCTTGAGGATAAAATATGTAATACTCAGATTTTTAGGGGACTTTCAAGAACCTAACTATATATAGTACTAAGTCAGTAATGGCACTTTAAAGGTTAGTCACTGACTTGGAAATTGTGTAGAATGGTGAAAAGTTCAAGTCATCAGGAACACATCTGGCAGCTGTGGTCAGAGAAGATAACCTTTGCATTTCCATGGTCATACTGCGAACAAGTGACTTTTTCCTGTTTTATTTAGTTCCTCACTAAAAACAAAACTCCAAACCTGTGTTCCTTTTGTTGGTAATTTTGCTTTTTAAAGTGTCCTTGTTCCTATGTCCTAGAGCATTATTTGTGATGTGCTTTTTGAAGAAAATATATCTGATAGAGAAGCTTTGATCAGGCCTCAGCAGTGATGCAGTTGGTTGAGTTCAAGGATACTGAGTGAGGTGTGTCTATCAAATAAAATATCTTTAAATAGAAACACAAACAAAAAGATGATTTATTGATAGGTTGAAAAAATTTGTGAGCAGAAGCTTGCAGGATTCATTTGGGGGCATTGTTTGATATTTCTTAATTCAATGTTCAATATCACTTTGTAGAAGATAACTGGTGAATACTAAGGATGAACTGTGTACATATTACATTACAGCAGAGATACTGGAAATAATTTTTATGTTATATAAAAATGGAAGCAGGAAATAGTGGCACATGCTTGTAATCCTAGTACACAAAAGGCAAAGATAAGAGAATCAAGAGTTCCAGAACATTCTCTGTAACAACGTCAGTCTGGGTTACATGAGACCCTTTCTAGAAACAGTTAGAAAAAGAATTAATGGTAATGTATGTTGACTGAGTTTTCTGTCTTGCACAGTTCCCGCAATCATTAAGTCCCAAAGAAATCACACAGAGGTCTACATTAACTATAAACTGATTGGCCCATTAGCTCAGGCTTCTTATTAACTCTTACAACTGATGTTAGCCCATTATTCTTGTCTGTGTTAGCCATGTGGTTCAGTACCTTATTCAGCAGGGCAGTCACATCTTGCTGCTTCTATGGTCAGGTCAGGACTGCTGAGGAATGGGCTTCCTCCTTCCCAGAATTCTCCTGTTATCATTGACCTACCTATACTTCCTGTCTGGTTGTCCCACCTATACTTCCTGCCTGGCTACTGACCAATCAGCGTTTTGTTAAAATATAATTGACAGAATACAGACATTTGTCCCACAACCAAATGTACTTGCCTAAAATGTGAAAGGTCTATCCAGCACAAAGCACCACACGTACCCCTCCACATAAACACATACACATAGCACACACCCTACCACACACAGAAATACACACCAACACACAAAATACACATATAACCAGAGAAAAAGAAAAGTAGATTGTTCTTGGATTATGGTGCTATATTCATGTTGTGGTCATGCTTACTTTGTTTCTTTGTGGAGCTGGGGATCAAACCCAAGCTCTCATGTATACTATGCAGATACTCTTGTCCTGAGCTACACACGAGCCCTGTTTGCATTTTAACAGGTGGACTTCTCTTCCAGGAGTAACTAGCATGGTCAGCTCAGGAGCCATGAGTGCCTCTGGGAACCTAATGGACTTCCTTGATGAGCCTTTCCCTGATGTGGGGACCTATGAGGACTTCCACACCATAGACTGGCTAAGGGAAAAGTCCCGGGACACTGACAGACACAGAAAGGTAGGTGGTACTATGCTAAAGGAGTATTTACTGATAGATCCACAATGCTTCCATCTGCAGGTTATAGTCTGAGCCTGAGGCTGTGCATCATGTGTGGGTTCCACAGCAGGAAAGATCTAGTAGAGGAAGCAGAGACAAAGACTGAGAGTTACAATATCAGGTACTTTGGGTAGAAATATGACCAGTGTAAACAACAAAGGGACCCTGAAGTCAGACACATTTGAACCACCTCTTGCCCTTAACACCTTCATGGTGGTTGAGTTTGAGGCTGTCATTTCTGGGCCTCATTTACTCATTAATCCTTGAGAAAAAAGTGATGACATTGAAGATCGGATGAGATTGTATGTGTGTCTGTGTTATGTTATTACGCTGCCAGATATCTAGTGTATACTTGAATATGGCAAATGCTATGGACTCATTTATGAGGGATGATTAGAGAGTTTATCCTTTACAGAGAGGTAAGATTTTAATTTGTTCTCTCAATGTGACCAAAAATTTGGTAGTCAGAGAGAGAGAAAAGATCTTAAATATAGGGAGTGTTTTTTTTTTTAATTCATGGACACATGAAAGAATGTGACACCTTCAGATCATTCCAGGGAGTCCTGGGTTTGTTGGAGGATTCCCAGAAGGAGATGAATAGAGATGAGCCTAGAAGAGTATGCTATGGGGCTGTGTTAGGAATGATTAAATAACCCATGGGGAGGAGTTGGTGAAGGCTGAAGAGGACAGTAGAGAGGTACTGCAGAGAGACAAACAGGAAGCATAGGAGTGTGGTCACAAGGCAGGAGGAGTTCTTACTGGAGGCTGAAAAAAAAGATGCCCGCAGGATCGTGATCAAGCCTCAAGCCATATAGGGCTTTAGAGAAGGGAGCAGAGTGAAATGGAGTCATAGAACCATAGGTTCTTGTCAGACAAGGTAGGGCTTTTGCTAATGAGTGGAGGAAGGGGAGCAGCAGGGGCTTGGAAATAGTATGCTGTGCAGCTCAGTGTGAGGTTGGGCTCATCTTGGAGAGTGAGAGAGCCCTAGCCTGCAAATGGTTGCTGAAGCTTGAGACATGGCCAAGGTGGCTTGGGCACTTAAAGAGAGATGTGGTGGTGGAAACCGGACCCTGGAAAAGTTAGGGTACACATTTTGCGTACAGAGGAAGGCAGGTTGGAATCAGAGCCAAAGACTTGGAAGAAGCAGACAGGAATGAAATAGGAAACCAAGAATAGGTGGGGGGATGATGATGTTAGAGGAGTGTGGGGCTCCCCCAGAATGGGGAGGGAAAGAGGTATGCTATAAAAATGCCATAATGGTCTATGAAGAGTTAGAGTATCCCTAAAAGAGTACTTAATTAAAAATCCATATTGAATCTGATTATCTAAAATCCATTTTGAAGGGAGACACTGATTCTGCGCTGCATCCATATAGCCTTGTGAACGAGAAAGCCCATTTAATCGGTCTTGCATTGCTGCAAGAACAGTTTGACTGGGAATTTGATGGCTTAATTATATTCATCTCCTCAGTCACGTTGTTTCCTGAGGAATCTACTTCAGCGAAAGAAGCAGGTAATGGACTTGTGTTCTGATCAACTGCTTTGTGTATTTTATTTTTAGATAACCAGCAAAAGTAAGGAGTCAATCTGGGAGTTCATCAAGAGCCTGTTGGATGCGTGGTCAGGATGGGTGGTGATGCTACTCAT
This sequence comes from Microtus pennsylvanicus, assembly GCF_037038515.1. NCBI lineage: Eukaryota > Metazoa > Chordata > Mammalia > Rodentia > Cricetidae > Microtus > Microtus pennsylvanicus. Next base: position 125,903,942 of record NC_134601.1, on the reverse strand, counting down.
TGGGCTGCTGGCAGGTATGTGCAAGATATGTATGTGTGCTGTACTCTGTTGTAGTAGGAGCGGCGAGGCTGCGTCCCCGGCACCCGGGCTCCCGCATGGCTAGCTTATGCCCCGAAATAATTACACGGAAACTGTATTCTTTTAAACACTGCCTGGCCCATTAGTTCCAGCCTCTTATTGGCTAGCTCTTACATATTGACCTAACCCATTTCTAATATCCCTGTAACACCACGAGGTGTCTTATCATGGAAGATCTTAACCTGCGTCTGTGTCCGGTAGGAGAATCATGGTGACTCCTCAATCTGCTTCTTTCTCCCAGCATTCTGTTCAGTCTACTCCGCCTACCTAATTTTATGTCCTAGGCAGTTTCTTTATTTAACCAATGAAACAACAGATAGAAAGATGACCCTCCTCCATTAGTACTCCTAGTACCCCCACACTCCAGATGTTTAGGAGACATTGAAGCTATGGAGTATTCATCTTCTATCTCAATGTAAGAGATTTATTGATTGAAAATATCTGAATGACTATTTTTTTTCTAGAATCTACCTAGACTAAGGCAGGAGCCTGACCCTAACTGTGGCATCACAGACCAAAACAGAGATAGCTCACAAAGCAAGTGTGAACTTCTGGAAAGTTGCAATTAACAGTGCTATTTGGCCTTGTGCATACACTGCATAGATTTATGACTACCCTGGGATTTTACCGAAAGCACACATTTTATATTCTGTTATACCTAGCTATCTATGGGGTTACAAAATGTGGAAGCATTATAATTTTGAAGCATCATGCATCACATGTGGTGGGCTTTTCCTACTACTTGAAAGCCCTGAAATGCATGATTGAGCATGCTATGACATTCAATATAATGTTAACCACCCACAGGATCCAAGGTGAATCCAGGACAGTTGCATCTAGACTATACACTGTTCCAAGCCGTAGAGACTCTTCATCTTCCGTTGTCATTATCTCAGTGCCATTTTGTGGATAGTAGATATTTGGCTCTTTGTGGTAGTCGTTTGCTCAAGTTAGCTTCTTTTTTTAGAAGACTATGAGGATTGGTATTAAACAGCATTTCTGGAGAAAACACTATGATGGTGTAAAGACCTCTTTTCCCTTTATGATTCTAATGTGTAACTGGAGGCAGCAAACACTTAGAAAGCTAGTTCTACGGCCACAGTAAAAAGTGAAGGAAGATACAGAATGACGGGGTTTTAAAGATAGGCACATCCAGTGTTCTTTGGATTTGGATGCATATTGGAGCAAGATCTAGAAAGTAGCACCATTTTCCCTTGGCTCTAATGGGGGGAGGGGGAGGACTCAGGTGTCCAACTGCCTGGATGGATGTTCCCTTGGTTTTATTTGGGATCCTCGCAGAGGAATCACACTTATCCTCTGCAGAACTAATTTACCAGAATTTACCATAAGGCGGCACTGTTGTACCACAGACCAAAGCAGAGATGGTTCACAAAACAACTTGCATCAGCAAAGGAGATTGGATGAAGAGTAATGTGACTGTGAACGGTTGAAAGATGATGGATTTGGGGGTGATCATCAGATCTTGCTTACATGTCACTTTCTACTTGAAACTTTCTCTGATCATTTCTCTAAAAAAAAAAATCACATCTTTCTCTCTCTGAGCCTCTCTCTCACCAGTTTTAGTTTCTCTCTTTCTCTCTGTCTGTGTGTTTGTGTGTGTGTGTGTAACAGCTTTACTGAATTATACTACACATATTGCATGATTAGCCAATTTAAAGTGTACAATTAAGTGGTTTTTAGTGTATTTATAGAGTTTGCAATTATCATCATGACCAATTTTAGAACAATTTTATCATTCCCACCTGAATATTATCTGCACCTTTTAGCTATGGAAGGATCTAAACCATTACCAGTCTACTTCCTTTCACTGGAGCTTTGTCTGTTCTGGACATTCCATGTTCATGGAATTGAACACTATGTGTGTCTTTTGAAGTGGGCCCAGGTCCAGATGCCTGGCCTGACCTTAACTGTGACACAAAAGCTAGATGACAAGACCTTTCTTTCTCGTATATAAACTAGTTGAAGTAACACACACACATACATGTATAAACACATATAGATACATACACACATATATATACATGCACACACCTACATGCATACGTACACACACACTGTTCTATGGGCCTGGATATACCTTTAGGGCTTAGTAGCAAGAGGGATACAAATAAGACAGTCAGGAAAGAATGCATACTATGAAAGGAGAAAAAGGGTTTAGGGTCAAGCTTTGAAAAAATATCCCCCTTAGAAAGCAGGGTGGAGAAGCAGGAAAGATCAAAACAACAGAAAATCCGAAAGCAAGGGGGAAACCAGGAGAGCTGAACTTTGCAGAAGCCATGAGTTTCTGGAAGAATGGAGTGCTTGGCAATTTCAAATGATGCCAAGAGGCCTAAAACTAGGGTTGGCAACCTTCTTTCTATCAAAGGCTAGCAAATAAGTGTTTTTGGCTTTTTGAGCTGTGTAGTTTCTGTCTCTATACTTCAACTCTGCTACTGTAGCAGGAAGCCACAGTCAGCATCCAATGATAAATGTGGCTGTGCTGGGTTAAAGCTTTAGTAACAAAAAGGCAGTGGGCTACATAGGGCCTCTTGGTTGTGTGCTGTATGACCTGTTCTGAATAGTGAAGACTGGGTACAGGCTATTGCTTTCCTAGTAAAAGGAGAGAATGAACTGGACTGAGGGAAAGAAGAGAAAAGGGAAGCTCCAGGACAGTGTCTGGAGGGGAATGTGGACTAGGGGTGACTTAAATGTTGATGAGAAAGCCATTGGAGAGGGAAGGGTTGTTTACTTGCTTATGTGTTTGGTGCATGTGATGTGAATTATGCATATGTTGTGTGTGTGTGTGTGTGTGTGTGTGTGTGTGTGTGTGTGTGTGTGTGAGTACACCCACCAGTACATATGTATTTTGAGGTCAGACAAAGATGTTTTCCTGTGTTTATTTCTACCGTATTCCCTCCAGGCAGGACCTCTTACTGCATCTGAAGTTTGTTCTTTTGGCTAAACTGGCTGTCTAGGGAGCTTCCGGTATCTCCATTTTGCCTCCCTCAACACTGGGGATATAGGTACACATGGTCATGCCCAGGTTTTATGTAGGTGTTGGAATTTGAACTCAGGTCCTTACGACCGCATAAAAAACAGTCTTATCTCCTGAGCCATCTTCCTAAATTGAGGATAATTTTTCAAGCTGTATATTGACACTAAAAAGCTCAGAGAGTGATGACTGAATCCTAAACTTTTTTCTGCCCTCAAAACTTAAGAGAATGGAACCACATAGCCCTGCTACCTGATTTGAGGCCCTAGGGCCTTTGTGGCTCTTTGGGATGCCCACTGACTGACTGGCCCATGCCATAAATGCTCGGGTTACTTCCAAGTGGATGAAAGCAGCTGTCAGTTTTAGTGGCAGTAGCATGGGTGTACACTCAGCTTTGGGAATGCCCTGTGTTCTTTCCATGTGGCAAGTCTTCTCCATGATTTATTCCTCTTCTTCTAGGTACCTTGGCTGGGGTCATCGATCTTGCTGTTGACTGGATGACAGACCTGAAGGAGGGTGTCTGTCTATCTGCTTTCTGGTACAGTCATGAGCAGTGCTGCTGGACCTCCAATGAGACCACTTTCGAGGACAGGGACAAGTGTCCCCTGTGGCAGAAGTGGTCAGAGCTTCTGTTGAGCCAGTCAGAGGTGTGTATCTGTGTAGGATCTTGGGACCACCATAATCCCAAGTTTCCGAACACCCATGATTTCACCTTCAGATAATATTCTCTGGCTTAAATAGTGCTGTTGCTTGCTTTCATTGATTTCTGCGGCTGCTCAGAATTTACCTAGAAAGCCCTTGCTGACCTTGGAGCCCCTTGCTCATGGGCATTATATGTGTATTTTAGGATGCCCCTTTCTTTCCTTCCTCTCTCCCTCACTTTGTCTGTCTTTTCTCTCTTCCTGTCTCCCCTATCCCTTTACTGATTTTCAGATGTGCTCTCACAATATAGCCCATCCTGGCCTGGAACACACAGTAATTCTCCTACTTCAGCTTCTGAAGTTCTGAGATTTCAGACACGAACTATCACAGCTGGTATATTTGCCTTTTTCTTACTAAAGGTAGTTTCTTCTTTGTGCTGAAGAAATGGAGTTGATTTTAAGCCAGAAGAAAGGTTTTTTTTTTATCAGTTTATAAAGTAATAGTTTCAGGGAGCCAATTTATACTTCATCAGATCTGTAGCATGAATAATAAAAACCAGGGGTTCAAACTGAGGATCAGAAAAGCAAAGCGGCCAGCCACCAGCTCTTATGTCTACCTCAGATCAAAATGGGCAATCCTGCCTCCACAAGTCATCAGACTGACACCGAGCATGACCCCTATCTCCTCCCCTTTTATATTCCTCTCTAGTGCTGGTATTAAAGCTGTGCCACCACTGACTGGCCTCTATGGCTAACTGGTATGGCTGCTGGTATTAAAGGTGTGTACCACCACTGCCTGACCTGTATGGATGACTAGTGTGGCTGCTGGGATTAAAGGTGTGTACCACCACTGCCTGGCCTGTATGGATGACTAGTGTTGCTTTGCATTCTGATCTTCAGGCAAGCTTTATTTATTAAAACACAAATAATATACCACTGTAAGATACTTTTGCAGGAAGCGATCTCCTGTGCACTGGGTTTTGATCATACTTCATGTTCTGGTTTTGTGGAAGCCTAGCCAGTTTGGATGTTCACCTTCCTAGACCTGGATGGAGGGGGGAAGACCTTGGACTTTCCACAGGGCAGGGAACCCTGACTGCTCTTCAGACTGGAGAGGGAGGGGAGAGGAGTGGGGGGAGGGGGAGAGGAAGGGGAGGAGGGGGAGGGAAATGGGAGGCTGGGAGGAAGCGGAAATTTTTTTCAATAAAAAAATAAATAAATAAAAATAAAAAAATAAAAAAAGATACTTCCGCAAAAAGTACAATTCAGTAGCTTTGGTCACAGTCACAGAATTATGTAATGATCACCGTCGTCAATTTTGGAATATTTTTATCCATAACCTCCCTCCCCCAATCTGCCTGTTCTGCTCTAGAGTCATTGATTAATAATCCCAAACAACTGCCAATGACCTTTCTGTCTCTACAAATTTCCCCCTTCTAGACAGTTCAGTTAAATGAATCCATGACTTTGTGGATATCGTGTTACTTAGCATATTGTTTTCCAAGTTGCTTCATGCTATAGCTTAAGTCAGCATTTGCTTCCTTTTCATTGCTGTATGATACTCCATTGTATGGCTAGGCTGCATATTATTTGATGAACATGTGTTCTTGTTTTTTGGCTAGCATGACAATGTCACCATGAACATCTGTGTTCCAGGTGGGAGCATATAGTTCATCTCCTTTGGGTATAAGTGTAAACTCTGGGAGAAAGGTGACCCCTAGATTTAACATTTTGAAGAACTGGTAGAATGGTTTCCAAAGTGGATGCACTTATTTGCATTCCCATGAGCAATATATGAGGGTCCTGATTTGCTTACCTACTTTACAACACTTGCTAGCATCTGCCTTCATTGTAGCTAACCTAGTGCATGTGAAATAGCGTTTCATTGTGGTTTCTGTTATCATCTTCCATCGACTTTTTCTGACCCAATCAGAAGAAGCTTCTGTGAAAAGCAGGTCTGGGGCACATGAATATATGGGTGACCCACAGATCTAGTACTTACCTTCATGGCATTTATAAATTCAGATTGTCACGCATATTTTGCCTAGTCTCCATAGTAAGACTTTGACTCAAAAGAAGGATGATGAGAGGGACATTGATTGATCAAGGCCAGGTGAAAGAAGCTAGGTAACAAGCTTTACATTAGGGGTAATAGGAGAACTGTAAAAGTTCGAGTATGTTGGGAGGGTATCTGTAATCTTTTTGAACTTCTCCTTTCCCTGTTTCTTTTGACGGACTTTCTTAGCTGAAGACATTTGCAATGTACTTTGCCATTTTACTAATCCCTTCTCTTGATGGAATATTCCCTCACATCTTAGAAGCAGTCAGGAATCTTGAAATCTCACACATTCTTGCCATTATTTCCAGAAAGAAATTCTAGACTTGGGTTGATGAGCATGGGCAGATGGGCCTGGCTGACTGCCATCTTTTTCCTACTTGCAGCATGTGTTCCAGGGGAAATAGAGGTGCCTATCTTTTCAACTGGTTGTAAGATTTATTCTTTGTTTCAAAGAATTACTCTTTAAAAGAGTGAGAAGTTAGTTTTAGCCTTCAAAATGTACTTATTTAAGTGGATGGAAGGTATTCCTTGGGCTGATTTCTCACTACATAGTGTGTGAAATATGTGGCCACATCGCAGTCTCCTTACATTTAATAGGCATATATGTGGCCATGGCCATGGCCTGACAGGTAGGTAGGTGATCTTTTCCTTTTCTCTTGCTTGAATAATCCAGATGGTGAGAAGGAGCTGAAGCCTCGAGAAAGGATAAAGTACCCAGACTGTGTGCTTGTATCAGAAAAGGAAAGAAAAGACAAGACTAGCTACTTTGGAGTAAATAGTCCAATATATTTTTCTGAAGAGGGTATTCAAGCAGCTCCCTTCTAGGAGTGCCTGTCACATGTTAGCACTTGCTGGAATCTTCCAGAGGCTTGTTAAAATACACTGGGCTGTGTGCCTTTGTGAAGTATCTGATTTGGCAGCCCAAGGGTAGGGGCCCACAGGTTATGTTTCTGCCAACCTCCCAGGTGATGCTGGTGCTGTTGGTCCGTGGACCACACTTAGAGAAGCAACCTTCTCAAACACAGAACTGAAGCTTATTCACTGTGGTCTGGGTGTGGCTGTAATGAAAACAAAGAGAGGCCATCCCACCACAGACAAGACAAAACAAATCGTACAGAGTCTCACAGGCAGCTTTTTGTGTGCCACACCTTTTATTAACTACAGTACAAGTGGTGATTACAACCCAGCATCATCCTTGCTTCCATTACACCTGAGATTTCATACACTGGAAGGCTTGTGTAAATAGCTCCCGGAGAAACACCTGATGCTGTTTGTGTGTAGTGACTATAGCAATAGCAAGACCTGGTGCTTTCCTTTATGCAGGCCTGGCAGGAACCTCTCTGAGCCCATCAGAACTTTGCTTTCCTAATGGAGATGGTGGGGTTGGGTACATTACTCAGGTCTGCTATGGTTCACCACTTCTTCCTTCTTTTGTGTCTGCTTTTTAGGGTGCCAGTGCTTACATTCTGAATTACTTAATGTACATTCTGTGGGCATTGCTGTTTGCATTTCTGGCCGTCTCCCTGGTACGTGTATTTGCACCATATGCCTGTGGCTCTGGCATACCTGAGGTAAGTTGTAGCTGAAATCCTGTGTGCCAGCTATGATCTCCACAATAAGCTTACTAGATAGGCACTGTTCATTCACTTAGTAGTTAAGAAAACTAAAATAAAAACTAGTTAAGTAACTTCCCTACAGTCTTTAATCTGGCAAGCTGTGAGTTGAACCCAGAAGTCTGGCTTCACAATGAGTACTGTATTCAGCAGTTTGGGTCTGTTGCTTCTCAAATGATTAGACCTCTGCCTTGGAAGCCAAGATAAACTCTTAAAGCCTGAAGAATCTGGGATCACAAAGCATCCACGTAAAATTGCTACTGTAGTAACTCTATGATGTAATGTGAAAACCGGACAGTAGTGGAGGGGCACTACCGGGAAAGTTTACTGGTGATCAGGAGCTTTTGCCATGTTTGTTTTTCTGGTGACAGGGTAATAGGAATCTTTAAAAAATTAATTCTGGGGGCTGGAAAGGTGGCTCAGAGATTAAGAGCACTGACTGCTCTTCCAGAGGTCCTGAGTTCAATTCGCAGCAACCACATGGTGGCTCACAACCATCTGTAATGAGATCTGGTGCCCTCTTCTGGTGTATAAACATACATGCAGCCAGAACATTGTATGTATAAATAAATAAATCTTAAAAAAAATTAATTCTGCTTTCCGTGCATACACTGGGACTATGCCCATGTGAATATACAGCTCTTATAAATAATTTTCAGCAATCTGATGTAACCACTGTATCAGGGAAGTGACTTCATTCACTGAGATCAAATATGAAGTCTGGGAGAATCTGCTGGGTAGAATGATAGTAATTGAGCTGACTCCTGAAAGATGCAAAATGAAAAACCAGAAATCATAAAATGTCTTTCAGGTTCTTTCTAGTTAGAACCTTTGCATTGCTCTTATGTGGCAATGGAGAGGGTAAGGTGAGAGTAGAATTCTGGACTGATAGTGGCACTGGGTCCCTGTTACCCTCTTGAAAGATTTATTTATCTTTGGATATTGTGTTCCATGTATCTCAGGCTATTCACAAGCTTACAATGTAGCAGAAGATGACCTTGAATTACTTATCCTCCTTCCTCAATTTTCCAGGTGCTGGGATTGCAAATGTGGACTACCGTGCTAGGTTTATGTGTTGCTGGGGTTTGAACCCAGAGCTTTGTGCATCCTAGGAAAATACTCCACTGACTTAACTACATTTCCAGGCCAGTTTACCCAGTGTTGTGCCTTCCCACACCAGTGCTGGTCTAGGCAGTTCATACAATGGGGCAGAAGATATCAGGAAGGTGTACTGAAAAAAGTTCAATATAGACGTGTTTCAAGAAAAAGAGTAGAAATATGTATTGATACGCCTTACTGAATTTTTGGAAGTTTATTTTGTCATATTAATTCAAGATCATCCAATCAAACTGCTTTACCACCTGCCTTAGTCAGTGTTCTATTGCCATGAAGAGACCATGACCATGGCAACTCTTTTTTTTTCCTTCGGTTTTTCAATACAGGATTTCTTTGTGTAACAGCTCTGATTGTCCTGGAACTTGCTTTGTAGACCAGGCTGGCCTCAAACTCACAGAGATTCACTTGCCTCTGCCTTCTGAGTACTGAGATTAAAGGTGTGCTCCACCACTGCCTGGCCCATAACAACTCTTACAAAGGAAAGCATTTATTTGGGGCTGTCTTACCATTTCAGAGATTTAGTCCATTATCAACATGTTGGGGAGTATGGTGGCATGCAGACAAAGTGCTGGAGAAGTAGCTGAGAGTTCTACATCCCAAAAAGAAAGAACTACCAGACCCAGCTTGTGCTTTTGAAACCTCAAAGCTCATCTCCCAGTGGCATAATTCCTTCAGCAAGGCCAAACCTTATAACCCATCCCAAGTAGTTCCAATCCCTGATGACTAATCATTCAAACATATGAGCCTATGGGGGCATTCTTGTTCAAACGACCACATCCCACCCTATTTCCTCAATACAACCAATTCTGTTCTGATGAAGTGTATGTACTTTGAAAGCATATGGTGCTATGCAAAATAGCACACTAAAAACCAGAGACTTATGAGAAAATGTGTCAGAGTGTGATCACAATACTTAGAACCTGACAGAGGAAGAGAGAAACATGCTAAGAACAGTAGCACAGTGTCATGTATGTTAAATGGTCCCCACATATATCAAGTCTAAATAAATACTTCACTTATTGAAAAAACTTGAATGTTCGCTCGTGGAAAGTGGGGGCTAAGCATTGCAGTTTGTGAGAACTAAGATAGTGTGTATTCCAAAATCAGTAGAAAGTGGTATGACAGCCATGGCACCCTAGCACAGGTGTGAGATGGTAGATATTTGAGACATATTGAAAAGCATAGTTTGTGCTTTCCTACACAGCTCAGTTCAACTAGAGACACTTTTCTGCATTCACCCTGGAGTTCTCCTGGGGAAATTATCTATACGCAGTCACAAAATTTGCATTATATGTAAATTCTCTGATGAATGAATAGTATGGGTGGCAATTTGTATTCCCAAAGCAAGTATTGCCTCAGAACTGACTGTTTTATTTAACACCTAGAACCTAGGCACCCTGGACAACAACAAGGATAGATAATTTTTACTATCCCAATTTATGATCTTACTGTTCATTAGTAGGCATGTTTTTGCTCAGGCTTTTCCCCAAAGAGGAAGATGGTCATTAGGGATGCTCAAAGAGAAATAAAATGCATGCTGGATCAGTCCTTATCCCCTTTCCAAAAACCAGAGATGAATGGTTGTATTGGTGATCTTGTAGGCAGACGTGACCTTTGTCTTTGAGTAGCTGCTTGAATGTTGCTTCTCCAGTGCGGACACTCTTTTTTTTTGTTGTTGTTTTTTTGTTTTTCGAGACAGGGTTTCTATGTGGTTTTGGAGCCTGTCCTGGAACTAGCTCTTGTAGACCAGGCTGGTCTCGAACTCACAGAGATCCACCTGCCTCTGCCTCCCAAGTGCTGGGATTAAAGGCGTGCGCCACCACCGCCCGGCCCAGTGCGGACACTCTTTAAATGAAATTTTTATTTATTATTACATCGTGTGTATGCATGTGATGTACACAGATGAAGGGGTCTTTGCACATGCCACAATGCTTGTATGGAGGTCAGAGGACAACTTTCCAGAGTCATTTCTCTCCTTCTACCTTCATGTGGGTATTGAACTAAGATCATTAAGCACATTGCCAAGTGCCTTCACCTGCTGAGAGATGTTACTGACCCCAAAGTAGATATCATCATTGGTGAAGTTGCATATTGAAGTTTCTTATGTGAAAAAGTGACATGTGACATGGATAATATAACAACGATATCAAGTGTGGCAAGTGAAAAGTGAACGGATCCCTTGAGGGTGGGCCTCTCTCTCTTTTTTTTTTTTAAATTAGGAAAGTCAGTGTTTTATTTTTTTATTTTCTTTATTTTTTTGTTTATTTTTTTAGTTACTGAAAAAAACACTCGTGATAATCTGAAAGTTTTATGAACCAATGGAGATTTCGCAGTTGAGGTTGGCTAGTATGAGCCAGCAGTAACAATGCCTGCATTGTTAGTGTAGTAGAACTGGAACTCCTTTACCTGGGAAGACAGAACGAACCATGATTCTTGGAGAAGATGGACAAGGTGAAAAGTCTATGTAAACCTGCATTTTTGTGTATGAGAAGAACTTTCTCTGACTCAAGCCAGATCCCAGTGGAAATTGACTTAAAGTAGGGATTGGAACCATGCTATTTTACGTTAGCAAAGATTGGGCTGAGCTGCTTAAGAAAGAGTACTTTGTCTTCCTGGAGTCATGCAGTCTGCTGGAATATATTGTATGGCAGGTCACACAAAAGCAGACTTTGAAAACAATGCACAGGGGTACATATTCACACCATTTTATAATGCAGAGGATGAGACTGAAGGCCTTGCACATGCCTGGCAAGTACTCTGCTTTTGAGCTACAAACTAGTCCAAAGTAGGTTTTCAAAATTGCTCATCCCTCTGAGATTTTTCTTCCACAATAGTTTGATTATTTAAAATAAAAATTCTTTTGGAAAAAATTTTTAGGGAGGTTCTCACTATATAGCTCTAATTCTGTGGAATTACAATGTGGCCTGGGCTGACCTGGAACTTTTTATCAATTTTTAATCTGAACTTCCTGAGTCCTGCTGTGGATTACAGATGTGCATCACTACCCACTATAAACATTTTAAATGATTGAGAGTTTTTGTGTAATAAATGCACTGTATAATTTCTGTAAAGCACATTTGAAAATGAACACTTGAGCTGAGCGGATAGCTCAGTGGGTACGAGTGCCTGCTGCACAAACCGGAAGGCTTGAGTTTGAATATTCAGAACTTAAGTAAGTTGAGCATGGCTGTACATCCCTATAGCATCAACATGGTGGAACAGAGATGGGCAGGTCCTGGGAACTCATGGGCTAATCAGCCTAGCTGAAATAGTAAGCATCACGCTTAGTGAGACACACGGCCTCAAGGAAAAAGTAGACAGTGATAGAAAAGTCATCTGACATCCTCCTTTATTTTCTATATGTGCATACATAGGTGCATGGACCCATGTCCATGCACCCACATACCACACATACACACAAAGAAAATAAAAGTGAACACTTGTGGCTTAAGAGTTTGGAGAAAACGTATGTACTCTGGGAACTCTCAATTTCGAAAAGCCACAAGTGTTAACTACCACCTGGACAAGAAATTGCATCCTCAGAATTTATTCTTCACTGATTTCTGTTCTTTACAAAATACAAACATTCATACAAACATTTATCTATCAGAAAGAGCTTTGATCATAATGGTAATACCACAGTAAGAGTCTCCGCAATACATCTCACTAAAGCCCTGCATGCTTCAGTTTCTATCAATTCAAATTAAAGTAATTAGATTTGGGCATCTCCTGGGAATGCATCTGCCTTCTTTAGTTCTTAATTTGATAATAACAATTTTATAAAATTATTTTAGAGAATTACAAAATACCTATTACATTGGCGAATTCACCACATGTCATTGCTGGCAGAGCCTCAGGTAATTTAGATGTTTGTGATTTTCTAAGTGGTATTATGCTTTTAAAATGTATCCTGGGGTACAAATCCTTATAAGCCGACTGACAAAAATTATAGATATTTTTATTTGTGGCAATACAAAAGGGCTAGATTGTGGCAGGCATAATCAGATATCCCTTCCATACAGAGTTCCCATATCCCCAAAGCACAGGCTCAATTAACGTAACTATCACTAGTTAAATACGAGTTTGACCACAACTAGTTTATCTGAGTAGTTAAAGGCTAGTTCAAGAAGCACTGTCTGACTACAGCTAAGAGTCCTCTTATAAATTCTGCAGGAATGAGCTCACGGAAAATTTTGGGATCTCTCACTCTCCTTCCCTCCCCTATCTCCCACTCTCTGTTCTTCTCATCCTCTTTTCCTCCTTCTGAAATTGAAAGCTGATTTTCTGAGTGCCTCTGTGATGCACACCTCTAATCGCAGCACTTGGGAGGTGGAGGCTTGAGAATCAGGTCAGTTTGACCTGTATAGTGAGATTCTGTCTTAACCCTATCCCACTAAAAGACAAGCGGTCTCTCATAATACTAAGATAGACTCCTGTGCACACTCCTTTCAAGCCCACTTATAATCTCCTCAAACCAATAAAGCTGACATGATAAACAATGCAAGTGAGCATTGGAAAAAATAGTGTTTCAGTGATGAACCTTAAATATTGAGAAGCTAGGGAAATTTCTGTTACTTGTTTCGGGAGTACAACATTTTGAAATCACCTGACTGTAAACTTCCCCTTTGCCTTGGCTGCATCTCTGGGCAATTACATTAGATCTCTGTGGGGAAAGTTAGGTCTTGCTGCCATCTCTGTAGGGAGAGCTACTCTTTGACATTTTCTAGTTCATCAAGTGATTCTGATGAGGTTGAGAAGCATTGTGTTCACTGCTTGAGAAGTTGTTTGACTTGACTGAGTAATGTCCACAAGAAGATATTTTTGTGTATGTAACTGACACTGAAATGGGAAAACATTATCCCATAACATAGCATACAACTGGGGAAAATGGCTAGGAATTTGATTAGCTGGCTTAGTGTCTCGTGAATCTAATCAGGAACTTGAAAGTTACCAGCCCAATGGCAAACAATCACTCATTTTTATCCAATCGTGGCAGAGGTTGGAAGTAAGAAAGTATTGAACCACTTGAGGGGGTAGACTTCATTATACAAAGTCCATCATAGATCCTGGCATCCAATTAAATTCTAAGCAAAGACTGAAATGTACTTGTGGGGAAAAAGCCATTGTTTGCATTGACAAAATGGAGCAAGTCTGCAAAGGAGTAAGATAGTTCTCCCTGTACTCAAAGTCCTTTTCAATATGAGACAGCAGGAACAAAGTATATGACTGATACGTATGGAAACAACATAGTGAAGTCCATTATTTTGCATGCTAAATTTATCTGTTTAAAAAAGCAATCTATGACTAAACATGGTGGTACACAACTTTAATCCCAGCACTAGAGAAGCAGAGGCAATGAATCTTTGAACTCAAGGCTAGCCTGGTTCATGTAGTGAGTTCCTGTCCAGCCAGGGTCACATAGCAATCTGTGGTACTTCCAATATACATGCTAATTGCAAAATTTTAAGTGCTAATTAAATTGAAAAAAGCATTAATGTTAGGTAGATAAAAAGGAAACAAATGGAAGACATACTTTGATTTTGTAATTGTTCTAATTTGTTAATTATTGGTATTGATCTCTCTCTTTTTTTCCTTTTTGTTTGCTGAGACAGGGTTTCTCTGTGTAACAGCTCTGGCTGTGCCAGAACTTACTTTGTAGACCAGACTGGCCTCGAACTCACAGAGATCCACTTGCCTCTGCCTCCCAAGTGCTGAGATTTAAAGGTGTGCACCACCACTACCTGTCTTGGTGTTAATCTCTTACTGGGTTTAATTTATGAATTCAACTTTAATATGGTATAATACAGTTTGACATAATCTGGGTTTCAGGTATCCATTGGGGATCTTGAGATGTATCTCCATGGGTAAGAGGGCTACTGTAATAAGATACAAACTTCTGCTGGTACAAAATTCTAATCAAAAGAACTGAACCAGTTCCTTCCATTCCTCTAGCTTAGTGAGTCTTGTTCAGAGTCATTGCATCTTCTTTCTCAGCCATGGACCACTGCAGTTCATTCCTCTCACTATCTGTCTTCTGTTCCAGATAAAGACCATTTTGAGTGGATTTATCATCAGAGGCTACTTGGGGAAATGGACACTGCTAATCAAGACTGTTACCTTGGTGCTGGTTGTGTCCTCTGGCCTGAGCCTGGGGAAAGAGGGGCCACTGGTGCATGTGGCTTGTTGCTGTGGCAACTTCTTCAGCAGCCTTTTCTCCAAATATAGCAAGAATGAGGGCAAGAGGCGTGAGGTAAGTCAGCTCCTGCCCACCTCCACTCGAAGGGGACTTATTGGAGTCCCTACCTTATCCCACATGCACTAAAGTCCCAAGAGCCCATCTTTAACTTTCACTTTGCAGGTGCTTTCAGCTGCAGCTGCTGCTGGTGTCTCTGTGGCATTTGGTGCTCCCATAGGAGGTGTGCTCTTCAGTCTAGAGGAGGTAACGGGCGGTAGAATGAGTTTTTGTGGTTTGGAGTGACCAACAATGTGAGTGACTGACAAAGCACCAAAGTATTGAATAAGCTTCATGCAGTTGATTAATGAACACAATTTCTGCTGTTAAATGTGTTCTCACATACTGCTTTCAAACTTGCCAACATAAAAGTTTTAGAGCGATTTCTGATGTGGGAATATAGACAAGCTAACTCCCAACTGGGTTTTGGAACCTAATGAATCATTCCAGGGGTTAGCAAACATTTCTCTGAAAAGGTCAAGATAGTTAACTATGTAGGTTTCTTGAGCCACACACCTTTTTTTGCCACAGCCAATTGACTATGTCTTTGCAGCAATATCCATGAGTAGGCATGGCTATGTGGCTGAAAACCTTATAAGCTTTGAAATTTCACCATTATTTAGTTCTTATGTTGCTTTTAAATGAATATTTCAGTTTATAAGTAGTTACTTTTGTCCCCCTAACCATTCATAAATATAAAAACTCTGCTGCCATAGAAGTATATTTTCTGGGCAAGGAGTTGACTTATAAGCCAGAATTTTCCAGCCTTTAATCTATTTTGTTATTCAGACAATAAGACTTATTGAATTTGGGGAGATTTCTGTGACATGAACAGTATTATGAGTACATATATTTATTTTTATCATTTTGTGGTGTTGGGAACAAAACTCAGGGTCTTGAGCATATTAAACTTGAGCATGTTAAACACATTAAACCCTAAGTCTTTTATTTCTCTTAAAAACATAGCTCAAACCCATTTTTATTAAAGCTATACCACTTTTGATATTTATTAATTTTTGTAGTGCTAAGGATTGAACCCAGGTCTTATGACTGCTAGATAAAAACTGTAACACCAAAATGTATCCAGAACTCAGCTTGCCATTCTGTGTGTAGACTTTAATTCCCTTAAATGTCTTTGCTCGTGCTTTTTGGTCACAACTAAACATAAACTGGTAAAATGAGTAGAATATACTTTTGGTTTTAGTCCGTGTCTTTTATGCCAAGTGCCAACAGTTAGCTGCTCACCCAAGAGAAAGGGTCTGAGCAGCCCTTTCTCTGGTCACTCTCTGATTTTCTATTTGTTCATCTTAGGTCAGTTACTACTTCCCCTTGAAAACCTTGTGGAGGTCATTTTTCGCAGCACTGGTAGCGGCTTTCACACTGCGCTCCATCAACCCCTTTGGAAATAGTCGCCTGGTTCTCTTTTATGTGGAGTATCATACACCCTGGTATATGGCCGAACTCTTCCCTTTCATCCTGCTTGGAGTCTTTGGGGGTTTGTGGGGAACCCTCTTCACACGCTGCAACATTGCCTGGTGCAGGAGGCGTAAAACTACCAGACTGGGGAAGTACCCAGTGTTGGAGGTCATTGTGGTGACAGCCATCACTGCCATCATCGCCTATCCCAATCCGTACACTCGTCAGAGCACCAGTGAGCTCATTTCTGAGCTGTTTAACGACTGTGGGGCTCTTGAATCCTCCCAGCTCTGTGACTACATCAATGACCCCAACATGACTCGGCCTGTAGATGACATTCCAGACCGGCCAGCTGGAGTTGGGGTGTACACAGCCATGTGGCAGCTGGCCTTGGCACTGATCTTCAAAATAGTCATTACTATATTTACATTTGGCATGAAGGTAAGTGAAGAAGAGGGAAGAGGACATGCTTTTCTGGGTACAGCACATTGTTATCCAAAATAAAATTACGATTGGAAGAAGAGGAGCATTCTTAAATGTTCTCATGTGCTTAATCTTCTTTTAATCAAAAGGAAACAGTTCTCAAAACAGCAAGCATGTGAAGTAGATATTTTATTCCCATTTTCTTTTTCTGTTTTTTTTTTTATACTGGGTCTCACCATGTAACTCTGGCTGGCCTAGAACTTGCTAAATAGACCAGACCAGCCTTGAACTCACAGAGATCTTATTGCCTCCCAAGTGCTGATATTAGAGACATATGGTACCACATCTAGCTATTTCCATTTTCTAGTTGAAGAAACTGTAGGTGGATTGGTCTAGCCTAATTTATAAGATATTTATTGGAAACAGGACTGGATACCAAGTCACCTCATTGCCTTGGTTTACCTGCTGAGTGGGTAGTGGCAGACAGTGGACAAACAAAGCCCAATTTGGCCTCCATTTCAGTCAGTAAACATCCCTTGAAAACTGTCTGTATCATGCATTAGGTCTGAGAGGTACAGAGCCCTTGAAAGGTACAGGGCTCTGGAGAGACACACCCAAAGCCAGCATTTAGAGAATCTGTACTGAGCAGTTTACCTGCTGCATCATCATCATGACAGCACAAAGTAATTGCTCCCCTGTCTGGATTAACTAGGCCCATGACATGGGCTGTTTGTATGCCTCTTTTCTTGAAGTCGTTGAAAGCTGTGCATAATAGCACATGCTTCCAATTTGGAGAGAAGACAGGTTCTTCCATTCTGGTTTGAAGGACTGTTTTAACCCTGCCCAACTGTATATACCTCCAAGGACACTGATACATTAATGCTTTCTTTTTCTCTTTGAGGTGGTGTCTCACTGTTTAGACCAGACTGTCTCTGGACTTGTTGCCTCTGCCTCCTGAATGCTGGGATTGCAGATGTTAATGCCATGCCTGGCCAAGTTGATCATTTTAAAGTATAGAGTTCATTGTCATTATGTACATACATAATACAGCATAACCATTGTCTATTTAGATTCAGAACTTTATTATTCAACCAAAGATGCCATATTGATAGTTACTCTCCATCCTCCCCTCCTCTAGCCCTTGCAGCCATTCTGTGTTCTCTGACTGTAGACTTACCTAGTCCGTACATTTTATATATATATGGAATGGAATGAGTGCCCTTTTGTGTCTGGCATCCTTCCCCTCAGCATCATGGTTTGAAGGTTCATCCAATGTTGTACCATTTTCCAATACTTTGCTCCTCTTATTGGAGTATTTCACTATTGTAGTATTTCATTCTATGTATATTCCACATTTTCTTTATCCATTCATCTTTTAATGGACATTTGGATTGGTTAACCTCTTAGCTGTTGTGAATAGTACCATCATTTCTATTTAAAAACTTATCAGAATATACCATTCATCAGAGTTAGTAAAAGCTTAGTGAATTTTCACAAACCATGAGTATGTGCGGCCATTACTATTGTGTGGTATTCTACAAATGTTTTCTTTTTGCAGCTTCTCAGAAATGATGATTTCGCAGGGCACAGGATGTGTAGAACTCATTAAGTAGATGACTCATTCTTAATCTTCCATTCCTACCAAAGGAGTTTGTCTTTGTGTCCAAGGAAGATGCTATCAGTCCTTTATGCTTAGTAAGAAAGGCCTATATTGAAGTTAAGAGGGAGTCAACGATTGTGGAGTAAGGGAAATCCAAAAAGAGATGGTTTCTTTAAGATCATTCCAAACTCTAGAAATTGCACAAGAGGCTGCTTCCTCCCCTTCACTTTGGTGAGGTTAAAGATCTGCCTCCATTTTCAGATTGATGACTACTGGGATGGTGAGAGGAGCTGCCATTGGGAGATCTCCAAGCTTGTGGGTTCTCACTGAACATGGGGAGTCAGAGCTTCTGTAGCCCATCTATAAACCAGCTAAGCTAAGAGATATTTTCATTCATAGAAGTAGAAAACTCACCGCTACCAACTACTATTAGGCCACACAGTCTGCTTCCTTGTTGTCCTAAAATGGCTGAAAAATATTCTGAAAGCTTCTTGGGAAATGTGTCTAGTCAGGAAGGGGAGATTTTTATCCTCTCTCCCTGATAAGTATCCAGCCAGCACCCTTTGAAGAGAGTACTAAGTCTTTGAAAAGCTTTTGAAGGATCCAGAACTGCTATGGTGACACAATGCACTCAGTTTCTTTATTTTACCTGGGAACAGTTGAAGGCCTTTCTCATCTATTCTCATGCTGTGGCTTGACATTTAATTTTTAAAACCAGTGTGAATGACACAGTTCGGGGAGTGAGAAAGTTGTGAGAGGCTCAAGTGACAGATGCTGGCTTGGAATGTTATCTGCAGTGAAGCTTATCATTCTTTGATGCACAGCAGGCAGAGGGGCTGGCTTTTGAAGGAGAGGAAATGAAAGTGTCAAACTGTGTTCTTTTTGAGCTGCAGTGGAGTTCAACAACTAAGCAGCTGAGCAGGTCGAGTCATTTGTCTCACCTTTTCCCCTGTCTCACCTTTTCCCGGCTTACTTGTTTTGAAGAGCTGTGTCTCCTTTGAAGACCCAAGTCACATGCAAATTGGGTGGGGGACTCTCACTCCCCTTGGGACTGGGCAGTAGAAGTGGGCCTCCTTTTCTCAGGCTACCTTTTCTCTTTGTGCCCCTTCGAGATTCCTTCAGGCCTCTTCATCCCCAGCATGGCTGTAGGAGCCATGGCAGGCCGGATGGTGGGAATCGGTGTAGAGCAGCTGGCTTACCATCACCATGACTGGATCATCTTCAGGAACTGGTGCAGGCCTGGAGCAGACTGTGTCACACCAGGACTTTATGCGATGGTGGGAGCTGCAGCCTGTCTAGGTACAGCCATAGGTGGGGAAGGAAGAGGGCAGGGTGCTGAGCTCCCTTAGAAGTCAGACAAGAAAGAAGAGATGGCTTCACTAGAAATAAGGTTAGGCTATCCTCTGATAACAAGCAAATTCCTTCATCTTAGTAGCTCATGTCTTGTGCAACACACACAGACACACACACACACACACACACACACACACACACACACACACACACACCCCTTCAAGTGTTAGCAGAAGATTCTCCTCTCTCCAGCCATCCAGAGCCCATGGTGATGAAATCTCTACTGTCTTATGGCTGTACCATCTAGAATATGGCTTCTAACCAAGCAGTGTTTCTGCCTGTGGTAATATTTGGAGACACTTTTCCTTATCATAACTATAAGTGCCACTTGTGTGTAGTGGGTAGCAGGCACAGCGATTGCTTAGCTTTCAAGCATAGCACCTTCTTGATAACATAGAATAGCCCAGCCCCAACTATCTCATGGACAGAGGTTAAGAGATCCTGGTTTAAGTTTATTGGAGTAGGATTTGGTGGGAATTGCCTTTCAATACCTAGGGATTTAAAGCCTGATCCCTGTCCAACCCAATATTATAATGATCTCTCCAGCTTCTTGGCTTCTGAGTTGCTTGCACTGTCAGGAGCCTGGCTAGCCTGGTAGGGCTCTCTCATCAAAGGGTCAGGCACATTAACTGGGAGAATAGGCACCCATGTTCCTGGGAGTAGAGCTCCCTGTGGAGCAATACAGGTCCCTGATGCAAAGCTGAGTTTAACATTCCCTGAGCCCCGGCATCATGTGGGACTGACTTCATGGAACAAGTATGAGATGAACAGAAAGTTCTCATTAGAGAGCTTGCCTGGGGTGAAATTCTGTTCTGTGAGCTTGTCTGTTTGCACGAATCCCATTCTCATGGGGTCTGTGGCTGAGCTGTCACATCTCACTGTTTTCTGTTTTAGGCGGGGTGACTAGGATGACGGTGTCACTGGTAGTCATCATGTTTGAACTGACTGGAGGCCTGGAGTATATTGTGCCCCTGATGGCAGCTGCTGTCACCAGCAAGTGGGTGGCTGATGCCTTTGGGAAAGAAGGGATTTATGAGGCCCACATCCATCTGAATGGGTACCCATTTCTCGATGTGAAGGATGAGTTCACCCACCGTACCCTGGCCACAGATGTGATGCGGCCCCGGAGGGGAGAACCACCATTGTCGGTCCTCACCCAGGACAGCATGACCGTGGAGGACGTGGAGACACTCATCAAAGAGACAGACTACAACGGCTTTCCTGTGGTGGTCTCCAGAGACTCAGAGCGTCTCATCGGCTTTGCTCAGAGGCGAGAGCTGATCCTGGCTATAAGTGAGTATGGACAGGGAGGCTCTCACCTTTCCTTTGATCTTGACTATAAGTGAGTATGAACAAGGAGACTCTCACCTTTCCCTCAGAGCCTAATGGTAGCTTTTGTGGCCCTCGAATCTGCATATGGGTCTCAGGGAGTTCACTAAGTCAGGGGCTTCCTTGACAAGCCCCTAAATGTCACTCAATCCTAAGTTGTCAGTCCTAAACCTGTGCACGAATGGACAACACTAATTGGAGTCAATGGGCTGTGTGTGCATACATATGTATATGCATATATGTAATATCTATACAAGAAGGGAACATGAACCTTAGAGGAGGATATGGCAGAGAAGCATAGGAGGAGCTGGAAGGGGAGAAGAAGGGGTGGAAGTGATGTAAATACAGTGCACTCATTGTGATTATGTGTTTGTACAAACACATTTAATGAAAAATTTTTTTTAAAAAGCCAGAGTCTTCCAAGCTTTGATTGAGAAGCCAAGGACAATGGCACTGGGTTTTGATTCTACTGCATGAACTGGCCTGTTTGGATGCTGGAGGCGGGAGGACCTTGGACTTCCCACAGGGCAGGGAATCCGGACTGCTCTTCAGAATGGAGAGGGAGGGGGAATGGAGTGGGGGGGGGAGGGGAAGAGGAGTGGGAGGAGGGGGAGGGAAATGGGAGACGGGGAGGAGGCGGAAATTGTTTCAATAAAAAAAAAGGTACAAATTCTGAGCTGGGTGATGGTGCCACATACCTTTAATTGCAGCACTGTGGAGGAAGAGACAGGTAGATCTCTATGAGTTTGAGGCCAGCCTCATCTACAGAGTCAATTCCAGGACAGCCAGGACAACACAGAGAAACCCTGTCTCAAAACACCAAAAAAGAAAAGAAGATATAAATTCTAAATGAACTAATCTGGCCCGCAGGAGGCTGAGAATCTGTAGTCCTTCTGAGCTTCCCAGGCATGTCAGTGTTTCTGCCACCAACTCACATTGTGGAGAGCCAAGGTTTAAAGGTTTAAACTCAAGCCCTGGGGTAGATATCCCTGGTTAGAAAGTAGTTGCTGTGGGTACAGGCAGCCACTGGAAGTCTTCCTGCTGGGAGGTATATTGCTGCTGCTGCTGCTGCTGCTGCTGCTGCTGCTGCTGCTGCTGTGTTTTTAAAGGAATCTTTTGACTAAAGCTGAAAGAAAGGGATGCTTGAGAACAAAGTTAAACAACATAGCTTATGTCAAAAATGGACTTTTGGGTAGCATAGTCACCCCCAATTAAGTGTGGGAGTTCTCTCTGGTACCCCACAAGTCTTTGCTTCAGTCTCTGCCATTATTTCCAATCCAACCACTTGGGGCCCATGTGGGTTAGCAGGCAGCATCACTAGAAATTAGTTTGATGTGATTAGGTTTTCCTAGTGTTTGAATTGAAGTCAATCACCCCGAGGGTCAGGCTCTTCTTTCCTTTGGTAACAGAGAAAGGAATGATATATGGGTGGAATATTCCAAAGACAGGCTGTTCAAGGAAGATAATCTATGGATCCTTTTCACCAGGGATGGCTACACTGGAAGGAAAGCAAGAGGTAGACCTGGGTAAGGGTTATAGAGAGAGCTTTAGGCAAGGAGAAATAATGTGCCTCAGAGGACTGAAGTTCTGTGGACCTCAGGATGGAAGCAGTTGCAAAGACCAGTGTAGTCCATCTTCTCATACACGACACACATCATGACCTGCCCATCAGCAATCTTGCTCCATGACCTATGGAATACCCCTATGTCACATGGGGACAAACCTCTGGCACAATTTTCCTGCCCATAGGACAGTGTTACGTTCCACCACATCTTTCTGAATGTCCCTGCAGTGTAACAATGCGAACTTCTTCCTCCTGCCTGACTGCTGATTACCTCACTGTGAACACATCTTCACCAGACTGCTCTTTGGTCTGGCTCGTTGTTCCTATTTCCCAGGCACTTCCTTTTCTATTTTTAAATCCCTTTCCCCATACTAAATAGCTTAAAATATATTTAAGATATCTTCCACTAAAGCTTTCCAAATGTTAGTGTAGTGTGCTTGCTGCCTTCTAACTTTAATGGTTAGCTCACACAGAAAACAAAGTTTGAGTTTACATTTTAGGAACAATGGCAAATTCCTGTATGAGTGCTCAGAGATGTTTCTCTTTATATAGGTCCTGCCTTGGAACAGGGAAGTGCCTTGAGGGGTAAATATTGCCCAACAAATAATAAGATCGTTAAAAAGTTGTTTAAGAAGGGTTGGATTTGTTTTAAAATAATATAATCAGTTGCCTTTAAAATGCATTCAACCCCCCAAAAATCTTTGATGCAAAGATTGAGTTTAGAACCTGAAATAATAAATGTCACATAATCCATTACCTATTGTGTTGCTACAGGCACACCTGCTAAGAGACATCTTACTAATTTTGGTTAAATCCATTACTGTAATCAAGTGGGAAGCGATAATTGGCATCAACTGGCGGGGGAGGAAATTTAAGCTCTGCAAGCATGCAACCCCTCAGAAGCTATGTTTGGAATATCTGAAGAGGCACCATGCAGTGCAAATCATATTTCTGTGCTTTTGATTAGGCCCATCATAGTGCAGAAGCTGTTATTTCTACGACTTGCTGAAAGGCAAGGGGTGTTTTGCTCCAGGGAATCAGACAAGCTGTTTTCCTAAGCCATGGAAGCTGAGGGATCACCACATTCTGGTGGTGAGATTCAAGGCCTGTATTTGAGGAATTATATGCCCTTGTATGACTATCAGGATAGGACATTAAACATTCTGCTAAAAACTCTCCCATGCCAAGTTCACTTTTAAGGGGATTAGAAGCAGAGCTTTTGCAAGGAACTTTCAAGAAAGTTATCATGAGTAAAGAATGAGAAATAAGCAAAATAAGGATTTTCTTCCAATCTGTTCTTTTCTTCTAAAACTTCAAATCTTTTTTTTTTACATTAGCAAACAAAGTAATGGCTCTCCTAATAGTGTTTTCACACATATGCGTTATTATGTTTTGTCGTTCATAATCTTTCTCTGGAATGCCAGAACCCAGCCATTGCCTTTATATTAGAGAATGATGGTTAGCACCAACTCTTGGCCATCAGAGTCTTTTAGCCAGTGGGGTCCTGTGTGTGACCCTTGTTCAAACTCCTGGCAAGTGGATTTTACCTCTCATTACTCTTTGCAAATATGAAGATCCTTCTGTTCTCAGCAGGGCTCAGAGTTTTCAAGTCCTGGCTTCTGCAATTAAGAAAGTACAGGTTCCAAGAGGACTCAGTGGGAAGCCACAGAGATGATTAAAGGAATGGAAAGTTAGAGTTATGGGGAAGAGTTTAGGGAACTCGCAGGTTTTTCATCTGGTGGATGACTTAATAATGATTCTCCAGCATATGGAAGATGCTTACTTGCATAAAGGGATCCGCCTTCAGGACCAAATGAGAAGACAGGTATCAGATATGCCAGACAGACGCTTAAGTGTAGAGGTTTCTGTCTGGAAGCACTGTTAATTATTGGAATGGGTCATGTGGAATAGTGGTGTTAATTACTTTCTGCTATGTGTTAAAATACACGGCGTGTGTAAGATTTCTCCACTCCTCGGTGGATAGTATCTAATAGAATAATCTGCTTTTCTTTCTATGTAGTCTTTAAATCATGTCATTCTGCTACTTAGCGCAAGAGTGGTTGCTTCCAATTTTCCATTTTAACCTTTCTTGTTAATTGTGTTTGTTTTATGGAAGCATTCTTAACCAAGTGAATGATAGAGAGTTGCCTCACTGGAAACAATTACTCTAAAGTAAAGGCTTTTAACCTTAATACCACTGACATTTGGATGTGGTTGGGACTGTCCAATGCACTGTAGGGTTTTGAATAGCATCCTTGCTTTCTCTCCACTAAAATCCAGTGGCACTCCCCCCTTTCCATTTTGTAACAGCCCAAAGGGCCTCCAGACATTACTGAATTCTCTTAAGACTGGGGACAAAACTGAATCCAGTTAAGAATCATTGCTCTGAAGCCACTCATAGACTTTGTGGGTATTTGCTTATTTCTAATTTTTAAATTTTTCTTTATCTATCCCATTATGTGAAATTCATTTCCCCAACACTGTATTTATTACCCTCTTTGCATCTGACACTCTTGCTGCTGGAAAGTGGAATATGAAGTTGAGCAGCTTTAGTAGATGCTCATGAAATATGCATCATTTTTTTATTCTTTTTTTTAATTGAAAGAAAAAAAGAGAAATTCCCGCCTCCTCCCAGCCTCCCATTTCCTTCCCCCTCCTCCCACTCTTCTCCTCCTCCCCCCACTCCTCTCCCCCTCCCTCTCCAGTCTGAAGAGCAGTCAGGGTTCCCTGCCCTGTGGAAAGTCCAATATACATCATTTTTAAAGGAACTGTGTCCACCCAGACTAGTTCTAGTACAATATCATGATGAAGCCTTCTACAGTAAAAACACTGAAAGAAACATTTAAGTGCTTGAACTCTCAAAAATTTAAAAATGAAATTTTTATTACATTTTAAAAGTAAAGGTAATTTAAGCTCTTATTTTATTGAAAAAAATTGGATTTTTTTTGTTAATGATTTCTTTTTTTAGCAGATTATTTTTTATTACTTTATAAATAATACCAATCAAAATTTCCACTTCCTCCCCTCCTCCCACTTCCTTCCTGCTCCGCCACTCCTCCTTTTCCCCTTGCCCCTCCCCCTCCAGTCCTAAGCGTGGACAGGGTGCCCTGCCCTGTGGGAAGTCCAAGGCCCTCCCCACTCCATCCAGGTTTAGGAAGGTGTGCATCCAAATAGAATAGGATCCTAAAAAGACAGTACATGCAGTAGAGACGACTTTTAAAAGCACCCTCATTCTCACTACTGTTAAAAAGGGCCATCATTGCTAATATTCAGTGCATTTTCTTCATGTCGTTTGTGTGTTAAAAAATGTATGTTTGAAGATTGAAGATATGACTCAGAGGTATATGTATAGCACCCCCTTCCCTAGAGTTTGAAGCCTTAATGTAAACCTTTCAAAGTTTCAAAGTGACCTAGGAGAGCCATTGTGAAAGGAGCAACAATTGTCACCCCAGAATAGCAAGAAGCACAGCTCAGATTCCTATCTTACCCTACCTAATGGTTAAAATCCTTGCCTGGTGGTGGATAGCCCCTGGACATTCCTTTCTAATGCCTCCTTCCTCCATGAAATAGGCTCTATTCTTCACGACATTTAGTAGATTTTATCCATTCATGCTTATATGCATGCATGTGACAGAAACGTTTTGTGTTGGAGCTAAAACGATGACTCAGCAACTTAAGAGCACTTGCTGTTCTTCCAAAGGATCCAAGTTGAGTTCTCAGCACCCATGTCAGGTGGCTTGCAACTGCCAGTGTATCTATCTATATGTAACTCCAGTTCTAGAGGGTCCAATGCCTCCTTCTGGCCTCTACAAATTCTCTCTCTCTCTCTCTCTCTCTCTCTCTCTCTCTCTCTCTCTCTCTCTCTCTCTCTCTCTCTTTCTCTCTAGATCCTCCTTTCTCTCTCACACAAACATGTGCATGTGTGTAGCCCTGGATATCCTGGAACTCACCCTGTAGTCCAGACTGGCCTCAAACTCTCTAAGATCTGCCTGCCTCTGCCTCCTGAGTGCTGGGAATAAAGGCATGCACCACCACCACCTGTCAAAAATAAATCATTAACAAAATGTTTTGTGCCTACTGCATGCTTAGAACTTGGCAAAAAATGATATGCTGGTGTGCAAGACTTCATTGAATATGTAGCTATTATTATCAAGGTTTCTTCATTGAATGTGCAGCTGTTATTATTAAGGTTACTTCATTGAATGTGCGGCTGTTATTATCAAGGTTTTTTCATTGAATGTGTAGCTGTTATTATCAAGGCTCAAACAGTATCAGTATATTCTGAGGAAACATGAGCTTGCTGTTTATTTCAGCATCTGGGCTGGTTGGTTTTATGAGGGGCTTGGCAAATCCGTGTGATCAGTTCTTGATTAAGGCTTGTGGCTTGATCCAATCCTGATGTTCAAATATGATTGTTGAAGTGGATGGAAATTATGTTATGTAGGGCTTTAAGAGAATATATTGGTTTGTGGAAATGAGCAAATAAGTATGTACTGAATATGGCCTCTGTGCCTGAGAGCTTTAAGACAGAACCCCTTGGATTAGGAAACAAGAGCACAGTGTGTAGCCTGTAGTGTGGATTATGTAGGACCTGCAGTTGAAAACATGCACGTCAGTGTCATTGGGTATTTGTGGTTGAATCACATCCCATTTGATATAACTAGATTCAACCTGACCCGTATAATGTGCAGGCATTTGCCCAGCAGGTCCTCCTTTCCTCTTTACAACAGAGCCCCCCTTTCAGACTCAGCCTGACTCCAAATGCCGCCAGTTTTCCATTAGTGTACTCTATTGCACTAAATGCTCTTAGAGGAGGCAGTAAGAATTTTATTTCTGAAGGAACAATATAGGAGAATAGTAGTCTTTGAGAAGGTTAAGAATTGTACTGGAATTCATTTTTTAAGGCAGGCCCTGCTGTACATTTTCCCTAACCTTTTCCCATGAACTAAAAGGAAGATTAAAATTCCAAGAGAAGGAAAATGGCCTTGGAGAAATATCTTGAGACCGATGGATTTATTTCATGTGTGACTTAAAATAGCTTGGGTTTCTAGCACTACATTAAGCTGTATTTCTAATG